>NC_132793.1:130038833-130650666 GCF_048418805.1 Vulpes vulpes
TACATATATATATATATATTTATCATACCACCCAGTGAGTCCACCGCTAAGTATTGCCTAAGAGAAATGAAAACTCATGGTCTCCCAAAGACCTGTTACACAAATGTTTACAACAGTTTTATTCATATTTACCAAAAAAAAAAAAAATCAATCTAAGTGTTTATCATGAATGAACCATCAGTAAACTGTAGGACATTTATGAAATGCAATACTATTAAGAAATCAAAAGGACCAAATTGATAATAAATGCACCAGCACAGACAAGTCTCAAAAGTATTATACTAAATGAAAAAGGCTAGCTACAAATTCCAACGTGTTGTACAACCAATTTCTTTGACATTCTAGAAAAGACAAAACTATAGAGACAGAAAGCAGAAGTAAAGTTCTGTAAAGTATTCTTATGTATTTGGAAATTTGACATGTCTTATGAATGAATAAAGAGATGGCACATTGACAAATAAAAAATAAACCATTTGCCTTAAAAAAACTCCACAAAACTTACTTATCCTCTCAGTTTTAGAAGAAATTATTTATATTTAAACATGTAAAGAAACTTTAACAGACATATTTTAAGAAAATCATTAATTTAACCTTTGCTGAGTACTACTCAGTAAGAATTAACACTTCTGACAATTTTTTAATGTTTTCTTCCTTTCTTCCTTTTTTCTTTCTTTCTTCCTTCCTTCCTTTCTTCCTTTTTTCTTTCTTTCTTTCTTTCTTTCTTTCTTTCTTTCTTTCTTTCTTCTTTCTTTCTTTCTTTCTTTCTTTCTTTCTTTCTTTCTTCTTTCTTTCTTCTTTCTTTCTTTCTTCTTTCTTTCTTTCTTTCTTTCTTTCTTTCTTTCTTTCTTCTTTCTTCCTTTCTTTTTCTTTCTTCTTTCTTTCTTTCTTTTCTTTCTTCTTTCTCTTTTTTACTTTGTCTTTCTTTCTTTTTCCTTTTCTTTTTTCTTTTCTTTTCTTTTCTTTTTTCTTTTCTTTTTTTTATAATTCTTCCATATAACAATACCAGTTTATAGCAGTGATTTGGCAGTTGTAGAATATTTGCAAAAAAACCAAGTAATTCCACTAGTGGACATTTACCCAAAAATATGAGAACACTAATTAGAAAAGATATATTCACCCTTATATTTATTGCAGTATTATTTATAATAGCCAAAATATGCAGCAACCCAGTGTCAATCCACAGATGAATAGATGAAGAAGAGGTGATATATATTGTAATCTAATATTAGCTATAAAAATAATGAGATTGGGATGCCTGGGTGGCTCAGTGGTTGAGCACCTGCCTTTGGATCAGAGTGTGATCTCATCGTCCCGGGACCGAGTCCCACATCAGACTCCCTGCATGGAGCCTGCTTCTCCCTCTGCCTGTGTCTCTGCCTCTCTTTCTGTGTCTCTCAAGAATAAATAAATAAAATCTTAAAAAAAGAATAATGAGATCTTGCCATTTGTAATAACATGGATGAATCTAGAAAGCATAATGCTATGTGAAATAAGAGAAATATGTCAGTTAGAGAAAGAGAAATACTATTTGTCTATACTATTATTTTACTCATATGTGAAATTTGAGAAACAAAATAAAGAAAAAAAGAATCAAACCAAAAAACAGACTCTTACCTATAGAGAATAAACAGATGGTTACAAAAGGGGCGGGTGGGTGAATTTGGTGAAGGGAATTAAAAGTGCACTTATCATGATGAACACTGAGTAATGTATAGAATTGTTGAATCACTATATTGTGCACCTGAAACTAATATAAGAATGTATATTAACTCTAATGTAATTAAAATAAAATATAAAAATAAGATAAAATTAAACAAATAAAATTAAAAATTTTCAAGTTATCCGATTAACTTAAAATATTTCAATGATTTGCAATTCACTTTAAAAATATAAATACATTAGAAAGAATTGGCATTAAAATTATAAACAAAGTCATTGGTAATAGAGGATTATATAATATCAAAAGAGAAAATATTCTGGACTGCAATCAGTTTTGTAGAGTGATGATAAGAAGTATTCTGTCAAATATCTTATTTCCAATATAAAGGCTTTTTTAAGATTTTAAAGGTATTTTCATTGAAAAGTGTTTGTCATATTATTTCATGTTCTATGCATTTTCATTCTTTCCAAAAAAAGTATGTATTTTATTGCTTCTATTTATTTTTCTGCCAAGACTATAATATCATTTGAAACATTGCAAACATGAGACATGTACTTATTGATTAAATAGATTGAATATGATCCTTAGCATTTTTTTTTCTAAATACAGCTTTACATTTACTTGACCAAAGTATTATATCATAAAATCAATGGCATGCTGCAGCCAGCTCCTCACAAGAGCTGGCCATTCATTTTTCAGAAATTTTGCTTGCTGGTTGTCAAACACAACCATTATTAAAGATTAATAACATAAATTTACTATTAACCAGTAAATTTAAAAGACTAAGTCTCAAAACTCATAACTTCCTACTGTTTTCTGTGCTCGGTTTGTATTATTTGTGTTTCTATTTACATCTAGTTTATATGCACAAGGAACTCACATACACTAGTTACCATTGTGCAACCACACCCTCCACTTGTACTTTCAGCAGGGCCATGTCCATAGCAAGAAATTGGCTATGATGAGAGTATTTCCATCACAGAAAACAGAAAATCCACCTGTTTATTTTTTAAACAGTTGTTAAACATGTACCAGCATACAACTACATGAAACAGCTTTTAGCTGCCTCCTGTGTAGTAAGCACAGTTATCAAAAATATAAAAATGAATAAATAGAGCATATTTCCTGCCCTAAAGAGAATATAGAATAAAAAGAATATAGGAGTTTACTACAGGCTGTGGGCAACAGACTTTTCCAGAGGGTGAGGATAAATCATACAAAGGAGATGATTTTGGAATTGGGCATAGATGAATAAGTAGAAGTTCATCACGTAGGCAAGGTGGGTAAAATCATACAAGTTATGGGAGAAATGCAATCAAAGGAAAGGAACATAGAAAAAAATGTATTTTTTTAGAAACCTTAATATTTCTAGAACTCCAGAATAAAAGGTATATTATCTCTATTTGCCTCCTTCTTAGGGACCATGGCACTTAAGGACCATGTAGATAATACAAAATAATTTCATTTAAGATCCTTAATTTAATTACATCTGCAAAGATACCCTTTTCTCCAAAAAATTTCCCAGATATTAGAACTTTTTTTTAGATGGACATTATTCAACCTATTATAGACATACTGTATATAGCAGTGTTATTGAAACTATAGTAGGGGAAAAATTGCAAAGAGAAGGTTTATAGTAAGGAAGAAAAAGAGCAAAATCAGTACCCCTGTATTCCTCAAAATACATGGATAAACAACAATGGAACCAATGATAGATACGAATAATGCCTGGAGAAACATAAGAAAAGAAACACAGAAAAAGAAAGTTGTAAAAAAGGAATCCATTGAAGGAGAAAGAATACGGGGGGAATGGAAAAAAATGGTTGACACAAACTTAAAATTGAATTTTGAAAATACAAAAAAGCTTAAGTGTTACTAGACCAATTCTAAGATCAATCTGACCTAGAACCGAATGTCTCACCTATTGGCTACTGGAAAGATGTGACTGTCACCCATGGAGCTAAATTTTAATGCTAGAGGAAATGTTAAAATCAATTTCTAAATTTATGAAGTAGTTCACAAATGTGAAGTATTACAATTAACAGCTCAAGGAGATCCCCCCCAAGTTAATCATGTTTACTAAATAGTTGCTAAACTCAATTGTCTTTAAACTGCTGAAGAAGCGAATGGATATGTCAGCATGTAGATATAATTAAAGAGAAATATAACACAATCTCTTAAATTATTATTAAAGGACTGTATACTCTTTCAGTTGTAGTTTGATGTGAAAAAGCTCTACAACCGCAACTTGGTTAGGGCTCTCTTTAAACATCAGGATTATTCCAGCTTTCATTCCTAACTGTATAACTCTGTCACTCTTGCATGCTTTGATAAGTGCATGTTCTTGCATGCTCTGCTCTGATATTTTGAAGTTTGATTTTAAAAGAGAGTTGAGATTTTCTTGAATTAAGTCATTTGCAGTTTCTTTTTATTTGAATATTTTATCTTGCTTAGTCTATTTTCAACTTCTCAAACTGAGGAATCTGATTCTTATTGGTGTACTCTTATGGAAGTTAATCAGATCCTTTCATTAGTGTAAACTCAACTGAATGGTGTTTATTTATACAAAACAAATTTTCCTTTATTTTGGAACTTAATGGAATCTTTTACTTTATCATATTTCAAACTTTGTTTATATTACTCTTATTAATAATAGGAAGAAATATGCCAGTATTTTTTAACCAAAAATGACCCCAATACTAAAAAATGAGTTATTAATTCCTGAGCAGAGCCTAAAATGAACAACAAAAGTAGCTAACAGGGATATGAATCACTTGGGTGAAACATAAAAATATAAGCTAACTCTAGTATCTCAACTAGGAGGAAATTAAAGATGTACAGTGCCACTGAAAAGACTGGGTGATGAAGGTTAGAAAGTTCCTAGAAGTTTTCAGAAATTGTCATATTTGTCTGCAGTATCATAGTGGATAATCCGCAGAAAAAGGCACTGTAGCAAAACCCAACATTGGATATCTCTGTAGCCCGCATATCTGTAGCTATCACCTGAGATTAATGGCTTGTTTTTAAATCTCAGGCCTCAAATCTCACAATAATAGCTGTCGGTGTCCTGCTATGATAAGAACCCTCCTGGTAAGAGAATCTGGGAAATATAGTATTAAGGCTTTTAAAACTTGAAGTACAGAGAAAAACTGATAATATTAACATAGATGTTTTGATATGAGTTGAGATATGATGACTAAATGTGTTTAATTCAGTCATAACAGAGAGTTAATGTTTCTCTTTTAATTAATCTTGAAAAAAATTTGGATTCTTATATTACAGAAAATTATAATTATGGCATAGTTCAAGGGTCATAAAACTAAATTTTGCACTTTTAATGGTTCTATCATATTTTTATATCACACAATTTTTCCTCCTCTGCTAAGGATGGGGACTATTCCTCTCTACCCAACTGTTTCCATGAGAACATGGAAACATGCTAATTGGCTAAGATATTGGTAAGGCTTCTGAATAATAGTGGGTCTTTAAGGTAAGTTTTGGGGAGTTCAAAAGTTATTTTCAACTGCATGGGGGTTCATGCCCCAAACCCCCATGTTGATCAAGGGTCAACTGTAGTCCGTGATGACATTTGAGAGTCTGATAATTTATTACCAAATATTTTTGTGATCACATTCATAGGACATGCATCAATACAAAACTTGAGTGAGAATAAATGGCTTTGTGACATAGAACATGCACATGTTATAACAATTGGTTTCTCTTTTGGGTTCTGAATCACCAATCCAAATCTCAAGATCAACCAAATAATTTTAGGCCCCTTATTTTTTTTTTTAATTTTTTTATTTATTTATGATAGTCACAGAGAGAGAGAGAGAGAGGCAGAGACACAGGCGGAGGGAGAAGCAGGCTCCATGCACCGGGAGCCTGATGTGGGATTCGATCCCGGGTCTCCAGGATCGCGCCCCGGGCCAAAGGCAGGCGCCAAACCGCTGCGCCACCCAGGGATCCCCTTTTAGGCCCCTTATTAATGCAGTCTTTATTACTGCTTTAAATATATAATGACTATGAACCCAAAACTGCTCTAAAAAGTATTTTATTAAAAACAAAATGAAAACAAAACAAAGCCAAACAAAATGAAGCAAAAGTATAATGATATGTTGTTTTCCCAACACTGAATTTCCTTATACCACTGATTTAACTTGAGTGACCAAATATCCAAGGGAATGTATAAAAGTATAAAACAAAGAAAAATTATAGTACATTAATAAGGAGAACAGATTCTCTATTTGAATGGATAAACAGATTTCATCACAACTGAAATTAAATATTTACTTCATCTTAATATTTCTTCCAAAATATACCTTCCAATTTTAAACCATTTTTGAGATTGCCCAATTAACAAACATGAAGCAATGCAATTAATTGCAATTGATCCTTCCATCCATTGTTTCTCCTAACTCTAGTATATGTAATCGAAAGCTCTGTAGTGCTGTAGAAACAACACTAATCTGGTATTAGAAGTCCTGATTTCAAAATATGACTCTGACTCTCAGATTACCTTGAAAAAAATCACTAATTGTCTCTTTAGTCTCATGTCAAAGAACTAACTTTTAAATTAGATAAAGTCTATGAAACTATAACAGTGGAACATACAAAAATGCAATATATTTTTTAATTGAAATGGTGAGTAACTAGATGAAATGGAAATGAATTGCCAACTAATTTTCAGTAAGTATTCAGTCCAAATACTTGGTAAAACTTGGGATTACTTTAGGGTTTTATGTCATGGCAAAGATGCAGGAATTGCACATGATATAGGATGAATTAGATAAAAAAGGTAATCGTTGCAAAAGCTGTTTGGTATTGGTCCCATTTGACCTTCATCTGCTAAAAATAAAACGTAATTTCCTTAAATCTGGCCCAATCTTCCAGAGAGTCAGAATGAGTAAAATTCTTTCTCAAAGCAAGTTCTTCATACTTGAAAGGTAAATTGCCTCTCCTAAGGCAAAAGGAAGAACTAATATATCCGAGGAAAGGTAATTTCTCAGGGAGTCTCTTCCAGAAGAATTGGCTAAGCAATAGAATATTTTATACACCCAATGTCTTCATGAAATTTCAAGTTAAATAAAGACAAAATTTGCACTGTGTTTTCTTCAAAAGTGCTTGGAATCTATGTTTCAATGTAATAGTAAATACATTTGCAAATTGACCATATGACAGCACTCTATGTTCATGACACAGTGCTAATCCCAGTTAATGATGCAAACTTGAATTGCACAGGAATGTTGTCCTCAAATGCCTTAAAAGTTGTAATGTCATGTTGGACCAGCCCAATCGGCTATAGGCCATGTACACATAACATACACATTGCATGTCAGAAATAACCAGAGTTTCTTTCCCATGACATGCTAACAGTCATTGTGTGATGCAGGTTACTTTTCATTCTTTTTCCTATTTTTTTTAATCTTGCAATCTTCTCTTTATCTTCTTGATAATAGTCTTAAGTGTTCCTAAATACACTGAATTAACTAGTAAATTATGATAAAATATAAATTTCCTATATATGATTATAAAATATATATGAACATACATGTATTTATATGTACACATATACATGTGTATATAAGTATAAACACACATAAACAAGCATGTGGGTGTAATTCATGTGTGTTCTTACAAGTTCACAGGAAGACATTTCTTTTGTTAGAAAAAAATCAAAGGATATATAATTTCTGTAAATATACATTATTCTACTTAGTGGTTTAGAAGGTATTAAAGATATATATTAACACTACTTATGAAAGATAATGAAATATCCTAAATAAACAAATAAATTTAAATTAGATCGACCCAGAAGTTTCTAAATTTAATTGACTAAAAGTACTCCACATGACATATATTTGTGTCATGACTTCACACAAAGTACATACACTTTGTGAAACTCTTCAGTAGAGTCATGGGATTTGTCTTTAAGTAACAAAATGCTCTATGGCACAAGGGGGACTACGTGTGTTTTAGAGAAGATTCAAAATATAATACAACTTGGCATATTGACAACCTAAAGTAATATTCTGGACTATCCTTTCCTTTTGTAATATAGAAAAAAGGAATATAATCTTTGTAAGGGCTTTCATAATGTAAAGAGAGGTTAATGATACATAGTACCTCAAAAAAATTCTAATTACACATGTGAAATCTATTCCCTCAACACCTCACATGCAGCAAGTAGAGGTGGTCAACAAAAGTTGGTTGAATTTATACCTCAGGTAACTTGTTAATTTTTTAATCTCTATATTTTAAGATATTTCCATAGTCTCATCTGCCTCTTTACACGAGTGATCTGCCCCATGACTTCCCCACCACACCCTCCACCTAATAAATAAAATGAGAAGAAAGGAAGATCAAAGGCGGGAAGAGGTAAGCCTTGAGCAAACTTATCTTTGAAAGAATGTATGATCTCAACATTTTAATGTTTTCTAAAAAATAAAAAGAAAAATGGAAAATAAATTTAAATCATCTCTACAGTATCTGAAACACATCACTGACCCATCTGAAGCCTCTCAGAGACAGGAAAACCCTGTGTTTTGAGAGGAACATAATACAAAAATAGCAATTCAGAGATAAGGATTGAGAGATAGATGATGGATAGATAGATGATTGATTGATAGAGAGATGATAGATAATGAACACACATAGATATGCACACACAGCACACAAAAGGTGACTAAATATATAAATTTTGTGATGTATTTACACAACATATAAAAATGGTATCGGATACACAATTCTTACAATACTGTACTCTGTAATACCTTGTGCATCATTCTCACGTAACTTTAAAATTGTAGAAGTTTAATTCCCACCTGATCTAAACGACCACCTTGGCTAGCTCTGCACTTAGGTTTGAATGATGAATTATCTAGCCCAAGATTCTATTACACTTGGGTTTCATGATAGACTGGCTTTTATGATTAATGTTTAATACTATTTTTTAATGTTTAATATTATTATCATTAATAAAATCACAGTAGTTCACTTCCATTGTTATTGATTTCAAATGTTTAGAGCTTTAGCATATATAATATTCATTGTTATTTTATTCCTTAATATACATTCTCTCCTCTTCTTTCTTGAAGGAAAATATTTAGCTGAGCAAAGGCAGGACTGCATGTCCTGCTTCCATTGAAGCTGTGTGTATTTTCACGTGACTAATTCTAGTTGCAATGAAGTGCCATGGACAAAATCTGGATTAATTTTTAGAGGAAATCTTACTTTCTCTCTTCAGTCTTTCTTCTGATAGGAAAGAGAACCTAATGTTGAGTCCTAATGATTCATACGGAGAACAACAATTGAAGAATGGTAGAGAACAAATATTGCTATGACTTGAATCTTTAGATGACCTTGTGGAGCTGAGTCATTAATCCCTCTTTTCTTTCTTTTCCTCTTTTTAAGATTTTTATTTTATTTATTTGAGACAGAGTAAGAGTGGAAGAGGATGAGCATGGTGAAGGGCTGAGGGAGATGCAGAGTTCCTGTGTTATGTGGGGTTCAATCCCAGGACCCTGGGATCATAACCTGAACTGAAGGTAGATGTGTAATTGACTGAGCCACCCAGGCACCCTTCCCTCTCTTCTTTCTATCTCCAGATTTATGTCAATGAGACATATATACTTGAAAAATGAATTATTTTGACTTACAGTTGTACATGCAGCTGAACTTATATGCCAAATAATAAGTAACAACTCCTTTTTTACCAATCCTCCATTAAGTATTAAAGCATTTGTTTAGCCAATTTATAATCAAGTACCATAGAAGTATAAAAATGGGCTTTTAAAGTCTCTGGAACCAATGATCAATTTAGAGGATCAAAAGACAAACTTGTTAAAACAATTCTATGTATTCAAAAAATCCACAATTTTGAGACCTCACAAGATAAATCACTCAGTTTAGTGAAAATAAAAATGGTAAGAATAAAAAAAAGTATGTGAATGTGGGAGCATTGTAGCAATAAAAATTGAAAGACATCTCTCAATCACGTGCAGTAAGTGGATCCTGTTTGTGTGTCTATTTCAGCAAATCATCACTGAATTTTGTATAAGATAATGGAGGAATTTAAATAACTACTAAACATATAAAGATATTCAGTAATCATTATTTTCAGTTAGGTATCATAATAGTATTATAATCATGTTTCTAAAAAACCAATATGTTTTAGAGATAGAGTAAAATATTAAGATGAAAGCATATGCTCTGTGGAATGCCTCAAAATAATACAGAAGAGGTGAAGGGGGAGGTTTAGTGGAGATAGAGATGAAACAACATTGGTCAGGAGATGAACACTATTATAGTTGAATGATGGCTACATAGAGGATTGTTTATACTTTTATTTCTACTTTTGGACTTTTTAAAATTTGTCCATATTACAAGTTTTAGAGTGACATAGAATGTATGGGTTGGCATAACACACATGATTTCTAGTCTTAGGTCACTACTCTGGAAGCTGTGTGCCCTTGGACAAGTTGATTATTCCTTTATTTTTTTTTATTATACAACAAGGAAGTAGGAGTAATAGTATTCACGCCATATGATTGTTACTAAGATTAAAGTAGCTCATGTTTGTAGAGCACTTAGCATGTTAAGAATCCATAAATGTTAACTACCGTTTGCATTTACTCAGTGTCATTCATGGGCATATTGTGAGGTAGTTTAGGTGACTAAAAAAAAAAAATCATATTTCATGAATGCACGTGGTAAAAATAGGTTGGAACTCAAACACAAATTCATTTAGGGGATTTAGTCTATTTATAACTTGAAAATTGCTAGAATAGGAGTGATTCGAAATGAATACTTTATATTTTCCCACATAAATTAAAACATTGATGAATTGAAGCATCCACGATTATCCCAAGGCAAAAATAAATAAGTCCTTTAGCAAGAGGATTATTTTAAACTTAAATGATGATTGAATAAAACTCACATTGATGTGAATGTTTTAACAGGAGAGTGATGAAAATAAATTTGTGCTCCACATATGTCTGGGGGATTTATGGAAAGTTAATGTACCTGATATTCATTCTCTCTCTTTCTCTCTCAATCTCTCTCTCTCTCTCTCTCTCTGATAAGCAGGATCAACAAGTTCTATAAATCATCCACATGGAAGAACTAATATACGTATCAAAGTAATTATGTAAATTCACATTAAATGATTGTATCTGAATAAATTTTTCTTAAGTTTAAAAAATGATAAGTTTTATTTCCTTCTCTCATTAAGTAAGCACCTTTTGATGGCCAGCTATACAAATAGTCTTATGAATGCAAGATTTCAGATAAGTTCTTTTCAGCAGCGGTAGACAATTTTTAACTTTTCTGTAATTTCTCAGAAGACTTTAATCCTGAAAGTCTTTGTAAAGCACATTTTTCTCTTGACTTCCACGTGATCACCTAATCCTGTTCTTCCACCTAACTTGCCATTCTTGCTCGTGCTATTTCTTTGCTATCCTCTTTTCCTGTCACCACCTTTAAATGATGGTAGCATATTCTGCAGGATACACTATTTGGTGTGCTTCTGTTCCCTTTCCAGAGTTGCAACCCAGGCAATTCAATCAGAGTCTATATGTTTATTTTTTTTTATTTTTTTATTTTTTTAAAATATTTATTTATGATAGTCACAGAGAGAGAGAGAGAGGCAGAGACACAGGCAGAGGGAGAAGCAGGCTCCATGCACTGAGAGCCCGATGTGGGATTTGATCCCGGGTCTCCAGGATCGTGCCCTGGGCCAAAGGCAGGTGCCAAACCGCTGCGCCACCCAGGGATCCCCAGAGTCTATATATTTAACAAGCATCCAAGCACATATGGCAGTGACTCTACATTCTTATCTTCTATCAGAACTATATTCTAATGTTCACAATTATATATTCAAGTATAGTTATGTCAAATGAATTACTAAATTTGCCTTAAATCTTGCAATTTCATCTTGTCTTCTCCGTGTTGGTAGTAAATAGCCCCTTATGGCAGTTGCTTGAGGAAGAGAATGGCAATGCAGACATCCTTGACTTCTGGCCTCCATTACTTATCATGTCTAAGGCCTACTGGATCGTGATTTCGTACACATCAAATACTGAACTCTTTTCATCTGGCCTTCATTCCAGGCCTACATATCTCCTTGTTTAAATACAGTATCACCTCACTTGGTCTCTCTGTATTAATTTTTACCCTTTTCCAATCTGCTCACTGATGCTGAATAGTTTCTCATAAATATATTTCTGTTCCTTCCTTGTCTGTCTTAAAATCCTTTCTTGGCCTCCAATTTTAGAATAGAGTAAAAACTTCCCAAATTTATAACTATGCAATCTATACAATCAACTTCCTGAATTCCCTCCAATGCCAGTAAATCCCTCCGTACACATATGTTCTCCTCTAAATGTACCGAGTCCTTTCATAGTCTGTGCCTTTGTTCACATTATTCCATCATCTGGAATAGTCTCTTTCTTCTCCTCTTTGAAAACACCTACATTTTTACTGAGAAGCAACTGTTAGAGCATGTGCTCACTACCACCAAATGATGTAGGTTATCTCTATTTTTCCTTCTCTATCCTCCTAAAAATGCCATCATAATGCACACCATGATTCTTCATAATTATCAACTTTCTTTTCCTTCCTCACACAAGACTAGACTCCTAGAAAAAAACAATCTTTATTCATCTCTAAATGCCATTTATCTTATAAAGTGCTTGATTTAAAATGAGGCTTTGTCATATTTGTGGATCCAAAATCATAACAATATGGTTAGCAAAAGAGATACTCGCATTAAGATTATTCAACTAATGTTCAGAATTCTTACATGGTGTTTATTTTATTTATTTTTTTAGGTGATGTCATTTTTTTGTATATTTTTTATTGGAGTTCGATTTGCCAACATATAGTATAACACCCAGTGCTCACCCCATCAAGTGCCCCCCTCAGTGCCCATCACCCAGTCACCCCAACCCCTGCCCACCTCCCCTTCCACTACTCTTTGTTCATTTCCCAGAGTTAGGAGTCTCTCATGCTTTGTCACCCTCTCTGACTTTTCCCACTTATTTTCTCTCCTTTCCCCTGTAATACCTTTCACTATTTTTTACATGGTGTTTGTAAGATCAAATTGTAGGCTGTAGAATTTTGATTTAAATTATTATATTCTATCTTAGTCTGATAATAATTATCTTTTTTTCTGAAAATGTTTGAGATAGTTCTTTTCTCTTTTCTCGTTTTTGTGTTATTACTTACACAAATGGTGGCCCTTTTAATTGATTTTATTCGTAGAGTAAAAACAAGGCCAAGTTATCTAAAACTTGAATGTTTTTCTTTGAATTTCAGGTTAGTCTTTTATATACTTTATTTAATAATACATAAAAGTTAAGGTGTCAACCATTTTTTTTTTTTAAATTTGGGCTTAAGGTGTTATACCAAATGTCAGTCTTAACTACCAAATTTGGAACCATGTCTTGTCATTTCACTATAAATAAATAAACAAACATATAAATAAATAATTTTAAAAATCAATCTGATTCAGCCCCCTATTAAGGTAGAAGAAGAACCTGTCATTTCAAAGCACTTTTCACTTCTTCAAAAAATAGAATGACCTAATGGTAGAAGCTCAGACAACTTTTTATAAAGTTTACCTCAAACTTTTTCTCTTTTACAAAATTATTTTTTAGAGATTTTATTTATTTATTCATGAAAAACACAGAGAGGAGACACAGAGGTAGAGACACAGGTGGAGGGAAAAGCAGGCTCCATGCAGGAAGCCTGACACGGGACTTGATCCCAGGTCTCCAGGATCACACCCTGGGCTGAAGGTGGTGCTACACCGCTGAGCCACCTGGGCTGCCCCCCAAAAATTATTTTTAATCTATGCAAGAAGCTTTTACTGAAAATAAAAACCACTGAAAAACACATGAAGAATTATTTATGGCAACTTTTTTTCCATATTTTTCATTTGGATAATGTTTAATCCATTGGTAAAATCTTTATGTAAAACTTGTCGATGCAAACTATAGCAAAAGAAAATTTTGATACTTTTGAATTAATGTCATAAAGCTAAAAAATGATATTTGTGTGGTTTGGCAAGCTTCCCCAAAAGTTAAAGATTGAAAAGAACATCTAAATTTGCATAAGTACAATAATATTAAAATTAATGTATGTTTTCCTATGACAGTAATTTTTTATGAATAATATCGACTTACATATATACTCCTTTTTAAAATGTGACCTCATCATTTACATCTATTCTTCATTAAGAGTATATATATATAATAAATTTTATAATCAGTTTTATTTCATTCTGAGCATTTGGACACAAATTGTAGGAATGAGCTAATTTTTCACATAATTTTTTTCTGCTGTGAACATGGATAAACTGCACATTTTATTTAATTAGAGATCAACTATGTTCTGCCTCATATGACAAACAAATATCTGGCACAGTGTTGTGTTCTTATACTTCCTCCCCTCTGTAGGAAAACCCAGAGGAGGACTTTATGCCCAAAAGGGATGTTTCATTGCATCCAATCTCTTACATCTCTGAATCATTGACCTCAAGAGTTTCTTAAAGAGCTGCCCATACACACTGGAGTAGAAGTAAGAGACAGTGCTGTGTTAAGCCACTGACACTATAGGACTGTTGGTTGTATTATTTAACATATTTTGACTAATATAGGAGTAGGCTACTAATGTGACCTATAAACTAATCCATTTAATAAAAATTATAGGCAGTGATGTGGCTATGAGACAATGTATCCAGTGAGGCTCTAGGGGCAAGGGATATAAAGCAGACGCTTATGATGTGTTAGTTGTTACTAGGTGTATACAGTGTATTAGAAATGAGTTCAAACAGGAATTAGCCAATTAGAAAACATAAAAAAAAACGAGTAGAGAAGATAAATACAGGGCCTTGAAGGTTTGGAAAATCTGATTGCTTATAGACATGAAGCAGTGAAAGGTGAGAGTGAGAATGGTTTTGAATAGCAAAGAAGTGTTAGGATTCACCCTTGGATCAAATAGCAGATTAAGGATGTGGCCTTCTACTCATTTCTATCTTCAGATAAACTCCAGATAGTCTCCAGTTAGATTAGATTACTTCAAGATAACTTGTGAAGTTACAAAAGATTGGTGAGATGGGTGCCAAAAAGCAAAACAATAAACCAGTCTTGAAAATTAAGTCAAGGGAGGGAAAAAAACATCTTCAGTTTTGATGACTAGTACATTGAACTGATTTGAAACAATTAATTCCCACACATATAAGTTTTCAGGTCAATTGTACTGTCTAAAGAACCACAAAGTTGTCCTAAAGAGCCATGTGTTGACCTGAAAAAGTAATAATAAGGCCATGAATTTGTTCCAGCAGGAAATTCTCTGTCAATGCAATGGAATACCTTTGACAAGTTTACTTCATGAGATTTGCTTGTGAAGGAGCCATTCGGGATGATACAAACGGGTAGAGCCAGAGGTCATGGGCATAGTACTTAGCAGAATGTAGCCTCAGGTTTTCAATATTAAAAAGCTTTTATTTTCCATGTCCTATATAAAATTCCAGAATTATTATGGATCAGTATACTCTATGTGTTCTCCATTCTTCCTCTTTTCAAACTGGAGTTTGAAGTCCTTATTTATGGGGTGCACAATTGGGTAGTGAGTGGAAGAATATAATTTGTCTTTTTAGTCCATGTAGTGCCAAACCACAAAGATCAATATATGACTGATTCCCATAAGACCTTAGACTTTGAAACAACTGCAAATACTCATTTGATACCTTGCAAACTTCTATGGTATGGTCTTTCTTTCTTTCTTTCTTTCTTTCTTTCTTTCTTTCTTTCTTTCTTCCTTTTTTTTTTTAAAGATTTTATTTATTTACTCATGAGGTACCCAGAGAGAAAGGGAGAGGGAGAAGCAGGCTTCATGCAGGGAGCCCAATGCAGGACCCCATCCCAGGACCCCGGCCTTAGGACCTGAGCCAAAGTCAGATGTTCAACCATTGAGCCATCCAGGTGCCCCCTTCTGTGACCTTTTGCCTTGTCCCTGTACAATTAAGGGAAAACTCTTGGAAATCATACTTCTCAACTTCCTGGCTAGTGAGATCTGGTTTAGATTTCACCAGTAATGACAGACACTTTCATGAGAAAGGAAGATGGGTGGGGGAAGAGCAGACATGAATATTAAGCAGCTTTTGAGTTAGCACTTACAAATTATTGGTCTATGGTCAGCTATAATCATGAAAGAAACCTCTGTAAACTGAAACACTTTCTGATTTTGTCAAAATGAGCATCAATTCTCTCTGACATTTGCTCTCCCAGTTCTTAAAAAACATTTTAAAGCATATTTGCCCTGTATTAATCAGTTTCCTTTCATATATTCTGAAGAGATTTACATTTCCTGATCACCCTAGGTTGATCTATCCCTTGGGTGAGTGGTGTCTATTACATGTGTGCAAGAAGTGGGAAACAGATATTTTATGTTAACAAAAGTGGAATTTGGCAGACTCTGCCTAATTGCTCACTAAACTATTCTCCTTTTGTTCTTAGGCACAGAGCTTAACTACTATGTTTCCCAGGCATTTTTGCAATTAGACCAGTCATGTGACTGCTTTCTGGTTATTGTGGTATACTGGTCAAATGTCAAAGATTCATTGGAGGACTATAAGATCCCAGGGCGGAGGAGGCATCTGGGTGGCTCTGGCTCAGTGATTGAGAGCATCTGTCTGCCTTCGGCTCAGGTCATGATATCAGGGTCCTGAGATCAAGTCCTGCATCAGGATCCTCTCAGGGAGCCTGCTTCTCCCTCTGTGTATGTCTCTGCCTCTCTCTCTCTGGGTCTCTCATGAATAAATAAATAAAATCTTCAAAAAAAAAAAAAAAAAAGATCACAGGGAAAATGGTATAACCAATGGGTAGAAAAAGCCTGAATCCTTGGGTCTTGGCTTAAAAAACAGCCACTCAAGCATGAACCTCTGTGTTAAATTCTTCATGACTAAAATTAAACTTTTATTATTTTAGTCCCATTATTTTATCATTGTTGTTATAAATGTCCATCATGATTAAGCTATTTCATATGAATTGGAAGTTAGTGTTGGAATAGAAAAAAATGATGCATGATGGCTATCATTACCATACATTGCATATGCCCTTATATGTGCAAATTTCAGTGGATAAATGTTCAATGATATATTAACAAAGTCTTGAAATAAAATTGGAAGTTTAGGTGCAGAAGAGGAGGAGTAGAGAAGCAATGATTTGATGACACTAAGCCCTTTTCCTGTAATAATCAAGACTGAAAAATGAACCAATTCAGAGACAGCTCTACAAACTTCAGATTCCCATGTCTCAGACCAATTTTACTTGTAGCTTTTTTTTTTTTAAGATTTTTTTATTTATTCATGACAGTCCTGGAGTGAAGGCAGAGACATAGGCAGAGGGAGAAGCAGTCTCCCTGTAGAGAGCCCAACATGGGACTTGCTCCCTGGAACTCCAAGATCACACTGTGAGCTGAAGGCAGACACCCAACCGCTGAGCCACTTAGGCGTCTGATGTCTGGCTTTCAAACAAAGATTACAGTTCTTTCTTCTTCATTTTTCCTGCTCAAACTCATACTGCCCTTTCTACCTTTGCCGTAGTCATGAGGCAATGGTGTAATGGACAGTCCTAGAGAGTTGGATTCCAGTGGATCAGTTGATCTGGGTATGAACACAGCTCTACAACCATGTATTTCATAACCATCACTGAATTCTCATTAGTAATGATTTCTAGTTTTAGTCTTATGCTATGTAAATAAGACTGTTGTCCACTTGAACTGTCTTTGAAAAGTTTAAGTTTGAATGAATTATTTTGTGTCTGAAATGGTTGGATCACATAAACAATGTAAGGAATGATATTTTAGTCTCTTCTCATAACCGACTTACTTCCATTGCTCTTTCTTTAAACATGCAATTTGGCACTTAGTCCTATATTATTTTATATTACTATCATTTTGCCAACTCCTATATGATGTAGTAGATATATAACCTCATATATGTCATTTAATGACCGATTCCTTGAATATAAAATAAGAATAATAATTTTTACCATATGGAATTACTGTGAAAAACAAAGCTACCTAGGTAACAGAAAAATAACAAAGTTGTCTATTCTTAATTTTATTATTAATTAAAAGTTTTGAAACAATATGCAGTATTTGACTATTTCTGTTGTTACAATGCGTAGCACAGAGTTGTAGTGCAGAATAGTGAACTTAATAAACAATCAAATTGATGTAAATTGACTGACTGAACCAAATTGCTTTGCTAAGATTTTGCTTGTTTTTATATTCCTGTGTTCATATATTTTGATATTTATCTTTCTTCAGGTCATACTTTAACAAACTATGAAGGATTTAGCTAATTTCCTAACCAAGCATTTTCCAAAATGTGCTGCACAAAAAGACTGTTCTGTAAGATGGTCTATGAAAAAATATAAGTGTATGGTCAATTAGGTTTAGTGTACACTAGATAGGATATTTTACTCTTAGAGATTGATGATACACATGAAGATAGGAGGAGACTTGTGAACTCTACTAATTAAGAAACAAGAAACTTTTTTCAATTCTTAACTGAAAGTTTCTCAAACATTTATGACAAATAAAACTTGTTCACTCTCACTAATATCACCTGCCTTACACCCCTAGATCCAATTACAAAGCACTTAGCAAATTTTCAGAATTAATATGATATGAAGATATAGCCCTAAAACCCTAGATGAAGCCTAGGAAGGCATCCCATCTGAGGGATTATCTTTCCTTAATCATGTCACAATTTTCTGGAATATCTGCTCATCTATTTATGCTGCATTCACGTGGTTCCAGCACCTGTGTATAATTTCTTGGCAATAGAGAGTAACCTTACAGCTTTTGTTTTTCTACATAAAGGATGATGATAAGGGCAAGACAATGGCTACCAAATTCCTTTATGCTGAGGTCAACTGTTAGACCTCAGCTCTCCTTGCTGTACATTCACCCACCAGTGTTATTCTCCAGTATTTTATTTTAGTCATAGAATGTCTGCCCTCTGGTACTTAAGATGCACATATCACTGGATACTCCCCACTTTCTCCACCATATCACTGATCTTAGCAATCTTAGCACACAAGGTTAAGTGTGCTAAGATTAAGCCCTTAAAAGGGCTCCTATATAAAATTCCTCTTACTGAGACCCAGATATGTATTTTTCACTGATTCATAATAGTGTAATATAATTGTTAATTAAATATATTCTGATATCCATTCATTTACTGTATATAAACTTATTGGTCACCTATACATATCAACCCTAGTGATTCATCAGTGAAGCATGAAAAAACTCCCACTTATCCTCATAGACCATGGTAGCCTTTCTGCTATTGTGAGAAAATAATCCATATATCTGTCTTTACATTTTAATAGATGCTTCTAAATTTCTTTAAGTTCAGGATAAAACACACAAGCCAAATACACAATGACAAAGATTGATTATGATTTATTGAATCAGATCCCTGGAAAATATTGATCAACTTGTGTCCTGATGCAGCAGCTATCTGTGTTCCAGGGTGTACAGGTAATCAAAGCAAACTGTGTAATTTACAAATGCTCTCCATGTTGCCTTTTATCTGGTACTCAGCTAAAAGGGAGACTGATAGTATTTTTGTCAGCCATTTCCACTGAGAAACTTAACAGCATAATTGTGACATAGGACCCTCTAAGTCTTTGCTGCATTTGCTCCATGAAATACTCCCCTGCCACCTGAATTGCAATTAACCATCTCTATTTCTGTACCCAAACTACACTTTGTTCAGGTTATAGTTTAAAGCTCACAAGATATTCAATTATTTTTAAAGTCTTCATTCTCTAGCCAATCCTGGACTTTCCCCTCATTTAAATACTTGTCTAGCTCACATTTCCTATATATCACATATTACTGTATGGTTATAATGCTTGGGTCCACAATTAGATCGTAAGTTTTACCAAGATGAGAAATAGTCTATAATACAAAGTATATTTAGTATGGGTAATACTTAGAATACATATTTCTTCATTTTACATAGTATTTTAGTATTTACAAAGTACTTTTTTTATATGTTCATAAGACAGCTGCATATAAACATTTGGTCAATTTTCAGTTTGAGTTAGTATCATGGAACACTGTCAAAAGGACATCCTACTTCTCCAATTTTCCAATAACCCCTGAAAATTTTTAAATTATTCCAAGTTACTCAATACATTTAAATAACAAAAGTACTAGATAATATGTATTAAATAGAAATAGAAGGAATATGACCATTCAAAGAAGGTAAGATTCAATATGATTATTAAAAATGTTTAGGCACTTCAGTTTATTGGAAACTCCTTCATCTTTACCCACATGTAAAATCAATAGTTTTTACATTGTGATTCAAATTTCTCTTAAAAAAATATATTTTGCTTTATTCACTGATTAAACAAAGGTACAGAAAGATAAGTGCATACCATTCACTATGCAAAAACCTCGGAATATGGTCACCAGCAGGAGACCTTTCCTATGATTAATTGAACTTCAATAAATAAGTAAATATTATGCATTAAGTTTCATTAAGCCTTTATTAAGGTTTTGGATTAGTGAAGAATAGAACCATGCAGCAAGGTAATATGTGTAATGTGGTCTCATGGAGAAAGGACAGTTTGGTACATATAAATAAGAAAGACTATTATAATAAATAAAATTATATATATATATGTTCTTTAGTGGGATATATATATTTAAATAAATAAAAAATTTAAATATGTTCTTTAGTGGAATAGAAAAGAGCTCAGAGCTACAGTGATATCTAAATTGAGATACTAGGTTGAGACCTAAAATTTATGGGAGCCAGATTTGCCAGAGATGATAATTCACTGATTTTTTATTTGAAGTAGAGAAAACAATTCTAATGGCCAAATGGCAAACCTAAGTAATTGATAATTTTTGGTAAGTCTGGATTACAGATTGGGAAGGGGCAAATAACTAGACTGTGAAACAGAACACAAAATGCAAACTATCAAATTTTAGCTTCATGGCAAAAAAAGATGCGGAGTGATTCAGGAGGAAATCTACGAAGATTTTTCCCCACTAATTCATGCACAAGATTATGATGGGATGAACACTAATGACATTCAATGAGAAAAACCATGAAAGGACTCATGAAATATGGAGAAGGCTCAATAGACAAATCTTGATTATTTATTGAATGCAGGAACTCAGAAGTAGCAAAGGAGTGAGAATAACACGTTTACAGCTTAAGCATATCGATGAAACTGAACTTTTTACCATTCATTAGTAAGAGCTCTGCGTTATGTATTTGTGTGAATATGTTATTGTTTATTCTATCTCACAGTAATGAACTATTGGATTTTTTAATACTTTTTCCAAGAAAATTCTTGTCCAAGTCTCCTCTTTTATGTATATAAATGGATTATGATTTTTATATGACGGTTTACATGATGTTTACTGTTACAAGATAATGACAAACTGTTCTTCAAAATGTTTGCAAACATTTCCACTCCACTTACATGGAGGCCATAGAGATCATGAATGTGGTCAACAGTCTAGTACTTGACATTACCATATTTTAATTATTTGCCAATTGATTGTGTATAATATGGAATTGCATTATGATTTTGGTCTCTATTTCCAAGGTCATTAATACTATTAAATACCTTTTTATATGTTTCTTGACCAAAAACATTAATCAGAAAATATACTCAGAGATATAAGGCCACAATATGGATGAAGTCCTTGTGCTCATGGAGTTTATCTTTTCACAGGGGACACAGAGAAAAGAAAACTTTTAAAATACTACTTGGCAATAAACAATGGGCAGATGAAGAGTGTTAGTGTGGTGCATTGTTTTAGATATTGGACTTCAGGTGAGGTCCTCCTGAGACATGATTTTTGAGCAGAGAATTGAACGATGAGAAGGACAATTCTCTTGAATATATGAGAAAAGAATACTTCTGGCTTGCAGCATAAAAAATAAAATAAAAAGAGAATCCTAAAATGGGAATGAGTTTGGTATATCTGACAAACAGCGGAAAAACTAGTGTAGTGATTACAATAAGAAAGGAAGAAACTATGGTAGAAGACAGTTCAAAGAGGAGGTCAACAACATTCAAGCAACAAACATGTATTGAATGCCTACCATCTGTAAGTCATTGTTTATGTAGAAAAAATTCGGATCCAGTCTCTTCTGTCAAAAAATATATTATAAGACAGGTAAATATTCAAAAAATCCCTTCTTTTTCTCAATTGGTTTTGCTAGTATTTTCTTTGCCTTTCACTTTGCAACATCCTTTATGTTCTCTGTCTCAATTACTATCTTTCTTTTTTTTTTTCAATTACTATCTTTCTACATAGTCTTTATTTGATCTCCATAACACTGTTGATGGAAAAAAATGTATATTATTATCCTCATAGACGAGCAAACAGGAACAGGTTAACTAATAAAGTTGATTAGGTCCCCCAGTGGTAATGAGATGGAAATAAGAATGAAATCCAAGCCTCTGGCTTGAGGCTGATAGAAACTGAGAGATTTCCTTTGGTAAATAGCATTGCTAGGGCCAAACTCAAGGAACAATCACCCAGTGGGCCATAAATTTTCCCAGAAACACAGTTGTTCCACTGAACACCTCACTCACGGTGCAGGTAGGAAGGGAGGGCCAAACTGATCTACATGTTTTTGTACTTTTTAAAACAATTTTTTCCTGTGGCCATTATACTCCTATAATCCCTACTTACTCTTAGAAATAGCATGTGTGACTTGTTAGCTATGAACTGCCAGGTTCAATACTTGTAGAAAGAGTATCATATTAGCTCAAACACAACTCATGGGTTTTTGTTTGTTCTTTGTTTGTCAAGTTTTGTGGGTATAAGGCTTGCACTTGGAACATGGAGCTTCCTTAGCAAAGTTTATATAATCATGGTATAGAGACTATAGGCAAATAGTAAGCAAAAAGTTATAGGCTTAGGGAGTCTGTGAATACAAACTACAAAATGAGCTGAAAGTGATGACTTAGTTTGGTGTATCACAAAATCTGTTCCACTAAATTGGTTACATTTTCAACACACATAATTCATTTCTCCTTCAAAACAAAATTGATAATACTAAGAAAATGTGGTTGATTTTTCTGTTATGCAGTGTGAGAACATTGAGTCAAAGAGTGGCACTAGGAGTTTACCTAATCCTAAATCATTCCAGATATTCTTTGAGATTCTTATGTACTTTCAGAGACTTCTAGAGAAAATTTGCCTTAAATCTTTTGGTAGGAATATTTTAGAGAACTAATGATTTCTATAGTAATGAATGGCTGTATATTAATATGCGTAGGTCAAGGAAACCTGGCTCTTTGGATAGAGAAATAGAGAATGACTGATTTGGGCAAACATGGATACGCTTATGCTTGGGATTTTTAGTTTTTGCCTTGGTATTTGTTTTGTATACTTTTTTTTTTTTTTTTAATTTTCTGGAACTGGTAGCCACATGTCTAATTCCATATGAAGTATAAAGAGAAAACATTCCTTAAAGAAAAGTCTGTGTGCACAATATGTGTGCAAAGTGTTTGTTGAATGGTGTCTTGGATTGAAGAAAAAAAATAAACTAACAACCTAAATTCTGTGCTCAACCAAATACTAATTTTATTGAAATGTGAAACCACTAGAGTTTTATTAGTTTCTAATTTTTAATTAAAATTCTATGGAAGAAGATTCAAACTAAGGCCAATCTGGACATATCATAAAGCCATTGAAAAAGAATAAATCTGAAACCAAATTTGTATCTGAGGTACATTATCATCCCATTTTCAAAATCTAAAATTTCCCTCATTGCGCTTTAAAAAATTGTCTCATAAGCAATATGATGATACACATTTTTAACCTAAGCCCAGGAGAACAGGATTGAACTGCTATGGAATAATTCCACTTTATTAGAGGAATGCAGTGAAATAAGTTTCAACTGAGTTCCTTGTATCCCCCTAATTCTCTAAGGTGTTGCTTAAATGTCTAACAACTGTTTATTCCAGGAAAATTAATCCATAACTCAATATATGAGTTGGGATATAAAAAAAAGGTAGCAAAAGAGCTGAGAACACCCCCATTCTTTTTTCATTTCAGACCAGCTAAAATAGAAACTTATCTATTCAATCCCCGAAGGGTCATTCCTGTAGAAATTATCTGTGGCCTTCTGTACATTTCAAGGCCCATGAGGTGACAGATCTTGTCTCTGCTGCAGAGTAAGCTATTCGGCTGCAAATTTGGGTGGCCTGCAGAATATATTTTGCCTCATTAAATATGTCTAGATCAGCTTGTTCCCCTGGAATTGGACAGAAACAAAGAATAGCTATGCCACAGGAAAAAGAAATAGTAGAGATGGACAACAGATGATTCAAAGTCGATTTATTTCTTTCTTTAAAAAAAAAATTTGTTTCAATAATTATTCTAATTTTGCCAAATAAGCTCTTGGCTTTCTTTCCTTTCTTTTCTTTTTTTCTTTTTCCTTTTTTTTTTTTTTTTTTTTGCAGGAGATAGACAAGGGGTAAGGTAAGCATAATAATTCGCTCAGAAAGGCATTCATTAAATGTTTGATGCTAATGATACCTCTGTTTCCATACAAAACAATGGGAATTCCATGCAGCCTCTATTACCTGGAATGATCAAGCCATAGAGGACAGCAGGGTGCCAGCTAGTTCACTGCATTCTTGTAATAAATGTGGGAAACTAACACTTATTTTGTATATCAAATCTTGTAACTGAAAATAAAGTACAATTCCAGCTTTCTGTCTAAGATTCTAATCAAGAAAGGCTGAAATTTTTCTAAAGGTTTTAGCGTCTCAGTTATGACTCAAGTTTTTTTGGGTTTTGGATTCTTTTTGTTTGTTTGTTTGTTTTTGTTTTTGTTTTTTTAAACATCACATCACTTAGAACCGTGCAGCCTTAGAAATCACAAAATCAGAATATGATTATTTTAAATGCAGAATATAACATACATTGGAGGGGTTTTTTTCCCTTGTGATTAACATGAGCTTTTTCCTTAAATTTTGCCCATATCGGCAAAAGAAATGGCTGTAAAGGCAGTGTGATGACTTGAATCATGGGAATCTCTACTGTGGAACTGTGTCCTGTCATATAATCTCTATGTCCACTCCTTACTCTCAGCACATCTTAAATAGGAAAAATGCTTTATACCCACATATTCCCCTTAATTTATCAACACTAGTATCGGTTTGTTTGCTATGCCTACAAAGCATGGACATGCTTACTGATTGCTGTGATCAAATTTGTTCAGCATATATTATATACCAGTCACAATGATCATTTCTCTTAATGCTCACAGCATTGGATTGTTAGTGTTACTTGTATTATTTTTTGGGTAGAAGAACAGTTTTAGGAAACGAGTAATCTGACTCCTATGATACTTTTTAACATATTATCTAGTACATAGTAAATATGATGATGATGATGATGACAAGGAAGAAGAAAAAGAGGAAATAAAGAGGAAGAAGAAAGAAAAAGCAACTAACATTCTTGGGTACTTAATATGTGCTAGCTAAAGTTTCCATCTGGAAATTCCTTCTGGGAAATTCTTGAGATATTTAAGATTTAAGATTTGTTAAATCTTCCTGATAAAAATTAGATGCAAAATTGGAGAAATATATTATAATATTTAATAATATATGAAATAACAATTATATAATTCTTTCACAAGAATTAAAGTTCAACAACATAGACATATTCTATTTCATAAAATATATAGATACCATGTCTGAAGCAAGAACAAAAGACATTATTAAAAGATAAGTTTGACATTTCTGGAAAACTACACAACAGTACACAGGAGAAAACAATTAGATTCTTTTGTGAGGTTGTTGCCATGATCCAAATGTGTGTTCGTGGACCCTTCTGATATTTATGGTGAGTTGTTACTGCAAAGAAAATAAGTTTGATCACAATGTACTTTATACAAATTCTGTGAGTAGTGTCCCAAGAAATGGCAAATCTTCAAAGCAAAATAAGTACTTAAAAATGCCAGTTTTGACACATCATTCCATGTAGTGCTGTTAACCTCACTAGTACAATCAAATATGTCATTTGAATATGTTCTAATTATGTTCACTGGAATTCTTCAGTGTTTAAAAATGTGCTCTAGGCTACGGTTCTTTATAAATGTTTTTAAGAGAAGAAACACAAAGTGAAGGTATGAATGTTCTTGCTGAATACTCTCTCATAGATAAAATCAGCAATGATCAAAGTTCTGAATTAGCAAACGGAGAATCAATTTCAAAGGCAGAACAAAGTTAGTGTATGCAGAAAATTATTTTTATTGTAAAAGTGGAAATGAGGTTATATGAAGCAATATTCATGCTAATGATGAACACTAAGATGCTTTGGTATATACACATAATAATTCAACCCATGTTAACAGAAAATAAAAAAAAAATTCTACCTCTGAAATACTTTTCATAAAACAAAGATCAAAACTATTAGAGCAATTAATATCTTGTGTGTTTAAGATTTTATTCAAAGAATAAGTGATAAATGTGTAAGATTCAACATTGCAGCATTATCTTTTAATTTTTTAATAGTTTTTGACATTTCAAAAACTTTGCCATTTGTATGCCATTACATTCCCCTTTCTAATGTTTCAGCTGTCAAATAACTACAGCATATACAGATAATCTTTATGTTATTGAAATATACATTCATCCCCAATGCAGTCCATAATCATAAGCTATGCATTATCTTTGTATAGACAACCACACATGCATATGTACATACAAGACAACAAGCCCAAAATGGAGTCACTTATGCTAAGCCCCATTACAAAACCCAGATTTAATTTAGTTATGGTTTCCAGAAATGGAATTTAAGCCAATCAGTCGGGAGTCATCTGATCAGCACTAGTTAAATAATCTGCCTGATAGAGCCATGCCTTCCCCTTACAGGGAAGTTACCAGAGGATAACAAAAACACTTTTCTGTCTAGTATAACTTCCTTGAGAGACTTCTAACTCAGGGAATCAAACAAAGAGTTGTAGAAGGGGAGGTGGATGGGAGGATGGGGTAACTGGGTGATGGGCACTAAGGAGAGCAGTTGAGCACTGGGTGTAATACTATATGTCAGCAAATTAAATTTAAATAAATATTAAAAGAAATAATTTCCTTATCCCTGTTACCTTCTGCCTATAAAAGTTTTCCATTGTATACAGCTCTTTGAAGCTCCTTCAACACACACACATGCACACACACACACACTCATATATATAAAACACCCATATATATGTATATATATGTACCTATATAAAACACTCCCTCTACATATGTATATAGCTTCTTTATATATAAAACTTCAGATTTTAATACGACCCTAACACCCTCTGTCATGGTCTGACTCACTGTTTATTATTATGGTCACTCATTATTATTTAAAACATGTAAATAATGTTAGGGAAGGTCCAGAAAACCAATGATTTAGGATTTCTGAGAATTCACAGGAATCCAGTTTATTATTACTGAGTCCCCCAAATTAATATCTGTCAGAAATTCAGAAAAACTTTTCTTTTGGGGGTGAGAGAGCAAATCAAATCCTTTAGGATAAGAACATTTGCTGCAACACCCATGTTGTTTCCTCTGCTGGGGTCTAGGGCTGCCCTATCCTGGACTTGGGCATCAGCAGTCAGGGTCTGGCACTTCTCCCTCCTTCAAAAGCCTACACAGAGCAGGTGGCGGTGTATCCCAGAACAAGCTCCCGGACACAGTGCGCTCTGGGCTAGTCCTTCTGTTAGAGTCTGGACAGTGGAATCAAATTCTTGTTTTTGTGGAAAAGATTTAGTGTATGGAGACTTTTTCACAATTTGATTTCTTTTCTGGAAAGGTCTGGTCTTTTATCCTTGGTGGCCCTCACTGCCTGCCCAGTCAGGAATCTGGTACCCATGTGGCACTGACATCAAGGCTTGACCCTCCTTCCACTTTGGAAAAATTTTGAAATGGAGAAATATATACTGATGCCATTTTACTTAGAATTCTACATGCATTATTTTATAGCTTGCAACAAACCTATAAAATAAGCATCTTCTTAAATCCTCATTCTATGTATCAGCAAACTGACTTCGGAGAAGGTAAGTCACTCGCCTAATACTAACCCCCCCATAAGGCATGAGGCCAGAACTTGAAGCTTGTGTGCTTGGCTCCAACACCTTTATATGTAATAATTGGCATTTACAAAGATATTAAACACATAGCTTCATCATCTAAGGCTAGACTCTGCTCACTGGGCAAATTGTTTGTTTGTGTCCTAGTAAATGTCTGCTATCACTTGATATATTATCTTATTCAGCAATCAAGCTACTCTTTTTGTTCAATTCCTTCATATAAACATTGGTTTCTCCAGCAAACCCTGGTACCCGCATCAGATATATGGAAAGAATTCTAGATTTAATTTTGTCTCTTAATTTCCAGTTGCTTAAGGATTTTGCACCTCAGATAAGATCTCTATTTCTTTCTCCATTCTCCACTGCAGTGACACTGTCAGACTCTCTTACCATGGGCATAGCAACAAAACCTTAATCTCCAAAGCCTGCTTTCTGTGCTCCAAAATGATTTTGAGATAGTCATATGTGATTTATTAAAACAACTTTTCCTGCTTAAAGTATAAAGAATTCTCATGTCTCTATGATAGATTGTATTATTATTCACCAAACATTTTCATTTTTCTAGTCATGGTTCCCTTTTCTTCAGGAAATCAATAATGGCCACATGACTAACTTTAGCCAATTGAGTATGAGCAGAGGGGACGCATGTAATTCTGGAAAAAAAAAGTTTAAGAAATAGTGCCACCATGTTGACTAGCACCTGTACCAGGTGGATATTGCTTTATAAACCTGGGGCCCAGAGCAAAGACAACATGGACTGGTGTCATAAATATCCTGAATTGGATGTGTCTTGTGAGAGCAAAAATGGCATTTGTGGTCACAGGCTTGGAGAATAGGGTGTCATTTTCTGTGACTGCATGAAGTAATATACATTGTCTACTACAGTACCTTTCACTTATAAGATCACTAATACCATTATGGTTTGCATGCCAGATCCTTTACATATGATTCCTGCCAATATTGCCAATTCATATCTAGCACCCTTTCCCTATATCCTTCCACTCTCGAAAACATCTCAATTTTGTTTTAGGATTTAATTTACTTATTCATGAGAGACACACAGAGAGGTAGAGACATAGGCAGAGAGAGAAGCAGGGTCCCTGTAGGGGGACCCAGGATCATGCCCTGAGCCAAAGGCAGATACTCAACCACTGAGCCACCCAGGTGTCCCAATGTCTCAAATCTATAATGTTTTCTTAAATTTCCATGTCTTTATCTATGCATATCCTTGTAATCTGTAAATATTATTTATTTATAATATTATTATAATTATAATAAATTATAAGTATATAATTATAAATAAATATTATTTATTTATATAATATGAATATAATATATATTCTACAATATTTTTCTCTGTGAAGTTCCTTAACATACCTCATCCAGACCATCATCAATCCTGTGGTCTCAAAATGGCCCTCATATGCCCCAAAGACTTTATTAAGTGGTGGTGTACTATTTTTGGCAAATTTAAATCCTTAACTAGAATAAGCATAGCTTTTTGAGGACAGAGCCTATTAATTCACCTTTACATAACTACACTGTCTAGCATGGTATGGTGTATTGAGCAACTAGTCAGCAAAACCTTATTAAACATGGAAATGATCAGTAAGTAATGGATTTTGAAGTTAAATACTGATTCTTATTAGTAGCCAATGTTCAAATATATGCTTTAGTAGGCATGACTGTTTACTACAGTGAACATTGCAGGATTTTAAATCGCCTATCCTACTTTTAAGAAAACAGAGAATAAGTCAACATCTTTCCTTTAAAAACCTTTACGGCAGATGAAATGAGATGACATGCCATCATTTCAGCTTTATCTGGCAAGGACTATTCATCCACAAATGCAAAACTCTTTTCAATAGTTAGAAATTTTATCACTGAACAGGTGGAGTCTTTATAACTATTTATCTTTACTGTACTGTCACAAAATCTGTGGGCTCCATGACAGCCCTATAGTTAATGAACTGGAATTTGCTCTTCTGTGTTCTAGAATTCTATCTTTCTTTCCCACCCTCCCTGCATAATTTTCTCCTCAGTGTTACAGTACAAATCTATGGAGTAGTCTGCATTTAATCTCCCTATCTGATCATCCCAATTCATCTTGTTGGAAAGAACTCAACATCCTATAATTTTACCCTCCATTGAATTAGAATAATTTCTACATTTAGATTATTCAGAGCCATTAACAGAACTTTGTTTTCCACTAGCATTTAATTCTACTATAATCCATTGTCAAATATATTAAACAACTGCATTTCATACCCCTCAATGGCAAAGACAAGCTGGAAAGGAATAGTAAGTGTTTAGAAATTCTTCTCTGAGCCACTATAATAATCATGTCATTATTATTGGGCCATCTTACGTACATTCTGTTTTATGTGAAATGAAAGTCAGTTGCTCAAATAACAGCTTTTGCTATGCTACACGATGCTAGTTGCAGTCTCTCAGGAAAGAAAGGCTGGACAAGGATGTTTAGTCTTCACAATAGAAATTCCTCCTCAATATATGATGATCGGTTCAAATGATTTAAAGTTCTACAGATAGCTGTGTTCTTCCTAGAGGTTGAGGTGCAAAGTAGATGACTTCCAAAGAGGGCCATTATCAACTATTAAGTGAATTTTTTTAGAACAGTTGTAGATTCATAGCAAAACTGAGAGGAAGGTACAGAGCTTTCCCACATAAGCCCTCCTCCTCCACATCCCCACCCATGTACAGCCTCCCCATTATTGGCATCCCTTCCTGGAGTGGTACATGTATTAGTACTGATGAACCTACACAGACACATCATAATCACTCAGAGTCCATAGTTTTCATTAAGATTCACTCTTGGCGTTGTGCATTCTATGATTTTGTTTAAATGTATAATGGCATGTAGCCATCATTATAGTATCATCTAGAGTATTATCAACACTCCTAAAAAGTCTTTCCTTTACCTGTTCACCACCCACTTCCACCAACAACTAATTTATTATCCCCATAATTTTGTCTTTTCCAGAATATCATACAGTTAGGATCATACAGTAACCTTTTCAGATTGGCCTGTTTCACTTGGTAATATGCATTTAAGATTTCTCCATGCTTTTCATGGCTTTAATGCATCATTTCTTTTTAGCACTGAATGGCATTTCATTGTCTAGATGTACCCGTTTATTTTTTTCCCTATCTGTAAGTACATATTACTGTCCCATTGTGGATGAAGTTTATTTCTCCTCTCAAGTCTATTCTGTTCACATGACTATTATGACCAACAGAAGGCAGCAAAAACATTGTTTTTGAACTTCTGAACACAGTCCATGAGACTGGCACTAGTCTCTTCCTTCTTTGACTGTTCCTTCCTGGAACCCACATGCCATTCTGTGAGGAAGCCCAACCAGCCACATGGACAGGTATACACAAAGAAATACGGGGACCCAAGAGTTATAGTTCTAACAGAGCTTCCAGCCAACAGCCAGCTCTGACTGTTTCACTGAGACCATTTGAGACCTTCCATTAATTCCAGCACCATAGCCAACATAACTTGAAATACAACTGATTGGCCAACAACTCAGTTATGAGAAATAAGTATTTTTATTTTAAACCACTAAACTTGGAGGTGCCTTTCTTTGCAGCAAAAAGGGCTGAAATGGGATTCTGAAGAACTAAGAGTTAATTCCTGCCCATTCCACAGGGCAATAAATGCAGTTGTAAAGAGGGTGGATTTGAAACCAGATTCCCTGGGTTCAGTTATCAATTTCACCACTGACTAGCTGGATGTCCCTGGCCAAGCTACTTAGCTTCTATGTGAGTCACTTTTTTTTTTTTTAATTTAAAACATACGATGCACAATAATAGCTATACTGCAGAGTGACTGTCAGAGTTATATCTGTTAAATGGGGTTTGTACAGGTTTAGTACTTAGAATATTACGTTACATGTAGTAAATGTTTATATTAGCAGTCCTGAGTTTCTGCATGAAGTTCCTAGTCATTAAGCTCCCGTGCAAGGCCCCTTGGAACCCATCCTTTTTATTCTTTGGAGGCTTACCCACTTTTCTTGTATCATGCAAATCTCATGCTCTAACCAATATGAAAAAGAGGTGTGTTTTTACTTCTATAACATTATTCTTACCTTCCTCTATATATTCTCTTTTTCAGATTGTACTCATCCTTCAAACACTAGACTATTTTGTTTTCACTAACATCCTACGGGCTGAATATCTGTTACTTTACCAAAAATTTAGTGAGTAGTTGCTCTGTGTCTGGCTTTGAGGATGCAATAGTGAACAAAATGGGTAGATTCACCGCCTTACTATGACGTATAATCTAGTGGCAGTCAGTATTCTTTCAGGAAACAGGTTTGTAGAGACTTGAAACTGAGAAAAAAAATGCTACTCAAATCCCCAATTTACCAGCGCATGCATGGCTGAATAGGAATCCAAATCTAGGCTTCCTGCATCTGAAGCCCATGATTTCCCTAATTTATGTACTTGGATTTGTGAGCTCCCATGTATTAGATCTTAAGGGAGAGTCTCACATAACAGAAATTCCTGATCTGTAAGAAGTTAAGTATTAAAAATTACACAGGTATAGTAGGCAGAAAACAACTAGGCCCAAATAATTGTCAAATGAGTAATATGGACCAATGAATGTGTTATTGCAAGGGTATTGTATCAGGGTCAAGGGGTGAGGAGGAGGGTTGGGAGAATAAGTGAGATTGATGAAATATGTGTTGTGCAATTGCCTAGTGTTCCTTTGGTTAAATAAGCACAACTCCATCATATTTATATTTGTTGAAAAAAAACCCTATTATGTAAAAAGGAGTAATCTGTTTATTCTCTTGTCTTTAATCTATATATCCTATACTCAGTTTACTTGTTCACACACAAAAACACCTAGGTAATCTTTGCATTTGTTATTAAAGATCGTTATTAAAGGACACTAGAATAAATCTCCCCACTCCTTTGAGAGAACATTCTAAAAATATTCTTAAAATCCCTTTTACATTGTGGGATTAAGAATCCAAGTTCTTCTTTTTTTTTTTTTAATCCATGAGAGACACACAGAGAGATGGAGACATAGGCAGAGGGAAAAGCAGCCTCCCTGTGGGAAGCTCGATACAGGACCTGATATGAGGACCCTAAGATCATGCCCTGAGCCAAAGGAAGATGCTCAACCAATGAGCAACCCAGTTTCTGTTTATGACACCTTCACAAGATTATTGGCAAATGCCCATTTCATTCATCTACAAACTATTTGTCTTAGGACAAATTGTTTTACCTCTTTATCCTTGCATTTCTCATCTATGCTGTGGAGATTAGTAATAATTCCTGTTTTAAAGGGATGTTGTGATGAAGTCCATGTAAAGGACTTCTAAAGTGCCTATATATCACAGCTCTTTAATAAATATGTATCAGCAGTGATGATAGTAATATGGAAACAGAATGTACCTTAGAGATCAGGAAATTCAATTATATGGCTATTAAGTAAATTAAAACCCTTAGTTCACTGGCTGTTCTTGACAGAACAAGGAATCTAATCACTAAACAGCATAATTATATATTTATATTTGCCTCCTCATCTAAAACCAGGAATTATGTATTCCATGTCTGTGTTCAAATTAAGGGCAATCAAGGGAAAGTCCTCAAAATAATATAAGGCTATCAATTAAGTCAGTGGTCACTGGGACAGTGATTCTTCTCTGGACACTCTGCATCAGCTCACACAGTCTTCTCCATGTAATCCTGGTTTCTCCCAGCTTTATCTTAATTATACCCAGCAAACATGTTCTCTTCCACCATTTTTGGTTAACTATACATCTCATAATAGCTTATTTAGCACTTCTTAAAGGCCAGAATTCCTACTAGATGCATTTTACTTAATCTACACAACCACTGTATAAAGTAGAGACCTGAAGCTTAGGAAAGTAGGAGAACTTGCTCCAGTAGAACATAGAATAAATATTTGAATGCAGCCAGTATGGAGCCCCTTAGTTGCAAGACCCTGCTCTTTCTGATATAGCCTACCTTCTTAGAGCATTTCTTTGGTTCAAATTCATTGCATCTTTCCAAGCCCTGCTACCCATCTCTTTAAAAAAAAAAAAATCCCTCTTTGACTGTTCCAGACAACAGTGATGAATGCTATTTCCAGATAACCATAGTGTTTATAATTGCTCACATGCAATGTAGCAATGATTTTGTTGGCCAGTTGTGTTACTATTTACTGTTCATTGCAACTCAACTTTGTGTTTTCCAAGAGTCTTGCCAGATACCTCTCGTTTTGAAATTACCTCCATTTGTTTATATAATTACTTGCATCATTTACTCATTAGAGACAGAAAGGGGAATAAGTTGCCTAGGGATGGAAGCGGTGAAATGGGACTAATGGCTAAGATGTATGGGGTCTCTTTTGGGGGTGATTGGAAGTGATGTGGAATTAACAGTATTGGTTGCACAAAACAACAAACATAATAAAAACCATTGAATTGTATACTTTAAAATTGTGAACTTGGAACACCTGGTTGTCTCAGCAGTTGAGCGTCTGCCTTTGGCTCAGGGTGTGATCCTGGAGTCCCGGGATCAAGTCATGCGTCAGGCTCCTTGCATGGAGCCTGCTTCTTTCTCCCTCTGCCTGTGTCTCTCTGCCTCTCTCTCTCTGTGTGTGTCTCTCATGAATAAATAAATAAAATATTTAAAAATACAATTAAATAAAATTGTGAACTTTATGCAAACAGTATCTCAATAAAGAAATAATTATTATCATGCAGCCATGGCTAATGTTATATGATATTATCAAAAGAGTATTTCAATATAATGTCAAGTTTTTGACAACATAGTTACAAATTATGTGTTAATAGCAAAAACTAAAAAGTGAACAACCTCAATTTGGCAGGTAAAGAGACGACAGAGACAAAAATCTAACGTATGGACATATTAGGAGAGTATTACCTGAATGGATAAGGTTAGAGATCATTTTCCAGTTACTTTAAGACTGGCTTCTATTTCTTTCTTTTTTTTTTTTCTGGCTTTTATTTCTTAAAGGACTCTACAATAGTCATGAATTAATTTTATAAGAAAAAAAGAAAAACAAGCATTTATAAGAATTTTACATAGAGAAAGAAAAATCAAGTTCTGTGAATGTGTACTTGAAAAGTGCATGAAAGATCAAATTGTGTGTGTGTGTGTGTGTAAGAGATTGTAAGAGAAAAAGAAACAAGAGGGAAAAAAAAGAGGGAAATTTGGATTTTCTCTCTTACGAAAAGTCTCTGGTAAGGTAGATCTAGGTCAAAGTAAATTTAATGCATGTCTGAGGGGCTTCTAGACCTTCCAAGCAGTCCACACAGAGGAAGAGAATTAACAGAGGCCTTCTTTCCCAAGCAACCCCACTTTTGTCTTATAGCCTCACAGACTTCCACTTGCTATCACGTTTGTCCTGGTTATTTCCAGGAGAATTTTACAACAAAGTCCGGGGCATCAGGAGACGCTTCAAAGCTTGCAAACCTTTGGACAGCCAAAGGAAACTTTTAAAATTGAAGGAAAAAAAAATAGGATAGAGTGTTCTATTCAGCCAGTGTGACTTGGGGGAATTCATGGCATGGGGAAACTCCATTCTGCTAATGAGGCCAGAGATTTTCTGACAACCAAAGTATTTACTAAGCCAAGGAAGTTAGAGTTTCCCTCACACAAGACCAGCACATTTGTCTTTACAGGAGAATAAGAGCTAGTCAGTAATATCAAATAGACTGTTTGTAAACTTCCAATTCTGGAAACTTCATTTACAAATTGCATACCTAAGGGTTATTATGTGGTTCACAGGCAGAGTTTCCTTAGGAGTCCCTGGAAGATTTTTAAGACTCTTACCTAAAAACTGGTATGTGCAATTTAGCTTTATAGTATGCAATGCTCTTATTTATTTTCTTCTTTAAATGTAGTGTTTTCTCTTCTTTGACTTTCAAATAGAGAGGTATTCAAGTATTACATCCAAAGGAGCCATTGTAAATATCTATGAAATAAGGCATGGGCAAAATGTGAAAGATTGCTTTTAGGTGATTATTGGAAAAGGTGGGGATTTTCTGGAACAGAATGAATATCTAAGCCTGGGCCACTTACCTCCCAGTTTTGCCCCTGTTCTTTGTGCTTTCATCCTCTGTCACCAATGAAACCAACCAATGGGCTACTCTCTAGCGAGTGGCCAATTTCATATCTCTCAAAAAATTTCTTCCTTCTTCATGCCTGCTGGGATTATCAGAATCCTGAGATTGGCTTTTTGTTTTTGTTTTTGTTTTTCCATATGAATTGCTCCAGTCTCTCTGGTCTTTTCTGCTCACCATCACTAACTCTAGGCATCCTCGTGGTTTTTAGAGTCCGCACACTCCCTCTCTTCAAAGATGGTTGCTTAGTGATGATAAGATAAAACCACAGCTTCAGAGCCAAATATTAAAGATGCTTCATAGTTCTACCAGAACCTTCCATCCTCAAACCTTTCTTGACAACTCTTTGGTGTTCCAATATCCCTTGTTATTTGCAGATGAATATTTTCCTATCCCAAATGGATAATTACATCAATCTTTCTTTGCTAAGTGATGCCATTTATACAGATATCAGTCTGATCTTTTTTAAGTAAAAATCCATTATATCACTATGCTACTTAAAACCCAATGGATTCTCATTATACTTAAAACTCCAAATGCCTTCACATGATTTCTGTGACTACCTCCTACTTGCTTTTCTAGTTACTTCTCACCGCTGTGCCTCTCTCTCACCCTGCAGCCATATTCACCTTATGGGATAGGTTTTTTTTTTTTTTTTTTCTGCCTTAAGTCTGTCACCAGCTTTTCTAGTGCTGGAATATTCTTCGTTCCTCTCTTCCTCTAATCAACATGTATTTATCTATCCAGTCTTTAATTTGCATTTAATCACAGAAGTATTCCTCAATCATCATACCTTTCAATTTACTCCTGACTTTTTGTCACCTCTTATTGTTCGCTTCAATTTAGCTTATATCAGATACCAATACATTTTTCCTGTAAAGGGTGAAGGAATAAATATTTTGGGCTTTGCAAGCTATAAGTGTCTGTCACAGCTACTCAATTCTGCCAAAGTAGCACAAACTCAGGCAAAAAAAAAAAAAAAAAGGTAAGTGGATGGGCATCATTGTGTAGAATAAGCATAATGAATCTCTCAATTTTCGACATTTTAGGCTGAATGATTCTTTCTTGTAGAGACCGTCCTGTGTATTGTAGGGTGTTTAGAGCTTCCCTATGATACTCAGTAGGTGCCAACAATATCCTCAGGTTGTGATAATAAAAAATGTACTGCCAAATGTCCCTGCAGGAGCAAAATTACCCCCGGTTGAGAGCCAATAAAATGAACCTTTACTTACAAAAGCAGTCTAGATTTGGCCTGGAGGCAAAAGTTAACACGTGTTTTAACAGTACTGTGGTCATAGAAAGACACTGGATCTTTGTCCATTGATCCTGATATAGACCTCCCAAATCCCTTGCAATTTCCTGAGTGATGGGGTAATAGAAAGATATTTTGTTCCAGTGAAGTATCTTTTCAGGAGCCCCCTCAAAACCTCAGGATTGGGCTGTTCACAGAAAGACTGAGTGATTAAAGGATTTGAACTTTCATCCCCACTTCTGACCTCTAGGCAGAGGAAGAACTAGATATTAAGGTCTATAATAATTATTGAACAACAGAATCCAGAGAGCTTCTGGGTTGGTGAGCACATTGAGGTACTGAGAAGGTTGCTTGCCCAGAGAGAGCATGGAAGCTCTACATGCTCACACACACACACACACACACACACACACACACACCATACCTTGCCCAGTGTATCTTTTCTGTTTGGCTACCTCTTAACTCCTATGCTTTATAATAAACCAGTGAGCAAAAATAAAATGTTTTCCTTATAAGCTGTTCTAGTAAATTATCAAAACTGTGGAAGTATTTATAGGAATTCCTGATTTATGGCCAATCTGGCCAGAAGCAGAAGTCACCTGGGACTTGAGATTGGCATCTAAAGTGGGGACAGTCTTGTTGGATTGAGCCTTTCAATGTGCAGGATCTGATGCCAAATAAGTGTAAACAGTACCAGAAACGAACCAAGTTATTAGATATCTAGTTGGTGTCAGAAAGTTGGAGAAGTGGTATTGCAAAAGACCCCAAGTATTTGGTGTGAGGAGGAAAAAACCTCATTTGGGGTCTGATATGTTGTGAATAAAAACAGTTCAAGTACTAATTGCAATTTGTATTTACATATTTATGTAACCAACTATAGGAGCCAGTGCTATGGCTATCTGATTCACAACTATAAAGCCTGATTGTAACAGAGAAGGTGCATCAAGGCATTCAATAAGTATTTGGTAAAAGGATAAAAGAGATCACTAATATTTTCAGGACAGTTGCAAGGTCAAAGGACAGAGTTTTAAGAGTTAATAGATAGGTAATGTAGTATTTAGGGAATTAAGATTGTCCGTGTGAACCATATGTTCAAGGAGGTCAGCAGTCAAAGAAGAAAGAGGAAAGCATTACCAGAAGGGAGACAAGATCTAAGAAGGTAAGAGGTTATTTTAAGATAGGAGAGGTATAAGAGTAGAAGGGAAACTGCCAATAAGAAAAAAGAAATAAAGAAACTAATAAGTTACCAGCACGAGAGAGTGGTGTGGAAATGTATAATGGAAAAAAAAAAAAAAAGAGAATTTATTCTCAAGATGAAGGCTGCTCACAGACAGAGAAAAGTCAGTACACTTTTAAAATGAGTTTCAGGCTATGTTTTCTTTTCAAAATTTTTAGAGTCTATTGACTATGAAAAGGCAAAATTGCCCGCAGGCTAGAGAGGCCTATTAACACCCCCATCAAGGACAGTCCTCAGCTCACTAGGCAAGCTAGAGAGGGAGAAGAAATCTGTATCTGGAGAGAATGCATTCATCATGGTTAGGACCCTTAGGCCTGGAACTTTCTGCTAAGACACTTCTCATAGGAGTCAGGGTCACCTTACATGCTAGGAGATGTGGGAGGAAATGGCGTGCCTATATTTGCCTCAAGCCTATGTGTTGTGTGAGCCAGACACTTGCATGCTCTGTGCTATTATTTTAACCATCTATATAAATGAATTACATCTGACTCTCTGTCTTCAGTCATCATTGTATCTGGAAAAGATAATTTACTTTGAAGAAGTTAAATTGCATAGCTGCTTATACACAGGTATTTTTCTTTATGTTACTTTATAAGAATTAACTATTATTATCATAATGAAAGTGATTAGTGAAGTATCATGCACAATGTAGGAATTCAATCCTTTTTTGGGATCCACATATTTATCTATTGTCCTGATGAAGATACTATATTGTCGGGGGTGCCTGGGTGGCTCAGTTGGTTAAGCATCTGCCTTTGGCTCAGGTCATGATCCCAGGGTCCTGGGATCAAGCTCTGTGTTAGGGCAGGGAGCCTGCTGCTCCCCATGCTTGTGCTTTCTTGATCTCTCGCTCTGTGTCAAATAAATAAAATATTTAAACAAAAAAATTAAAAATATATATATACTGTGCTGTCAGAGTTTATTCTGCTCCCTTATATTATCTGTTAGTCTCTATTTCTTTGTTTCATCGCCAAGAATATCTCAGGATGATGTAATCTAAGATTTTTTTTTTTAAGTGATGAGAATAAAAAACAAAGAATTAGGAAATAGAAGACAATGATTACAAGTTTCTTGGTAGGAGTACCAAGATAGTAGGAGTACATATATTGGGACTTTTCTAGTTGACTGGGGCCATATAGCCTCTTCTGGTCAAAGAATTTTAAAGGCAAATGATGTCGCACTTTCAAGCCAATCGTAATTATTATGAAAGACCAACCAGTATTCTCTCTCTCCTCTGCAAACTATAATGGAATCATTCCATCTGTTCCTGTTCCATGATTCTGAGTCTCAGTCAAGGACAGCTAGTATGAGTAACCCAGCTCACTCACTTTCCAAATTGAACAACAGGAAAATAAAAACAAAAACAAAAACAAAAACAAAAACAAAACCACCAAAAACAAACAAAAAAAACCCTTTTTCTGATTATAAATCATTTACTTCTCAGTAGCTTACCCTGTCGTATATACAAATTAGAATGGGAAATGGGGCATTAAGTTTACACTCTACCTAAAACATATAGTATTGTCTTGAGAATCAGGTGGCAGATGAATCAACCTTGCTATTGAAGGCTGAAAGGATAATTATTGGCATCAGTGCAAACATTTGGTAAAACATTAAGTCACAGTAACGACGCATAGAGAGAAAGAGAGAATGTGCTGTTTACTATTATTTGCTTTTTGCAAGATAGCCCATGAAAGAGATGGTCTCAGGGAAAAAAAGGAAGCCAAACTCACAAATATGATTAAAGGAGAATAAAAGGAGTCTAGAAACTTGGTTCTTACTGAACAGGAAGAAGCCAGTTTTCCCACTAGAAGCCATAAAAGAAAAACTTGAGAAATACTTCAAGTCATAAGGATTGATTAAAATTAAACCTCCTGGCAATAAATGGATTCAGATGATGCATAGTAAATACTTTCAAGTGGAAAAAATGGTTCAGAGGAAGACACCGAATATATGACTTTTTTTATGTAAGACAGACTCACAACACCTTGTAACCAATTCCATAGAAACTGGCATGGATGAAAGACAACAAAATAGAAAGAACTTTGTGTATCAAAATTAGTTCATGAAATTGATTAGGACAAAGTTGATAAGCCAAATATATTTTTGTAAGACTATGACCAACCTGTACTGAAAGAAATGGCAATGATGTGAAATTTAGAAGAACTGTTTGTTTTAGTTTAGGATGGCTGCTGTAACAAAGTACAACAAAAGTAGGTGCTTAGACCACAGAAGTGTACTGTCTCACAGTTCTGGAGGCTGGAAGTCCAAGCTCAAGATATTGGAAATACCAATTCCTTCTGAGATTTGTGAAGGAAGGCTCTACTCCTTGACTTGTAGATGGCTGTCTTCTCTCTATGTTTCTCCCATCATCTGCTCTAAAAGCATGTCTGTCTCCAGATTACCTCTTTTTTTAACAACACCACTCACATTGGGTTAGGGGCTGGCCATATTCAAGTATGCCCTGTGAATTGGTCAGGATTATTCCAAGAGACAGTATCAATAGGAGACAAATATATCCATACCTATGTAAGTGTGTTTGTGTGTGTGTGTGTGTGTGTGTGTGTACAGTGAAAGAGAGAGAGAGCTATTTTAAGGTATTGGATCATGCAATTATGGAAGATGATTATCTGCTGTCTGCAAGTCATAGACACAAGAAAGCTGATGGTATAGATCAAAGGTCTGAGAGCCAAAGAGCCAATGATGTAAATTCAGGTCCAAATCAGAAGCTCTGAGAATTAAGAATACTAAGATCCTCCTTTCTTTCACTTTTTGACCCGTTCAGGCCCTCTATGGATGAGATTATGTCCAATCACATGAGGGATGGCAATGCCCTTTATTTAGTCTGTTGATTCAAATGTTACTCTCTTCCAGAAACACCCTCATAGACACCCCCATAAATAATGTTTAACCAGATATCTGGAGATTGCTTAATCCAGGCAAGTTGACATATAAAACTATCATAGCCTCATCTCATTTGATCGCATCTTCAACAGTGGATTTCCAAATACAGTAACATTCTGAGGTACTGGGCTTTAGAACTTCAATGTATGAATTTTGGAGGAGACACAGTTCAACTTTTGACACTCTTTGTCTTTCAAATTTCATGGGTAGGGGTAAACTCAGAAATCTGTAAGCCTTTAGGCTTAGGGACATTCCATCATATGTAGTCAAATGATACAGTGGATAAGGATGTTCTTATTACAGAGTAAAGGACTCAAAATATTCCTCAGTTGTTGCAAATATATTGAATTCTAAGTGACATTCCAGTTGTTCTAGATGTTAATTGTCATATCTCCCCAAAACCACGAGTGTTTTAGATACTTCAACTGTTTCTCCTTACATAGTTGTCACAGAGATCACCAAGTTAGGACAATGTGGCCATTGTGGGACAATATTGCCCAAGAGGAGCAAATTAGTGAACTTTCCTGGAAAGTTAGGAAACATTAGTGAGAAACAGATGTTGGTTTTCTTCTTGGCACCTTTAGCTGAACATGTAAATGATTGTAGATGATGACCTTGTAGAGTGCCAACTAAGGAAAAGAAAAAAAAAACAAAAAACAAAAAACAAAAAACAAAAAAACAGGCAGTTGATACAAGTGGCAAAAGAAAAGTTGAAATAATTGAAAGCCAAAGATCTACCCCAGGGGTCTAGTAGCTCTCCAGATCTTTAGAGTCTATTGCTGATAAGCATTTCTGTCCTCAGCTTCCCAGAGGCACCACAGTGTCTTCCTAATATCACACTCTCTGTTTCTGTCTGATTTCTACTGCTGCTATTGTTCTGTGGCCATCAGAGTTAGTTTTGATTAAACACAGCTAAATGGAAACATTTCAATACAGAAACTACCTGGAATGGAGTGTTACTAGGGGCAGATATTAAATATAATATAATAAATATAATAAATATAATAAATATAATATAATATAATATAATATAATATAATATAATATAAGACTGATTGAATTGAGGGAAAATTATAGAGAAGTGAACTTCCCTCCATAAGACTGAGAAGATGAGAAATCATTCGGTAAGCACCACAGTATTTGATTATAAAAATTAGCTGATGTGCCTATAGATATTAATTTTATATCTTGGATCAGGCTGGTGCACCACCAGCTCTTTCTGAGCTAGAGTAGAAATTACGGCTACCAGGTTTAGTACATATTGTAAAAATCTGTCACTTTGATTTTTTTTCCCGGAAAATTCAAAGAATACCCTTTTATGAGATGATATGAACTGTGTGTATTTGTTCTACTTCCTCTAGTGATAAGTCCACTGAACACATGACACATTAAGAAACAAAGGGGAAATACAGGATGTCTTTGCAACTTGATTTGTTGTCACAATTTTTGGTGAAAAGAATACAAAAAAAAATGCTTTGTTTCTATAATTTCAACATCTGTAAAATGAGTTTGGGGCTTTGTTATTTGGTCAGAGGCTATGGTGAGCCTCCCTGACTGCTCCATTTGTCACTGTAGCACCTGGAATGCAATTGTGAATTTTTTATCTCAAAGATGTCATACTCAAGGAATGAAGTTTTTCAGTTCAATGAGTATTTCTCTACAGTGTGTACAACCTGGAATTTGCTCAATCTAATCCTTGCTGCAAACCTCTGTTTACACCATAGAGTTTCTTTTCCAAGAAACTGACTAGCATAATTTCAGCTACTTCTCCATGGGAAGAGGTATAGTAGTTAAACTTCAGACATCTCTAGTACTTCAAAACTGAAAAATAAAAATATAAGCACTGTCATGGTTATAGTCGATAATAAAATTCCTCATGTTTTTTGTCTCCTTGAGAATAAAGAGTGTTTCATAATCCAATTGACTTTTCGTGAGTTCTGTAGTCCCTCTGGTGGTTGGGTGGTACACATTTAAAGTTTGCCTCCAGGATACCATGAACAACAGAAGACTACTCATGTTACAGGACACATTGTTTATGTATTTTATAAATACACTATGTAAACACTTCATGTGTATAGATGCATAAATATTTAATGCTGGTGTAAAAATTTGACATAAATATCTTTCCAAACAGAATTTTAAGAATATTTTCCACTTAAAAACTCCTAAGATATTTCACATACCTTCAGGATTTGTGATTATGATTTTTCAAATATATTCCTTCCCTGCCTGATGAAAAAAAACTCATTATCTTACTAAGACATTTTAAAAAAAGTAATGTTACATGTTTCTGAGAAAAATTAAATCTGTGGCCATCATCCTGCAAAATACATAAGCCATAGTTTACATGGGAATTAATGAATTTAAATGACTTAAAAAAATAGGAACTATAAGTTTGAATTCTAGAACACCTTAGAGAGTTGTTAAGACAGATGTCTGTATTATGCTAAAGACAAAACTACTCCAAAAATCTTAGTGGCTTGAATACCAAAGTTTTATCTCCTCTAAATGCTATGTGCCTTTTTTCAAGGGCTGACTTGATTGTTGCTCAAAGCAGCTCATGTCTGCAGTAGTTATTAACAAGACATGTACTATCTTAAAAGTGGCCAAGCAGATAACCAGACAGAAAGAAGAGTGCCTACATCAATTATTAAACACATATGGCATATATCACTATTCATTGGCTAGAACTAGTCAAATGGGCCCATTTAGCCACAATGCGGCTTAAAATGTCCCATCCTTCATCTACTCAGAAGGTGAGGAGAGCCAGATTCTAGTGAACAGAACTAATTATTGTCCATCAGAGAATACAATATGGAATTGGAGGGCACCTGAGTGGCTCTGTCAGTTAGGCTCCTGCCTTTGGCTCGGGTTATGATCCCAGGATACTAGGATGGAGCCCTGCTTTGGGCTCTCTGCTAAGTGGGGAGCCTGCTTCTCCCTCTCCCTATGCTTGCCTCTCTGCCTACTTGTGCTCTCTCTCTCTGTCAAAAGAAAAATAAAATCTTTTTTTAAAATATGCAATTAGAAAACTTACCTTTCGATTCCATTACCACTACATACTACCTAACTTACATCAATAAAATGACTTTATATTTGCTACTAATTCCTCTTTTGTAAAATGAGGATGCAGTATCCATTGCAACATTCTAAAGATTAGATAAAATCTGGTAATATGCAAAGCACTGTACATAAGCTATAAAATATTGCATTAGAGAAAAATACCAAGAAAAAAGATATATTCAAAATAAGCAAAAAAGAAACCAAATTGTTTGGCTCATGCAGCAGAAATTAACTTTAAATATTTGCATTTACGAGACAGAAAACACAATAAATTGGTTGATTTGAATATGTGGCAATTACCCACCAAAAGGCTTCTTATGCCTATTGCATTAAATTTTTAAATATAAACGGACACTAATTAATAATTTAACTGTTTTTCTGGATGCTAATTAATATACTGCAATAAAATACTGTCTTTTTCTCATTTAATAGTTATTTTTCTTATCTTTTTAGAATATTTTATTAATAATGTGTCAGTGAGTTTTTTATTTCTGTATATTTGAGTGTGTTTTTCTTGAGTTCACTTAATTAGATTACATTTACCCTAATAGCTTATAGCTGATTTTTTAAGAATTTGGTAGGTAGGTAGTCATGTGTAAAAATAACAGTTTTAAGGTTCACTTCCCAAAATTCACCCTATTGTTTTATATCTGGCCTTATTTTAACTGACTATATCTCAAGTTGAGGGAAGTTAGGAATGTATATGAACACTACCAGAAGAGATTTGAAGAAAAGAGTAGCTTAAAAAATTGAGAGATTATTATTATTTTGAAAAAAAAAATAAGTCAGGAGGTAGACTGATTAGGGACTAGTCTAGTAGCAATTCTATCTCATAAATTGAAAATCCAATCTACATTTTATACTTCCAACAATAAAAGTAAGAAATTGTTCAAAGAGAACAAACATGCCAATTGATATCACCATAAATTCATAATCATTAATCTCTAGAAGATCCTTTATGCTGCCTGGTAATTATGCTATGTCCAATTTCTTTTTTTTTTCTTATATTTTTTTTATTAACATACAGAAAAACACCCAGTGCTCATCCCGTCAAGTGTCCACCTCAGTGCCCGTCACCCATTCCCCTCCAACACCCGCCCTCCTCCCCTTCCACCACCCCTAGTTCGTTTCCCCGAGTTAGGAGTCTTTATGTTCTGTCTCCCTTCCTGATATTTCCCAACATTTCTTTTCCCTTCCTTTATATTCCCTTTCACTATTATTCATATTCCCCAAATGAATGAGAACATACACTGTTTGTCCTTCTCCGATTGACTTATTTCACTCAGCATAATACCCTCCAGTTCCATCCACGTTGAAGCAAATGGTGGGTATTTGTCATTTCTAATTGCTGAGTAATATTCCATTGTATACATAAACCACATCTTCTTTATCCATTCATCTTTCGATGGACACCGAGGCTCCTTCCACAGTTTGGCTATTGTGGCCATTGCTGATAGAAACATCGGGGTGCAGGTGTCCCGACGTTTCATTGCATCTGAATCTTTGGGGTAAATCCCCAACAGTGCAATTGCTGGGTCGTAGGGCAGGTCTATTTTTAACTCTTTGAGGAACCTCCACACAGTTTTCCAGAGTGGCTGCACCAGTTCACATTCCCACCAACAGTGTAAGAGGGTTCCCTTTTCTCCGCATCCTCTCCAACATTTGTTGTTTCCTGCCTTGTTAATTTTCCCCATTCTCACTGGTGTGAGGTGGTATCTCATTGTGGTTTTGATTTGTATTTCCCTGATGGCAAGTGATGCAGAGCATTTTCTCATGTGCATGTTGGCCATGTCCATGTCTTCCTCTGTGAGATTTCTGTTCATGTCTTTTGCCCATTTCAGGATTGGATTGTTTGTTTCTTTGGTGTTGAGTTTAATAAGTTCTTTATAGATTTTGGAAACTAGCCCTTTATCTGATATGTCGTTTGCAAATATCCTCTCCCATTCTGTAGGTTGCCTTTTAGTTTTGTTGACTGTATCCTTTGCTGTGCAAAAGCTTCTTATCTTGATGAAGTCCCAATAGTTCATTTTTGCTTTTGTTTCTTTTGCCTTTGTGGATGTATCTTGCAAGAAGTTACTGTGGCCGAGTTCAAAGAGGGTGTTGCCTGTGTTCTATTTCACTCTGTCTTTTCCTGTTCAGATTATAATTTTGTATATTCTCCTTTGTCCTCAAACTTCTTAAACCCTTTTTCCTTATTCTCTTTCTAAACTTAAACCTTGCTTCCTATAAGTTTGTAAAAAAACAAACATAACTTGCTGCAAGTTCCTATTTCCTTACCTACTTGCTATCTGTTCCCTTATCATATATATATATATATATATATATATATATATATATATATATATATTCTGTTCTTTTGAAAAGTATATGGTCTTAGCTAAGGATAACCCTGAAACTTGCTCATTAGAATCTAGCTTTTCTCTGCCAATCAAGCAATTTACTATAGTTCTCACCATAGAGTATGATATAAGCTGTGGAATTCTCATTTATGGCCTTTATTATGTTAAGGTCCATTTCCCCATATCCATTTTTATCATAAATGGTTGTTGAAGTTTGTCAAATGCTTTCTCTGCATCTACTGAGATGATAATGATTTTTGTTCTTCATTTTGTTAATGTGGTGTATCACATTAACTGACTTGTGGATGTTGAACCATTCTTGCATTTCTGGAATATGTTCCATTTGATCATGGTGTATGATTCTTTTAATGTACTGTTGAATTTGGTTTGAAAACAGTTTGTTGAGAATTTTTCCATCTACATTCATCAGTGATATTGGCTTGTAATTTCTTTGTCTTGTGGTATCCTTGCCTAGTTTTGATATCAGAGTATAAGACATGATCAACAACACAAGGATGCCCACTCTTGTCACTTTTATTTAAATAGTATTGAAAGTCCTAGTCACATCAATCAGATAGATAGATGATAGATGATAGATGATAGATAGGTAGATAGATTGATTGTATCCAGATTAGAATGGAGAATCAAAACTGTCATTATTTGCAGATGACAAACCCTAAGAACTCCATCAAAAAATAGAACTAATAAACAAATTTAGTAAAATGGCCTAGTATAAAATCAATACAAAATAATCTGTTGAGTTTTTATAACTAAGAGTGACATACCAGAAAGGGGAATTAATTAAATAATTCCATTTGTGCTTGTATCAGAAAGAATAAAATATCCAGGAATAGATTTAACCATGGAAGTAAAAGGTTTATGTATTGAAAACTATAAGACAGTAATGAAAGAAATTGAAGAAGACTCCAAAATTGGAAATGTATTTCATGTTCATGGATTAGAAAAATTAATATTATTATAATGGCCATGCTACTCAAAACAATCTACAGATTCAATGCAATTTTATAAAAATTCCAGTGGAATTTTCCACAGAAATAAAACAAATAATCCAAAAATTTGTATGGAATCAGAAAAGAACCCAAATAGCTAAAACAATCTTGAGAAAGAAGAACAAAGCTAGAGGCATCACACTGCCTGATTTTGAACTATATTACAAAGCTATAGTAGTTAAAAGAATGGGATGCCTGGGTGGCTTAGCAGTTGAGCATCTGCCTTTGGCTCAATTCCCTGGATCAAGTCCCCCATCCGGCTTCCTGCATAGACCCTGCTTCTCCCTCTGCCTATGTCTCTGCCTCTCTGTCTTTGTCTTTCATGAATAAATAAATGAAACCTTTAAAAAATAAAAAAACAGTATGATATTGGCATAAAAATAGACACATGATCAATGGAACAGAATAGAGCCAATAAATAAACCCATACATATATGGCCAATTAATTTATGATAAAGGTGTTGAGAGTATACAATGGGTAAAGAGCAAGATCTTCAACAAATACTGTTGGAAAACTTGGACAGCTCCTTGCAAAATAATAAAATTTGACCATTTCACACCAAACCCAAAAGTTAACTCAAAAAGAATTAAAGACTTCAACATAATACTTGAAACTATAAAACCCCTAGAAGAAAACATAGGTGGTAATTCTCCTTGACATAAGTCTTGGTAATAATTTTTTGACTCTAATACCAAAAATAGAAGCAAAAATAAATAAATAAATAAACAAGTGGAACAACATCAAAGTAAAAAAGCTTATATAGTAAAAAAAAAATCAACAAAATGAAAAGGTGACCCACTAAATAGAAAACATTTACAAATCAGAGAACTATATTCAAAATATATAAAGAACTCAGATAACTCAATAGCAAAAAAATAAAATTGAACAGAAAATGACTAGTTTAGGGGTACCTCTGTGGCTCAGTGGTTGAGCCTTTGGCTCAGGTTGTGATCCCAAGGTCCTGGGATCAAGTCCCACATTGGGCTCTCTGCATGGAGCCTGCTTCTCCCTCTGCCTGTGTTTCTGCCTCTCTCTCTCTGTGTCTCTCATGAATAAATAAATAAATAATCTTTTTAAAAAAAGAAAATGGAAAAAAATTTAAAAAATAAACAAAATAAAAATAAAATGGATAGTATATTTGAATAGAAGATGAGGACATGGCCAACAACATGAAATGATGTTCAACATTATTAATCATTGGGGAAATTAAAGTCAAATCTACGTGAGATATCACCCTGCATCTGTTAGAATGGTTGATCTAAAAAGACAAGAAAATAATGAGAGTTAGCTAGGATATAGTAAAATGAGAACCCTTGTGCACTGTTGGTGGGAACATAAATCGGTCAGCCACTATAGAGAACAGTATGGATTTTCCTCAAAAAATTAAAAATGGAGCTACAATATGATCCAGCAATTCCACTCTGAGTATTTATCCAATAAAACAAAAACACTAACTTGGAAAGACATGTGCATTCCAGTGTTTTTTGCAGTATTATTTAAATAGTCAATGGATGGCAATGATCTAAATGACCATTAATGAATGGGTGAATACAGAAATTGTGTACACACACACACACACACACAGAGGAATATTATTCCGCCATGAAAATGAAAGAAATCTTGCCATTTGCAACCACATTGGATGGACTTGATGGCATTATGCTAAGTGAAATGTCAGGGAAAGACAATTATTTTATGATCTCTCTTATCTTTAATATGTTAATAAAAGAAAAAAAGAAAAGAAAGCAAGCAAGCAAGCTTATAGATACAAAAAACAAATTAGTAGTCTCCAGAGGTGGTAGGTGTGGGGTACTAAAACGGTACCAGCCCTACTCTACCACCAGGTCCAATTCTCTATCAAATCTCACTTGGATTACTTCCATACATTTCTAACTATTCTCCCAATCTGTTACCTTTGCCCATGTTCTTACCATAGTACCCAGAGTTATTAGATTAGTACCTGAGTCAAATCAAGTCACTTTTATGCTCAAATCCCTCCAACGGCTTTTCTTCCCAGTCAGATTAAAAGCCAATATTGTTTTAGTCCATGCAGGCTGTTGTAACAAATATATCACAAACTGGGTAGCTTATAAACAAAATAAATTTATTTTTCACAATCCTGGAAACTAGGAAGTCCGAGATCAGTGCACTTGCAGATTTGGAGCTTAATGAAAGCCACTTTCTCACAGTCATCTTCCTGCTGTGTCCTCAGGCTGTGGAAGGGGCAAAGGATCTCTCTGGGGACTCTTATAAGAGCACTAATCCTACTCATGAGGGTTCCACCCTTACGACCTAATCACCTTCCAAAGGCCCCACTTCAAAGTACCGTCACATTGGATATTAGGATTTCAACATATGGATTTGGAGCAGATACAAACATCAGGCCATAATAAACATCTTACTATGACCTACAAGGCCTGACAAAAATCCGGATTCTAGAAACTCTGACTGTAATTCTTTCATTCTCCTCCCAGTTTCATCTGTCCAACTACATGGCCTCCTTAGGGTTCCTGAAACATGTCTAGTTCTGCATTGTCACAGGTCTTTTGTCTCTGCTCTTTCCTATTTATGAAAAGATCTTATCTGAGACAGCACCATAGCTTCATCTCAAATGGTTTCACCTTTCTTTCTTTCTTTTTCTTTCTTTCTTTCTTTCTTTCTTTCTTTCTTTCTTTCTTTCTTTCTTTCTTTTTCTTTCTTTCTTTCTCTTTCTTTCTTTCTTTCTTTCTTTCTTTCTTTCTTTCTTTCTCTTTCTTTCTTTCTTTCTTTCTTTCTTTCTTTCTTTCTCTTTCTTTCTTTCTTTGTTTCTTCTTTCTTTCTTTCTTTCTTTCTTTTTTCTTTCTTTCTTTCTCTTTCTTTCTTTCTTTCTTTCTTCTTTCTTTTTTCTTCCTTTTTCTTTTTTTTTCTTTATTTATTTTGATCAATTTGTTTATTTGAGAGGGAGAAAGCAAGGTCGGGGAAGGTGCAGAGGGAGAGAATCTTAAAGTAGACTCCCCACTGAGCACAGAGCCTGACATGGGGCTCAGATCTATGACCTATCAGATCCTGATCTGAGCTGAAACCAAGAGTTGGGACATTTAACTGACTGAGCTACCCAGGCACCCCCCTGGTCTGCTTTCAATATTGATCTTCAGTAAGACATTTTTGTCAAAATTCCAAAATTCCACTCCCCTTCGGCCTAGCAAACTTTACTTTTTTCATGATTATTCTATATGTTCTACTTTAGGAGTCAACACTCTCTAATCCACTACATAATTTCTTATTTCTATTTTTTCCTTTTTATTTTACATCAGTATAATGCAATTCCATATAGATAGGGTCATTTTCTGTTTTCTTCACTGAGAATGTTCTCAAAGTCTAGAATAATATAGTACTTAATAACAAAGCCTTATACCTAATAGATATACCAAAAATATTTATTGAATAAGTGAAGAAATAAATGACTCTTTCTTTTATGTGACTATTCTAATGTCTCATGGTTTCAGGGTAGGCACTTGGGGTATAACCATCACGAAAATGATTTTGTTTTAATGAAAAAAAAGTCTAAGTGCCAATGATTGCCTAAAGCTAATTAAACTCCTTTAAGAACTTAACCCAAATCCTCACACAATGGATCTTACTCACTTTCTATAAATCACAGTGTATTTAGATTTTGTTTATATCTATATAAAACTGGTTGGCATATGAATTTTCTTTGTAGTATCCTTGTTTGATATCAGAGTTAAGCGAACTTCCTTGGTACATAAGAATTGTTTGTTTTGTTTGTTTGTTTGTTTGTTTTTGGCTTTTTGTTTTTTGTTTTTTTTCCCCTGAGTAGACTTTCCACTAAAATTAAGACAAAAGTTAATTCCTTAGGCATGCTGAAATCAATCAAAATGAATTATCTTTTAAGTCAGAAGTGAACAATTTAATGTGAAAAAAAAAAGATTTTTTTTTTAATCAGCAGGAAAGGGCACTCAATGCAAAGTTATGTTCAGTTTTATAGAAATAAAAACATTATATTTTGGCCCCTTCATGTTAGTGGCTCTGTATATTTCTAGTTCATTCCAACTCACTAAATATTCTGTCTAATGAATACTGCCACTGTTCCCACTGAGCCAGAATGTAGTGATCTACCCAGATACTATTTCCCTCAATCCCAGGCTGTAAAATCTGGAGAAACTTTCTCCAGGTATCATGTAAGATCTGTCATGTGTGTCATGGGTAGAAAAAGGTTAAAAAGCATTGGTCTAGGTATTTTCATTTGATTTATACCAGTAAATAATTTCAATTCCTAGCACCCTCAAATAATTTGACAGCTAGCAGGGGAATGGAATGAAATAAAATATAGTAATACAGACAAAAATTTAAATATTAATGAAGCCTATATGAAGCTTAACGCATAAAGGCTGAATAATTATAAAGAAAAATGCAATGACCTTAACTCCCAAACATGCAAAGAACATTGACTGGAAACATTAATAATTCATTCATAGCTAATTGTGTAGGTATTTGACAGCCTTAGAGGGAAGTATCAGTACGCTCATCAGATAGTTGCATCATTTATAAATTAAGTATATGCAGAATTGAAAAGAGTCAGTGTCCTCGGAAGAAACTACAGATAGCAATAATCATGGTAGTTCCAGGATTCATTATTTATCAGGCTTCATGAACACACTCCTGGGCTTTGAATATTTGGCCACTGCTTCACACACCATACTCATCACCATGGTCATATTTCTTACACTCTTGCCATTATACTATCTGATATTTCACTATTGTTTTCAGAGCATTTGATCTACCAGCGCCATGTCTACTGTATTAACAAGTAACACTTGCTTAGTTTATAGTTCCAATTGCTCCACAGAAATTTAAAGCTACAATATCTTTCAGTAAAATGTTTTCTTGTACAATTTCTCATTTGATCCAAGGCAGTTGGGAATACAAATATCTCCATACTATCTTCACAGATAAGAATAATGAAACAGAGTCTCTACTCCCCATCATTCACCTTACCAAGTGCAGGATATGATTAGGGATAGGCTCTGGAATTCAATCTCATTGAACTTTCCACCATCTGCTCATTCTGAATATTGAGCCCATGCTTAAAATCCCCAAGGTGGTGATTTCTTGCCTGTCAAGTATGATTAAAGGGAAAACATTTACCTAGGGGCTTTTGTGAGTATCATGTGCAAAGTCATTCTTATAAAGATCTTCCAATGGGTCCTGGACCAAAGTAAATAATACCTAAATGCTAGTAGACATTATTGATATTAGCAAAACTTCCAACATATATCCTCCAATTTCAGTGGTTTATACCTCTACAATTGACCAAGTTATTTACATAATCCGCTTCCTCCCCATCAAATTTCTCTTAATTATGGTACCTTTATTTAGATGTGGTAATATGCCAAACTTACTCCCACCCAGCAGCCATTGAGTCATATCAAGAATTTCCGTGTCATTGATCTTCTATATTATTAAGTCGTTAGTTTCTTTCTTAGGGTGATCTCATTTTCAAGTTATAAAATAGTAAAATAATATTTAGGCTTAAAGTGATATTTGAAAGAAAAAAAGGTCAGAGATTAGAATAGAACAATCCAAAGTGGGTTATAATGACTCAATTTGTGACAGAATGAGGAAGACAGGCTGGGATCATTAGATATAAGAGAAGCGCTAATTCAGTTAGGTGTAAAGATTTAGACGGCTCTGATTCATGTCATACCATGTATCAATTTGACAGTCAAACAAACGTTATCCAAACCAAATCCAATCACAAAGCCTTAGGAGATTTACCCATTCTTAATTAGTAAAAAAGTAGGAAAATATCATGTCCCTAAAGCCTTCAGGAAGAAGAAGAAATGTAATTTATTAATTGTCAACTGCCAGACTGAATCCTTTACTTGTCAGTCATTGCAACAAGGATAGCTGTGGTTACTAATTTGATTCTTTAATACAATAGGAGAGGGGTAAGAAGTACAAATATTTTCTCTAGTGGCTGTTATAATTCTACAGCTATCAGGAACAATTGTCATGAATTTACCCACATGGTGAAACACTGAAAATTCATATCTAGGTCAGTGTTGAAAAGATTTTGTTTGTGACCTTGAATAGTGTTGCCAGAGGTGTTACAGCAATGAGAGTTTGCCATGGTAGGAAAAATGCCTAACTAAGTGTGACCTATGTATGATCACCCACACTAAATCTGCATTTTAGATGTCTATGTGAAAACTTATACCAAAACAATCTAATATAATTGTGCATCTAGGGGAAATAAATTCGGATGGAAAGTTTTTTCTTCAATGTTATAGAAGAAACAATTCCTTTCATTTTACTAACTGAGGGAAGATCCTGTTTCCAAAAAAAAAACAAAAAACAAACAAACAAAAAAACAAAAAACAGAACAAATGAGTTTGGGGCTTGCAAATAAAATATTTAAATTGGTGCTACTCTGAAACCATGTCTATCAATGTCAGCTGCACATTAAAGATACATACCAGTTTGACTACATTTTACTGATAGGTTCCAACCCACTGACCAAGTGGATAATCAGACCTTCTCCACATTCCACCTGCAGACTCAGACTTCTTTCTTATCACCAGCTCTCAATTCACATAGAAAACTGAAGTCATTGGCTTCCCACATCTTCATCATTTGGCCAAAAATGTAAGAATTTACTTAAATTTGTTTTGTATCTGGATCTTTCTTATCATTTAAACATACTTATGTTACTATTATATTAAAAAATTAAACACAGACCATATTGTATTTCCCCTGCTCCTAAAAGTGGCATTTCCTTGTTCTCCTCCCTTTCATAGTCAAACTGCTAAACCTGTCTATATTAGCTAGATCATACAGCAAATGGAGAAACAATTATTCAAGAAAACCTACTAAATTTCAGAAACAGCAAAAGTCTATGGCATTTGACCATAACCCACTCCCTCCCATTCCCTCAGGTCAATGATATGGAAACTGTACTCCAGGAAATGTTAGCCAAAAAATCAGGGCTCTCTCTCTACAAATTTCAGATTCTCTCTGGATAGAGCAGGCACCATTTTTAATTTTCTCATTCCTCCCTGCCCTGATTGTCTTAATATTGGCAAAAATGGCGAATCTCCTCAAATTAATTCACACTTTAAACTCAATGCCTATCACAATCCAACTGGAAGTTTTGTTGTTCTTGTTGGTTTTCAGAAATTAACAAGTCATGCTAAAATTCATACAGAAATGTAAGGAACCAAGAATAACCAAGAAATATTGCAAAAGAACTAAGGTTAATAACTAATATTTCTTAGTTTCAAAATTTACTACAAAGCTACAGTAATCAAAAAAGTGTGGTGCTGCAGGAGGATGTTCATGAACAAATGGACAGAATTGATAATTCAGAAATAAACCTTTACATTTATGGTCAATTGATTTCAACAAGGATAGGCTGCCAAGACAATTCAATGGGAAAAAAAATGGGAGGGGGGGAAATAGTGGTATTAGCTATTCACATGCAAAATAATAAGGTTGCATGTCTTTCTTATACATAACATTAAAAAATAAACCAAGATGGACAACAGAAATAAATTTTAAAATAAAAACTATAAAATTCTTAGATGAAAGCAAAGGCATAAATCTTGACCTAATAGCTTCTTGGGCTTTTGGCTAAAATCAAGTGTAAATCTTGACCTAGGTTTGCCAGAACTTACTTAGGTATGGCACCAATTGTACAAGACAAAAAAGGAAAAATTGAAATCCATTTAAAAAACCAGTAATATAAACAATATCATTGCAAACATAAACACATACACCTAATGAAAGAACATTTTTAAGTCATATCTGATAACAGATTAGACTCAAAATATATAAAAAACAAAACTCAATAATAAAAAGATAAGTAATCTTAAAAATAGATAAAGGATTTGGTTATAAATTTCTCCAAAGAAGGTGTATAAATGTCCAATAAGCATGTGAAAAAGTGTTCAACAGTCTAATCTATCAGGGATACAAAATATAAACCACAATCAAACACTACTTCACATACACGAGAAGGTGTATAATCAAAAAGACTAGATAATAAGTGGAGTGAAAGATATGGAGAAATTAGGATCCTCATACACTGTTGGTAAGAACGTTAAATGGTGCAGCTGTATCGGAAAATAGTTTGACAGTTCCTCCAAATCTTAAAGATAGAGTAGCTATATAACCCAGCAATTTCATTCTCTAATACATATCCAAGAGAAATGAAAACTGTCCACACAAAACTTGTATGCTTGTGTTTATAGCAGCATTATTCATAATGGCCAAAATTGAAAACAACTCACATATATGAGTCATGTATATGTCATAAAAATGGTCTAAGGTTTTAAATATTTAGTATGAAAATGACTTAGTCATTTCATCAGCATTGACTATAACATTAAATGTTATACTTAGATTTGTGTATCAATTTTTATATAATTATAACAATTTGGATTTGCATAAAAGTCTGCATTTCAAAGTAAAGCATAACACATTATCTATAGTTCATATAATGTTTCCCATGATGTCTGGTTCATTTACGGTTCCTTGTTACTCCTTTAAAAGTTCAGGTGAAGAATATAGCAATTTTTCTCCATAGTGCAGAAGGGTATTTTTAGGCAAGGTAATTTAAATAATAGTCTCAAAGATGGTATGTGATAAATAGAATAGCTATTTATCTGTTTTTTTCTAACAATGTAACTATAATTATCTAAAAGAAAAAGGCACTTTTATCTATAGTAAAAAAATGAAGAAGAAGATTAAGGTAATTGTTTAAATAAGGTAAAGGGAAATTTTTCGAATTTTCTAGATAGTTTGGCTGAAAGCTGTCCGTTTAAGTCTAAAATCCAATGGATGATTACCTCATTTCTCCTTCACTTTGCCTGTATATATTTGAACTCAATAGCATGAAGTTTTATCCCTCTCCAAAGCATCCGGAGGATCGCTGTGTATTTTGCCTTACCAAACCATTTTATGAGAGAGAAAGAATTTGGATTTGTAAAATAGAACGTTTTAAACCTCATATTTCTCTTCCTTGATAGATATTTTAAAAAGAATACTTGAATTAATCCTCAAAAAATTCTTCAGTGTAGATTTGGATTCTAATTCGGCAAAAGAGACTGAAACTAAGCTTATCATAGAAAAAAAATCACGTACCTATATTCAAAAGAGGAAAGATTATCAACTGTGTAGTTCTAGTCAGCAAATATTAAATAGTCTGAACTTTCTTATAAGTGGTGAGAATGCAAATTACAGATGTGTAAGTGTGAGCAACCACCCACACATTTATTTATGTAAACTAACCAATAAGAATTCTCTGGACTTTTGTATGAGGCTGAAAAGAATTTAGCTTTCTACTATAATCTGTTACATACTCAAAATTTCAGGTTTTCTCATAAGTTTATTGAAAGTTAATGACTAAATATAGGTAGAAACAATTGACATTTCTTTCTTTTTCTCTGATGGATATAGGCCAAAACTATCTACCAGGGAGACAGAAAAAACAAAGGACAAGGGTTTATGTCTGGATAATCTAGATTTATTACCTACTTTGAAAATTGTTCTATTTCACTCTTCACTCAACTTAGAGAAAGATAGTCCTTTAAAAATATGGTTTTAAAAAAAGATGAATTTCAAATTTACATTCTCCTTTAGCTCTTGTATTACTAAAAGAAATAAATCTTCAAGGTGCAAAAGAACTGCATCAATGCTTTCAGCACTAAATTATTATCTTCAAGGTTTTGATTCAAATCATATAAAGATTGACCCAATCTACTGTATATGAATTTTATCTTGAATATGCAAAAACATTATTTCACACATTGCTTTTTTTCCACTGATTCTGTAACCATTGTAGTTTCTTAAATATGTCATCATATTCATTCCATATTTAAAAAAGGGTAGAGAAAAAATTTTAAATGTATGTCAAAACAGCATATTATATATTCATATATAGAAATTTGAGGAATTGCCTTCATTGAAACAAACTATAAAAGCCTTAAAGCTTTACAGTGACAGACTTGGTAGGCCACACAGCCAGTGTAAAATTGGATTCAGTGTGATTATTTCTGGGCAATAATTCAGAGCAAATAACATCAAGGAAGGCTTGCGTAAATCCAGATGGAAAAAGTGGATTTAAATCAAACTAATAGGTTGCAAAACATATGAAATATGCTTTGTACTGTGCCTTGGAGACACATGGCCAAATCCATATTCAAAAAGTAAAAACAAACCAGAGTGATTTGAGGAATAAATTACTTGTCATCGTGATCTTTAAAAATGCCAGAATTTAATGCAAAAATATAATCCTAACATTTATTGCAGCAAAAATAAATGTCAACATATTAGACTTAACTGGCAAAGCCTTGTGGTAGCATTTCTACAGAGTGAAAGGAACATGACAAGCTGTATTTCATATTTATTAGAATGAGATTTGGTCTTCTTTATCATAAGCAGTAGATTTAAACACTTTATTTTAATTTACTTCATGGTATTGAGGAAAACATTGACTCAGATAAGAAAAAAAAATGCTATATAATCTTGTTCACTAAAAACAATCCATCAATCTCAGAAGCTAAATATGTACTATGACAACACCAAACCTTTATAGTTAGAAAGAAGAATCACGTATAAAATGGCTGTGACATATACCATGTCCCAGGCAGCATATGTGTGTGGGAAATTCTGTGTGGATGCACAGTCATACATAATATATACAGGGCTTTCTTTCTTTCTTTTTTTTTTTTTGTATCATCCCTTCATATTGTTTACACAGCTGAGAATGAATGGTGTCCAGACCTAAAAATCCCCTAAGTTATCCTAGCCAAAATAGGTTCTTTTTTATAAAAGTTATATAGGTGCAAAATACATATTTGATACTTGAATGCCTTCCCAAAACAAAGTTTTTGAGCTTTTATGTATCTGATATTTTGAAATCCACTTAAGTAACACTTCCCATGATCTTAAGAGACAGAATATTCAAAAGTTCCAATACCATGGACAAATGACAAACACACTTTTCTTTAGATTGGTAAAGATCAAGCATAACAATATTTATCATAATAAAAGCAAAATGTGTAGAGTGCACCATATAAACCAATGTTGCATAAACACAATAAATATGTATATATGTAAATCCAAATGTTTGCATACACGTTAAGTGTGCATAGATAATACATAAATACCTTTTCCAGGAGGGCAAAAACTAAGTTTTTATTTGCGTGAAGGAATGTGCAATTATACATGCAAATTTTGAAATGTCTAGTATGAAGATTAGTAATTTCAACACATTGAACTCTGCAAAGATATTTACATTTAAATATAAATCCACTTACCAGTTAGGTAGTAAACAACATTTTACATGTCTAAGCACAAATACTTTATATAAATATCCTAAATGTTGAAACGATAGGTGATTATATGGACACACATATGCTACCACTACATACCAACAAGTAATTAGACCACATACTCTGAATTTTTTTTTCCCAAATACCTACTATGGAATGTTTATGTTTAAAAAGTCAGTACTTAACAGCCAAGACCTTAAAAATAAACATTTTATGTATATTTGTTTGAACATTTAATCTTCATTTTAATAGCCTGAGTTCTTTTTTGTTTCTTTTTTTTTCTTTATTTTTTTGTAATACCCCAAACTCTTAAGTAGTTTATCTAGGAAATTAAAATAATACTTTCATGTTGTTTGGGGAAAAGTAAGAAGCTTGATTCAATCCAGCAGCATAATACTCCAACATTTACAGTTTTTTTTTGTTCGTATGTACTTCAGATAGTCCTCTGTCAAATTAAAGTGTGCTACAAAAAATTAATAAAGTGTGTTCTAGACACTCGTCTCTCAAGCGTGCAATCACATCCACCATTTACAATTCCTTGTTTTTGTCTGGAGGCTATAATGTACTGAGATAGGTATTTTGATTATCTTAATGACTGGTATATCTCATTCATGATAAGGTTGCTAACTCTGTACATCCTAATTAGCCAATTCATTCAGTGAAAATAATTTATATGCACATAGCCCAGGGCTAGTCCATCATGCATGATTTACAAATATACATAACGCTTTTCTATACCAACCAGAAAACTAAGCACCACAGATTCAGAACACCTGACCCTCACAAAGCTTCTAGTCTGTTGTTGAAGTAGTATGCTGTAAACCTGAACCTAATATTAGGTTCATATTATATCCCACCTATTGTTCAATTAAAAAAAAAAAAAAAAGAAGCCCTTAGACTAGTAAGGAAGAGAAGTCAAATTCAAAGTAGTAAGTGACATAGCAAAAGTACTGAAGCAGAGGAAACAGCTTATTCTGCTTGGTGGGGGGAGTGTGGGGTCAAAGGGAATTATAAAACTGTAATCATGAGGAAGGTTTTACATAAAAGTGATTCATAACCTTAAGTTTGAAAGATAAGTGAGGTCTTGGAGGGGTTGGTGGGGCAGGGCTGTGAGCGGTGTGTAGGTTTTATATGGCATATTTGGGGAAATGCAAGTGACAGCATCAGTGGCAGATCAATATAAAATAACTGCTTTATTTTTTTTAAGATTTTATTTATTCATGAGAGACACACAGAGAGAGGCAGACACAGGCAGAGGGAGAAGCAGGCTCCATGCAGGGAGCCCAATGTGGGACTCGATCCCAGGACCCCAGGATCACGTCCTGGGTGGAAGGCAGGTGCTAAACCACTGAGCCACCCAGGGATTCCCCAAAATAACTGCTTTAAAGACCAGATTAATAAATAAAGCAATAGGTAAATTTTATCTTTCCCCTGTGAGATATCTTCATTGTCTTAATGTTCTTATTTCCCTCCATTCAGGGAAAAAAGGGAATCTCTCCAATGCAAAATAAATTCTAATTAAAGAGGCAAGGGGTTTGCACATAAAAACAGCAAATCTGTATGACTCCTTTGAGTAAAAACAAAATCAAATCAAATGAAAAAACACTTTAAGTCTAAATAAAAATAATTATTGCTTTTAAAAAAGAGATTAAGATCACATGAGGAGTTTTCAAAATTATATTCAATGTGGATATATTTGCTAGTTTCCTTCCAAATATGAAAACTCTATTTTAACAATTAGAGATCTCATTAAATTCTACTTCTCTATGCTCTATGATTTACGTAATTTAAAAAAGATATTTTCTGATTAGTCACTTCCATTTCATATAGGAAATGGCTATATATGGATATATATATATATATATATAGGAAATGCCATATAGTGGCTCCTGCTAGCAGATAATATGATAGTCAAAAAAAAAAAAATCCTAGAGTATTTTTTTCCTTTTTAACTAGAATATTAATATTATTTTGTATTAATAGGTCTATATTAGTAGAACTTCCTAGACCATTTGAACAGATTTTTTTTTTAACAGATTTCCAAGTCATACAACTCAATGGAAACTATTAGTAAACCTTAGGAAGTTCATTAAAACTTTTACCTATTGAGTATCTTTTCTACATGATGAATGACACTGGTTTTTCCTTATAAGCAGGTGTATATGTGGGATCATCTCTTCTTATCAACCGTAGACATTTATACTTCCCACCAGATGTACTCAGGCTCTCTTCCTTACTTATTATGCTCTCTGTAATGGTCACACAACAAAAATCTTTTTTTTTTGTTTGTTTTTCTTTTCCTGGTGGCATTCATATAAGAAGCTTCCTGATTGCAATAGAACTTGACCTCCCCACTCTGGGTTGTTATGTGGCTGGCTTGTGCCCTCGAGTTCCATCATTATTCTCCCATTAGACCACCATCTATTTTGTCTGCTTGGCAACTTCCTGCAATATTCCTTTGCTGTTTCATTTGCATGTACTGTTCCTGATGGACATAAGAATTATATTCTCTCTTCCTCACACCTACCTTGATTCATCCTGATTTATAGCTCTGTCAACTAGTATTGCCTATTCATGTACTTCATATAAATGGATTCACACAGGATACATTCTTTAGTGCCTAACTTCTTCTACCCAAATTATTTTCATGAGCTCTGTTTATGCTTCTGAACACAGCAATAGTTTTTTTTTCTTTTCTGTTGTTTTACAATACTCCATCAAATTATATGCTTAATAGTAAAATTAAGTATGCTGAAGTACATCTTAGTAATTCTTGTGTCAATGAAAGGAAAATTAAATTAAAATAATGAATCACAAACAAGTTACTAATCCCAATGTTATTTGTGATAGTAGGTCAGTGGAAACTATTGGTTTCTCCATCTTTGAGGCAGTGAGAAAGCCAATTGTGGTAGATAAAAACCTTGAAAGTCTTTACAACAGTTAAGCATTTAACTAAACCAAACAACCTATGACAAGAGTAAATATATACTGGTAAGGGGAAAAACTAAGTGGAGAATAAGTATACAAGTACCAAAATAAAGAAGAATACACAAAGAAAAGAGTAATGTACTTTATCAAGAACACCAACTAACAAATAAAGGTGTTGCTTAATGAATTGGAACTGGGGGCAGTGGAGAGTGGATTGGGGAGGGTGGGGGATAAGGATTAAGGAAACCAGAAACAAATCTTGAGTGAATAAAGGATACTATTTCATGCACTGAACACATATGATTAATTCAATACTCCAAATCTGAGATCTAACAAAAGAAAAAAAAAAATCCTCTTCTATCCAAAATAGTTATTCTAAAATACGGCCTAAATTCATCCATTGCTTTCCATTATCGCTATTACCATATTCCAAGCCTCCCTCACATCTTGAAAACCTGTGTCATAAAAAAAAAAAACAAAAAAAAAAACAAAAAAAAAGAAAACCTGTGTCATGCTTCCGTTCTTTCACCCCTGTGGTTCTTTCTTCACCCAGCAGGCAAAGAGAGCTTTTGGAAACTTAAATCATGTCAGATCCCTCTCTCTATTGTTTAAAATGACTGATAGGGCACACCTGGGTGGCTCAGCAGTTGAACATCTGCCTTCGGCCCAGGGCGGGATCCCAGAGTCCTGGGATCGAGTCACACATTGGGCTTCCTGCATGGAGCCTACTTCTCTCTCTGCCTGTGTCTCTGCCACTCTCTGTGTGTTTCTCATGAGTAAATAAATTAAATCTTTACAAAAATAAAAATAAAATAAAATGACTGATAGAATTTCCCATTAGTCCTCAGTCAAACAAAGTTAAGCAGATTGGTACTTACAGCAAGAGAGATTAAAACCTGTGGGAGGAGTACTGGGCATCTGCTTAAGGAGATACTGGAAGGGACTGGTTATAAGATCTTGGCTGGGATTTTAGGGAAGATCCGAGGAAGTATGGCTTTGTTTTTGACTGACAACTGATAAACATGGGACAATTTTATCATTTGTTTTCTTAGTCATTTATATCCAGTTGGCAGAAAAAAAATGCAGTAAGTTAAAGCTCTGTTGGTAAAGGATTAGCAAGCACTTCTGTGAGTCTAGAAAGAGGATGCTTGGTTGTATTTGTGGTGTATAGTGAGTTACTGGTTTTGTCTATGATCAAACATGAGCATGAAATGATCTGCTTTTCTTTCATCTCATCTCATCACAGTGTCACACAGTAACCCCATCTGAGCTTGGTAGTGAAATTATGTTTAACAGGTGAAAGCCATGGCCTAGATTTTAATACCAGAATGGACAGCTGTCAGTGGCTTCTGTGTGTTTGAGTGTGTGGGTGGAGGGAGGGGTGGAGAGAGACAGAGAAACTGAGAGAGAGACAGAAGACGAAGTTAAGTTTCAGGGCATTAATTCATGATATCTAGATCTGTGTAATTGCCAACACTGCTTAGGAAGGTGTCCAGGGGGATCCCTGGGTGGCGCAGCGGTTTGGCGCCTGCCTTTGGCCCAGGGCCCGATCCTGGAGACCTGGGATCGACTCCCACGTCAGGCTCCCTGCATGGAGCCTGCTTCTCCCTCTGCCTGTGTCTCTGCCTGTGTCTCTGTCTCTCTGTGTTACTATCATGAATAAATAAAATCTTAAAAAAAAACAAACAAACCTTTTTTTTAAAAAAAAAAAAAAAAAGGAAGGTGTCCAGGAAATGTAATGTGTATTTAGACACAGTTTGGTCTCCTTTGATCTTTTTGTTGCAGGTTGACTTTTTTGAGTTACCCAATGTGTCAATGACTGTGGAATGATATTCAAAATTCTTGACAGGATTCATGGATGGATCATAACACAGACAATTGCAAAAAAACAAAATGATCATCGGGACTTGTGATAAGCCCTGAGTCTAGAGTCCTACATAACCAAACCCAGGCAATGAAAGCATATTACAAAATGCAGCTGAGGCTTTTCCAGCTATAGAATTGTAGAAACTATGAACAGAAAAAGAACAATAAAGATAAAAAAAGTGAATTAGTAGCAGCGAAGGCACATGCACACAAAACGGAACAAATATATTATAGAATAACAATAAGTGCAAAGCACAAGAGCAATGGAAGGAAGCAATTATATCTTATCCGGAATGATAAATAAGATAATAGGGCTTCCTTCCTCAGTGTATCCTCACTGAAAACTCCCAATACCTCGGGCAGCCTGAATAATCACCGGTGCCTCTTGAGTGCAAAGAAGAGACGATTTAACAGTAACCAATAAATACTGAAGGAAGAATGAGTGAAAATAATGTGTCTCTTTCTGAAAGCTGAGAGCCCAAAACACAGCCTAGCATTGTGGCTCATATCAACGTCCAATTTTCTCACAGACACTCCTCCATCTCCAAGAACAAAATCACTGTCTAGACTGTGGGAAATGAAGTCGAACAATTGCAATGACATCTTCATGGAACTGCCTTTTAATGTGTTCTGTCTCATACCCTTAGAGCTCTTCAGTGTTTCATGTATAAACCTCAGAGAGAAAATACTTCTTTCTTTCTCTAGGTATCAGCTACCAGGGTTTAACACTACCCTCTGTACTAGGAGCCTGTCTGTGTTATTTTGTGAAATTTCCAAGTTATTGCTCCAAAGACTCAACTATTTTCCTTCTATCTAGGTTCTCAAAGAGCCTCAGTTCCATCTGAAGACGTTAGGTCACCTACTGAGAGAAGCCAAGAGAAACTGAATCAATAAACACCACACACACACACACACACACACACACACACTCATTGCTTCTGCATAAAACATAACTACTCACTTTTCAGTCTTTATAACTGAAAGGAAGTAGGCCTAGAGATACTGTGCAATACCTAATTAAAGAATGATTTTCAGCAGTGGCCTTGCTTGTCTCTAAATTCCATCAAATCAAGTGACCTGACCATATTCTAGGTATGTTTACTGATTTGATGACCATATCCCTGCCTGTGGTATCTTCCTGTACCAATGTCTTCCTCCTCTCCTTCCTACCATGAAAAGACTGTCACCTGCCTTCCTGAAGTGACTTGGTCAGGCTTGGTTCATGGTTGAGGTTTGATACCATCGTCCAAGCTTAGCATGACACAATTCCCTGTGCTTAAGACTCTAAAGTTACGTTCATGATTAAACAAATCAATACGCAGATGGCTCTTTGAAAATTATCTAAAAGTAAACATGCCATGAATTTTAGTTGTCAAAATAACGCCTTACTCAGGCTGTGGGATTCCTATACTCTTACCACAAACATTTACTGTGTCCTTTCAATGAAAAAGCATTCCGGTTTCTGGAGAAACACAATGGATTGCTCTGTCCATTCCAAAGCAGCACTCCATCCGATCAAAGTGATAGACAATAAACTGGTAAGTTTTATTTTTTTTTTATTTTTATTTTTTTTATTTTTATTTTTTTTTATTTATGTATGATAGTCACAGAGAGAGAGAGAGAGGCAGAGACACAGACAGAGGGAGAAGCAGGCTCCATGCACCGGGAGCCCGACGTGGGATTCGATCTTGGGTCTCCAGGATCGCGCCCTGGGCCAAAGGCAGGCGCCAAACCGCTGCGCCACCCAGGGATCCCCAAACTGGTAAGTTTTAATTAGCATAAGAGGTGCTATGCAATGGGTATATGCAAGATATTATAAAAATACAGAGGACATTTGAGTGCTTTGTGATGGACTGTGATTTCAAATTCTAGTAGTTTTTCCTCCCAGAAATAAAGAATTATTTTTATTGGGTTATGATATGCTTACACTTATGGTTATTGTAGAGGTTACGGTATGCCCACTATGTGAAGAGGGTGTGTATGGACGCTGAGTCGACAAGGGATTGTGCTCGTTATTATAATCTTGTCTCCTAACTCCAAACTATAATCTAAATTTTAATGCTAGGGCAGGAACTCTGCTTTGCCAAAAGCAGCTTCTTTGTTAAGCTCTTAACAATAGATATTTTAACAGAGTGACTGCAAGACCAGAGGAGGGAAAAGGGGTTTATTTCTTCTTGTGGGATTCCTGAGTTTGTATCACCCCATAAAAATTACTTCACCCTTATAACAGCGGTTTCTCCTCACAGTGGTAGCTGAATCTGGTTTACCATTTTTCCAAAACTTATAGAACCAGCCTTATTGGGTAGAAACTGCCAACAACCCTTACACCCTACTGATTGGAGTTTCACCCCTGCAGAGGTCTAAAGCTTCCTCGATTTAATTATTTCAATCTCCATCCTTGGTTTTCTCAGCCCTATGAGTGGTAGCTCCATCCTGCAGTTATCTCTAAGATCTTTCCATGTTCTGTTCTTTCCTTTTCTACTAATAACCTTCTATACAGATAATGATTTTTTTTTTTTTTAGGTTTTATTTATTGGAGAGAGAACACAAGCAGGCAGAGCAGCAGAGGGAGAGGGAGAAGCAGGCTCCCCATGGAATAGGGAACTTGTCGTGGGGCTTGATCCCAGGACCCCCAGATCATGACCTGAGCAGAGGGGTAGACGTTTAACCAACTGGACCACCCAGGTCCCCCTAGGTAATGATTCTTTATATTAAATTCTCTCTGTTCAAATAACTGGTGTGATTTTTGTCTCCTGATTGCATTCTGACTAATAAATCCACTTGAGTTTTCCCAGCACCTAGACTAGTGCCTGAGAGTGAGCACTCAAGAAGTATTTGTGGGACTGATACTATAACAAAAGCTAAACATTCTTGAGCCTTCGCCATCTCATGCTCTGTCCTGTGCTCTACATGTATATTTTCATGTTATGATCACAGCATATCGTAGGAGATAGAACTATTATCGCTGAGAAAAAAAATCAAGGTTGATATGTACTGAATGCTAAACTCAATTTAATGTGAGGCACTGTGGGATGGAGCCCTCAGATTATAATAATTGATATGTTTTGTCTAATTTATCAATTATGATTTTTTTTTTTTATAATTTTTTTTAAATTTATTTATGATAGTCATACAGAGAGAGAAAGAGAGGCAGAGACACAGGCAGAGGGAGAAGCAGGCTCCATACACCGGGAGCCTGACGTGGGATTCGATCCCGGGTCTCCAGGATCGCGCCCTGGGCCAAAGGCAGGCGCCAAACCGCTGCGCCACCCAGGGATCCCTCAATTATGATTGTAAAATGATCTGTAATGTTCTCTTGCTATTCTTTCATGAATGTTAGATCTGAGTGATAACCCTGTTCATTCCCCATGTTGGTGACTTGTGTCTTCTCTCCTTTTATTCTCTTTTTATCATTGTCAGTTATGCTTTTGTTTGTGTTTTTTTTTTAATTGATTTTTTCAAAGAACCAGTTTTTGGTTTCATTCATATTCTCTTTTATATTTCACCCTTATTGATTTCTATTATCTTTATTATTTTCTTTCCTTTGTTTGCTTTGCATTTATTTTACCCTTTTTTTCTAGTTTCTTGAGACAGAAACTTATATTAAGACCTTTCTCTTTTATAATATAAGTCTTTAGTGCTATAAATAAATACCCCTCTCGGCACTGCTTTAACATCATCCTACATAAGTTAATTTATTTTTATTTTTATTCAGTTCTCTGTGTTATGTATTTCCTTTGGTTCTCTCATTCTAATCTATGGATTTAGCAGAACTGTGTTGCTTAAATTTCAAGTGTTTGTAGAATTTCCTCTTGTGTTTACATTACCGATTTCTAGTTTAATTATTTTATGATCATGAATAAAAATGTATAATTTCAACTCTTTTTTTAATATTTTATTTATTTATTTATTTATTCATGAGAGACAGAGAGAGAGAGAGGCAGAGACACAGGCAGAGGGAGAAGCAGGCTCCATGCAAGAAGCCCAACGTTGGACTTGATCCCGAGACTCTAGGATCATGCACTGGTCTGAAGGCAGGCGGTCAACAACTGAGCCACCCAGGGATCTCCAATTTCAATTATTTTAAATGTATTCAGTTTTGTTTTATGTCAAGGGTATGATCTATCTTTGGAAAAAAAATTATGTCCAGGGTATGATCTATCTTTGGAAATGCGCATTCTACTATATGGAATGGAGAGTTATGTATGTGTCAATTAGATCTTTTTGGATCTAATTGGTCACTCAGTTCTATATCCTCACTAATGTCCCATCTCTTAGTTCTATAAATTACTGAAAGTGTCATGTTGAAATACCAAATAATAATTGTGGGATTTGTCCATTTCTCCTTCCATGTTTATCATATTTTGCTTTATATTGGTGTTGTGTTGTTTCATGTGTGAACATTTAAAATTATTATGTTTTCTTAGTAGCCTGATCCTTTAGTCATTACTAATTTTTTTTTATCTCTAGTAATTTTCTTTACTTTGAGGCCTATTTTATCTAGATAGTCAGTCTTGCTTTTTTTAAAAGTAATGTTTTCATGACATTTCTTTTCTCTTTTTTTCTTTCTTTTTTCTTTCTTTCTTTCTTTCTTTCTTTCTTTCTTTCTTTCTTTTTCTTTCTTTCTTTCTTTCTTTCTTTCTTTCTTTCTTTCTTTCTTTCTTTCTTTCTCTCTCTCTCTCTCTCTCTTTCTTTCTTTCTTTCTTTCTTTCTTTCTTTCTTCTTTCTTTTTTTTTATTTTCAACCTATTTCATTGTATTTTAAGTGAGTTTCAGAACATGTTGTTTAGCCTATACACCAGGTCCACTGCCAACTAATTGTCTTTTAGTTGGTGTATTTAGACCATTTATATCTTTGATCATTATTGTTATGCTAGATAATTATTGATAAAAATTTCAGATAATTATTTATACCACTTAAGTGTGATATTTCATGTTTTTTCTTTTGTTTGCTTCTTCTAATTCTACCTGCTTTCCTAATCATTTCTTACCTTCTTATTTTCTCAAACTTTTTTTAGGATTCTACCTTTGTTTATTTAAAATGTATTTGAGTATATTGTTTATTATTAAAAAAAAATAGTGCTAACTTATCACAGTCTAGTGGCATTGACAATTTACCATTTCAAAGAAAATACAGAATATGTACTTCCAATGAGATATCCTCATTTTTAAGTATGATTCTCTTTAATGTTGTTGCTATAGGCACTGAATATATCATATAGTATTATAATTCTTGTTTCAACCATCAAAAACTGTTTTTAAAAATCCACCAAAAATGTAATCTATTAAATTGCTCCTTTTTTTTTTACCATTTTAATCTTTTTTTTCCCCCTGAAGATTCAAGCGTTTTATCATTTACTTTGTTTTGAAAAATTCTTTTCCTCATTGTTTAAAGGTGGCTTTCCTAGAAATACTTTTAAAAAGTCTTCCTTTATGTGAAAATATTTTTATTGTATTACTGAAGGATATTTTTACTGGATACAGTAATATAGATTTGACACTTCTTTTCTCTTAGTACTTGAAAAATATATATTACTTCCTTCTGTCCTCTGTGGTTTCATAAGAGACATTCACTGTTATTTAAATTGGTGTTCCTCTATAGTATAGTGCCCTTTCATTGTGGCCACTTCCAAAATTTGTTTTTGTCAGGATGCCTGGGTGGCTCAGTCAATTAAGCATCTGCTTTCTGCTCTGGTCAGGATCCCATGTTGGGATCCCTGCTGAGCAGAGAATCTGCTTCCCCCTCTCCCTCTGTTGCTCCCCTGCTTATGCTCTTTCTCTGACTCTCTCTGTCAAATAAATAAAAACGAAAACCTTAAAAATATTTGTCCCCAGTTGAATTTTGATATACTTTGGCATGGATGTTGCTCATTTTATCCTATTTGGTATTCACTTAACTTCTTGGATCTGTAGATTTATGTATTTTACCAAATTCAGAAAGTGTTCAGCTGTTATTTCTTTGAATATATTTTAGCTCCCCTCTCTCTTCTTTACTTCTGGGACTCTAATAATATGAAATTTACCATTTTTATTATTGTCCTATAGGTACCTGAAGCACTATTCTTATTTTTGTAAGTTATTTTTGTTTTTCAGATGGAGTATTCTGATCCAACTTCAAGTTCACTGCTTCTATTCTTTATCAACTCCCTCTGCTATGGAGCCCATCTAGTAAATTTTTTTTGGTCATTATCTTTTTTTTTTTTTTCATTTCTATTATTTCCATCTGGCTCCTTTTTAAATTTTTTATTTCTTTGCTAAGACTTTCATATCTTTTTTTTTTTTTTCAAGAGTATCTGTAATTGCCATGGAAGCATTTTTAAAAAATCCTTGTTAGATAATTCCAACATTTGAATTATTTCAGTGCTACTTCTGAATTTCCTTTCTCATTCAGGTTGTGATTGAACTGGTGCTTGTCATGATGAGTCATTTATGATTATATCCTGGATGTTTTGGGTGTCATGTTTTAAGACTGGGCTTTTTTTTTTTTTTTTTTTTTTTAAGCAGGCAGCCATTCTGTTTAGTTGTAGTACACAGATATGAGAGAAGGTAGATGTTCATTTCTATGTTGGGTACTGTTGACACCATCTAACCCACACTAACTTGTTAGGGTCAGGTGGGGATTCAGGCAGCAACCAGCTTGGCACCACTGACATGAGGCAGAGTGGGAATCAGATGATGACTAGCCCTTCTCCACACTTCCTCATTCAACTTAATGCTGATGAGTGTGTGTGGAGGTTTAGTTTTCCACTTAAGTCCAGTTGAAACCAGGGGCCAGGGGAATTTGGAGGGCTGACAAGCCCAACATACACAGCTTTATTCAGTCAATAAACCTTGCTGATATACCTTGGCAGCAGAATCAGAACCTACCTGCTTCCGCTAAGCAAGAGATGGGAGATTAGTTTTCCGTTTAGTGGCTGACACCACCCGGTAAAGGACTACATCATCATATGCTTCTACAAGCTGGGAAATTGGGCTGAAGCTCCATCTCCCTGCTGAGCCCTGGGTATAGGTGAAATTTTTCTATTGATGTTTGGCCAGAATCAAATGATCATTGCCAAAACTCTATTGTTAGGCGTCCCTTACCATCAGTTCTTTGGCTAAGGAGAAGTAGAATTTCCTGAATCTATTTTTGTCTGTGCCTACCACCGTTCCAAGTTGGAAACTTCTAGAACTCCCTTTCCAGAAAGAAAACATGAGACAAAGTCTTGGACGCATCACCATTTCATCTCCTCACTTTCTCCTTAGGCAGTCTGCTTTCTTCTTCAAAATTTTCAGAGACTTCCTATAATGGTTTATTGTATTATATTCAGGGTTTTTAAGTAGTAAAGGGAAAGACCTAGGAAGAAGGAAGCTTCCCCATAGTCAGAAAGTCTTTAGATTAAACCGCAAAGATAATTAGATAAAGCATTAAGGATTTACTATTATAGTTATATAAAAGGGATAGCAACCTCTATGAATATGGTCTTGCTCACTAATTTTTTTATTTTTGGTTCAGTCTCTTAAATGTCTTGAATTCCATCTCCTCATAAAGTGGAGATGATGATTTCAACTGAATAATCATGAAATAGCACACTGAACACAATCATCACTATGCCTTGACTCACTTCTTTTCTCTCTTGCTTGCTTGCTCCCATCACCTTTCCTCTTTCATCCTTTGTCTAACTGGGTCCAATTTCTGCAAGTAGTAAGTCTTCTTCCCTCTAGCCCGATTTACTTATGCAGCTCAGAACATTCTGCTTCTAAGAAAATGTCTCCTGGGACTCTAGTGTTGCTTTACATGTTATATTGTATTATATTATTCTAAGAGAAAGGGATTCTGACATTATTTATATAATGATTATACATTCTATTTTTAAATAAATAGAAGTTAAAATAACTAAAATAATTATATGCTTATATATTATATACAATTATATTATTATAACTATAACATATATGTACTCTTAAACTATTCCAAGAGGCTAGATGAAATATATGTTTGCCTCTGTCATAGAACTTGTCACAAAATAGCTGGAAAGCATATGCTACAAAAATTTCACCTAGGACTCATTTTTGTTGAATAAGGTATCATCTAACCTGGGCAATGTTTCACTTGGCATTCAATCAATATTCATTCTTGAATCAATTTCATTTGGGCTACTTGACACTTTAAAATAAAGAGGTAGGTCATATGGAAATAAGACATGGATTGTGATGGAATAAAGAGAATCCTAGACTAGGTACTAGAGGAACTGGGATTATATCTGACCCTTTCATGAAAACAGTGGACATGATATAAGATGGTCGTGACATAAAAAAAAATCTATTAGTACTGCTCTGGCATAGTTTGGACTGGGATAGATGAGAATATAGGCTGCTCTGGCCTTCAAAGAAAGTGGGTTGGATAGACCCTGGAAATTTTAAAAAACATTTTTTTTATAGAATTGTCATAGGTTTTAAGGAATTCAAGAAAAGAACTTTCAAAATCACAGTTGACCTTTGAGCAACATGGGAGTTGAAGCACCAATGCCCAACAGAATTGAAAATTCATGTTTAACTTTTGACTCTCCCAAGCTTAATCACTAATAGCTTAAACATAAATTAACACATATTTTGTATATATATTCTATACTACAGTCTTACAATACAGCATGCTAGAAAAATGTTATTAAGAAAATCATAAAAAAATAAAATACATTTACAATAGTGTACATGTATTTATTGAAAAGAATTCATATGAGTGGAACTTTGCAGTTCAAGGGTCAACTCTACTTTAAGTGATTAGTCAGTATTCTTTTAGCCTGGAAATGTTCTGATTCCAGGGTATATGTGATGGTTTTAATTCAGAGAATCCACAAAACCCTGGAAATATAGCCTTCAGTAATAAAGATTGTCATTTTTGAGAGGAAAGCTCTGAGTGAAAGCTCTTTTTTTTTTTTTTTTTTTTTTTGAAGCGGGTATATAGAATATTTTATTAGATTTTGTCTTTCCTAATAGCATAAAATAGAAACCAGTTAATTACATGATCCAGTTTAGGAATATATATTTTACATAATTTATAATCCTTTACAAATAGAAAATCTCAATAATACAATATGCTGAATTTATACTGATCCAATTTGAGGAATCTGGAGTATAAACAAATTCAACAAAGTCCTTTAGATGCAATTTGTTTTGGGTTTACTGCAACACTTTTTGTTATATTGTATGTCTTGTATATTCCAATAAGTCTGTCTGAAATCTCAAACATATTATTTCGAAGAGAAATTATTATGAACTGGGCATTTTTTGTTTGTTCATATATATAAAATGCAACAATGGACACATTTTTAAAATCAAGGGCTGCATCGATCTCATCCATGAAGTACAGAGGAGTGGGTTTGTAGTGGTGAAGAGCAAATACTAAAGCCAAAGTCTTTAGGATAATTTAAACAGGTATTAAAAAAGAAAAATATTGGTGAAGCAGATGAGGCATAAGTTATGGTGCCAGACAATTTCTACACATTCACAATAATTATCTCAAATTTCATCTAAATTAATCCTAAATCCACGTCATTGTGATACAAACAATAAAACTATGGCAGTTTTGTGAACTTCAGTGGTCCAAAACCAATCTCAATTACAAAACTGAAAATAAACAACTAGCTCCAATATAGCTCCTATTCTACCAGACTGGGATTTGGCTTTTTTGTTTATTTTAAATGATGTTAAATATTTGACCTATTTAGTACTAATTTAATATTTCTCCCCCCCTCCAAAAAAAATTCCTTTCCTCAGGCTTTTATCCTTCTGTAATACCAACTTATCTTTTTGTTTACAGTTACACTCTTTTTAAAAAATATATATTTATTTATTCAGAGAGAGCGAGAGAGAGGCAGAGACACAGGCAGAGGGAGAAGCAGGCTCCATGCAGGGAGCCCGACGTGGGACTCGACCCTGGGGTCTCCAGGATCACACCCTGGGCTGCAGGCGGCACTAAACCGCTGGGCCACTGGGGCTGCCCTATAGTTACACTCCTAAAAAAAGAAAAAAAAAAAAAAAAGATCATGCATTCTGCTACTTCCTTGAATTAGCTGTTTCTCAAATATGTCAATACATTTAAAAGCAATCTGAATATGACATAGAACTACGAAATACACTAGTTCCCTCTTATCCATAGGGAATATGTTCCAAGACTCCCAGAGGATGCCTAACCATAACCTCAGTCAGTAGTAGCAAAATCTATATATGCCATGTTTTTCCTATACATACACACCTATAGAAAAGTTTAATTTATAAATTAGGCACAGAAAGAGGTTAACGGCAATAACTAATAATAAAATAGAGCGATTATAATAATACACTGTAATAAGTTATGTGAATGCAGTTCTCTCTCTCTCAAAACATCTTATTGTACTGTCCATTTTTGTGATGATGTGACATGACAAAATGTCTATGTGATGACATGAAATGAGGTCAATGATGTAGGCATGATGACCTACCATTAGGTTACTATTCATTGCCCTTCTGATAATTTGTTAGAAGGAAGATTATCTGCTCCTGGGTCCCAGATGATGTCAGGTAATTCAAATCATGGAAAGCGAAACTGTGGAAAAAGGGGCTACTGTAATACCTTAATGTTAATATCACATTTGAATTTGCCCTAGGCAAAGTTAATTTACATAGTGAAGTGTTAGGCCAACAAGATCAATTGGATTTAGAAAAACATTCTTTATTTTCTTGATTTCAAGATTAATATTTGAGAAGTAAAACTAATGATACTGCATTAATAATATCTCATTTATCCCGTACAATATTTCACCAATCCTGCCAGCACTTTTTTAAATTGCTTACATTCATTTTTAGGCTTGGATAATGAAAAATTCATCTCTTGCTAATATGAAGTATGTGTGATCCTTTCAAATAATGCTATCCACAGTTGATATAGTATAAAGGATACATAAATGATGCATAAATGCAAACATTATGGATGGAGTTTTTTGGTCTTCATTGAACTATAGTTTTATGCAGGTTTCCACATGCATATTTTGCATACGTATTTAAGTATGTGTATGTGGTGTGTGTGTGTATGTGAGGTGTGTGTGTGTGAGAGAGAGAGAGAGAGAGAAAGTGAAATGACCTGTATATGGGTTCAATATTTAATGCCTTCTTTTATGCACTCACTATCAATCAAACCATTCCTAATATATACGGAGAAGTTATTTATCTCCAAACTAGCAATTACGTTACTGCACATATGGCACAACCATTCATATTCACTTTCTTTCTCACTCAGTATATTCATTCCTTTTACTCCACCTCCCAGCATGATGCTTCCTCATCAAATTCTAAGTGCAAATGCCAAAAGCCTATCAAGTGTATCTCTTTTCTGTTCTTATTTGACAAACATCAATTCTGATTCACTACTCTTGTTTGTGTCAGTTCTTGTCATATTTCCAATGTTGGGGATGCCAGTAAAGAAATAAATTTGTTATGAAAACTGGACACGTTTGTGTTTTGTGTCTGCTTGGCTGGGCATTGCCACCTCTGGTTGCTGTCTCCTTTGTCACTGAAATATCTGTTGTCTTGCCTTATAACACATAAAGTCTTCATCAGGAAGAAAGCTGTTTTTGAATATGCTCTGAAGTCTACAGAGTAATCCAATCGGAAGGAAATGATTGGGAATCATTAAATTTTCTCAAACATTACAGGGCTGTGATGACTTTATCAGCTTTGTCATATGAGCACTAATGTTTTTGCCTTCAAACTAACTATGGCTTTTGAAATCTCACTCTGATTGTCAGTAAAGCCATTTCCATTCCACTGAAAATCCTCACTGCAGAGTTCCCAGGAACTTTCAAATTTCTGACTAGGATGTTTGCTTTCCCTGTGATTAGACTATAGGTCAGATCTAACCTTAATTTCTGTAGGTTCAATCATCTTGCTATTTCCACTTAGATTTAGAAATCTGACCCCAGAGTCAACTAGAAAATCCTTAAATCCACAAATGTTTCATGAGAATATTTTTTTAATAAATAAGCTTCATATGTTCCTTTCATTCCTTTGAGTATTGCCATTGACCAAATGAAACTAAATTTAAAAAAATTAAAATATATATTTTTTCATCCAGAGAGACCAATTCGCTGTTTAATAAGGACATCAAGAGGACAATTTCTTGGGTGGAATAGGACTAGTATTTTGGTATCAACTAGCACCAACTTTTCAGGCATCAAAAAGATTTTCCAGTATTCATAGATGCAACTGTTTTTAAGGGGATCTGACTCACATTAACCAGACACAAATATCTGATGTAAAGTCCAGAATTTCAATTTATTTTATCATTAAAACAATGCAACTGGAAAACTTAGCAAAATGTGCACATTGGAGAGATTAGTGCAAGTTCTTCCAATGAAGAAAACTCTATTGGAAAGAAAATCCTAATCAGTGTATTATGTGTTAAGCACACAATCATAGCAAGGAGAATTCCTTGAAAATATTAATGACCAGTGTTATCAAGTGATTTGTAATTCATCTGTCTTTTCTATAGGAATAGTTTTACTCAGCAGACTGCATTACTGTTTCAATTTATTATGAAATATTTCCCCTAGACATTGTTGAAGGTACATTGACACACTGTTGCTGTATCGAGCCCTTATTTCTAAGATAATGTGAGAATTCTTCCTCTTTTGCAAAAAGTTTCTCTGAGAACAGAGTTCTATTCAATTAATTTGGTTGATCTCAATAAATCATTTTGACTTCAAAGTTGAATTAACTAGGCGATACTCTTAAATATTAGTTCATCTTTACTTGATTAAATTCTCATAGCTACACTTTTCTGAGCAAGATGATCATGAATTTTACTGTCCAAACTGGAGCATTTTTGATACTTATTTTGCTGTAACTGGATTTTGCCAAGCAAATGGTGTACTAACATTACCTTACTTGTAGGTAATCTACTTTTTTTTTTTTTTTTTTTTCAGATCATGAATGTCATCTGGGGAATTTTGTTGTTTTACCTTTTTACCTCAAAGTTCTGGGATTGCATTTTTGTCATCCTTGACCTTTTCAGTAAGGACTGCTGTTCTCCTGTCTATATGGTTTCTTTAGACTCATTACACTCTGTTAGTCATTCCTTTCTCTTTTTACCACATCTTTCTGGTTTCAAAATATTGATATTAGAACTCTGATGTAAAAAAATAGTTGTTTTGATTGCATGCATGTCTTGTTATGATGTCACATTCCCTCAGTTCCATCTGGAAATTTCTTTTAGGAAGACAAATTTTGGGACAGTCTCAACACACATAGTCCAAGTCACCCCGACATAGTTCCTTTGGTAGAGATCATTCCATCTGCTCATATTATAATTAAGTGGGGGCATTGACTGAATTCTGGCTAGTGGAATATACCACTTGCAGGTCTAGCCTCTGAAATCTCCCAGGAGTTTCTCTTTTTTCCACCTTCTCCAGGCCAAATCGGAAACTGAAGTAAAGGATTCTGGGGCCATAGAAAGAAGCAGAAGGATTTGATTCGATACATGTTGGCCCAGTCATTCAGACTCTCTCTGGTATGAAAAATAAGCTTACATTATTGTAAGCCACAGCGATTCAAGTAATTTGCCATAACAGTTAATTTTCCCTGCTTAATATGAGCGCCATTCCAAACAAACACATAAAACCTCACAAAAAAAAAAAAAAAAAAGTCCTGTCTGAAAGTCATGGAATGCACTGGTAAAATAATTACATACTTATCAGAGCATAAAAGGACTTTCAAGACTTTTTCCAAGTATACTTACTAATAGTTTAAATCATGATGTACTGCATTAAAAGTATACATTAATGACAATATTTCTTTAGATTTTATTCATTGAACAATGTTTATCAAGGTCTTACTAATTTAAGTCTTATCATCATACACCTGTTCAACTGTTCTGCACTCCCAATTTACCACCTTGTCACTAGACCCTCCATTCTCTAATCTATTTTGCCCAGTGTTTCCCGGTTAATCTTCATAAGGCACTAATTAATCAGCTCCCTCTGTGCACAACCCCCAAAGCCTTCCTTTTTGCCACAGCACAAAATCCAAACCTTTTGGCTTCTCACTTAAACTTTTGTTATCTTCTCCAAACTGCCTAAAAAGCCCAAATGACCAAGTCTAATACTTACTAATTGAACACCCACTAGATTAAACCTCATGTTAGTCACTGTTCAGTAATCTCCCTAACAAGTAGCTTGCACTTTGCACTTCAACAGGGAAGATAATTAGCTTTACAAGGATTGAATCTTCTGCCCCAAATTGCATCAGTAGAAAGTGCCAGTGTTGAAGTTTACAACTCAGACCATTTGTATTTGTCTGCATTCTGCTAGTAATTTTGCCTTGCATTGTGCTTATTTATCTCAAAAACAAGGGTAAGCAAAGACATGTAAACAACCATGAAAACTGAAACTATCCAAAGCTATCTTAATAATCAATATGATAAAAATTATGATTATTTCACAAATTGTAAAATTTTTTCTCAAATATTAAAAGTTTTCGTACTGATAGTTAGGAACATATAGTAAAATTAAAAAGAAAAGCTAATATTTATTTAGTACACAATTTAAATATTAGAAACACTGAGAATTAATGTTTTCTTTGTAAAAAGTCAAGAAGCGTAGTTTAAACAGCGCTTGCTTGCCTTCTTTTACATAAAACTTATTTAAAGTAACTTCTTCACAACTTATATGAAGTGAACGTCTTTTCTAGCCTTAGCAAATTGGTGTAACTCTTTCTTTTTTTTAAATATTTTATTTATGGCATAACCCTTTCTAATCATGGACAAGTCTCCAACATGTTACCTGTTATACTTTCAATATCATATAAAATTCCAAGAATTTCTTAAATGTGAAATGTGTTTTGTTTTGCTTTATCTTTTGCCAGCGTCACCTCCTCAGACACATTTTGATTCTTCACAGCAAGTTTCCTCACTTATGTAAATAAGGCTTCTCTTTATTAAGTTTCTTCCCTAAAGTCTCTAGAATGGTAGCAACGTCAATTCTTAGGAGTAATCCTTCTATAATTCCACTTAGGTTCGATTCAAAGTTTACATCCCATATCATCATTTTTTTTGTTTACCTGTTGCATTTTTATCTTTATTGTCCAATTCCTTTTCCCAACTTTTCGGTTTTGAAATTGCTATATGGGTTTACTACTAGCAAGGCAATACAGACAACACTACATCCTTCACTGTCTGTGCATGATTGACTAACATGTGCAGTGACCAACTACTGGCAGAGTTTGGAAGAAATAGCATAACTGGTCACCGATCTTGCTACACATCTGTTAATCATGTAGCAGTTTGTAAACTCAAGACACAGTAGTAAAAGTAGTAAAACTGGTACTTTATGCAATTTGTTTACAGTTAATAAGGCAACTGAAATTTAACTAACCTGAAATTTTTAATTAACTAAAACATGGCAAGTCAAATTCATACATATCCACCAATGATTCTCAAATAGTCAACTCCTATTTTTATGGGCATTCTTTCTTTTCCTTATATATAATTTACTTAGATGTTTAGCTGTTCTTTCAGCCTCGTTCTCTTCTTGATATCAACCGAAGGACTGAGGCAGGGTCTCATACATCTTTAACACATTTGTATTTGCTGTTTTCCTCCTTCCTACTCTCTCTCTCTCATCATTCTTTTTATATAGATCCTCCTAAGCTCTAGGCTGGGATGCCAAAAATATGTACCTCAAAGGGGCAAGCAAGGAATACAATGGAGTGCTATAGGAAAGGGGCATGTGGTAACTGAGAGAGTTATCCTCCTCATGGTACACTGAGCATGTTCTTGACTCAGGAGAATCTTTGGCATGTCAGAAAGAGACCTCAATCCTCCTAAATTTCAGATCTTTTCCCCACGAAGTATAACATTTTCCCTTATAAAAATTACTTTTGTATGGTAGTTCCTTAAGCAATTAAAAACAAAATTACTATCTGATTCAGCAATTCCAGTTCTGGGTATATACTAAAAAATTAAGAACAGGGACTCAGTAATACATCAATGTTTGCAGCAGCAGTATTCACAATAGCCAAAAAGGTGGAAGCAATTTTAGTGTCCATTGACAGATGAATGGAAAAACCAAATGTGGTGTGCACATACAACAAATGTGGTGTGAATGGAATATCGTTCACCCTTAAAAAGGAAGGAAGTTCTAACACATGCTACAACATTATGCTAAATGTCATAAAAGGATAAATACTGTATGATTTCAATTACATGAGGTAATTCAGGCAGTCTAATTCTTTGAAATAATAAACAGAATTGTGTCTACCAGAGGCTGGAGAAAGAGGAGAAAGTGAAGTTATTTAATGGGTATAAAGTTTCAGTTTTTAAATTTTGCAAATACTTCATGTCAGTAGGCCATCTGCTTAAAATGGTTCAAATATGCTATGTATATAAAAAACATGCCTTATTTTTAAATATTGACTCTTCATTCCTTCAAAAAAAAATCACTGTAGGAAGGACTGAACTCACCTGTTTTAGGGCTTGAGTCTGATACAATGTTCAAGCGGGCTCCTTAAGAAAAAAGTTAAATAATTGAATATATTGCTGACAGAAAATAACTGTTTTGACGTGTTGAATAGAAATCCTGCTCTTAACATGTACACATTTGATGATTATAGGACTGTCCCACAGGTTAGCTTCTGTTCCAAATAATTTTAATTTTTACCCCCATTCCATTACTTGCATAATTCTGTTAGAACATTCTCATATGATGTCTAGTTTTGCAAATCCATACTAAAAACTCCCGAAACCTTTTTACAGGGGTATTGTTAGGAATACTAGTCTTGAAAGTGATTGCAACCCTATGTATATATCAGTCTAAACCTAAATATAAGGTATTGCTTCTGAGCAGAATCCTCTTAGCAGATTTTAAAAATGCTCATGGCCAAAGTGACTCATCATGAGGGAAAGTAAGGTAGAAGAAAGATCTTATTGGAAAGAGATAGTTATCTTAATCAATTAAAAAATAGCAATCTGAGTTAAAAACGAATTATTGAAAGAGCAGTATATAACAAAATAAGAAAGAAAAAAAATATACTACAGAAAAGGGTAAAATGTCATTTAAAATTGGCAGGGATGAAGATATGTATTAAACAACCTTACTTGGATATTAAGATTGGGACATAGGAAAAACCTAGGAACAAAGCTAACGGGAATTATATGGTGGTAGGATCTTTGGATCAGGAAAGTTTTATATTTGAAAAAGGAAGAGGGGGAAGGAATAAAGAGAAAGTTGTGTACTCACAGAAAAATGTATTTCACGGAACATTCACAATAAAGCAGGTGGAAGGAAATTCTGAAACAGACGGCCAGGGCAATGAAGCAATGGTACTAGGACAGGGAATATATGAACTTGAATGAGTACTTGGCAAAGAGGGAATACCAGATTTCATCACTAATGATACAAGATATAGCAAAGAGGTAGTCAGAAGAGGAAGAGATGAGTAGAATCGAGAAGACTTACTTGCCAACTACATTTGCCATCTGTTAACATGACAGTGTGTCATAAAGTAAAATTGTTCATAAAAACTAATGAATCAACTTTAAAAAATACAACCTGTGACATCTGATGCACAGATAATTGAATGCTTGTTAATTTACAGATCATGTGTGAATTAATTGACAGCCTAAGTATTCAACTGTCAACAAAGTGTGTAGGTCCTAAGAAAAAGAAGTGCTACTCCTACTACTATTTTAAGTTACAGTATTTTTATGTTATATATTAACATATTGTATTGTGTGCAAGATACTAAGAAAGATGTTCTTGGAAAAAAGGTAAAAAGACAACGTCTATGATATTAAGGTTTAGGTGTGCCTGAAGTTACCTACTATCGGTCATTAATAGAACATTATGCAAGTGTTGATAAAATCAGAGTAGAACATTGGGAGGAAAATAAATCTTTACCAAAAGTGTATACCATGAATTTTATCACCATTGAATTGGTAGCTGATTAAGTAATTTTTCTTACTGTTTCTTATGATATGGTTGATTTTTGTTATGGAAAAAGCAATAATATTTTAGATTGTGAAGGACATCTTCAGAGGCTAACATGACAGTAAAATAAAAATCCAGAGATCTTAGAGGTGCAGCTTATTTTTGCTCTAGCAAGATTGATCATTTTCTCCAGAATGGATGACATGAAGGCAATATTGGCTAAGAAGGAAACTAAAATATAAACATCCCATTGCTGCAGGAAGATAAGAGACAATCCCCACTCCTAGGGATCTCCAGTTAATCCTTTGGCTTGAGCTTATTGTACACTTTTATTTCTATCATTAGACCCTTGAAGTTCCATTTCTTGAAGCTTCATAACAGGTAAACAGATGAAATGATCCAGGTTTTTGTTCATTCAACAAGCAGACAATGATTAAAGTGATCTTGGTCAAGATATTTTAAATATTATAAATATATTTGGGTACTACTTAAAACTTCTGATTTAGTTCATAGAGCAATGGTTATTATAAACTGGACTTGAACATTATTACTACAAATACAGGTATTTTTCTATCTTTTTTATTATAAAAATTTCACATACACTCATTTAATAGAAAGTTTGAAGAAATGACTTTTTAAAAATGTAGTTGTTGGGGATCCCTGGGTGGCACAGGGTTTGGTGCTGCCTTTGGCCCAGGGCGCGATCCTGGAGACCCCGGATCGAATCCCACGTCGAGCTCCCGGTGCATGGAGCCTGCTTCTCCCTCTGCCTGTGTCTCTGCCTCTCTCTCTCTCTCTCTCTGTGTGTGACTATCATAAATAAATTTTATTTTTTTTCATAAATAAATTTTAAAAAATTAAAAATGTAGTTAAGTAAGATTATAAAATAAATGAATACAACAATTTTTTGACTCCAATAAAGATAATTCTTTTGGCTATGGTTAACTATTGCATTAAAGATCCGATATGAGTTACAGAGTTTTAAGAACTATAAGTGAAAAAATAGGCCTTCATATTTCACTTTCCTTGAGAAAATAATTTGAGTATTGATTATGTAGTTGTATGTGAAAATCTCTGAAAAAAGAGCATTTGAGAATCTGCCTAGACGCTTATGTATTAATCACTTTGGGATCCTTTTGAAACATAAACTTTGTATCAATTATCCCATAGGCTTCCATGTTGATGTGTTCTACTATGTCTGGTAGAAATTTAATTTTTTTTTAAATTTATGAACTAAATGTCCCTTATCATTAATAGATTCATAATGATATCAAAAGGTCACACAAAAGTTACACATAGGTTATTGTTCATTTTACATTACACTACATCTGTTCTCTGGAAAGATAGTCAAAAAAGGAATGTTTCAAATCGGTAAAGAAAATGACTTGACATGTAACTGCTAATAAGATTGACTTTTGAGGGGTACCTGGCTGGCTCAGTCAGTAGAGAATGTGACACTTGATTTTGGGTTGTAAATTCAAGCCACATGTTGGGTGTAGAGATTACTTAAAAATAAAATAAAATAAAAAAAAAAGATCAACTGTTGAAAAAAAATAAATAACATTTGGGCTCTTTTTCTTCCTTATTTATTTTTTCTTTTATTTTGTTCTCTTTTTTCATTTTTTTTCTTTCTTTCATTGTTTCTTTACAAAGCATTCTTATTACCTGAATTAACTACTGGGGATGTGTCTCTAGGGAATAAGTGCATAATAGAAGGCTGTTAATGCACAAGAAAAAAAAAAAATACTTGGGGCACCTGAGTGGCTCAGTGGTTGAGTATCTGCCCTCGGGTCAGGGTGTGATTCCAGGGTCCTGGGATCAAGCCCCACATCAGGAGCCTGCTTCCCCCTCTGCCTATGTCTCTACCCCTCTCTCTGCATCTCTCATGAATAAATAAATAAAATCTTTTTAAAAAGATACTTGGTTGTATATTTCCTTTATAGCAATAATATCTCTTCAAAAGGAATTTGAAAATGTAATAAATGAAAATATTATTCGTAATGATATCTACCTATCTGTTTTTTTGGTGATAAGGTATTTCACAGGTAACTTTGCTTCTGCTATGAGTTTGCTGATCAGTTATTCCTCAGATCTAATGATCACTTTTAACTACTAAATGTTTTTCATTCAAATGAAAAATCTATTTGCTAACATTCCTTTTTGTGTTTTACTTTAATATATTGTAAAGCATAAGATTTTATTTCTTGATGAGTTTTAAATAAGATTATCTTTAGAGAATACTTCACTTTTAATCTATGGAAAGCATCAACTCAGTAGTATTTATTGAACATCTGATATGTACTATCTGTTGTATTTGGCATGGAGACTATAATGCCCCACAAAACCAGATACATTCCTGGACTATGTGCAACTAGAAGGAGTGCAATGTGAATAGGGTAGATAGAGAAGACTTAACAAAGGGGGGATGTGAGATGGATATTGAAGAGTCAAAATGATTTCTACCAGTAGAGAATGAGAATGCTGTGTGGGAAATAAAAGCAAAACAACCACCACCAAAAAAGGAGCAACATCATCAAGAGAGCCACATAGAGTGTCTCCAACTTCAGTCTATGCCACAAGAAGACCAGCTATTAACTATCCATAAACAAGAGACTGTTGTGAAAACCCCAGAAACTGGGGGTGGAGCTGAAACCTGGGAGTGTGTCCCTGGGCCACAGAGACTGAGAAGGACCACATCAGAGAGGTAAGAACAGCAGCTACACTGACCGCATCTGCCTTCCTGGAGGACACAGCACTGCAGAGAGGGACCCTGGGCCTATGGTTTATGCCGCAGGGGAAATGAGCCCAAGGTGGACCTCCAGGCTACCCTGTGTTTCAGGGCAGCTCTCAGATGGCCTGCCCCGCTGAGTGTCCCCTCACACGGGTCACTGGAGAAATCTGCCAGTCTTGACCACTGAGGATGAGGCGTAAACAGAAAAGGGAGCAGAGATTACAGCACCCGGCGCTCTGATCTTGGCCAACTGCACTTGTCTTGGAAGCTGCTCCCAACCGGAGATCTACAGACAGCACCTCAGTGCAGGTGCAGAGGGAAGCCTGTACCTCATCTGTCAGGCAGCCTAGTGGTCAATATCGCCTGCTTTGGGTCACCAGCCAGTGAGCTGAGACTATGCCAAGATAGAAGTAAATCTGAAGTCCTCCCTTAGGGCAATATAGCCTCCAGTTCTGGCCAACCAGGAAGATCCATCAGAGCCTTCTGTAGCTATGGAGCCTGTCCTGAAGCAGGAAACCAAACCAGCAATCCTACCCAACTATGGTCACAACCTGCGAGCCCTACAGAACAAAAAGAGAGTTAACGGGACTCTAGAGAGCCTTTCTTCTTCTTCTTCTTCTTCTTCTTCTTCTTCTTCTTCTTCTTCTTCTTCTTCTTCTTCCTCTTCCTCTTCTTCTTCTTCTTCTTCTTCTTCTTCTTCTTCTTCTTTTTCCTCCTTTTTTTTTTTTTTTTTTTTTTTAGATTTTGAATTATTTATTCAGAGACACACAGAGAGAGGCAGAGATATAGGCAGAGGGAGAAGCGGGCTCCCTGCAAGGAGCCTGATGTGGGACTTGATCTCAGAACCCCAGGATCACCCCCTGAGCTGAAGGCAAATGTTCAACCACTGAGCCACTCATGTGTCCCCTAGAGAGCCTCTCAACCCAGCCCACAGGACTATCCTGATGCAGAGGTCAGCCTCAGCCTGGCCTTGATAAATGGTGAACACAGCCTGCTTGCAGCCTGGCTCAAGCAGGGAGCCTGGCCCTGTGATGCAGTCCCGTCAGACAGCACAGCCCACAGCCCCACCTGATAAGGGAGACCACCTGATGTGACCTTGACCCTGCCTCATCACTGAGCCCAACTGTGAGATGCAGCTGGAGGCCCCTCCCAGCCAGAGAGCCTAGCTAGCAATCTCACCCCACAGGGAAGCACTTATCAGCCTACATACTCATGAAGCTCAGTCTGCAGCCTGCTCAACCTTGGAGGTAAACTTTTAAGATTTGTATTTGTCCTTGGTGAATAATCTCATAGTGGGTGTGAACTAGATTTTGAGTGAAGGAGCCTCTACAGCAGTCTATATTTTTTAAAAGCCTTTTCTTCCCAGAGCAATTCGGTGGCTCAATGGGTTAAGGGTCTGCCTTGGGCTCAGGTCAGGATCCCAGTGTCCTGGGAGTTCCCCTGGGACTCCCTGCTCAGTGGGGCGTCTGCTTCTCCCTCTATGCTCTGCTAGCACCCTGTCTTTCTCTCTCTGTCAAATAAATAAATACAATCTGAAATAAAAAGACTCTTTCTCCTGATGTTGTTTTCCTTCAGTCTCAGGCAAGTATGAGGAAGGTTTTGATTATCTGCAGGAGTGACTACATTTCAAAAACATGATAAAATTTACACCTTCAGGAAACAATGCAAGTTTTCTCCAAGGAGTTTTTCAGGTAACTACTATGTAAAATTTCCCTTTGTGTCAGGGGTCTGACTGTAGGGAGACCACAGTCCACTTCCTTGTCAATCCACCCAACATCTTTCCCTTTGCTCTCCTCACTCCCCCTGCACCCCTACCATTGTGCCAATCTGGTGAATCCATCTCTTAGTGTTTGGATCAGGCTGTGTCGCAAGTGCTCAAAACTTAATCCTTGGCAGCTTGCATTACCTCCCTCACCCCCAGCTTTATGCAATGGCACACTAAAGATTCCAACTGATTATCATGCTCTCTCACCTTGTTTGCTGGCCCTGAAGCCAGCAGATTGGTGCACACACGCATGTCTCTCTTTGATCCCAGCTCTTCTTCCAACTTTCAGCCCACACTTCAGCTTCTGGCTGGGCATCTGTGTTCTCCAGAACTACCCTCAATGGAGGCCAGCCTGCCCACGGTGGGGGCCAACCCATCCCATAGCTTATTGCTTTCTTTTTCTACCACATTGCACTCTGCACAGTTCTTCAGCAAGTGCATGGAACCAGGTGCATTTGGGGGCAGGTCTGTACTCATGCCATGCTCCACAAGCACCTGATATACAAGTCATCCTTTCCTACAGAGGTGGATGGCCTACTTGGAATTTTCCCCCTGAATGCCTCTTTCCCAAGTCCCATCTCTGATATCCTATGTTGCTTGTCAATTGTTGGTTCACAGACTGACACTGTACACAGAAGGAACTTACATATGAGGCTTGTCCTGGGCAGGCATAAGCAAATAGCTCTCTATACCTGCCCGCCAGAATCGTAAGTTTCTGTAGAAGCCTTACCTGGGTTGCCTCATGTATATCATCCAGATAGTTTTGGTAACACATTGCTGTCTCTCAAGGCTGCGCCCTTGAAAATGGATCCTACCTGATCCTTGAAAATGGATCCACCTGAATGGTGGGAGGACCATACATTCCAAGGACTGGGTGAGGAGCCCCTGATTATCCCAGTCTAGACTGAGGTCAACCAGCAGTCATGTCCTCTCAATGACCTCTTCCAATGGTGTGTGTACATCAAAGATTTAAGAATACTATAACTATTTGTAAAAGACAATCTGGTTTAACCTACTGGGTAAATTACATATTCCAATTAGCTCTTTCATATAGGACAAAAAGATTGAGTTGAAATTCGTTTTCATGGTCTTTGTAGTAAAAATGTTGAGCCAAGAGATGTAAGACGTTATCCTGTGGAGTACAGCCAAACTCATTAATCAGATTGAAATGGATATTGCATCAAATGACAGTATCTGCTAAGAAAACTACACATCTGCATTATGACCACAGGAAAAGGATGAGAAGTCAGAGAAAGCACTTCAAATAGCAAAATGTAAAGAATGATTTTAAAGATAATTCAATGCGTCTCAAGGCAGATGGTTAACAAATGTCTATTTCTTATAGTAACAGAGAAAATAAGTATGAAGATTATCAAATCTAATTTTCTCAACAGTTACTGAAAAGGATAAATTTTTATTCAATCAATACACGTTTCAAGAATCTACATATTGTCAGCATCTGTAATTGCATTAGAATTGATTAAACTTATCTAAGAAAACAGTCTTCTGAAATTACATAAAACTAATATATTCCACTACTCATTCCGTATACATTCATTAAGGAGTATAAAGCAACCATCTTACTAAACCTACATAGAATGATCAATCTGAAATAAGATTCAGGAATTTCAAATACAAAGTTACTAGGAGTCAATATGAAAGGAGTAGAATAAATGCATCTGGAAGTAATGCCCCAAAGAACAGAATAAAAGTGCAAGAACTGCATTTTTCCATAAAATAGGTTAGGTTCTAAACTTTTAAAAAGAATTATTGTACTTTTAATATTGGTTAGAAAAAGCTGGAAGAATAAATACCACTGGATCTACGGAAGTGGAAAAAATAATCTACATGAGTTAGAAAAGCAGAATATCAAATTTGAAGGAAATATAGCATAAATAAACAGACCTTCATGAAAATCACAATATTTGTGTGTGATGAATTGCCTTTAAAAGAAAAACCTGGTTCTCAAACTTTTCATTTTACTACTAATGATTTATGAGTGAAAAGTCAATAATGCTTGCTTGGACAACAGAAAAAGCATATCTTGGTCTTTAGGTAATAAAGTACTATGGAGACAAATTATAACATACAGTTTATTTATTTATTTATTTTTTATTTTTAGTAAGTCACCAACAGGAATTGGAGATATAGTGACACAACCATGTATGAAGTAAAGCAAATATGAGAAAGATAAATAACTTAAAGATCATATAATACAATTGTTATGGACTGAATTGTGTTCCCCAAAATTCATATGTTGAAATCTTAACATCTAGAACTTTGGAATATCATTGTAATGGCAGGTAGGGCTTTTAAAGATAGTTAAATTATAATGAGGCCATTAGGGTGGGCCCTAGTCCAATACCACTTGTATCCTTATAAAAAGACATGGAGGGGACGCCTGGGTGCCTCAGTGGTTGAGTGTCTGCCTTTGGCTCAGGTCGTGATCCTGGGTCCTGGGATCGAGTCCCGCATCGGGCTCCCCGCAGGGAGCCTGCTTCTTCCTCTGCCTCCGTCTCTGCCTCTCTCTGTGTCTCTCATGAATAAATAAATAAAATCTTTTAAAAGAGAGAGAGAGATAGAGATGAAGACACAGACTTCTAGAAGGAAGAAGATGTGAAGACAGAGGGAGGAGACATCCATCTACGAACCAGTAGAGGCTTCAGAGGAAATCAACTCTGTCCATACCTACCTTGGACTTCCAGCCTGGCTGTGAAAACAAATTTAACCTAGTCAGTCTATGGATACTGTTTTATCCAGCTCTAGCAAACTCTAGCAAACAAATGCAGTATGGTGCTTAGTTATGGTAACCCCAGCAAAGTTACACAACATCCATGGTCTGTATTCTCAGAGAAGGGACTTTCCCACCTACAAAAGAGCAAGCCTAGTCAAATGAACAAAACTTCCCTAGGTCAGAACATGATGATGAGAGAGAGATAGAGAGAGATAGAGATAGAGATAGAGATAGAGATAGAGATAGAGATAGATAGAGAGAGAGAGAGAGAGAGAGAGGATTACAACCCATGTCTGGGTGTAAAACCAAACAAGGAAAAATGAGTAATATAGAACTTTTATGGTCGTCTAAAATAGTCTTTTGTAAGCAAATGGTTCTACTTTAAAATAATAAATATATGACAAAGTATTTAGTAAATGTCAAGATTTCTAAATAACAAAGTATAGCCAAAAATTTCGGGGATCCTTGGGTGGCTCAGCGGTTTGGCACCTGCCTTTGGCCCAGGGCATGATCCTGGAGTCCTGGGATCGAGTCCCACATCAGGCTCCCAGCATGGAGCTTGCTTCTCCCTCTGCCTGTGTCTCTGCTTCTCCTTCTCTTCTCTGATATACATAAATAAAATCTTAAAAAAAAAAATTCACACAAGTGGTCAGATTCAGTGAACTCCTGGAAGAAATAACTTTAAATGATATAGCCATTTTGTTTAAAATAATATTTATTGGTGACTCTAGTAAGGTATTTCCAGTAAATAAATCAAATATTGAAAGATGAAGAACTGAATTACTCCTAGCTCACACTTCAGCCTCCAGCTGGGCATCAGACATATATAGTAATACATTTATGTAATGCCTTATCTCACATTTTGAAAACAATAAAACTTAAAAATGCATACATATATATAGGTACTTCTGCTGCTGCTTCTTCCTCTTGCTCTTCTTTTCCCTTTCTTTCTTTCCTTCTTTCTTTCTTTCTTTCTTTCTTTCTTTCTTTCTTTCTTTCTTTCTTTCTTTCTTTTTCTTTCTTTCTTTCTTTCTTTCTTTCTTTCTTTCTTTCTTTCTTTCTTTTTTTGGAAATAAGCCTGAAAATTTGGCACAGTAGTTTGAAAGAAAAATGAAGGAGGTTTAAAAATACTACAAAAATGAAGACGATAAAAAGACCCCATTGTCTTGTACTCACATTTTAGAATGAGATCCCAGTGAGATGTTTTCAGATGACAGAATAATTCATTGGCTTTACAGATACTTTTTTTTTTTTTAAAGAAAGGACCAGGGTGAGCATAAGCAGAATATAACTCTGAAATTTTCATATTTCAAATCTGAAATTCCAGATTCAGGAAAATTATAGCTTGGACACTTCATATGCAATCAATGCCTTTATAAATATACTTAAGTTTCCTGATAATGAAGTCAAATAAATACATTTTTGTTAAGTAAAAGAAAAAAGTGCTAGAGATACCCTGGAATTTAAATCAGAAATAAATATTAAGGATACATGTGTGAATACTGCTCGCAGGTTCGGGTTAAAATACCTGATTGGAAGTCAGAGTGTAAAGTGCTTTATAAAACTCTTATCACTTGCTTGCTTTGTGCTATGAGTAAAGTCATTTAAACACTTAGCATTCCATTTCCCAATCAGTGTAACCTCCTTTGCCATATGACCCTGGGGTCAGAATATTATATTATCATAAAAGCTCATATCCATTCTCTTTTTGACTTAAACTCTTTGATAATTTTTTTCCCTCCCTTCCATCATTGTCTTCAGACCAGGAGATAGAAGCTAAATGACTTATTCAAGGGCGCTAGGCCAGCCAGCATTATGCTATTGATTTAAATTAATAGTTTTTATTTTCCCAGTTGGATTGACCCCCTGAGCCTTGTCAACTCTAATTCCATTTCCATAAAATAGGAATAATAATACTTAACACCTAGATCAATGGAGGATCTCTGTAATTATTCTCTTACACATGTAAAGTACTTTGAGCACTGAGAGTAAAGTGCAGTCTTTTCAAATTGCAGGCTGCTTAGAACTGAGAAGAGAAGGCCTGAGAGATATTATACTCTGTTTAATTTTTTGGATGGGCTGACATTTATCAGAGGAATTAGATTTATTAGCTGTTGCTTAAGATAGCAAATTTTTTTTGGATTTTTTTTTTCCTTTCTAATAAAGCTCATCAAAATTTAAGATCTAAATATTACTGTCATTCTCAAGATTTACCATGGGAGAATGCATTATTATTCATGGAAATATTTTGACCACCCTCTTTAATATCTCAACCCTTTCAGCAGTCCAAACCTGTTATTTTAATCTATCCTTTCTTGTATTTGTCAAACAACATTTTAAGTATCTGATAATCACTAGTTCAGTTACATGATTTTTTTCAGAATTAGGTTCAGTTTTTATTTTTTATTATTTGCTCCTTCTCCAATCATTTGCTTATTTACGAATTCCATCGGAGAGAGAGATCTATTTATTGGTATTATTGTGGTGGTGGTTCTTGATATTATTATTATTATTATTATTAATGATTTCATGTGTAAAACTTACACGTTTACACAACTGGTAGCCATGTTGACAAAGGTCACAGAGTTAGTAGCAGAAGTTCTGTCATAATTAGACCTCTTGAGCCCCAGACCAGTAACTTTTCTTTCCTAACACCATGCTGTTTTCTGTATCTATCTATATCCGCCTATCTATCTCTCTATCTCTCTATCTATCTCTCTATCATCTATCTATCATCTATCTTATCTATCTGTATTTATTCCTGGTTAAAATGCTTTCTTCTTATTTTCGTTTTACATAATCTTTTTATTTTTCCTTTTGTGCGCATGTGTGTGTGTGTGTGTGTGTGTGTGTGTGTCTACCATTTGATACTTTTCCCAAAACAGAAAGTTGCCTGTGGAGTTAAAGTACAGTTTGGAAAGATAAAATGTCGATTAAAATGTTTAACACTCAGAGATGCTGTATGATTGTCCTAAGTTAGCAAATTGTGCAGGATCACTTTAGTTTCCTCTCATTGACTAAATAATCTCCATCTCAGCTTAATTCCCAGTTGTGACAATTAGCTCAAATAATGTGTGCATCCCCTTCACATTGCACTGCAAGACATATTTCAACTTTTACTTTTAGTATCACCTCCACTGTGGCTCATAGATTACCACGAAAAATGGATTTTGCTTGCATGTAAAATTATATATTATTTCCCAAAAGGGAAAAGAGTTTTGCACATAAAGTGAAACTGGCAAATAGGAGAATGTTTTCCAGCAGAGTCTTAAATATTATATTATACCCAGCAAATGCTTAGCACTCAGTTACAAACTGTTCATTTACAAGTGCTTTGCAAATATACTAATTTATTGTCCTGACATCCCCAAGAGAGGTTGGTGAAGTAATCTAGATATTCTACGACTTTAAAGGTGTCAATATTGCTGATCTAAATTTAACAAAAAAGCATTTTGCTGTCTTCAGTATATTTCACATTTAGAGAGTTAGATCTATGTTGCTATAAAATGTACCTAGGGTAATAAAAATTATGGTGTTTTGGAGTTTGCAAATCATTCAATGTTAAGCCTTTCTATTATTTACCCTAGTGAATTTGTAAAACAATTTCTCGTGCTATATATCATCTCATTGTCAGTTTGAAAATAAGCTTTTTAAAGATTTCAGTGAAAAGTATGGACTCTTAGAAGGACTTTGATATATATATATATATATATATATATATATATATATATATATACATATTTTAAATATAAGTCACTATTGCTTTAATCACACCAATTTAAGAATTAATATGGGGCTGGTAAGTAATGTTACAATACATACTAACAGCTCTATTTTTAAGTATCTGCATAACCTATTAAATCTATATTGTATATGGCATTAAATATACATTGCAATGTAATATGTATGGTAGTGTAACATACTGTCTTATATAAAATGTCTGCATTATTCAGTAAGACATGTCCTTACTTTACTATCTTGCACGTGTCATGGAGAAATTTTGGAAAACTATGTTTATTTATTTATTTATTTTTACAAATGAAATGGTGTCATATTCCTCCTCAAATTAGTTGGGCAAAAAGAGATTAAAAATCATTAAAGCATATCGTTATTAACCATATTGGTTAAATAGAGATAATATATAGGAAGTGACATTTCATACTTATATACTTTATAGCATATGGTACTATAGGGACAAAGCACAGGATGGCCCAAATGTGCCCTTTGGCATACTGATTATTTTGAATTAAAAGTCACTTAAGTAACAGCCAGTGTAAGAACCTTCTGACACTCCTTTTCTCTCCAGAAAGTGGGAAATAAAACTCCCATGTGAAAGGTACCATCCCTGTACCAGGATCTAAAGAACATTCTTATCACCAGAGAGAGGGAAGTTGGAGCTGAGAAGGCTAAATAAACAAAGCTTGTCACTTTTTAAAATTTACTAGCCCAGCTCAAAATCTGTGCAGAATGTCTTACCAATTGAAAGTCCCAAATATAAGTTTTCTTTGTCCCGTCAACTTCTCATAGATTTAGTCTTTCTAAAAGTTCTAAAAAATATAAAACCACCTGCCTTGTTCATTGCTTTAAGCCTCAATTTCATTATTAAGCCTCCATGGGCCTATAATTAAACTTTGTATTTTTTTTCCTGTTAATCTGTCTCATGCCAATTTAACTCTTAGATCAGCTGTTAGAACCTTGAAGAATAGGGGAACATTTTTCTTTCTCAACAGTACACAAATCTTATTATATATCTATATCTATCTATCATCTATCTATCTATCTATCTATCTATCTATCTATCTAGTAAATACTTGTTGGTTGATTATGTGGCAGACTGGTTTCAGTGACAACCCAACTGAAGGTCTCCTATATCTATACCACATAATTTTGTAGCTTCTTCCTTCAACAGGTGAAATTTATTTTTCCACTTCTTAAATCTGTCCAAGACTTGTGTTTTTTTGTTTTTTTGGGTTTTTTTTTTTTTTTGGCAATGGAATGCAATGAATTGTGTGTGGTCCTGAGCCTTATCCTTAGAAGTCTTAGAAACAACTTTTCCTTTTTCTTCCTCTTTTCTCCAATCTCTCTCTCTCTCTCTCTCTCTCTCTCTCTCTCTCTCCTCTGTATCTCCATCATGAGTAAAAGTCTAGACTGGCCTGCTGGAGTATGAGAGAAAATGTGTAAGAATGTCCCAGCTCACACGCAGCTTACTCCTAGAAGCAGCCTGCAAACCCACAGTTTTCTACAAATACGTCACAGAATTCACTGAAACCAGAAGAACCGTCTAAGTGAGCTCAGACTAAATTATTGATCACCAATCTCATGAACAAAATAAATGGTTATTATTTAGCAGACTAAATTTTGGAATGGCTGGCTACTTAGCAATAGATAACTGATACAACATTGTACAGGATTACTACAGTTCTGGCCTTGTGGAATATTGAATACAGATAATGGATAAGAAATAACGAGCGATGGCAATGACCCTCATAGTTCCTTAATACAATAGTAATAAAGTGATGAGTGGTAGAAGATTAACTGCTGTTTCCTATTCCTTCTTTAATTTCTGTTGTGGTGAAGATGGACCAAAGCCTTCATTTATTCAACAAACCTTGTATCCACTCTGAACCAAGCGTGGGCTAAAATCATAACAGGGTATAAAGTGAGGGATAAAATAAAAGTGTGCTCTGCCATTATTGAAGCTTATAGTAAAGCAGAAGACAAACAACTTTCAAGGAACTATACAAACTAAACAGTATAATAAAAGCTATAAAGATAAACACTAGAATCTATCAAAGAAAATTGGGGGTAATAATTAGATTGGAGGTCCATTAAAATATGCTGTAGTGATATTTTTCAGAGAGTTAAAGGTTGAGTAGAAAGCAAATATATTGTAAGTCTGTCAGAAAGAGGGGAATAGCACACGCAAATGCCATGAGTTGAGAAACACTTTTGTATTTGGAGAAAACAGATCTGTGTGGTTGAATTCAAGTGAGAGATAAGGATTCTAAACTGGGTTGGAGAGGAAGGTGGGCAACATACTTTGTGTGGCCAAATACACCTTGACAAGGATTGTACATTGTGTCCTAAACACACAATGAGGGGCTCCTGGGTGGTTCAGTCAGTTAAGTGTCTGCTTTCGGCTCAGATCATGACCCCAGCCTCTTGGGATCAAGCCCCAAGTTGGGCTCCCTGGTCAGGGGGAAGTCTTCTTCTCCCTCCCCCTGGTCTCGCTCCCTCACTCTCTCTGTCTCCCTCCCTCTCAAATAAATAAATAAGATCTTTAAAAAAAAATAAAATAAATGCACAATGAATCAGTGAAGAGGTTTAAGAAAGTTGGTGATATGATTCAATGCATTCTTCTTTTTTATTTTGTTTTGTTTTTGGTTTGTTGTTTTAGTTAAGCATTTTACAGGTAGAAAGTGCAGAAATGTTACTGTGTATTTTGTATCTGTCTGGATTCTTCAGAGAAGGAGAACTAGTAGTAGATTAGATAGATAGATGATGATAGATGATAGATAGATAGATAAATAGATAGATAGATAGATAATTGATAGATGATAGATAGATAGATAGATAGATAGATAGATAGATAATAGATAGATAGATAGATAGATAGATAGATAGATAGATAGATAATAGATAGATAGATAGATAGATAGATAATAGATAGATAGAGTATTTGGCTCACATGATTATGGAGGCTAAGAAATTCCAAGAACTGACATCTGGGGGTAGTATTCAAAGAATAATAACTGATGAACACACTCTATAGCTGCACCTATTTCCAAAGGCCACCCTCAAACATACTCTCTGTCTTTCTTCTAGAGGGGCTCACTCTCTAGACATTCAGCACTTTAGATGAGTTTTGTCTCTCTAAACTTTATATGAATAGAATCACAGAGCACATATTCTTGTGTCTGGCTTATTTTGTTCTGTGTTATGTTTCTGCCTGCAGCAGCAGTGAGTTATTCCATTCATTTTCTGTATAATAGTCTATATTCTGGCTATACTTCAATTTATTCATTTATTCTATTATTGATGGGCATTTAGGTTGCATTTGGGTTTTGCTGTAAAGCTAATGCATCCATCATTTTTGTAGTTTTTTTTTGTTGTTGTTGCACCTGTGCACACATTTCCATTGAATATATACAGAGGAGAGAAATTGCCAGACCAAAGGGCATAAGTATATTCAAATCTAGTGATGATAATAAAACAGTTTCCAAAGCCTGTTATGCTCAGGTGCACATGTACCAGTGGTACAAAGTAAAACAGAAATAAATCCACTATAGGAAAAAAAATAAGAAAGAAACATGTCTGTTGGGATCTTGGCATTGGATGGAAAGAAAAAGAAATCTCTCCTGAGGATTCATACTCACAAACTGGCTCTCATCTGAATTTGCAGCTAGTGAGCTAAAACTTTCAAGTGGAAAATTTATTTTTAAGTGATCCCATGTAAGTACCTTCAGGCACAAGCCGAAGCAAATGCAAGTACTCCCTAGGGGAATGCTGGCTTTCAGCCAGACCTTACAAACATCCCATAGATAATTTTTCAGGAGAAATAAAATCACAGATAAAAAAAAAAAATCACAAGAACAACAATAAAAGAATCACCAAGAGCAGGAACTTACAGATCCAAGACAGAAAAGTTCGATTCCCAAGACATACAGAATCGGGGTTTTAAGACAAGATAAAATTTTAAGTAGTCCTAGATAAATGAAATAATTTAAAATGTATTTAATAAGAGTCAATGCAAATATCTAAGGATACATGAAAAAAGCCCAATTAGAATGTGAAGTGGATTATACAAAAAAAGTATATGTATTTACATTTTACATATAAAGTCACAGAAGGCAGCAAAAAGAGATTTGATATATTAAAGAGAAAACAAGCAATGTGAATGATTGAAAAGATACAATATGCATCTAAGTTGGTTTCCCAAAAAAGAGAGAATTGACAATCTTCAGAGACAATGACTGAGCATGTTCCCAAACTTAGAGTAAGCCTCAGATTCAGGAAATCTAATCAATTCTTAACAGTCTAAGATAAATCCGAATTTGGACATGTCCTACTGGATCTGCACAAAACAAACAGCCAAGAAAATATCTTAAAATTACACAGTGAGATAGACAAATTGCCTATGCAGGAACCATGACAAGACTGAAAACTGACTTCCCAAAAGTTAAAATGAGAGTCAGAGGGAACATAGTTTCCTGCACAGTGCTGGGAGAACACAACTGTGAGCCAGCCTAACGGTGCACACCCAGTGACCATCTTCCAAGAGTGAAGGCAAAATAAAGACACGCTTGGATGGATACAAACCGAGGGTTCTGCTGCTGCTGTTGTTGTTGTTATAGTTTTGGTTTAGTTGGGTTCGGTTGCTATTTTTTTTATTTCCCCCAAGCCCTCCTTAGAAATATTTTCTAGACTATACTGTACATGGAGGGTAAGAATCCCTGATAGAAAATTGTTTGACACGAAAGAGGAGATCCTGATCCAGGTATAGTGGTAACTGTATGAGCATAGGTAAAGAAATACGTCCTGAATAACAATAATGTTACCACATTTGAGGAGTATATTAGTTTCCTTGGGCTTGCAGAACAAAGTCCCACAAATTGGGTGGATTTAAATAACGAGTTTATTCTTTCACACTTCTGGAGGTTGGCGGTTTCAAATCAAGTTGTCAGCAGGGCCATGCTTTTTCTGAGGGCTCAGAGGAATATCTTTTCCATGCTTTTCTCTTAGCTTCTTATAAACCGCCGGCAATCCTTGGCAATCCTTGGCATTCCTTGGCTGGTAGACACATCATCTAAGCTCTGCGTCATGATTGCACGGCGCTCTCTCTGTGTGTCTGTGTATCACATCTTTTCTTATAAAAATACCACTCATTGCAGATGCAGGTCCCATTCCTACTTCAGTATGACCTCATTGTAACCTAATTTCATCAGCAAAGACCCAATTTCTAAATAAGGGTACCTTCCTAGGTAGAAGGGGCCCGAATTTGAATGGCTGCTTTTGGATGCCACGGGAAACCCACACAGGGGTTAAAATAAGATAACAAAATCTAAACAAGACTTGAAAAGAAGAGGGAAGGAACTGAATGGCATAAACCATGCTTAGGTCATTGCAAATGTTCTGGAGGAGAATAAAGTTATTCATTTTAGACTTTTAAGTTGAACACGTATGATGGAAATATTATTTGTATATATTCCATATTTAGTAGAAAATTAAAATTAATTTATGAACATGTGTATGTTCCCATAAGAATTAAGGAGCTCCTAACAGAGTTCTTAAAACATAACCAAAAAAGTTTAAAAAAAAAAGATTTAAAAAAATTACCATATGCTAAGGTGTGTGTTTAGCTCCTGATGTTATATAAGTGAATAGAGTTGTTTTGTATAAAAAAAAAAAAAAAAAGAGTTGTTTTGTAGTTTTGGTACAGTGTTTCATATCAAGATTCTTAAAAGAAAATGAAAGGTTTTAACAAAAGAATGCTGCTAATTGCAAAACTGCGCATTAGTCAATGTAAGACAAGTTTCTTTGTATCTCTATCATCACAACTCAGGTACTATCGCTTTAAAGAACACATAGAAAAATAAAATATTTTTCACAAAGAATGTCTAGCAAGGGGATTTGCTTTAATCAGATTTTCACAATCTTTTTACTCTAAGTCATCCATTAAGACATGAAATGACTTTGTCCTACAGAACTGGGCTACCTAATAAAATTTGTATCCATGGCACTTTGTATAGGGTTCAAGAAAACAAATGAGTAAATTTTTTTCTTCCTGATATTCTCACTTGAACTCCACAACTTCCACGTTCCTTACCTGGCTTTCCATAGCCAAATATTGGATCCATGTGGGTTCCAATAATAACCTTCCCTCTTCAGTGGAGACAGTTGGAGCAAGCTTATTTTCTATTTTTACCTGCTAATTACCTATTTGCAATAGAGTTTTAAAATGCTACCCTAATCCATGCCCTTATTTCCTTCTGTTATATGCGATCCCCTGTTACCTTGTTTAAATAGGTTATGTCTTTAACGGTAATTGTCTGGAAGCGAGACTTGCTGTCTGTCGGGTCACCGTTGCCTGTACCAGTTATTCTAATTTTAGGACATCACAGGCCCTATGTGATAGGGAACCACATTCTCTAAAGTACGGGCACTGCATTTCACATTTACCAATTATCAAGGGACCTGACTGGAAGATGTGCAATTGTGTGAGAAATCTTCCTTAGAGAACTCGGCTACAATGGATTGATAGGTTCTCACATGTACAAATTAATTACTTTTGTCACTTATTATTTGTGGTCGGCCTCATTCTTCTTGTCAGAAATGACAATATCTGTTCTGCATGTAGGTCAGGGAGGAGGACAGGCAGAGAGGAGCGAGGTCTTTCCCTGTTAGCAGTTAGAAGCTTCTTGATGCTTTTAAGTGCCTGTGGATAAATAAAACTACTATAATTGCAGAGCCATTTTTAGAATTGCATATCCACTGAGACATTTTGACCTGCAGCAATAAACTACTAGGCAGTACTTGAACTGTTCATATCAGTTAATTAGAAAATGAATATGTAACTGAATAGATTAATTCAACAACCTTCATAAGCACAGCGATAGTTTCTCAGTACCTCAGATCCCTACTATTTTCTTTTGTTTCTCCCTTTTTTCTCTTTTTCTTCCAAGAATAACCACCCATGTGTGAAAATTCCATTATAAAGAAGCCAGTGAAAACAAGTTATTTGTCATTTTTCCCATTAACTGATATCAACAAAACATTTTATTCAGGTTTTTTTTTTTTTTTTTTTTAACACAAACTATATCATGCTTTTCCAGGAAGTTCATGAATGGCCAGAACCTTATGAAGTCATTTGTACTTGCTCTTTTGCCCTCCTTCAGGAGGAAACATACCCTTCCCAACAAGCAGAAACTTGGATGTTCATTCATTTGTTTATTCCACAGACTTTTTCTTGAGTGCCTACTGTGTACCAAGCAGTATGGTAGATATTCTGAATAAAGATAGGGAACTAAGTCAAGTGGGTCAGGAAGTTTACTTTCTAGAAAGGGCAACCATGATATATATAAAAATGAACATCAACCATGTAAAACGTTGACATGAAAGGAAAAATATGGGTAAGTCTACTTTAGACAGAGTGGTCAGGAAAGGTCTCCATAATACTGAATGTTCACTTCATGAGCAATATAGAGCCATTCATGCCAGAGAAATAGAAAGAAAAATCAAGGTCCTGAGAATAGAAAATGAGTACCTACCCTCTCCCCCCCAACATCCTACTCATCAGTTATAACTGGTAAAATGTACTGATTGCAATTTGGTGAGAAAAATGTGGAGTTCCATAAGATTAGAAGACAGGCTGGAGATAGATCAGCGAGCCTTCTTATGCTACAACACGGATTTGGGATTTTATTCCACATACTGCAGAAAACAACTGAAAAACAGCAAGGAAGTTACATGCTCTGACTTGCATTTTAAAAATAGGATATAGGTCGTTATGTGGAAAAAAATATAGATTTCTTCTGGACAAGAGGGAAATTGGGAATCAATTAATTGGCGAAAAATGTTTTTTATTAGGAAAACCTCATAATGGAGGTGGAGAGGAGGGGATACCCTGGGTTTTGTTTTCCATAATTACTTGAATGGTAATGCCATTTCCTAAGATGAAAATCCTGAGCAAGAACTATATTTAGGGGAAAATCATGCCTTCTATTTTGACTATGCAAAGTTTGAGATACTTAACGAAATATTCAAAAGTAGATTTGTCAAGCAAGCTTTTGTAAATATATGTCTGGCACTCAAATGAGATGTCTAAGCTTAAAATGTATATTTTGGAGTTGTTGGTAGGTAGGTGTTGGTTAAAGTCATGGAAATTGGTGAGCCTTTTTTTTTTTTTTTTTTTTTTTTTTTGAGAGAGAGAGCACACCAGCATGTGAGCAGGGAGGTTGGGAGGTGGGGTGGAGGGGGACAGAGATAGAGAGAGAATCTTAAGCAGGCTCCACACCCAGGGTGGAGCTCAATCTCACAATCCTGAAATCATGACCTGAGCCAAAACCAAGAGTCAGATGCATAACTGACTGAGCCACCCAGGCATGCCCCCCACCCCATGAGCTTTCTTAAGGGCAACATCATGATTAAGTTGTCCATTAAAAATTTCACATCAGGAGTGGACTGTCTGGAGGAGTAGCTAGTGAGAGTTGAGAAACTCTAGAAGAATGTTACAGGGTAAGGTTAGAGGAATGTTCTATGATAAGAGGATGTGTCTGCAAAAAGAGTGATCAATTCTCTTAGATATAATAGGAGGAACTGGAATTATCTAGTCGATTTACTTTCTGGAGGACATTGTTAATGTCAATCAAAGCAGAGTTTAGCTAACCTCTTAGTAGGTTCTGCTTTTCTAGGAGAGATGCAGTCAGGGCAGCAACGAGTAGATTTTACATTAATCACAAACAATATTTGTTTGCGCTGATATAATGTAATCATTCAATCAAAAATAGAATCTCTACCTACCAAGGTGGTCCTTCCCAGTTTGTTCCATCCTCCCACATGTTACATTCAGTTAACTTTTAGTTGGGAAGGGCTTTTTCTTGACTATTTTTTTCCATAAATGATTCTATTCAGAGTAATAATGCAACAAGTTTATGTCAATTGTGTGGTTGATATGCCCTGGCTACCTGGAGTACAATACTGATAATATAAATCAGATAAAAATGATTTCATATTTAAAATAAAAGAAAGCATTCCTGATGAGATAAAGAAGATATACTACAAATATCTTTTTTTTTTTTTAAGATTTTATTTGTTTATTTATGAGAGACTCAGAGAGAGAGGCAGAGACATAGGCAGAGGGAGAAGCAGGCTCCATGCAGGGAGCCCAATGTGAGATTCAATCTCCGGACTCCAGAACCATGTCCTAAAGGCAGATGCTCAACCCCTGAGCCACCCACGAGTTCTGAGATACTACAAACATCTTAAGATTTATTTTTGTTATTTCTTACTTTATTTTTTCAAGATTTTTTTTAAACCAGTGATTATAGTGATGGTAATTTAATACTGAAGACACAGTAGTTTAAAGTTTTTGTTACCAAGAGTAATGGGGATTTTTTTTTTTTTTTTTTTTTTTTTTGGTCATAGATTTCTTTGTTCACATGGGCATATACAAACTATTTACAATTTAATAAAGTTTCTTACCACTTCTCCCCAAAGTCTTTACTCCTCCATATTCTTCTGAAGTTTTCAGAGGTCCTGGTGTCATTTTGGAAATGGCTCTATGGAGCTACTTTATGGTTTGCTTTCATGATTTTCAAAAGTGGATGTTGACGAAGCATGTTCTTCCCAGGGGAAGGGTTAACAGAATCTCAAAGTGTTGGGAGATGTGGAGATGCAGAGTAACTTAAATTGTCAATGCTTTGTTTTTAAACTGGATACTTATCTCAAAAAATAAATAGGAGAAAGGGCATTCTGTTGTTACATTTTCAAAATGGAGCCTGTTTACAAGCTTAACACCTGTTTTGTCTTAAAAAGTTATTCAACTATTTAAGTTAAATTGTAATACATACAAATCGGAGGGGAATCCAGGTAAAACAGAGAAGCATATAAAGTAATACAATTCTCTCTTGACTATCTCTTATATAATCATTTATTTTTCATTCTTCAGGTTGTTATAGTAACTTTTTCATATATATATGATATATATATATTATATATATATATATATATATATATATATAATGATTTATGGACTTTAATCAGTATCTACCATGAAAAATGAAGCATTTATTCTACTTACCTGATTTTCCCTTTCTCTGTTTTCTAATGCCTTTGATGTTTATTATAGAAAATCTCAAATATATTAGAGTTAAAAGAATAGTGTTACACCTCTATATCTTAGATTCAACAATTATCAGCTCATATCCAATTTTGTTTCATGCATATCCTCAACCAATTCTTATCCACCTCTGATTATACTGAAGTATGGATATATTATTTTGTCTCTAAATATTTCAGTGTAGAAATGTAAAAGATAGGAATTGTTTTGGACATGATCACAACATCATTATCAAATTAAAAATTGAAATCCATTAATATCATTAAATATAACATGAGTTTACTTATTTTACAGGTTATCATATTTTTAACAGTTTGGGTACTTAAATCAGAATGTATGTGAAATCTACACACTAGAATTAGGTACATTCGTTTAGTACATTTTACCCTCTGTGTTTTCCAGTATTTTTCTCTCTCTTTTGACCTGTACTGCATGTATACCAAAACTTTAATATACATTCTATTTTTGTTTCTGTTATTTGTTATTATCTTACTTTTAATTTTTAATTGATACTTCACCTTTAGGCAATGCATTCTAACTCCAAATGATATGAAGAAAAAAGTAGTGTTCTTTCATTTTTTTCCACCTCTTCCTGTTGCTCATTCCTTATATCTTATCATTCTTTTCATTTTTTTTACATTGTCAGACTGATAGTATGTACAATCATTTCTTAACTCTAAAGTATTAGATTGTATTCCATTTTAGTTTGCTTTAGATATAGATAATGTCTTCCTTGTACACCACATCATTCTTTTTTTGTTTTTCAAATGCCTAGGTATTTGATTATACTCTTTATTAAATAAACTAATATATACTGACTTTTGTTAACTGAAGCAAATATCTGCAAGTATAGGGTTTACTTTCTTTAGTTCTACTCTTTGAACCTCAAGATTTTCTTAATTCTTAGATTATATCTTTGTTTTGTTCTACTATATCTTAAGTTTTTCTTAAGTGTGTAACAGGTAAATTTTCTGTTTCCTCACTTAATTTTATTTGGTTTAGATGTGAATGAAAACAGTCAAACTTCTGAAGAGGTGCCTTCTAACTTGAATATCTATACTAAATTTGAAAGTAAATAAGTTTACTGAAAAGGGAAAAAATGAAAAATAATAGCAGCAATAAGCTATGAGATAGGAAAAATATTTTATATTTACCTTGATTTTACAGATTTGGTGTTCTTTACCTTTTGTTTTGTTTTGTTTTGTTAATGTAAATTCAAATCCAGTAGACTCAAGAATGTTCCTTCAGTTTGTGTTTTGTTTTTGTTAGTTTGTTTTGGCCACTACGCCTTCAATAATCTACCTCAGCTTTAGTTTTTTTCAAAAAAGTAATTACTTTCTTTTATTTTTGAAGGGTGTTTTCACCGTATTTAGAATTCTGGATGGAAAGGTTATTTCTTTTTTTGTTTGTTTCTTAAGTATTTGAAAACATCACTCTCTGTTTTTTAGCTCATGTGGTTTTTTTTTTTTTTTTATACTTTTGAGATTTTTGGATCTGCGGTTTATAGTACTTCATTAGTTTTCAGAAAATGCTCACCTAGTGTCTCATAAAATCATTCTTTGTCTTGTTCTCTCCTTCAGAGACTTGAATTGCACATATGTTACAATCTTTAATGTTGTCCCAAAGTCTTAGATTATTTTTGTTTGTTTGCTTTTTATTTGTTTTACGTGTTTCCCTTCCTTAAGTAACAATTTGGATGATTTGTATTGAACTATCTTCTATTTACTGATCTTTTATTCACTTGTGGCTGGTGTAGTGTAGAGCCCATCAGGGTATTCTTTATATCTGATGCTGCATTTTCTTATTTATAGGATTTGCATTTGACTGTTTTATGGGAGAAAGAGATGGCCATCTTACCACCATATCTAAAAAAATCAATTAAAATTATTATGAATTTTTAAAATGTGGATACAGTGTATCTGTTTGGAATAATTGTGGGACTCAGAACCGAAATGAGTTTGCACTTACCACAATCTCTTTTCCTTGGGTCTGGATGAGAAGTTTACAACTGAGGGTGAAGCTGGAATGGAGCAGATTATCTTTGGATGCTTCAGGCAAGCATGAAGCCCCACCTATTTCACCGGACTATTATTTCCTACTGACTACTTTAAGTTATAATGCTTGGAACTTTACCTGAAATCACATCCTAGTTTATCTTCCTCCTGTTTTTGCTTTCCTTATTCCCTTCTCTTTTTCTCAGGGTAACATTTCTTAATAATCAATTCAAATTAATAGAATTCCAATTTTGTAATCTACTGCTGGAGAACTCAGCCCAAGACAATGTTTTTTTTTTGTTTGTTTGTTTGTTTTTTTTTTCTATACTAGGTAAATAAAATGAATAGGATAAATGCTGTAATCAAATTATACATCACATACATTGGGAGTCCCAGGGGAAACAAACAAATTCTCTGGGGCTAGAGTTCTGGAGAGACTCTGATTTGAAAGATAACACTATTTCACCAGGCTGAGGAGTGGGTGATAGGGGAGGTTTTCCACATGGTTATATGTCAGCATTTTTACCTAGTGAGTTATAACAGGCTATATAAGCCAAATAGGCTTCTCGTTCTCCCTGAATTTGGAAGGTACCAAAAGAAAGAGGACATTAATTATGGGACGCAATCATAGTAAGCAAACCAGTGTGTACAATGGTGTTGTCAATATCTGCCTTTGCCTGTAATTAAAGCATACTCCGTACTTTAGCATGTGCTCAATATTGACTACCTACACTGAATAACCAGCTACAGAACAACAAAAGAAGACAACTATGGAATCAAGGAAGAGGGCAGGATGTTAGACTCTTCAATACGTGTTCTATCATCCACCAAAATATTGGTTTCTGGAGGCTGCCTGTGGATTTTCCTCATGTATTTTAAATCTTTATATTTACTTTTTAAAAAAAATCACATTTGTCATGTAGTTGCTGCTTGATAAATATTTTCTTGAAATTTAAATTCAAGTATAGGGATCCCTGGGTGGCGCAGCAGTTTGGCGCCTGCCTTTGGCCCAGGGCGAGATCCTGGAGACCCGGGATCGAATCCCACGTCGGGCTCCCGGTGCATGGAGCCTGCTTCTCCCTCTGCCTGTGTCTCTGCCTCTCTCTCTCTCTCTCTCTGTGACTATCATAAATAAATAAATTTAAAAAAATAAAAATAAATAAATTAAAGGATAGACTTCCAGAAGTTGGTAAACCGATTTCTTTAGATTTTTTTTTTCCTGGTACTTTTGTAAAATCACTAAGCTGAGAACTTAAAAACCTTATATTGCATTTAACCTACAGAATTAGTTATATGTTACTATTTCTATTCAGAGATTATGGAATTTAAGCTCAGAGAGGTTAAACAGATTACCAAAGTTCACCCAGTTAGTGGCTATGTCAGTTCAATAACCCACAATTCAAACTCCTACTTAAATATTGCACAAATGGCATTCTCATTCATAGAAAATACTGCTACATCGTCCATTTATAGTGCATCAAATGCATACAATTTCCATCAAATGTATTGAATTACCTCATATGCCACGACACTCTATGCAATTTTTAATTTTAGCAGTACTACAAACAAGTTGATTCTATTGAAAAAAGAAAAAACAATTCAAGGAACCTGAAGTCTAGAAAAATACTGCTATTTCTGAGATTTGAAACTGTTTTCTTAATTACTCACCTACTGCTCTTTTTATGAAATCATTATTTTTAATAATATACTCATTTGTGGAGCATTATACAGTCACACTGTTAGGTGATATGTTTTCAGTATCATCAGCTGACAGCACTGAATTTCAAATGCATTGATGCCTGAATTTACTGATGTGATATATTTAATCTAAAAACAAAACTGCTTAATGTGTGAGCAAGCACCTATACTGAAACATAAATAGTTATTATTTACATAAAGATGGTTATTAATAGTTAAATATTAATAGAAAAAAGTAGTTAGTGAGATTTAAGGTCAAGCTTCAGTTCTCTGAAATCAAATGTGATCTATTTTGATGAAGGATTCAAGTGCACCTGAAATGAATTTTCTCCTCGTGGGTAGAAGGTTCTACTAATGTCAATTAGTTCAGGTTTGCTATGTATAGTAAATATACTACTAAGAGTGTTTGGCTTCAAGCCAAAGTCTGTGATTCATTTATTAAGTCTACCAAGAAGTCTTTCTAAATTTCAGTGCTTCATATTCCCTTTTCCCTAAGGATTGTAATAATCTAATTCACAAGGTTGTTGTGAGCATCGTTGCTTTTTTAAAGCAGTTGACTTTAAATAATGAAAGTTCATACTATGAATCCTTTGAACTAAAATAAATTGAACCACTTTTTAACCCTAACATACATCTGAATATAATAATTTTCACAATCACAGTCACATTATTCTGTCTGGTGAGGTCTATCTAACTGACAACTGCACATGTCTCTATTTATCTTTCCCTAAATTTGGAGTGGGTTTGGCTTCAAAGAAACTCCCCTCCCATAATGTTCTTGTCTTGATTGACATATAATACAAAGACTTTAAGATCATGCCCATTTCTGTGCCATACAGTGCATCATAGGTATACATGTCATAGGAAAGAGACGGTAAGGCATAATAGAAAGGGCATTAGGGTAGAAAACAGAAAAACTAACTCAAATTTTGGATCTTTTACGCATTTGTGACCTTGAAGAAGACTAACATTGTTGAAGATCATGAAGAGCAACATCATATAAAACCCTTTTAGACTTCAGTCAATACTGTCCCATGAAACATGTTTATGATAACTCCTTATTGTTTTATATATATATATATATGTATATATTTTTAATTGAACTTCAATTTGACAACATATAGTATAACACCCAGTGCTCATCCCATCCAGTGCCCTCCTCACTGCCCAGACAACTTCCTTATTGTATTTGAAATCTTACTTTTTTTTATCTATGAGTTACTGAGCATTAATCATGAACTCATCAACCATGACAGCATATATGACAAGTGTAATATATATATAACATGGCAAATAATTGTCAATTTATTGTTTTATTACTTTGAACCATCTTTCTTCTTTTTTCCTTTTTCGTTCTTTCCCTCCCAAATTCCTTTCTTCTTTCCTAATGCTGCTATTTATAAAATAAGAACATTGGACCCTGAATCCTAAAGTTCCTTAAGTTCAATAATTCAATAATGAGTTGAGAATGAATATGGAGGGCTCAGGACACTGAACATCTCCAAGAATTTACACGAGCATGTCATGGACGGTGTTCTATCCCTGAGAATATAATCCCTTCTGCCTTGATATCAGAAACAACTTAAAAGAGCTAAAATAATGAACTTGAAAATTTGGTCCTTTCCCTATATTTAGTGCAGATCAAAACTACTGATATGAACAGTTTTGGTCAGATTCCCAGATAAGAAACCTGATTCAAAGAGGTCAAAGAGAAATTTTAAAAGTCTAATATTATAACAACAAAGCCTTTCTTGAAGACTTTCTATATTTCTCCTTGGTGAGGTTACAGGCAGGAAATAGGTAGTTAACAAGTCGAGCTGAAGAATATCATTATTCCCATTATTATTGCCATGAATTATAATTGTCAAAATGTATGAAATACAAAGCAAGATTTCTTCTTGGTTCTCCATGCAATTCGGAGCCAGATTTTTTCAAATCTAAAATGTCCTACAAGTATATGAGTCAATGATCAGAAGGTAGTTATGTGAACTCTTCTACAGCATTAAGGTACTATTTTATTTTAACAACTTTAAAATCAAAGAATTTGATTCTTCCAGTGAAGGGGATATTAGTTTCTGTAAGTAAATCTTGCAACATAGTTTCCAGAAAACAGGTATTGAAGCTGAAATGCCAGAGTTTAAAACCCAGTTTAGCCATTTATTGCCCAAGTCGCCTCACCAAACCATTTATCCTTCTACGTCAGTTATATTTACTATAAAATGAAGAAAATAACTGCGCCACTTGATGTGGTAATGAGGAATAAATATTAGATCATATATAAGTAAAGTACTTAACACAGAACTGTGTTCATAGTAAATGCTTGGTCCAAGATCATTTTACAATTATTAGCTTTTTATTTGAATTATTAGAAAAGGGAAGCCCAGAGGGTGAGTGACTTGCTCAAGGTCATGCTGCTTGTTAGTGTTTATTTTTTTGTAACTTAAGTTGGGTTTTTCAGGGCCTTTTACTGATAATTAACTGCATAAAAAGACATTGAAGAGATCCTTGCCATTAATTAATACTGAGATAGCTAAAGGGTTTTTTGAATATATTTTCTCATCTTTGTCTTTGCAAATACTATGCAGGTAGGTCAGTTATATGTATTTCAATTGTCACTACTGAGAAACTAATAGAATTTCATTTTTGAGAATTTTCTTTTTTTTAAAGATTTATTTATCTATTCATGAGAGACACACACAGAGAGGGGCAGAGACATAGGGAGAGGGAGAAGCAGGCTCCCTGCAGGGAGCCCCATGTGGGATGCCATCCCGGGATCAAGCCCTGAGCCTAAGGGAGATGCTCCACTGCTGAGCCACCCAGGCATCCCTCATTTTTGAGAAATTTCATTTGAAATGATAGATTTTTGTGTTTCCATTCATATTCTGTTTTTTAGTCTATAATTTTCAATAGATGTGACAAAGCTTAGCGAGACTACCTACATCCAGGGAAAGAGTTAACATTCACTAGCAAACCAGAAAGTATAAGCAATGCCCTATTTGAACAGAGCACTACTTAAGTATTTCTTACAGTAAGGTTTAAGTAGCTACTTATGAAAAGCTATAGAAGTTAATAGGTTACAGAATTAAACTATGATTTTTACTTATGGGCTACAGTACAGACAAGTATATATTTCTCAACCTGCTGTCTATGAATCATCAATATTAAAATCTCCTTGGGTGATTTGTAAAAATATCTTCTCCTCAACATTACATATATATATATATATATATATATATATATATATATATATATATGCTAAGTCAGAATATTTCAATTGTAACCAATTATCCTCATGTTTCACCTACTACTAGTAATTCCCATGCCAATAAGAGTTTGCACTCTTCCACTTATCCAAAGTTTTAGATCAGAGTTTGAATTCTAGAGTCAGCACATTAGAGTTGTAGAATGTTGGACAAATTAGTCTTATTTCTACTCAGTTTCCTTATCTGTGAAAAAGAGACAATGTGAGTACCTACCTCATGGAATTACTATAGAATTAAATGAGTTCATGTACATAAAGAATTTGGCATTTTCTCCATAAAAGAATGTAGAACTAGGAAGAGCTTCTTGGTGCCTCTGTTATGCCATGACTCTTTCAAATGCAAAGCATTAAGTTAGATTTTGATGTCCCTAAAGACAGGATCTGACTCGTGCCTCTTTCTACTTCAGCATTTAGAAAAAGAAGTGAATTCAGAAGAGGTCTGATAATAATACAAATTATTCAATATTATTTTAATCTCTAATTGCCCTCAGAACCAATCCCTAGGACTATATTTTTTTCTTGATTTCTGAAATGAATGTGACTTACCTCATTCAGTAAAAATACCAAAGAATTTTTTATGTCTTTCCTACTTCCTGTATCCTATAATGTGTATTCCACAGAGACCTAATCCCATAAGATACTTCTCAAAAAATATTTTATACTTAAGTATATTGAAAAATGTTGCATCCTCCATACAGTCTCACAAACGTGTAATTTCTACGAAAGGCTACAAGAAGTCTTACAGTAACTAATGTATTTCTTTCTTTGACTTCTTAAATTTACTTGGTTAAAGAACACTTCACTGCCTAATACCTTACAAGAATCCTTAGCATAAGTAATCATCCTAGTATAGCTTTTTTGCACATGAGATGTCTTTGAAATAAACCTCTCTGTTTCTCAGTCTTTTCTCTTTTGTGTTTTCAGAAGCTGAAATTGGAATTGTGATACAGTGCATAGGCAGCCATATCAGTCTTCCGACCCTGACTCCTTAACATGGTCGCTGGGTTACCTTAAGCAAGTTAATGAAACTTCCTAGACCTCCATTTTTGCATCTATAAAATGGAGCGAATGACACCCACTTTGTAGCACTATCATCAGGATTCTATTCCATGATGTACATATGGTACTTACTCCAGTGCAGTGGCTGTTAAGAATGACCCGTTAACTTTCTTTATATTGATTTCCGTTATTGCCTAGAATTCTAACAGTAAATTGAAATCTACTTTTGCTTTTGTAAAAGTTTCAAATCACTCCTTTTCTTCAAATCGTATTGAGTATGAAATACAGTGAACTCATTTGACTGTCAGAATGAGGTTCTTATTGCTTACGATCACTGAGAAAGAGAGTAACTAGCAGAGTATTAGAACCAAAATTCACAGTCCAACATAAGGACTTTTTCAATGATATCACTGTATTTGTTACTACTTTCTCTTGTGCTGTGGTTCCTATCAGTATCTGCTAAATTCTCAGCCAAGTAAAACAGGAGAATGAAAGTCAAGGTCAGAGAACACATGAATTTTATATTATGTCTTGTTCTGTTGAAGGGTGGTATGGCCTGGTTAGACATTATCTTTCCATTATCACTTTCTTATGCTGACTGCTGACTGTGCTCAGGTGGCAAAGAGAAGTGGTAATTGGATGAATATGTTCTACCCCTCTTGGTAATTAAAAAAAAAAAAAAAAGTAGTGAAAACAGCTTCTTCTTGAACTTTCTACTGGCCACTAAAGGCGAAATGTCACTAGAAATAGTAACACAAAAATGAAGTCTTTCAAAATGATTGGTCTGGGATCCTTCAGGTCTCACTCATTGGTCAACTGATTTAGAATGTGCTTTACTAATTCACAGCTTGGGCTCCAATGGCAAGATCCCATGTGACCTCCATTTCCACCACTACCCCTGGATTGCACAGCTTGAACCTTTAATGTTTCAAGTATGATTCATCTTGAAGGAATATATTCCATACAACAATGTGAAAAGGTTATAATTAGGAACAGTTTGACAAGACTTCTGCTAGGGGGTAGGAACCTTAGTGACTCAGGTGTTCTCCAAGGTACGATTTTCAGTTCTTCGATCTCATTTTTTTCCTGCCTATATCTAACAACACATAATGAACCATGTCCTAGAGACGAGTTCATACTAACCAAGTTAATCAGAAAGATACAGAAGTCAGGTTCCCATTTGATTAATTGAGAATAAAATATATAAACCGTTAAAAGTTCTGAAATAATGAAACTTAAATTGCTTGTAATTTAAACTTAATTGCCAATAAGCCTGATTGTAACATGGGGTTTGATAAGTGCATGATCTGAGGTTCCATGGGCAGAAAGCAAGTTTTAGCTTACTTGTCAGCCATTGTATATCTTAAATGAATTTTCACTACTACATTTCTTCTTATCTTGTTGTAAAAGCATGGGCTTATATGTCACAACAAAGTGTTCAGTTTCTCTCCTGCCCCAAGAATATGGTCCTTAGAATAAGGATTTATAAATTGTTGCAGACAGGAGCTATGTTGCTTGTTGACTGAATCTTCCTTTTCAAATAATCATTTTTATTCATCCAATCTTTTGCCGAACACTTAATGAGCTTCTAGTATGGGCCAGATTCTTTACTAAGTTCTAGAAATATAGAGATACACAAGAAACAGTACCTGGACACAAGGACGTTAACGTTGTGACTTTGGCAGAGTGTGGATTAATCATAAGAAAGTTAAATTAAAATTAATTATATGTCAGAGGCACCTGGTGGCTCAGTTGGTTAAGCATCCGAATCTTGATTTCAGTTCAGGTCATGATCTCAGGGACGTGGCGTCAAATGCTCAGGAGAAAGTCTCTCTCTCCCTCTCCTCACTCCCTTCTGCTCTCTCGATCTCTCTCAAGTAAATAAATAAATATTTTAAAAAAATAATTACATGAGTATTTGATCAAAGTTATGATAAGGAGAAACAAGGGTTCAATGTGACCACAAAGAAGGAATAATATAAATCAAACTTGGGAAGTCGGGGAAGAATTCTTGAGAGAGGGAACATTTCATCATGCCTTAGTAGTTAAGATTAATTGCTAACTATGGAGACTGTTGCTAACTGGCTTCTTCGACAGGGGAATGCACAAACATTTAAAGAGATAAACTGACATTAGGGAAAGGAAATCAATCAGTATTACTCCAGCAAATCTCAAAAGCAGGAAATTATGGAACTTGTATCTCTTGTGATACTGGTAACAAGACTTAGCTCTGATGACACACCAGTTTGTGTGTGTTATTTCAATGTTAGATTCAAAAAGCTTCATTGGAATCGGGTGTCTAAATCTGCATACATCAGCTATGGCCCAAAGCACAGGATAATGGAACCTATAAGTGGCTGGTGAAAACTCGACTCAATATATTTGGTGATTCTCAAGGCAAAAACCTAGTATGAGTTGATAATCATCCAAAGAAATACCACTATTCTATTTATCATGGTCTGATTAGTACTCTTCATGCTCCTACTGCCCTCAGTGTGAGGTTCAAGTAACTATATGGCTGACAAAGACCTCTCCAAAGTTTGAAGCCTCTGCTTATTTTTCAGGCTATATTGTACCAGAACATGCTGCCTATTGAAATCTAACCCAGCTACAACAAATGATTCTCAGCAGGCTTCATGAAGGTAACCTACTCCTTCTTGACTGCAAGCCTTTGCCTGTGCTAAATTATCACCTTGCACATGCTAATTGTCTTCTATTTTTCTTTTTGCTTGACAGACTTCTCTTATTTTTAGCTCTTAGCTATAAAATCATTTCTAACAAGAAGACTTCATTGACTCCTAAAGAATACTCCTTTGAGTTCCCATAGAAACTCGTTTTTACTCCCATCGTGTGCTATAGATCTATCACCTATCTCCCTGGAATAGAAGACATCTCTGTCTTGTTTTGTACCACATTCCAAAAACCTAACAGAGCAATAGCACACATTATTACTCAATAATTGCATATTGAATTATTAAAATAAACAGTGTTTTAACCTCCAAATGTCTATTTATTTGCATTTTTATACTTTTCCATAAGTTATGCTCCTTTAAACATTGTCTTGCATCCAGATAGTATAGTGCTTGACACATAGCTTGATAAAATAGTTAAATAAGCACCAGTGAGAATAATCATGATATTAGAAAGTGACATGTTCTTATGTAAAGTAGAAACTCCACCATTGCAAAGACCTCTTTGTCTTTACATCTCTACTTTCTCAAGGTCTCTAAGAGTGCCTGGCACATGGTAGATGAATAATATCTTTTACTGAATATGTAAGTGAAACAATTATCATGAATACCAATGTGAGATTAAAAAACCATAAAACTATTCTTAGTGTAAGCAGCTTTAAAAATGATTTAGATGCTCAGTATTATTGTAATGCACACCCATGGCAACCGTGCTGCAAAACAACAGCACAATGATGTGCAGTTTTCAAATTGAGGAGGCAGCAATTGAATTAAATTACCTTTATCACCTGACACCTGTGTCTCTCCCATCAGTGATAACTTCACACAGACCAGGAATCATCAAGTATCATTTTACTATATAAAATAAATATTGATGGATGTCCTACAAAAGTATTTAGATCGCCAATCTATTTTTTTGCTCCTTATAAAAATAATAACCCCAAATGTTTATCCTTTTACCTCTCTTATTTATATTCAAAAGAGGCAACTTTGAACAATCTTAGATGTATGGAAATGCTAATTTTTTTTTAAGTTTTATTGGTAGGGAACCCTCTTTCCAAATCCTACTCCCTCCTCACCTTTCATTTATTATCAAAGAGGCAAAATATTTCATTTTGCACATGTGCAACTGGCCATTTGAGGAGTAGGTGAATGTCATTTAATTTTCTATGAATGTCCATCTGGCAGGTTAGGCTTTGGTACACATCAATCTTGAGATCACATCCTTAAAGTAAGAACAATGATGGGAGAACAAAATTGGCCTTGAGAGCAGCAATCTTAAGATAGCCTTTCCCTTAATAATATTAGAGGGAAAAAAAATAAGTGTGATTTCTCCAACTGAAATGGCAAGCACAAAGGAAAAGAAAAAAAAAATGTTCAAAGTGGCAGGGTCTCTGCTTTTTCAAATTCTTAAAATACGGCTTAACACACAATCTCATAAAACACTAAATGAGGGTAAAAAGGGAAAAAAAGTCCTTTTTTGTATTCCCTCAAGAAAGCACAAAGAGACAGATGGTCCAAATGAGAGGGTCCCTGGTCAGATGAGACCTTAATAATCTTCGTTTGCTTTGACAAAGAAAAGTATGTAGTGAACCGTGTGACAACTTTGTTCTCCCAGGAGAAAGCACAACAGTGAGCAGAGAACGATGCCTAAAAATGGCCACGTCTTTGACAACATGGGTTATAGTGCTTCGTTTGGTTAAGTAATAAAAGAACAATAAGAATCTTTCCTTTTATACCTGTGTCACATATAAAACCCAAAGACAAAAGTCCAAAATAGTATGATTTCTATTTTTTTTCCTTCTGTTATATAATGAGAGAAGAACAAAGAAACTTGTTTAACTCTATCTGGGTAAAGAAAAATGGTAAAAACAAAGAGAGAAAGCAGTAACAGCCCATACTAACAGGATGTTAAAGTCTCACAAACTGCTGTTTGCTGAGCACAAGTTCATCCTTCAACAGCAACTAGAGATTGACTGGAACTTCCGTCTTGCTCTAGAGTTTGAGTTCCTTTGATCAATAATGCTTGGGGAGTAAGATTGTGAACTAATTAGCATCATCCTTTAAACCATAATCCTCTTCCTCATTGGAAGATAAACCAGTTTCCTCTTTCAAAGACTCAGCACTGATATCATTGAAGTATAGTTCAGGAAAATCTTGGGTAGAAAACCAAATGTCTGAAAATTATGTACCACCCAATGTCCAACTAATTTCTTCTGAATATTCTGGAAGAGAAGTACCAGAGGGATTTATCCATGGCAGGAAGCATGACACAGTGGAAAAACTAAGTATTTTGTTTTCAAATCCTGACTCTGACCTTTGGCTATGTGGCCTCACTCAAAATATTCAACCTCACTGCACTGAAATTTCTCATTTTTTTTTTAAATCACTTCAGAAGCATGCTTTGAAGTCTCAATATCAGGTACACATGGAACACTTGACACAGTTAAATGTTTTTACTTACTATATGTCATAATATCAAATATTTGTGATGTGTAAAGAGATCTGAAATGAACCAGATTGATTGATTGATTGATTTAGAGACAGAGACAGAGAGAGAAAGCATAAGCAGGAGGAACACAAGGAGAGAGAAAGAGAGAGTCTCAAGCAGACTCCACACTGAGTGTGGAGCCTGATGCAGGGCTCAATTCCAGGATGCTGAGACCATAACCTGAGCCAAAACCAACAGTTGGGACACTTAACCAACTGTGCCACCCAGATACTCCTACTTTTAATAGATATTATATCCAACATATAAGAATATGACTCTAGTCCTAAATCATGGATGCATCCAGGCAGAAAAATGACAAAGGTTTCAGACAAATGTCCCAATCCAGTCTTAACAAAGTGTCTTTTCTTATCTTTCCTAAATCTTTGAATAAATAATAGCATTACTACCATCCCTAGAGTCCTTGATTTTTTACTCTCTTTCCCTTCTTAACTCCTTTTTTCCCTCCCTAACTTCCTACTTCTCTTCTTAGCCATATCTACTTTTGTTGCAACATTATGTAGATTCTCATCCCCATTATATTTCCTACTTCAATTTTCTTTTTTTCCCTGCTATTATCACCTCCATAATCTAGACATCAGACACTTCCCTTTCTTAAATTGATGGAAGAGGGAATCAGAATAATCCTGTACCTTCTATATCAGAAGGAAGATGGGGTCATCAGACAGAAAGCATTCAGTAAATTGCACCATTGATTCTGATGTTGCTCAGAGAAAAGTATTCTCAAGTAATGGGTAACTCTAATAAAAGCGACCAGAAGAAGGATCCTATTGCATTCACACCAGGATTATGAATTCACAAAGACTTAAACCCAAATCATCGTAATAAGTAGTTTTATATCTGTAATATGAGTATAGGCAGTGTGTGTTTGTGTGTGTGTTTTTAAAGATTTTATTTATTTGACAGCGAGAGAGCACAAGCAGGGGGAGCTGCAGGCAGAGGGAGAGGGATGTGGGGCTCCATCCCAGGACCCCAGGATCATGACCTGAGCCAAAGGCAGATGCCCAACCAGCTGAGCTACCCAGGTGACCCGGAAGTGTGTTTTAAGCTGCATTTTCTTTGCACTCGCTATGTGCCAAATACCGCTCTGAGTAATTTATACATATTAATTTATTTAATTTCCCAAACTACCCATGAGTTCAGTACCATTATTATATGCATTTGACAGATGAGAAAAAAATATAGAGCTCAAATAACTTGTAAGTGGTAGGGTATAGATGTGTAGGCTTTTAACTATAAACTACAAAGCCAATTTAGAAATATGTATTTTTTGGAAGAAAATTATTGTATGCTACATAGCCAACATATTTTTTATTCATTCATCATACAGTCATACATTTTTTTTCACTCAAAACCTAGTGTGCGACAGGCAGCTTACAACCTGGGGAGTCCATCGGTGTAAGACAGACCTGGCTTTGCCCTCATGGAGCTGGCTGATGGATCAGATGCAAGATGAAGGGGGTAAGGAAAAGAAGAAATGCTGGCGGATTCTTAGAAATTTTGTTTAAGCAAGTGGGTTGATGACGGCATTTTTTTTTCCATTGGCTGGAGGAGGGGATCAGAGTCTTGTCCAGCAATTTTCAATGCTCAATTAATTTGGCAAGACTGGAAACTGTTGTTGTTGCTTTTTGGTTGGTTGGTTTCTTTTCATCAGGAGGCACATAATGTCTGGGATTTCTCTTGTGGATAATTTGAGAGCAGTGTTGCTCACTTATTCACTCCTCAAAGTTTTTAAAGAGTTCTACTTTTTGTAACATCTCTGTTAAGCCCTAAAGATAAAACTATGAGTAGAAGAGTTACAGATCTGAGGAGATTCACAATCATTAATATATTTTCCTTGTTATAGTCACCAACTGCATAAATGCCTGCCAAAATGAATTGAACGGTAACCATCTTCTAAAAGACGTAGACAAAAACCAAACCACATGTGATTTCTAAAAAAATTAGGAGATCTATATGGATAGAAAAATCTCAGTATCATCAGGAAGGAAGTTCACTTCTTATAATGTCTTTTTTACCTTGGTGGTATTGAAGTAATTTTCAAATTCTTATTGTGTGTATGTATGTTTTTTTTTTTTAAGTTGTTATGTAGTTTGAGTACAGAGATTCATTCTCATCTAGATGCAGTGCTTTTTTTTTTTCCTTATTGATTCTTTTTATTTTTTTTTCCCTTCCCTTCTAAGATGGAAGTTGCCTTAACAATCCTTCTGAGGCTTACAAAAGAAAAGTAGCACAAGCAGGGAGAGTTTAGATGTTCTCTTCCTAAGAAACAGGGATTTTGTAATGAGAGCACATAACACAGAGTATCCCTGAAGGCAGAAGAAAAAGAGCTTAGCTTTCCAACTCTGCATGCGAAATGATTCACTAATTAGTAGTCCTAAATGTTAGGGGATGAGAGATGGAGGGATAAAAGCTGTTTATATGGTGTTTTGTGTATGATGGAAGTGTTGAATGAAACTTTGCTTCTTCGTGGAAAATACCACTCGGTAAAAATCTGGTCCTATAAACTGTTACTTAAGCGGGATCCTGCAGCTGCAGACTGATTAAAACCCAGCAGGTAAAGCTATAATAAACAAATGCCACCTGCTGCTGGAACAGGTGTTTGTGTCCTCATTTAGCAACCAAAGTAAATGAGAGGATGCGGAGGGGTTAAGGAGACCATTGCCTGGATTACCAGGAGCCTGGCATTCTGTGATTCATTGCTGTTTGTCCTTGAACTTAATGCTGGGGGTTTTGATTTGCCAGGTTAGTTGATGATGCCTCTAGGATTAAACTTCGATATAATTAAGAAGACCTATATCTTCTCCTGGTTGGATTCCCCACATTCAGTGTCTGCGGTTTTTTCCCCTTCTGTTTTATTGTTGACCTCTCTTCACCCTGCACTACTTAGAAATCAATTACAGGACACAAATTATTGAGGAGAATTTCTTTCACCTTCTAACAACAAGTGAAAAGAAACCGTATGGGGGATACATTAAAAACGCAATATGGTCGATAGTGTCCCATGAAATTTAGTAAGTACTTTTAAAATGTCATGGGTTATATAAAATTAGGCTCTTTTCTACTCCCTCTTCCCATCACCTACCCCCCCTTACCACAACTACCTTCCTTAGCACTTGCATTCCTCACAATTATTCTATTCAGCTGTTCTCACAACTCACCATTTGCTGAAAGGAGAGAAAAATAGTACTTTCACTGTTGCAAAGACTTCGGGCCTCTTCTTTTCCTCTTAAATAATGTAAACTCACGGAAGTCATTTTAGAATGATTCTGAGAAAATCTATTTGGGAGACTCAAGAAATCTTGGGGGCAGATAGTTTCTCCAACATATTTTCAGTAGTTGCTTCTCTGTGGTGAGACTAAGTTATGTTACAGATTCTGCTGTAAAATCCAATAATAAAATAAACGTGATAATGTTTTGACTGTTTCAAAGAGCTAAAAGAATGTAAAAAGGAAGCTGAAATGCGTGTGGTTTAAGCCCACAGAAATTAGATACCACATTTCCAAATAAGTTGTGAGACGTGCCAAGGACTTGAAAAAGAGGTTGGGGAGGGGGGCGGGATCAGGGTTCAAGACTCTTAAAACCTCTAGCAGTGGGTAGAGAGTTAAGAAAAAAGAACTTGTAGGAGGCCACTTGGAAAGCTGATTACTTATACCCTTGGGATCAGAGATTGCAGTGACATTTTGTGAGATTCCAACCTGAAAAATTGGGAGAACAAAACACAGCCGGTAGCTGCACTGACAGCAGAGCAAAGAAGTGGCTGCTTTGGGCGACTGGATACTCAAACTCTGTCCAGGCTGACAATGTGGAACATTTACCTTTGACCAGATTGAGACCAGGATCAATAAACAGAAGGCATAATGATACTCGAACTTTATATCTGAGAACTTTATGGATGTTTCGTTTAAAGCTATGCTGGGTCGTTGCTGTAAAGACATAAACCCTACACTTGCAGAGGCTTAACAAAATAGAATTTCATATCCGTTCATGTAAAATCCAAACAGGTAGGAAGGGAGCTGGCTTTCTTCTTTGCAGTCATTCAGGGATCTAAAATTCTTCTATTGCATGGCTACTCCAGGCGTTTAGATTTCTCCCCATTCAGCTGGCTGCTGGGAAAGGCACATCTTTTTATCCACTTTGATCTGGGAGTGATACATGCTGAGTCTTTTTCAGTTCCCAGGGCCCCCGCATAGTTGCAAAGGGGATGCCTCAAATGTAGCTTCTGGCTAAGGTGCTGCTTTGAAGGAACAACTCTACACTATAAAAAGGGTGCATGCCTCCCAGGTGGTGAGCTGTTGGTCTCTTCCATAGCAATGCCTAAATGAGTCAGAAGGATTTCTAGATGCTTCAGGGTCCATGCATATGTAAAGGATCATCCAGGAAAGAGAGTTCCTCAATCTTTTTAAGGGAATTGATGCGTAAAATGTCCTCAATTGGGAACGTGAAGGAATTTCTAAGGAATTCAATACATCATTGAAGGAAGGTGTTCACATTAAAAGTTTTTTCCTACCCAAGGAAGCATTTAGGTCAGTGCTTGTGTAACTATTCTTTTCCTGATCCCTAAACTCCTTTTCTGTTAAATTTCCCTCACTCTCCATCCCAGCCCCCACATGGTTGGAGTTAGAAGAAACTAGAAACAAAAATGTAAAAGAGAAAGAAAAAGAGAAAAGAGAAAGAATAGTGGAGAGAGAAAAGGAACCTACTCCATCCCTTTCTCACCACAGACCTAGAACCTTCTCAGGATAAATTGAGTAGCTTGCAATACACTTTAGGAACTTATTTTATTGCCAGCATATGCTGCACAAGGCAGTAGTTTCTTACCCTCAGGGCTTTTGGTTATTTGAAAGTAGAAAATAAATTTATAAATAAATAAATAAATAAATAAATAAATAAATAAATAAATAAATAAACAAGACTAACTTTAATTTCAAACATTAGCATGGGAAAACCCTGCCCCAGAGAGTACATTTAAAGGATAGTGAAAAAAATACCAATTTACGATGATATCCCGTGAATCGGGCTTGTTCAATCAGAGGATGACATAAATAACAGGTGTAATATTGACCATATGAGACAAAACATTTTGCAGGTATATGAAATTAAGAGTTCTAGTTGACCAGTTGTCTTGTAAGGTAAGTATTGATTTTCTTACCCTTGATATTTATTAATGGTATGTAACTATTTTTGAATACATTTTTCTTACCTTGTAAAAAGTTAGCATTGTTCGATCATTGGTGGGTTATGATCTTGGAGAGTTTCCAGGATCACTCTAAAGTAATATTTCAGAGAAGAAATAGGACATATTAGAAAAAAAAACTAGCTCTGATCTGAAGCCTTTCATAACACCTTTCTTCTTCTTTGCCAGGTAGAATTGATCAATCTTTCTTCCCTTTAACTCTAACCTGTGCACATCTGTTTCTGCTGTTGGACTTGAGTGTTTTGAAGGCAGTGGTCTTCAATTTCCCTTTGTCTTCAACGATGCCTGATATGTGGAAGGTCTGAAAAATAGACCCAGTGGTTTGAAAAAAGAAGACGAAAGTTTGGGTTTTATTATAAATCCTTGAAATTATCTCTTTTTTTTTCCTTTAATGAATTAATTTTTCTCCTAAAAGTAGAACACAGAAAAAAATCAGTTAATTGAGGCTTTCAGATTTCAAGATCCTTTTAATCAAAGTTTTAATGAATATAGATATAGAATATAGATGAAAACTTTGACAAGATAACTCTCTTGATATCATAATGAAGGTTGATATGTTAAAAAAAAATCCCTATAGTAGATACCAGATGGGAGATCTATCACAAAATTGTTCCCTATGTAATTCAGAATTCTGTGCTTCTTTCTCTCATACACGGCGATTCCAGAGGGATAAGAACATCACTACAGAGTTGAACAATCCTGAGGAAAGAATCTGTACAGTAAGGAGTGATATTTCCAATGGGGCACAGGGCTCGGAAAAGTCAGCGCACTTGAAGCTTGGTAGTGATTTTGCCTTGTGCTCAGAAGAACTTTCTTGGCATACTTAGACTTCTCTCTCAACCCTTAAAGTCTGTGTTGTCATTGCCTTCAAAATCAAGTTCTGAACGACATTTCCAACAGGAGAAAGTAGGCTCTTTTAATGAATGATGTTGTTATTAACTCATTACCTGTGTCTTTTCGTTAGATTCTGCATTAAATGAAAATTACTTAAGATTTCTGATACTTTAGAAAGAAGTCAGTATGAAAGACACTCCGCGCTTAACATCTGTTGCCTTTGCCAACCTAATTGATTATCTTAAGGAAGCAGTTTGTACAGGAGTGACAAAGTATGATTTGAAAGTAGAAGTGTATTATCAAGGTGTTAAATTAACTATGAAGCAATCTTAGCGCTTCTAAATGTTCAGAGTCCTTCTGTTACATGTGAAAAGAAAGCGAATGCAATATGCTCAATATTTTTTCCGCATTCTTCCTTTGTCTTTGGAGGTCACCATTTTTTTTTTCCCTGTTTGCCGATTTCCTCCCTATTAGGTAGCACATCAGAGTAACTGCCTTGTAGAATTTCTTTGATACTGGACATTTATGACATGCTGGACTTGTAGGGCTTGAGGCTGTTTCCAGCACATTCTCTAATTATGTTTAAATAGAAACTTACTGTTATAAAATAGCAAATCTGGATTTTTAGAGCAGAACAGTAAAAACAGCACTGATGCAAATCGAAGAAGAGTGAGATTAAATTTCACCCAGTTCAGCCAAGTATAACTCTGTAACAGAAAAGCAATGAATTCTTCCATAATTTCCAGAGGGCATATATCAGGGTTTCCTTATTTTTGGCCTCCCTTAAATACTTCTTTCCTTTAACATGTGTGCAATTCATCACTGGCCAGTACCCTTTCAAATAGACAACCTCAGCAGTTTAAATGCAAGACTTATTGAACTTTATTGTTCTTGTTCAGTGATGTAAGACGCAAAATTTGACATTTGCCATCCTTCTCTTTACAACCAATAGCAAAAACCGGGTTTGTCTGTGACTCCTTATTCTATTGTTGTTGTTGTTGTTGTTGTTGTTGTTGTTTTCAGGATCTAAATATGTACAAAATGAACGAAGGAAAATTCTTATCAGGAAACAACATCAGAGAGAGAGAGAGAAAGAAAGTAGAAAGGAACTTTAGTCTGAATTCTTTCTCTAACTTACGGCATGCATTTAGACAAGTCCCTTAAACTTGTTTGAGCCTGAGTTTTACTATTCAGAAAATGAGAACTTTGATTGACTCGTTTGCCCTCCACCCAGATTGACCAATTGTTTTATTGGTGGTAGTAGTAGTAGTAGTAGTAGTAGTAGTAGAACCACCATTATGCTTAATTTATCATATTGAAGTATAACTTTATACAGTAAAAGTATCCAAATCTCCAGTGTACAGCTCCATGAATTTTTAATATGCATGGACCCCTATAACTACCATTCAGATCAAAGTACAGATTGTGCCAATCCCAGTGGGTTCGTGGTTTTCCCACTGAGTCCATATTCCTTACCATTCTCTTAACATCTGACACCACAGCTTAGTTCTACATGCTTTTGAACTTTATGTAAATGGAATCAGTCAGTATGTCCTTTAGTGTGTGTAGGGCTTCTTTTGTTCAACAATATATCTGTGAAAATCATCCAATCTCTGATGAGTGGCAATACTTTGTTCTTGCACACTGCGGTGTTATATCCCATTGTGTGCATACACCATCTGAGTTGTTTTCAGATTTTCACCATCATAACACTGCTAGTAACATTTTTTAGTGTATTTTGGTGAAATAAGAATTTTTTTTTAAGATTTTATTTATTCATCCATGAGAGACACAGAGAGAGAGAGAGGAAAAGAGACAAAAGCAGAGGAAGAAGCAGGCTCCATGCAGGGAGCCCAACATGGGACTCCATCCCGGGTCTCCAGGATCACGCCCTGGGCTGAAGGCAGCACTAAACCGCTGAGCCACCTGGGCTGCCCAGAAATAACTTTTAATAGTCGGGGACATATATAACTAGAAACAGAAGCACTGAATCATAGGATAATCGTATGTTCAACTTTAGCAAATATTTGTTTGTACTGGTACCATTACCAACCTTAGATTTTGATTTAAATTATTGTTTTAAAATCTTACCAAATTTGTGGTTGTATGATAGTATACCAATGTGTTTTTAAAAACTTATTTAAGTGTTTTTACTTAAACATATATTTAATATCTATGAAATAAGAGGTTTGAGGTGGTAATTATATTGTCTTCTAATTTATATTAAGATAAATATAAAATTATTACAATATAAAACATCTATCTGTATAGAAGTTTACTTTTTTAAATATTCTATTTATTTATTCATGAGAGACACAGACTGAGAGAGAGAGAGAGAGGCAGAGACATAGGCAAGAGGGAGAATCAGGCTCCATGCAGGGAGCCTGATGTGGGACTTGATCCCGGGACTCCAGGATCACACCCTGGACCAAAGGCAGGCGCCAAGGCTGAGCCACCCAGGGATTCCCTGTATAGAAGTTTAAATAGTCTCATGTCACCCACATTTGTTCTAGATCACCTGTTCCTAGGTCATTCTCTGAGAACTTCTAATTTTACAAGAGATTTCTCCTATATAGTCAACAGTTTCATTAAAATCAAAGACAAATTTACAATTTTTATAATTGCAATTTTACAGCTAAAATGTTTTTGTTTTTTGTTTTGTTTTGTTTTGTTTTGTTTTGTTTTTTTTAAGAATATGTTTCTAGGGATGCCTGGGTAGCTCAGTTGTTAAGTGTCTGCCTTAGGTTCAGGTCACAATCCCAGGGTCCTAAGATCAAGCCCCACATCCAGTAGGGAGCCTACTTCTCCTGCTCCCTCTGCTGTTCCACCCACTTGTTGTCTCTGGTGCTCTCTGTCTCTGTCAAATAAATAAATAACATCTTTGAAAAAAAATAAAGAAAACATTTTTAAAACACATATGCCTAACACTATCATGACGTAATATGAGGCAGCTAGGTTTTGGATACCTATAATTATAATGTAACACTTGGGGCAGGTTTTTAGTCTAGTAATAGCTAAAGGCTTTGTCAATCATGTATGACCTCATGGCTACAGTGCAGGACAGGTGGTTACAGAACTGAGGTTCTTAATGCTCATGGAAAAGATGGACCCTTGAAGGGTAGCTACTTCACATCCAGAAGCCAGGAGGCCACAATTAACCAGCAAGACCAGAGGCACAGGTAAGAGGTCTTGACCCTCAGGAGGTTGAGGAGATGTCACCCCTAGGGACAAATATTTGGGCAATCAATAAAGATAGTGCTTAATACCTATAACAGGAAAGAAGGAAGGAAGGAAGGAAGGAAGGAAGGAAGGAAGGAAGGAAGGAAGGAAAGAGGAAGGGAGGGAGGGAGGGATGGAGGGAGGGAGGGAGGGAGGGAAGGAAGCAGGGAGAGAGGATGGGAGCAAAGGAAATGGGAAAATATAAGACGTAGTGCTGTGTGATGCATGTCCTAGCACTGACAAGCCAGCATGGCACGTGTTAGGCCTTCATTGGTTCTGAAGAAATCACATTTCACTTCTCTGTCAACCTTGCCAAAACATTTTCAGAACCACACGGCTTTCAAAGATCTTCTTTTCTTCCTTTATCCCTCTGTCTTAAGAGGAAAAAAACAAAACAAAACAAAACTGGATCATAGTCTGAAGATTCTCCCATTTACCACAGAAACTCTCCTCATTGGCCTTCACAGGCTGTTCCCTTAATAAATCTCTTGTGTATCTAACCTCCTTTTGGAATCAGCTTCTTGGAGGACACAGACTAATTAATGTGTGTTTTCAAGCACATCCTCAGCTATTACATATAATTTTGTGGAAAACTTTATATTCATCATTACATACAAGTTTATTAGCTTTAATTTTTTGGATGTTTTTGTTTTAGACATACAATATTTTAAAAGCCAAATAGTAGATCCTAAACCAGCCAAGATACTATGGAGAGAAGAGGGCAGAGGGGATATAAAAAAGATGCATTAATTCTTTTTTTAACTATTTTAGGCTATATCATTGGGAGAATATTACAATTTTAATAAGGTAATTTTTTTAAAGCTTTGTTTAGTAGTGCAGCATTCTTGAGGGCAAACAATTTGCTTCTTTTAAATGATAGATCAAAGTGGATGTAAAATGATTTATCTTGAAACATATCTACAGGCTTTTATTTAGTTTTTTTTTTTTTCTTAATTGTCATTCACTTACCTTTATTTGTCTGGTTCCTGAGATGGTATGTAACTTTCCATTTTGTTTCACTTTGACTCAGATTCAATATTTTCAAGGCAGCTAGTTTGGTTTTGAGGGTTAGCCTTTTGTCACAAAAAAAAAAAAAAAAAAAAAAAAGACTGCTTATTTATAGAGTTTCAAGCTCCAAACCCTTTTCTCATTGATTCGGGTAATTTTGTCATCAGTGCAGTCTTTTGTGTCATAATTTAGAGTATATAATAGGTATTTGTGGGATCTGCTATTTAATGATAGATAAATGATAGATTAGAGAGATACATAGATAGATAATACATGAATATATAGAACCTCCTCTGAGTATACCCCAAATTTAGAGAACATCACAAAGAGGTTTGCAATAAGCTCAACTTGTCAAATGCTTTTTCTTCAGTTCAGATTCAGTGTTATTTTGGTTACAGATGACCATACCATGCCTAGGTTCAGCTACTTTTTAGTCTTCACCTCATGATATTTCTACTCTTCCTATAATGCAGATAAAAAGACTTTAAATCCACCTCAAATAAAGGTGGATATCTACTCTCCCTTTTGTCCCAGGACTCTAGAAAATTTTCTTGTTTTTTGCCCAGTGTGGAGACAGCTTGCATCCTCTTCCTACTTCTTACACCCCTTTCCAAGAAAGGAAGAGAGATTGAGAAAAAGGAACATGTGTAGCCTAGCCCAGGGGGCATTTGTCTTCAGAACAAAGGTTTTCCCTGCTGGTTCAGATGGTAAACATACCACAGTACAGTCTGTCCTTGAAAGGGAGGCCTTCCAAAGTCTAGCTGGGCTGGTCACGGTGCATGTTTGTGTATCTAATTGAACAAGTGCTTTCTAGAGAATCCGTTCTGTCACAGTGTTGAGCCGTGTTACCAAGTGAGGAGTTTCAGAAACAAAGATGAAATTTTAAACTCTGATTTCTGCAACTATCTCTGCAGTGTTTCCAAGAGTGGAGAAAGAGACAGACAGAAGAACTACGTATTGATAATTTTAAGCACCCCCTCTAAAAGCCTGATAGTTCAGCAGCTGAGCCATGATAATGAGGCAACAAGAATGGGAACAAATCAAAAACAGTAAGGCTGGTAAAGGTGAAAGACACAAGGAGCCTGGATGACAGATGAAACAGTGAGTGGCTGAAACAAGGACAGTAATTTCTTCACTACAATTTTCCCATTTTATGACAATAGTAAATACTTTCTTTCCTATTAGTTAGGTTTTCTGTTATTTTTTTTTTTTTTCATTTTCTATTACTTTAAGTGGAAAGCAATAGATGTGTGTTTGGACTTTCAAGACAAGTTTGCATTCATTCATTTACTCTTTCATTTATTCAACAATTTTACATATTTTACATTACTTTATTCTACTTTACATAATTTACTTTGGAATATACTTATTGATTTTGTGTCTCTTTTTACTTAAATGGAATGTTATTTTTCACTGTGTCTCAGTGCGTAGAACATTGTCTAGTATAAAGTAGGTGCTTGATAAATCATTAGTGAGTGAATAGATAATATATTATGAAGTAAATTATATGTGGGGCACCTGAGTAGCTCAGTTGGTTAAAGGTCTGCCTTCCATTCAGGTCACCCAGGGTCCTGGGATCGAGCCCCATGTTGGGCTCCCTGCTCAGTGGGGAGTCTGCTTCTCTCTTTGCCCCTTCCCCAGTCATGCTCTGTCTGTCTGTCTGTCTCTCTCTCTCTTAAATAAATAAATAAAATACAAAAACCCTAAAAAAAAAAAAAGTAAATTATCTTCTATCAACTAGGTGTATAGGGAAATCATGAAGAAGATATAGGAAAACTCATAAATATAATCCAGAGTTATAGGTATGATGATTTTAGTTGTGGATGAAAAATATGAATCTGGTACAATAAAAGGAACAGAGTTTCCTCTCCATGATTCACTGATTAGAAAATACTCTTACGTCATCATCATGGGTATCAGACTTCTCTATTTTAATGACCTTCTAAAAGATAATTGAAATACAGCAGATAATTAATACTAATTGGTCAGTTGGGGAAGATGTATATGCTTGTGAAGCCATCACAGCAATCAGGAAAGCAAACATTTCTATCACCCCAAGAAAGTTCTTTTTTTATTTTTTTATATTTTTTTAATTTATTCATGAGAGACACAGAAAGAGGCAGAGGCACAGGCAGAGAGAGAAACAGGCTCCCTATGTGATGCCCAATGTGGGACTCGATCCCAGGACCCTGGGATCACGCCTAGAGCCAAAGGCAGACATTCAACCACTAGGTCACCCAGGATTCCCCCCAAGAAAGTTCTTAATGCTCTTCTTGAATCCCTTCCATTCCTCCATCTGTGTCTGCATATAATAACTAAGTTGCTTTTGGTCATTCTAAATGAGTTTGCCTTTTCTCTAAATTTATATAATGGTTTATATAGCATGTTTTCTTCTTTTTGTCAGCAAAAAAAATTTAAAACTCTTCTATGTTGATGTGTATCAACAGTTATTTGCTAAATAGTATCCCATTGTAAGAATATATTATAATTTGTGAACAATTGGATTATTTATACCTTTGATCTATGGCCAATGAAGTGGCTATAAATGTTTTTATATAGCCTTTGTTTTGATAGATGCTTTTGTTTCTCTTGGCTAAATTTCTGTAAGTCAATTGCCCCAGTCATATGATAGGATGTATTCAAGTTTTGAGAAACTGCCAAAGGTTTTCTAATGTGATTTTACACTTTCATCTTCCCTTTAGCAGGGACACTGAACACTTGCAATGTTCCAGATTTTTAACTTTTGAGGCATTTCAATAGATACATAGCAGTATTTCTCTGTGGTTTGACTTTGCATGTCCTTGATGACCAATGCTTTCAAATCATCTTTTCATGTTCTCGTTGGCTATTTGTATTTGTCTTTTATGAAGATTCTGATAAAATATTTTGTTTGTGGGTAGCGCTGGTGGCACAGCTGTTAAGTGCCGCCTGCATCCGGGGTGTGATCCTGGAGACCCAGGATCGACTCCCCTGTTGGGCTCCCTGCAGGGAGCCTGCTTCTCCCTCTGCCTGTGTCTCTGCCTCTCTCTCTGTGTCTCTATGAATGAATAAATAAAATCTTTAAAAAATATATTTTGCTTGTTTTTACTACGTGGTATGTCTTCTCATTGAATTATGAGAGTTATTTATATATTTTGTAAGTTCGTGTATATATGTGTCATTAAAATTTTCTGCCATATTCTGCTTATCATCTTTATTTTCTTAGTGACATGTTTTGAAGAGCAAAAGATTTTAATTTTAGTGGCATCCAATTTGCCTTTTTTTTCTTGTATGATTTTTATTTTTTCACTCAAAGAAATATTTGCCTACCTTAAGGTTACAAAGATTCTTTTGTTGTAGAATTTAATGCCTTAGATATTAGGTTTTATGTTTAGGTCTGTGATACATTTTGAGTTAATTATTTTGCATAGTATGATGTAAGAATTGATGTTATGTTTTTTTTTTTTCATATATATGCCATCCAATCTAGTTATAATAATAAAATAGATCTTCTTTTCTTCCTCTTAATTGTCTTTAAATCATTGTCAGAAATCTCTTTTCTGATCCGGTAATCTATACTATTTCTATGCTTTTGCCAATGCCTGTCTTAATTATGGTCGCTTTATAGTATGTCATGATATCAAGTACTATAAGTCCAACAACGTTATTCTTTTTAAATTTACCTTGGAAAATCTAAGTGTTTTCTAAATTTTTGAATCATCTTATCAATTTCCACACACACACACAAACCCTTGATGTAATTTTGATTGGTATGAATAGAATTTGTAGTAGATCAGTTTGGAAGAATTGTTATCCTAACAGTAAGTCTTCTGCCCAGTGAACTTGATATATATTGCCATTTATCTATCCTTTAATTTCTTTTAAAAATATTTATAATTTTCAGAAAAATGACCTTGGATTTGTTTTTTGTGGAATTTTTTCTTAGGTATTTTATATTTTTGATATTACCAAAATAAAATTTTTGAAAATATCATTTTCCAATTGTTTCATGTGTGTATATTAAAAGGTAATTGATCATTTTTTATTAACCTTGTATATTTGGGCCTTGTTAAATTCGATATTGAGTTCAATATTAAATTCAACCATCTTGCCTTGTTTTCCATTTCAGAAAAACAATTCATATTCAATTTATATGAATTTAACAAATTCAGAAAAATCATTGATGTGTGCATTGGAAAGTACATACAAGAATTATTTATAATGAACTGTTTTTAATGAGAAAAATATTTAAATTGCTCAAATATAATCAACCAGATAATGGATACATATAATGCATATTTATCAATTAAATTGAACTGAATTTAACCATATGAATCAAGTAGACGAATTCACAAAAGTAAGGATGAATGGGGAAAAAGGCAAGTCACAGAAGACTACCTTAGCATGATATCATTTACATAAAGATCAAAAGCATGTGAAACTGAACAAGCAGAATTTTAAGGGCTAGGTATAAAATGGCAAAATCTTTTTTTTTTTTTTTTTAAATCAAAGGAATGATAAACATAGAATTAAGGGCTGTGGTACACCTGAGAGGTACAAAGCAAAATGTGATGAGGAAAATATACAAGGGTATTTTTTTAAGATTTTTTTTTTAAAGTAATCTCTACATCTGACAAGGGGCTCCAATGCACAACTCCAAGATCAAGAGTTGCATGCTCCACTGACTGAGCCAACCAGGTGCCCCTACATAGAAATTTTAATTATCAATAGTGTTTTATTTAGTAAGTTTGAGAGTGGGTACATGTGTAGTTTTGTTTTTTTTTTTTTTTTTTTTTTTTTTTTTTTACTGTTACTATTTGTGATTAACAGTTTATCTAAAAAAAAAATAGTTAACCATTTGGTGAGTAGTCAAAGGTAACTTCCATATTTGATACCCAAAGGGTGTCTTTGATAGTATTTATACATCATGAAAACCTATTAATTCATGATCAGGATGCCTGCATGGCTCAGGGGTTGAGTGTTTGCTCAGCTTAGGGCGTGATCCCAGTTTGGGATCTAGTGTTCCCAACCCTTCCCCCCACCTCCCTCTTACATAGGGTTCACAGTGGACAGCCTGCTTCCCTCTCTTTCTGTGTCTCTCATGAATAAATAAATAAAATCTTTTTAAAAATGTTCATGTTCAAATACCTTCTGAGAATATAGTACTATTAACTTAGTTATAATTGGGTGATAAAACAAATAATGACTGAAAGTATAAAAGAGGTACCTTTTTTCAAAGTGAATGGATGAGTTCTGGGCTTCATATTATGATTTACATGCTTGTGAATAAATCTTTGAAGTTGAACAATAGCAAAATACAAAGTCACATTAATCTGTACTTGTTATGAAAATTGAATGTAGCAACTTTAATCCTCTAACATAGAGTTATTATAAGATGTATTTTAAGATGCAGAGTTTCTCACATCTTACAGGTGTGGGTCTCCTGTGTACTACTTTTGGCAGCTATGATACTGAAGTTTAATGGTGCAAACAAATTATTTGACTTTGAGTTTGAAAAAAAAAATCAGTTATTTTAGAGCCTATATTTTCAATGGAATAAAATTAACAACTGCCTTAAAATGTTCAACAGCAAACTAAAAAGTGATCCATAGTTTGCTTAAAAGGTAAGAAAACGGAAGAGATAGAAAACAAAGATTGAGTTAACTTAGTTGATTACTGGCAAGGTACTGAGTCTTTTGGGTACTATACCTGGTCAGATTATCATCCCCACAGGCCCAGGCCTACTAGCAGTCCAACATGTCCTAGATATCCAATCCCTAGTTCTCTCCATTCCTGTGTGGTTCCTATACTTGTCTAGAAGATTCTCCACATTCACAAAACTTGACCTGTGTGTCTCTTGTGAAGCCTCATGTCTAAGCCAATAGACGCTATAACATGAGGAATGAAGACCTCCAAATGAAAAGCATACATTTTCAAGAATATTTTCCTCAAGATGATTTGGTGAAATAGTGATTGCCAACTTCCAATAAGAAAGATAGAGTGTCCAGGTATATTGATTTGAGTACCAGATTATTTAAAAATTTTGTTATGTAACTGTTTTCTCCTCTAAGAGATTAATTTACAACTATTGAATTTGGATGAAAAGTTATATTTACTTAAAGCAAACAAAAATGTAAAATCCATATGATATCAGAGGGAACAGAAATATATAATCAGCTAGTCCCACATCTATTCTCACCCCACATAGGAGAAAGCTGACTCTCTGTGTTTAGTGATGTACCAAAGGTTCAAAACAAATTGAGAACCTAGCTATGGGCATTATGCCTCTTACATAAACCCTTTTGATTTACAATATAAAAAGAAAGAAATTACGAAAGAAAAAGATAGCTAGAAATACAGAAATACCTCTTACCACCTTTTGCCTTATGCTTTTCTTCCCTTTAAACATAGTTTCTAAAATTGTTACACTTGTCATTTCTATTCACATAAAAATCAGTTATCCCATCCAATATAGTCTTTTATAATAACTTTGTGAAAAAAAATCCATACCCATACAATTATTTCTAATGTCCTAGGGAATTTTATTTTTAAAACTTATTTTAAATGATAAAAAAGGAAAAGCACTTATATTTCTGCCGTATATAGTAGATTACAAAATAGGTTTGTACTTTGGAGAATTAAAAATATAAGTACACATACAGAGACAATAATTCAAAATTGGCTATTGTTTCAGTAAAGATTTGACAGCTCATTTTCTTAGTATTTTCGTTTGTAATGAACCTTACCGAAGGGACAATGGTGGGAAAGCATCTCAGAAATGGTATTTGCCTTTCCACAATTATCTCTTTGAAAAGTAACATTGTGCCTTAAGCGAAGGATTTGACAAATTAAAATTTTTGACTCTACTTTCATAGAACAATGTAGAGCTTTGACAGGTTCTCAAATTGCAATTACTATAACAATTATTTGATTTAACAATAATCGTGGGTTATTTTTTTTTATAAAAAGGACAAAAATTTGCCTCAGCAGTGTTTGGGATAAAGAAAAATGCATGAAATGTTTTAAGCATTTATTGCTTAAATCCTCCAATATTCTCATCAATAAGGAGTTTCTCAGTTTGTCAGTATAGACTAAAGTTTTCACTGTGTCCTGGGAATTCTATTTAAAAAGCTGCATATTGGGGATCCCTGGGTGGCTCAGCGGTTTAGCGCCTGCCTTTGGCCCAGGGCACGATCCTGGAGTCCAGGGATCGAATCCCACATCGGGCTCCCGGCATGGAGCCTGCTTCTCCCTCCTCCTGTGTCTCTGCCCCTCTTTCTCTCTCTATGTCTATCATAAATAAATAAATAAATAAATAAATAAATAAATAAATCTTTAAAAAATAAAATAAAAAGCTGCATATTGAAATCCATATTATATCTATTTTTTAGTACCATAGTAACATATAATATTATTTGTCATATCATCTGATATATTTTTTTATATAAACAATTTATGTGATTCCTTGTCATCTGCAGCTTTCCCAAATTTATTGAAGGAATTCTTCATTTCAATTTTATCCTCTTCCATACTCTTCTGAATCTGAACTTACAATACTTGACATTATTGTTCTACATATTTACTACACTTACCTATTTAATTCCTGCTTTCCCACCTAAAAAGCTTATTGCTTTACTGTCATTTTATGTCCTGGGTTAATATTTTCATTCTGATATCAGGTAGGGTTTTAAATATCCATTGAGTTACAAATTAACAGAAGTTAACTCTCAACTCTATTTTCTGATTTCTATAGGTCAAACATGATATTACTGTACTATTTTTTTTTCCTGTAAAATATGTGTCTTAGACTGGGTTAGTTGCCACTGTCTATCAAAATCTGAGCTAGGGATGCCTGGGTGGTTCAGTGGTTGAGCATCTGCCTTTGGCTCAGGGCGTGATCCCAGGATCTGGGATTGAGTCCCACATTGGGCTCCCTGCAGAGAGCCTGCTTCCCCCTCTGCCCGTATCTCTGCCTCTCTCTGTGTGTCTCACATGAATAAATAAAATCTTTTAAAAAAATCTGAGTGAAGGGTTTATTTGGTAGGTATCCTAGAAACAGAATTTGGAGATGGGGAGTAGTAAAACAGGAATGAGGAAAGGCCAATACTGTGGTGTAATCTCCAGTTGGTTAAACAGAGACTACTGAGGCTCAATCTTACTGGACCTTTTGAGGATCTGTCTAGAACATGCCTTAGAATGCTTTACAGAGGAATGGAAGAGGAGAGGATTTACATTCAAGGACTGCTATAAAGAATGTCTCAGACTTCTAAGACAAACGTGACTGAATGCTGGGCAGGTTAGGACAGAAGTCCAGAGAATGAGGGGAAAAATGTTTGGAGTCTGAGTCAAGGTACTGTCAGTTACAACTGTGAGGAGCTGCTTGCTGAACAAGAGATGATGTCAAGTGTGAGCTGAGATGATGTGACATGGGACACGAGGGATATCTGAGTCCAGAGGTATAAATAATTTATATTGCTATGCAATAAATATAACTAAATGTATAATCAAAACAATGCCATATTAAAGCAGACATAAAAAGTCTATGAAGGAGGGAGAGGAGAAGACTGATGGCTCAATTTCCTAAAAGAGCACCTGGAAAGATTTGTCTGTTAGTGTGGTTTCTAGGTTGCTCATTTCCTGGTCTTTAAACGTTGTGTACTTTAATTCGCCTATGCTTTTAAATCTCCATTGCTTTTTGGCCGGTAGGGGTTAAAGGCCCGATTTTCTGATACAGAATTTCCTTCCCGGCAGATGCTGGAGCAGGTGCATGAGAGAAAGAAAAAGAAATCTTGAAATATCAGAAATATCAGTAGGGCAGAAAAAAAAGAACATGATAAACAAAAGTAGGGGTACGTAGAATAGATTTTCTTTTTCTCAGGTTTTATAAATTACATTTCACATCGAAGCAAAAATTATGACACTGATGTGGTTCTAGGTGCTCTTTGGGCTCCAAGGAGAGGACATGGGGGTGAAATAGGCGGCAGGGGATGTGGTGTTTCAGAGGATCCAGTGAGATTTGAGAAACATTTTGATCTTGAAAGTGTGAATGCACATTTTAACAGGGGGAAATTGACAGTTTGCTAATAAACTTAAATTGAGAGTAGATAAGCTTGAGAAGCAGGAGACACTTGTAAATGATGAGGATAAAGGAGACTCAGAAGTTGATACCCAAAACCGTGAAGGAAATACTGAAGATGAAGGGGATCCACTTGGACCTAACTGCTATTTTGACAAAACCAAATCCTTTTTTGATACTATTTCTTGTGATGATAAGAGTAAACAGAGACCAATTGGTGCTGAAGAAAGAAGATTAAATGCCAAAACATTTAGAATCACACTTTGTCCAAACCATGCTTGTGTGGGCTATAGAGGCAGAGGAGGTCTGGATTTCTAGGGTGTTACCTTCACCACCCCTCCAGGATTTCTAGGTGGGTTCAGAGGAATTCGTGGGGAGGGGGGAGAGAATTTGCAGATTTTGATACAGGGAAGACAACAACGTTGCTGCATAGTCTACTAACAAGTCCTTGAAAATAGGTGAATTTCTAGCTCTTCATGGTCCTAAGAATTGGTTTCAGTCTTGAGAAGAATAGAGAAGTGGATCCCTTGTATATGTGTCACCAGCACTGGGTTTTTGTTTATTTTGTTTTCTGCTTAATTACAAAGATATAATGCAGTTTTTTTTTTTTTTTTTTGGGAGGGAGTAGTTAGGCTCATATTAAAAATGGACATATATATTCCAAATATATTTGGAATAGCAGGTCAAGTAATTTCTTATGTATAGTCAAACTACAGCAGTATTTCAGTGGGACTTAGAAATATCTTTTCATCACTGAAACAATTTTTCTTATTACTAAATTGTATTTGACAATTATTGTAAGTTGCCTATAAATAGGATCATGATACTGTGTTTTGAGCCATAGAAGGTTGTCTCTCTCTCTCTCTCTCTCTCTCTCTGTCTTGCTATCTTTCTTTTTGGAAATCCTGAAATCTTCCTGTTGAAATAGTTTATTTTGTCAATTAATTACAATGCTGGATAATAGAGAATTTTGTCAGTCAACTATGTACACACAGTAAAATACTGTTTTTTGGGCAAAGGCAATTTTTATATAGTTGGAAAATTCCATTATATTCATTGACAAATAAACATTAAGAACTTTGGATAGCTGTATAAAAAGTGACTAATTCTTTAAAGAATAAACATTTTAAATTCAGCAAACATACTGTGTCTTTGCAGAACTTGATGTCTGAGGAGCAGAGCTATAGGTGGTGGATCTTTATTCATGGTTTACCAGACTTAAGATATTTTAAATTTTTATTTTCTTTTTTAATGTTTGCAATGCAAATGAAGATTTGATATGTACTTCCATTCCCTGAAAAGGATAAATTACTCATACTTATTGTAAGAACTTCATTTTATAGCAAATGGGATAGCACAGGATTGGTCCAAGTAATAAATATTTTCAGTATATGAAATGAGTAACCATAGATAAGAATGTACTTGGCTGTATTTTCAAATAAGTGCTCTCCCCTTTTTTAAAGACAATAAAACTGGGCATAAATTAACCTGTTAAAAAAAATCCACAGATAAATCAAAGTGAATTCTAATAATAAATTTTCAAATAATACACACAAGAATGTAAGCAAAAAACAAAAAAAGAGAGAGAAACAAACAAACAAAAAAACAAATTGAAAAAAAATAAATTCTAGACTTTAGCTATGTATTATTTTTGTATTGTTGCTATACCAAATTACCACAAGTAAGTGGCTTAAAACAACACAAATTTTTTTAATCCTATAAGTCTGCTGGTTAGAGATCAAAAGTCACTCTCACTGGGTTAAAGTCAAGGTGTTAGCTTGGCTGGCTCCTTCTAGCTCCAAAAGAGAATCTATTCCCTTGTCTTTGCAGCTTTTAAATACTTCCTGCATTTCTTGGCTTCTGGCCCCATCCTTGCCATGGCATCATTCCACCTTCTGCTTTCATCATCACATCTCCTTCTTACCCTGACAATCCTAACTCCATGTATTAAAGATCTTTTTGACTTTACTGAGTAATGCAGGGTAAGTTTGTCACCTCAATATCCTTAACTTAATCATACTGCATAATTCTTCTTGCTACTTAAGTTAGTATATCCATAGGTTCTAGTCATTGGAGTGTGGATATCTTTGGATGGGCATTTTTTTTCTACTATAAACCTTAACATATCAATAATCACATTAATAGAAATCTTCAGAATAATTCAGTTAATAGAGAATGCCAGAGTCAATTAAAAAAAATTAAAGCAAGCATGGCCTAACTGCATGTAACTCATTTCAAGTAGAACAACATAGGTAGTTTGGAAATGAAAGTTGAAAAAATATGTTTTAAACAAAAATTAAAGGAAACAGGAGTGGTTACATATGATAGAGTAGATTTCAGAGTAAAGGCAATCACCAGAGACATTTTGCAATAAAGCAGAGTAATCCCAGCAATAAGTCATAGCAGAGGATGTAAAGCCAAAACTGATGGAACTGAAAGGAGAAACAGGAAAACTCACAGCTAAATTTGGAAAACTTAACATCCCTCTATAATAATTGATAGAATAACTAGCCAAAATCAGCTATGATATAGGGGAATATAAGAGTACCAACAATTTCTGGGATATAATCAAGAACATTCTGCCCAACAACAGCAGAATATAAATTATCTTCAACTGCCCCTAGATAATGTAGCAAAATAAACCTAATATTGTGCCATAAAACAAACCTGAAAAAAAAATTAAAGGATTTGTATCAGACAGCATGTTCAACCACAGTGATATCAAACTGGAAAGCAATAGTGGGAAAAGAAGGAAAAATATCCAAACACTTGGAAACAAAACCACACGCTACTAAATAATCTGCATGGTAATGAGGAAATCTTAAAGGGAAATAAAAAAATGCACACTAATACTAAAGAAAATAAACATACATCATATCATAATACAGCTAAGTGAGTGCCAAGAGAGAAGTTTATAGCATTAAAGCATGCATTAAAAAAAGGCAAAATCTCAGGCCAATAGTCTAAAGTCTTACTTCAGGAACTAGAAAAAGAGAAAAATAAACTCAAACCAAACAGAATAAAGAAAATAATAAAGAACAGAAATTACTAAAATTGAAAACAAAGAAAACAATTCAGAAAGTTATTAAACTACATTCTCATGTATATTAAACAAATAAGTTGAGAAACTCTTAGGCTGTTTAGAGAATAAGTTCATAATTTGAATACCTTCTCCAAAACAAACAAACAAAAAAATCCATCCAGGCATAGCTAATTTCACAGGAGTTTTCTATAAGGTCCTACATACTCTTTCCCAATCTCTTCCAGAAAACTGAAGTGGATAGAACATTTAATTTTTTAAAGATTTTATTTATTCATTCATGAGAGATACAGAGAGAGAGAGAGAGAGAGAGAGAGAGAGAGGCAGAGGGAGAAGCAGGCTCCATGCAGGGAGCCCCGACATGGGATTCAATCCTCAGTCTCCAGGATCAGGCCCTGGGCTGAAGGTGGCGCTAAACCGCTGAGCCACCGGGCTGCCCCATTTAATTAATTTTATGAGGCTAGTATTACCCTAATAATGAAATCAGATAAGGGTAATACAAACTCAAAAAAAAAAAAAAAAAAAGGAAACTGTAGGCTTATCTCTCATATACATAGACACAAAACTTTAAAAATCTTAGCAAGTGAAATTCAACAACATACAAAAGGAATTATACATAATGATAAAGTGAAGTTCATTTCTAGTATGTTAGAGGGTGTTGAGATTTGTTCAATATTTGAAAATCAGTCATTGTAATTCATCAAATTAACAGGCAAAAAGGAAAAATTGTATGATTCTATCAATGTGGAAAAAGCATTTGAAACATTTAATATCCATTGATAATTAGAACTCTCAGAAAAACTGAGATAAAGAGGAAATTTCTCAAATTGATAAAGATTATGCACAAAAGAATCCACAACTAACATTATCCTCAACCAAGAGTGCTTTCTCCCTAAGATCAGAAATAGGGGAAAGATATCTGTCTGTCTTATCACTACTATTTTGCACAGTGATAAATGTTCTATTCAGATTAATAAGGCAAGAAAAAAAAGGAAAGACATACGTATCATTAAAGAAGACATAAGACAGTCATTTGCAGGTGGCATAATTATCTAGGTAGGCTTACCCTAAGAATCTGTAGAAACCCTGTAGAAGTAATAAGTGGGTTCTGGAGGTTTGACACAAGATCAACATACAAAAGTCAATTGTATTTCAAGATACTAGCAATATGCATCTAGACATTAAAATTAAAATTGCAATATCATATACAATTGCTGCACAAAATGGAACACTTCGGTGGAAATCCAACAAAATATATAAGGACTTTTATGCTAAAAAAACAGGGCACCCCGGGTGGCTCAGCGGTTTAGCGCCGCCTTCAGCCCAGGGCCTGATCCTGAAGACCTGGGATCAACTCCCATGTCAGCCTCCCTGCGTGGAGCCTGCTTCTCCCTTTCCCTATCTCTGCCTTTCTCTCTGTCTGTGTGTCTCATGAGTAAATAAATAAAATCTTTAAAAAAATAAAAAAATAAAAACTACAAAACACTAACAAAAGAAATAAAAGACATAAGTAAATGGGTACATATGCCAAGCATTAGAGATTTTGTCCATCAGTTCCCTATGGAAAATATCCCATAAGTTATTTAACTTCCATAATTAATTATTTTAGTTTATAATTCTGTTTATTTCTTATTGTTCACCAATTTCATTATATAAAATACATTTTAATTTTTAAAAATTAAGAATACAAAATGTACAGTCTCTATTTTTTTAGGACATCAGTAAATGTACATTCTTGTTTCAAATAGTAGAGATGATAGAAAAGTATATGTAGCCAACTTGATTTTTCCCATTTCATCCTTTCTCACAATCCAGTATCCCTCCTGAAATGTAACTGGTCTTAAAATACAGTGTTTATCTTTCTGTTTTTTTTTTTTTTTTTTTTTTTACATTACATAAACATTCAGGTTGTTGGTTTTGAAAACAAATGCTATCTTTCATTGCCAAGATGACATTCAGAATTGTTAACAATATACTATAGTATAGCATGGAGATCCAATAAAAGGGCAGATCATGAACAACACTTATGAGCTAAATGTAGGTTCCATTATATTATCATTTTGAACATTTTCAAATACTATGGATATCAGATCTTCTTTGTGTATTGCATATTCTTCCATTTTTATGTTAGCCCTAAAAATTCCCTCTAACCTCTTGTGATTAAAACACAATTTCCAGGGATCCCTGGGTGGCGCAACGGTTTAGCACCTGCCTTTGGCCCAGGGCGCAATCCTGGAGACCCAGGATCGGATCCCACGTCGGGCTCCTGGTGCATGGAGCCTGCTTCTCCCTCTGCCTGTGTCTCTGCCTCTCTCTCCCTCTGTGTGACTATCACAAGTAAATAAAAAAAATTAAAAAAGAAATCTTAAAAAAAAAAAAAAACACAATTTCCAGGGTGCCTCTGTGGCTCAGTAGGTAGAGCAATTGCTCTCTGTTTAGGCTCAGGTGGTGGTTGAGCTCTGCAGGGAATCTGCTTGAGAATTTCTCTCCCTCTGCCTCTCTCCCTGCTCTCTCCCTCTCAAATAAATAAATCATTAAAGTAAATTTAAAAGAATAAAATATAATTCCCCCCAAATTTATATTCGTCACAACTGGATTGACTAATTTGTATGTTTGTTGTGCCATGTGCACCATTGTCGTGCCATGTTTGGTTCAGCTAATCAACTTTTCATCACAGGCACCACAACAACAAAGGGAGAGCTCTGATTTTATTTATTTTTTTTTCTTTCCCTATTGATATGGCTTTCTCAGCAGGTCCCATTTAATTCCAATACTATTTTCCCATTGCTTCTGAGATGCTTCAGTTCTTCAATAAATTAGATTCTCCTAAAATCTTCTGGAAAAAAAAGAACAAAGGAAAGGCTACTTAGGACCAGACTAGACTTCATAGTCCTAACCTCTCTTAAATGTCCTCTCAAGTTGACCAGAAGCCTAGCGTGACTTTCAGTAAAAGGGTTTATCCTGTGATTAAGTTGGCAGTGATCAAAATATCGGATCTATTTTGCAGAGGCAATCCTCAGACCCATTAAAATAGCCTTCAGGGCCTGGATTAAACTAGTCCTATAACGCGTTCTATTTAAATAAATAGCTTGCTTAATCAAATAATAGCTCCCCTAAAGAGCTCACTCATTGAATGAACCTTTTCCTCTTAGGATTCTTTTCAATGCACCCAGATGTAATTTCTTTGCAAACTGCCTCTGGCAATATTTTTTTTTTGTCTTAATGTACAGATTTGATTTTTTTTTTTTTTATATGTTCAGTCTTCATAGTCTTCAGTGATTCCTAACTGAAGGGGTTTTCATTGAGAAATATTTTACACTATGGGAATCAATTGTCCTCTCTCCCTGACCTAATCTATCTGAGCCATCATTGAACTAAAATAGAATCATGGCATACCCGGGTCCAGTCCACAGCCAACAGTTGATCACATATCTCCCTTTCCTTAAATTGTTTTTGATTGACTATTAACTATTTCAGGCTAGGGGATACTCTACTAAGCATCCTAGCAGAGCAAACCTACCAAATAGTGCTATTAGCCACTACACTGCTATTTGCCTACAAAGCTGGTTAAGTCAAACCTCCCTGGAGGTTTGATCCCAAGACCTCAGGATCATGACCTAAGCTGAAGGAAGATCCTTTATGGACTAAGCCACTCAGGAGCCCCTGTCATTCTCTTTTCCAGAACTTATTCATGAATTTAGCTTACATTTTGCCACAATATTTGATAAATTACTAATGAGTGTTCTATTTGTTTACCATTATTGCTACTATTATTGGAAATAATAATTTAAGTGCATTTCTTATATTTTTTTGATAATATGTTCTAGGAATTATACTAGGAACATTGTGTATACTATTATGTTTATTTCCTTAAGTCTCATTAAAATAGAAGCTATAACCTAAAGAGGTTAAATATTTTATCTAAAATTACATACTTAATGAGTAGCAAAGCAGAATTCCCACCCAGTCCTGTCATCCTCAACTAATCCTTTTAATAACTCTATGACATTATATTTTAGTACCTACAGTAAAGGGTATTGTCATTTAACCCATTTGCCTCCTTCAACTACCAATTCTCTTTATCCATTTTTTTTCATATTAGATATACGAAGCAATGTATTTAACATATGAATCTTATCATGTCCTTTCTTTTTTTATCTCCTAAAGTCCATCCATAGTTCCTAAATTTTTCAGGATAAAGTTCAGTCTCCAAATTGATGCTGTGTCTCTTTGTGAAATGTTCTCTATTTACCATCTGCATGTGCCAAATTAAACTATTTGCAGTTTCTTCCCAAAAAATCATGATTCCTCAAGCTGGCTGACATTTGTATTTGTTCCCTCCGTCTGGGTTTCTTTTCTATCTCTTATTCCCTACTCATCTTTCAAGACAAAGCCTGTCTATCATCCACTCACAGAAGTTTTCTTAGATTCATCCAAGCTGAGTGAGATGTCCCATAATTGGTTGCTCTCAGAACACTTTGTGCAAATTTCATTATATATTATATTTTGTATATTATACATTATGGCATAAACTCTGTTGTATTATAAGACTTGGTGTATTTGTGTTTTATATGACAGGATATGATCTGCTTCAAGGCAGAATTGTGTTTTATCCTTTTAGGACAATGTCTGTCAAAGAATTAGTGTTTACAAAACAATCAGTTGATTAGAATTGGATTAAATAAAATGTCTACTGGAAAAATACACCACCAAATCAGAATTGTCAATCACATACTGATGCCACACAAAAGAGTGCTGAGGGACTTGCTCTTTGGGATTTCTCTGTAAGACTGGAGCCACTCTGATGCTGTGATGTGTGGAGGAAGGTTCTGTCTCCATTGATGGCTAGGAGTTTGATGTTCCTAACTCAGGATTGTCAAGGGGAAATAGAAAAAAAAAAAAAAGTGATATTAAGCTGCAAAATTTTCAGACACAATGAGCCATGACACTGACACATCAAGAAGACCAGAGGCATAAAAAAAAATCCTTATAATATCTGATTTTATCATATAGAACTCAGAAACTACTTGAGTAAAATGAACAGTATCAGAAAAGATACAGACTTAAATACTTTGTGATGTATTCTCCAAATCTATTGTTTTTCAGTCTGAAACCATTCACTATGTATACATCAGGAATGTAACCCTAAAACCAGTTACAATTGTCACATGTTTTGCATATAGTTAAATTAGCTTTCTTATCAAGCAAAAACATCTGGAGGTTGTAATCACTGAAGTTCCCACTTCAATTTCTATCCTTTCAGCTGAAGTACAACGCACCCGTCAGTTGATATGGGTGTTGGACGTAATTGCGTACAAGTCTACTATAGCAGAAGAATGTCAGATTTTCCCTTAATAATTCTCGTTATTCTGTTCTGGAGCCTGTCCAAGTCTCTTAGGATAATTTTGAGGGGAGTCCAAAAGTGGACATCACATTTCTTTTTAATAGGAAGATGATTTCTCTGACTGAGGTTTACTCTCCCTTCTGTCACTAGGACTTTAATCTGTTTGCAAGGGATGGTGAAGGAGATATTTATAACCTCCCACTTTCTGAGTTTCTACATTCAGCGTTTCCATTATAGAGCAGATAGCAAGCATACTGTACTCTATGCAACTACCGTGAAGCCCTGTTTAACTCACCATATTAGTTTGCATTAATTAATGCAGGAGTAAGAAGGATTGGAAAGTTGGCGGCCAGCATTTCTGAAGCTTGAAATTCCTTAGTCAGTAAATGCATATCTCAAGTTGGTATATTAGGTTATCAAAGAAGGTTTAAAAACCTGGGGACAGAGAGTTAGCAGAATCCATACCTTGCAAGATTTACACTTGCATGCTAATGTATTCATAGAGGGATTTTGTTCACAAGTTGCTATAGATAATGTTCTCTAGACAGGCTATTATTATTATTATTTTCTTGAAACCATGGTAGATGATTTGTTTAGTTTTGACGTAAGTTGGATTATTTGGATTCCACGATCCTACATTTCATATGCAGCACTGCATCTTCTTAAAACAAACTCAGTAAAGACAGATTTAATACGGATTTGCACCTAGCAGTCTGTCAGCATTCTTGAATATTTTATTATCGGAACTAACAATAATAATGTTCCAAGTCCCAAGTTTATGCCAGGAGCCGAGCTGAAATCACATTTAAGAATGATCCATTCCTTTTTAGGTCAACATTTAAATGAGAAGAAAGAGAAAAAAAAAAAAAAAAACCAAAGCATGGTTCTTCAGACCATGAAATTTGCCAGCCAGTGATTATACAGCCTTTCATCTCTTATGGCTTGACGGGCACATGCCTGTTCTAATAGGTTTTAGGAAAATGTTTATGAGACATTGAGGTTTTGAACATGAATAGTTTTAAAAAATTCACAATCAGTGCCTCTAGAAAGAGTAGCTTCCTACTGAAATTAAATAGTGCAGTACACAGCAGTGGTTAGGAATAGAATGCACTAAGGTGAATTCAGGAGAACAAATATAATTATTTTATTTTAATTTCATGGTACTGCATGCATACATAGTTTGATCATTGTAACCAAATTCAAACCAAAGACAGAGACTCTTGTCTTACAAACTCTTAAGAGACTCATTCTTCAGTTATAATTTATCAATCTCAATCTTCAATAAAACACTGTCGGCACTGGATGGGAATTACAGGAAGGCACAATATTTTGGCCTTTGAGAAAATTGAAAAGACACAAATAAGATAGCAAACACCATGGAAATGATGGAATGTAGAAAAATAACATCATTTTCTAACTGCCACATCTCTTTTCCTATCTCTTTGGCTGCACACTGATTAGTCACATCTTCAAATAATTTTACGATATTGTTTTGTTTTTCACATTTAGAATGTAAAGATCATGTAGATTTTTCTTTTCAGAATTGATCAAAATTTGTTTTTTGTTTGACATAAAAAGGAGTGGTGAAGTTCCTATTGGCTTTGTAACTCTACTCTTGATGAGAGAGAGGTACACTTTTAAAGATGATTTATTTGAGGGGTGTGGAGGGAGAATAAGCAAGAAGGAGAGGCAGAGGCAGATAGAGAGAGAAGTAGACTTCCCTGCTGAGCGGGGAGACTGATATGGAGCTCAATCCCAAGACCCAAAGATCATGACCTAAGCCAAAGGCAGCTGCTTAACCAACTGAGCCATCCACGCACCCCCAGACTTACACTTTAAAAAATGTTAGCCAATTGAGAAAACCTGTATCAAAAAGATAACTCTTGTACTGGGGATTTGTGTGGCTCAGTCAGTTAAGCAACTGACTCTTAATCAGGTCTTGATCTCAGGGTCGTGAGAGAACTTCTGTACCAATTGGACACCGTTGGAACTGAATTTTTCACTTGTTAATTCACATGCATGATGATTGGAATAATTTTCTGGAGTTTCTGCCTTTGGACATTTCTGACCTGTGTCTCCTCTACCAGCCATGAAATTTTGGCTGCTATCACAATTACACTTCAGCTTTTGAATCCTGATATAGGGTGAATTGGACAGATCAAGATATAAATATTCTTAAGAGCCATACCTATACTGGAATGGCTAACTATTCATACATGGATCACATGAATGTATCCCATTAAATTTAAATGAAATGTATCTCTAATTCAATATCTCTTTACCTGAATCAAGGAAAAAAGTCCTAAGGCCACTCTGACAACAGATAATAAGGTCAACTTGAAGTAGAAGACTGTATTCTTAACTTCTTAACTGACTTCAGTGAAAATACTATATCTTGAAGACTTTGTAAGTAAACACAACCAACTCATTACTAGAGTCCTTTCACGGTATTGGAAGGGGTTCATTTAAGTGAGAGCCCTGAAATATATGTTTCATTAATTTCACAGCAAACCTATTTCTCATGCTATGTTTTATTCAGTAATTACACTGTAGGGTTAAAAGAAAAACAGAGAGAAATACATTTATTGTTTATAGAGACCTAACATTAAAACCAAAATGAAATAAGCCCTTTAGGCAAGCTAACGTATTATGGAATTCTTTGACAATTTCCATCCATCACTATGAATTTAAAACCAGAATGCTTTGAAAAGGGGCACCTAGGTGGTTCAGTCAGTTAAGCATCTAACCCCTCCCCCACTCATGATCTCATTTCCTTTTGATCTTTCTTATAGTCTAATTCAGAGATTGACAAACTTTCTGTAAAGTCCAAATAATAAGTATTTCAGGTTTTGCAGGCCAGGTGGTCTCCGTTGTAACTACTTAAGTCATAGATGAAATGGCTCTGGTCCAACAAAACTTTATTAAAACAGAGGAATGATAGGATTTGGCTCATGGGCTGTAGTTGCTGATCCCTGCTGTAGTCCACTGAATCTGAAATTTTAAACATGACTTTTAAGAACAGCGGCTAATACCTATAGGTTATGTGTTATGTGTTATGTGTTATGTGTTATGTGTTATGTGTTATGCAATTTAAGTGCTTTTCATGGGAAATTTTTTACTATTATGTTATCAGGCCAGGCAGCAATTTGCGATTCTAATGTTAGCATACATTACAACTCCAAGTCTATGGATTATTTAGAATCCTTTGAAGATAGTTAAGTTCTCCAAAAATATTTTGTAGAATTGAAGTGACCCTAAGAAGATATGAAGTGGTATAAAAATCACCAAGATACCTAATGATTATATTCATAAAGCAAAGGTTTGAGAATAAGCCAAAAGTAGAACCACTTACCTAAGCAATCCTCCTTTCTCTAAAGATAGTGCAAATTGCATGTACTCAAATTTCTTTCTCACATAAGAAAATGCCATGCAGAAAAAGTTTTGTTTGTGTCTTGTTTTTCGAACTAACAGGCCTCAGGATAAAGAGGCTTTGGTATTTAGTTAATGCTTTGCATAACTTCAATTGCCTAAAGCAAGTATCCCTGTCTCCTTCTTTGTTTCTCTGCTTTCTGTTTGTTTGTTTTATTTTGTTTGTTATTCAGTAATGGGATTAGAGTGAGGATATAGCTGTGCTATCTGATCAATTTAATAAACAGTGAAGTGAATAAACAAACTTTTTTTTTTAAATAAAAATTTTGTGATTTTTTTCCTATTGCTATAATTAAAGTATATGCAAGGTACACATTCCCCTACAGCCTGTAATTATTAAAGAGAAAAAAATGCTTACAGTTTATAGAACCTTAAATCTCCTGGAAGACAAATAAAATGGAAATTTTAGAAAAAAAATCTTACTTTACATAGTGCAGGAAAAAATTCCCTATTGTTGATTTCTGTACCTAGAACCACCAGCATAGGATTAAAACAATGATAATAATAATTATGACACTATTCACTCGTCTTATGTATGTATGCGTGTAGTCTCTACACCCAACACGGGGCTCAAACTCACCACCCTGAGATGCAGTGTCACATTCTCTACCACTTGAATCAGCCAGGTGACTTGCTATTCACTCTGATACTACTACAATTTCAACATTGCAAATGCTTACTGGAAAACTGTCTCTCAAATGCTGAATAGCAGATAAAGACAAAACCCAACACCCCTTTAGCTGTATCAGTGATATTTTTACAGTTAAAGAACTCTACTAGTAGTAATTAGATACACATGAAAATGCTGCATAGTTTTAGCTTGTGATTTTAACAATAAAGTGCCACTTCTTCGAGCATATTTTTGAAGATTTTTTTAAGAAGTAATATTGGGGTAAAAAAAATTACTGTTGAAACTATTAACCTTCACATATGTGTTAGTCACGACCGCAGACACTTAAGTGTCATGTGCTCCTTTTACCTTTGAGACAAACAGCTTAAAATATCTATATGGAGCAATTTACCTGGCAAATGAGGAATGCATGCCTTTCACGAACATAACAGAGTGCTAGACTCAAGGGGCAGGGTTATCAAAGTGCTGTTTCTCTTGAATTAAAATTCTGGATTAATTCAACATGCTAGGTACAATGTCTATATTTATAGAGACACTTATGGTAACTTATGGTGTAACATCTTGCTGGGCAAATATATATAACTGCTTTATATTGTGTTTCTCATAATAAAAGTATAAAGGTAGGTAATGGTATCTAAAGGTAATTGAAATTGCAAAACCCCTAGTGAAAGACATTGGTGGCTGGTGTTTTGCTTGTGGATTAAAATTATGAAGGGATCTCTGGAAATCCCCGTCTCACACTTCCCACTATATTCCTTCCAAGTAGGCTTTATTACTGGTTTTAGTGTTTTCTTGTTGTTATCATTGTACTGCTAAAAATGTCAGCTCCCAAAGTGTAGAATTAAGCAGAGAGTGGCTTCCAGAAATGACATTTCAAAAGGGCTGATATATTAGTATTGAGTTTGGATTTTTTTTTCTTTTTCTAAAGAAAAATATCTAAGCTACAGTATTCCACAAAATATACTCGAAATCGACTCGACAATAAAAAATTAATAGGAAAATTCCCTCCTCCCTGCTAAAAAGAAGTTCTCCTTTCCCCAATATTCAGATGTGTGGACTCTAAAGCCAGGACCATTCCATGTTCAGAAGACAAAAAAGAAGAATAAATCAATGTGAAGAGAAAGACCCCTGGTGCTTACATGCTATCTAACCACTGAAACTCAGAACCTAAAACATCACTCCACATTGCTATGTGTTACTAGGTTTTATTCTGAAACATTAAAGATATAATCCGGGATGCTTGGGTGGCTTAGTGGTTGAGTGTTTGCCTTTGGCTCAGGTCATAGTCCTGGGGCCCTGGGATTGAGTCCTGCATTGGGCTCCCCAGACGGAGCCTGCTTCTCCCTCTGCCTATGTGTCTGCGTCTCTCTGTGTGTCTCTCATGAATAGGTAAAAATAAAATCTTTAAAAAAAGGATATAATTTGCATTAGAGAACACTTTCCATATAATATCCATATAATGTTACAGAAATTGGTAAAATGTGTGCAGTTCTTCAGGCTCACCTGAAATTGTTAACAAACTGGCCCCCAAACTCCCATTGTTCAACACTTTGGAACAGAATAGCCTTAGGCCACCGAGAATTCAGAGCAGAGAACATATAATTCCTCCTCCCCCAACAGAACAAGTGATACAATGCCAATGCCGATAAAACCCCTGGAACCAGGGCACCATCACAAATGAGCCATCACAGGTAGATTCTAACTCATGTGGGCAGGCAGAGACATACAGCCAGTAACAGTAGCTACTGTGAAATATCAAAATTTTCCTCCACCACTTTTAACCAGGTATAGAAATCAAGGCAGCATAATTTCAGTAAACTTTATGTTTTAATTTTTCATTAACTTATTTAATTACAGGTTCTCTGCCAGAGCCACTAAATAAATAATAATAAATGCCTTTATACTAAATGTGGTCTGGAAGATCAAAAGGAATCAGGACCACTAGTAAGTCAACGAGGTAATACGTGGCAGTGCTAAAGGTGCTAATATAATGATAAACATTTAAGGTTAATATTTAAATTTAGCTTGTTGGTAAAACTGCTGAAAATCTTAAGCAGATGAAGCTTCTCTTATTTCGAGTTGTAAGAAAAATATGAGATAATAGGAGAAAGAGGCTAAAAGAAGTCTCATGCAGCAACACTTTAACTTCAGAAGTTTATAGGCTTTGTAGTACATTTAAGATGAATAAATTTAAAGTGTGTAGGGAATAGGGGACAAGGATATATTGAAACAATACAAAGGAATACAAACAAAGATGCTATAAAGAATATTTATACAGGTTTTTGCACAGAATACATTGCAATGTAATGCCTCATAGATACATTTCCAAACGTAAAAGTCAAACTAACAACAGCAGAAAGTACTAATGGAGAACATTAAGGAGCAGGTCACACTGAATTTCCATTAACTGCTGAAATTAATGTTTTCTTACCATTTATAAGACTGCAATGTTTTTGATCTGTCTTTATTGTATTAACCTCCAAAACACAAAGTAAAAAATAACAACAGCAAAAGGATGAGAACCTGAAGATGATTTTTTTAAAATAATGGAATTTGTGTGTGTGTTCCCAAATGTAGTGACTTCAATTCAGATTGTACTTATTACCATTATAAAGAATTATTATTTCAGTGATCCTACCATGAATGGAATGGAGTTCTAAGAAAGCACTACACTACTAAAGCTTTTCTTTATTTTCTCTATTCTTATCACACTCTTATGTGTTTAAAAAAGCTAACAATTCCTTAATAAATGGAATATACAAGTAGAAAGGACTCATTTCTAGCTTTGATTTTATTATAAATCTGTAGGTAATAAGCAAGGTTGACTAAAGTTTTATTTTCTCTCCTTTCACCTACTAGAGAAAGTGCTTAAATGAGAAAAAAAAAAAAAAAAAAAACAGTGACAAGGCAACAAAATCAATAGAAGCAGAATGTTTGAAAATCATGAGTAGTCAAGATGACCATATTGGTCAATCCAGGATCATTTTTTTTTTCTTTCTTTTTAAACACTCTCTTTAATGAAGCCAAAGCCATACTTTTGAATTTTTTTTTGAATAAAACTTCTGTTAAAATGTCTTGATTCATTCCCAAATTGAGAATTGCACAGCACAGCTACTAATATTTCATTTCTAATTAAAATCCCAGTATATTATTTGTATAACCATGACCTAAATTTCAATACAGTCTTTACATTTTTAATGAATAACATACTTTTAGTATCTGCCTCAGAATCATTTCTGATTTCATTTAAAGCAACTCAGAATGTTTTTGGAAACAACAACCACCATTTACAGAGTTTACTATTTGTAAAGCTAAAATTCAAACCCACATAGTGTAGATTCAGAGTGACGTTCGAATGGAATGATGCAGAGTAAGGAGTTGGTTGTCTCTAACTCATGATTCTGATATATTTGCAATGTCTGAAAACAAATATTGTACTTCAGTGGGTTTCAGAGGTAGCTATTTGTCTACGAGCACCAATGCATGTTCAATTATGTTTAGAAGGTGGATACTGAGCAGTAGCCAGGGAACATAATGAGTAATTATAAGGAATAAAGAGGAGATTGCTGATTGCATTTCAGGACTCCATGGGTACCTTAGTCTGATCATGCTGCTATAAAGATACTATAAACTAGGGGAACTTATAAACAACAAATATTTATTTCTCACAGTTCCAGAGACTGGAAACTCTAAGGGCAAGGAACTGGCAAATTTGCTTTCTGATGAGAGTCCATTCTGTCATTCACAGGCAATGCCTTCCCCTTGTGTCCTCCTCACATGGTGGAAGGGCAAAGGGGTGCTCTGGGGCCTCTTTGATAAGAACATTAATCTTGTTTGTGAGGGCTCTGCCCTGACAAACTAATCACCTCTCAAAGGCCACACCTCCTAATACCACATTGGGCATAAGATTTCGATACCTGAATTTTAGAGGGACACAAATATTCAGTCCATAGCCATGGGCAGACTGAAATAGTTCAACTGGAAGATAGAGGGTGAGGGTTGAGTCTGGGGAGATATGCAAGCAACTATATAGTTATGAGATCAGAGATACTACTTGAAGAAAGCTTTCTATGGCAGTGATTGAGTTAAATAGAAATGTGAGAAATTATGTGTTGTTTTTGTTTGTTTGTTTTTGTTTGTTTTTTGTTGTTGTTATTGTTTTTTACCAATGTCTTGGCAGTATTAAGCATTAAAGCCTAGAGCCTAGAACATGAAACCCTCCCGTGTTACTTAAGAACAATTTGCAGACGGCCTGCATCTGGCTTTACAGGGCAATCTGGCTATGTTTAGAAAAAAAAAAAGATAACTAGATCCAGTAAACATTGTAAACAATAGCTGAGGAAACTAAATAAGCATGATAAATAGTAGATTCATTACCCAATGTGTCTAAACTTGCATTCATTCTTTACAAAATAATGTAGAGAGCCTGTAAACAACACTCTTTCTCCATCTAATTATTTTTAAATGCTATGGATTTTGGAGTCAACATATGCTACATTTGGCTGCCCTGCTTTTCCTCATTATTGTATTGACTCTGAAGTTTCCAGTCTTGAGTGCAGTGCACAGCAAGAGAAGGTGTATAGGCTGAGCCACTTTCCAAAAATCATTAACTCTTCTAGTAAGAGCTTATAGGCTATTAGTTTCCATGAAGCTCCAAGTATCCATTACAGTTTGTGCCATACAGAACCTACAATAAGCCTCAGAATCAGAGTGGACCTCGCCATGGTTTTATTCTCCTTTTAGGAAATAGCTCTTGATTAACAAGTGAGCCCTGATAGAAGTAGAACATCTGACCATGGGAGCCAAGCTGCCATTGATGGCTGATATGTCTTTCCCTGACCCATCAATTGACCAACCAACAAGATTCCATCTTCAAGGAAGAATACGAAGACTGGGTCTGAGCAGGTACTGGATTCATATGCATATTTCATGATCAGAGAACTTATACTGTCATCTGGCCTACACTGCCACAGTGTTAATGTTCCTTCAATGTACCTTCAGACTTCATGGAGAGTGTTTTTTCACAATTTCAATAAAGGATAGGAAAACAGTACAAGTTGTGGTTAATACATGGCCTCACAGGACACCTGGGTGACTCAGGTAAGAGCCTGCCTTTGGCTCAGGTCATGATCTTAGAGTCCTGGCATTGAGTCCCACATTGGGATCCCTGCTCAGTGAAGAGTCTGCTTCTCCTTCTGCCTCTGCCCCTCCCCCTGCTTGTTCTCTCTCTCTCTCTCTCTCTGTCTCTCTCTTCCTCTCAAATATATAGATAAAATCTTTAAAAATAAATAAATAAATAAATAAATAAATAAATAAATAAATAAACAAACAAATAAATAGCATCACATGCAGCACAGACACTAATTCCCTGTGTGGCTAGTTCATTGCATTAGTGTTCAGAGATATCCTAAAAAAGAAATTAGAAATTTAAAACTTCTCATGGGTTGGATATCAAGAAGTTCATCTTGTTTTTTTTTGTTTGTTTGTTTGTTTGTTTTTGTTTTTTTTTTACTTTGCCAGGAAGAAAATTAGCATATTAGAATCTAAAGCAATTCATAGACCATTTGCAAAAATGATCAAGGACTTGTAAGAGTAAGACTGCATAATTGGTAATAAGAAGTTTGGGAAAGGATTTTTTAAAGATCTTACAGAATGGGCTCAGAGTGTGAGAATATGTATAGTTTTTAAATATTAGCTCTAACCACCACAGAAACTCTTACGTAGAAAAGCAGTCGGTTAAACTTCCCTGAGAATGTGAGTCAGTAAACCTAATATTCTCCAATGAAATTAATAGCAAAAAAGACCATTATAGGAGGTGGGGGTATGTATAGCTTCAATGATAATTCTCTCTGTAGCGAGGCTACCCTGACTCCTGTTTGCTAAAGTACAAAATTGATGCAAGTGTCTGCTTTCAGCAACACACTTCACTCGCCAGTATGATCCCGAGGCTGTATAAGAGAAATGAGAACAATCCTTACTGAATAGGGTATAGTGCCTGCCACACGTATAAATATTACCCTTTGTGATCCTCACAACTGAAGGTGCATATGCATTATACCAGACCTCTTCTGAGATGGAAGAGAAGTAATTTATCCTTTGTGGAATAAATGCTTAATGTTCATTTTACTTGACATTTCTTTACAAACATCACCATCCATGGACTCAGAAAACAAAACGAAACTTGTATTAATTTTGTAATTTTTAAAATATTTTGTTTATTTATTTGAGAGAGAGAGCACAAGCTGAGGGAGGTGTAATGGGGGAACGAGAGGGACAAGCAGTCTCCATGTTGAGCATGGAGTCCAATGCGGGACTCAATCCCAGGACCCTGAGACCATGACCTGAGTCAAAGGCAGATATTTAACCGACTGAGCCATCCATGCCCCACTAACCCTGCATTGTTAAGGTGACATATAGTCTATGCTGTAAATCAGAGATGTGTGTATTAATGAACCTACTTGGTGCTTCTTGATACCTCCACACTGAGTGAGAGGAGCTGATGGATGACCTAAGCACACATTTAGGCAGGATCTCAAAAGTCACATATTCCTTGAGAATACAGATTTTGAAAATGAAGCCCATTAAAGAATCTCTCATCCAGTTGCAATGATGGCTGGAGGAAAAAGCAATGTGGAATGGATAGCAGAGTAGGAACATTACAATGCAAACCTTGGCTAATTGACTAGTTATAAAATGAAGGTAGCCTCCAACCAATTTCCTTTTTTTCCTTCCTTTTTTCTCCAACATTAACTGTGAAAATTGTTGGTGGTATTAACCTTTAAGATTTTGATCATAGATTGCCATATAGAGGAAAATTTTCGGACTTGGATACAGTTGTTGATGGAAACATTTTGTGCTCCTCTTTGGGAAGAAGGTAAGTCCAGGGCCCATTACCCCAGAGTTAGTTAGATAAGAGCATATTTGGGGAATATAAGAGTAAGAAGTATGTATATGAGTATTTATAGTTCAAAATAGTGAAGTGCAGAATTTATTTGTATTTTGTTTTTTTGTGAGAGCCTCAACTACCTTTTTACTTGTAACAATTCCCAACTACACAAATTTGGAGAAACAGAAAGCTGTGCCTTCTACTCTAAAAGCTAAATGGGGCCAGAACTCGGTCTCCTGAGCTACTGTGAACTGGTATGCAGGACTGTGGCCATGTCTCAATTGACCAGAGGATGCTATGTTAACTTTGGATCTTGTATGAGTGACATAAAGTCTTAGGACATTTCAGAGATGATGTCCAGCAAGGTGTCAGTGTCCCTGGAATAATGGACTACCTAAGTGACACATACCCATCAGAGAATCCCATTCAGACTGTTCCTGTGGTTGTAAAGATGGGTGCTTGGCATTACTTGGTTTCTTTCAATATTCTGACCCTGGTTCCCCAGGTTTCCTTTGCTGATTCTTTGAGTTACTTTCCATCAGTACATTAAGTTTACTTGCTAATCCACCAAAGTCAGTCTTGTTTGTTACTAATCCTTCTAAATAAAGATATGGTATGTAATAAAATCAATGAAGAGTCTGGCGTCTGGCAGTGTATCATTTATGCTATAAATGATAGCTCTTGTTTCATTCTTTTAATTTCATATTGTCAGGGTGGATTGCAGGGAATACAGCCCTGCTGATCCCATATTCAGCTAAGGTAACACTACCTATTCTAACAATAACAGAAAACATACAATATACAGATAGTGGGTGATAGAGATATTTTATTTTTTTAACTCAGATATAACCCAAAATGGGTGCTTTTGGTCTATTATTTTTCTTTCTAATTGGTGTTTGAGGGACACCAAATTCTTCTCTCTCATGGTTCTGCCAATTTCTACAGATAGATTAAAGGGTGCTGAGCTTGTCTACATAAGCTGGTGGGAATAAGAAAGCATAGAGAGTCCTACATGGGAAGTTTCCATGGGCCAGACCTGCAAGTAATACTTGTCACTTTTGCTCACATTCCATTTGCCATACCTCTGTGACATGATCACATCATCATGCAAAGAATCTGGAAAGTACCATCTATCTGTTTTCCTAAAAGGAATAAAAATAAATTTGACATATGTATAATCTAACTCATTAAATTGTCACAACATAAAGTAGACTTTTTAAAACTTTTTCCATGGTATAATTTAGATCTCTATAATTTCATTTGTTTAAAATTTAAAGCTTTGCATTGGGACTGGAGTATATCTACAGATGGTTCTGCCTGAAAATGGATGATTGTTACATCAGAATATATAGTATCTGTTCAGTTTCATCAAAGCTATTACATTGATCACATCAAGCATATTTAAAAACAAGACCATAGTTGAATCAGCATTATTGCTGAACTAAATCTTTTTACCAGTAGTCACATGGCCAAAAGCTCAAATGATATATTTCTTCCTGAGCTTTACAGAAAACAATGATTTGGACCAGAAATACATAAACTGTCAGAATGCTTGCCTGGATGCACATCTTCTATGCTTGACATCTTTTTTTTTTTTTTTTTCTTTTAACATTTTATTTCCTTATTTGACAGAGAGAAAGCAAGCAAGCATGGGACAGGGGGTGGAGGGGGAGGGGCAGAGGGAGAGGGAGAAAAAAATCTTAAGCAGACTGCATGCTGAGTGCAGAGCCCATCCGAGGCTTGATCCCACTATTCTGAGGTCATGACCTGAGCCAATCCAAGAGTTGAACGCTCAAACAACTGTGCCATCCAGATGCCTCTCTTATGTTTGATATTTTCAATATTTGAGTTATTATATAATAGAAGTCACTCAATGCATACCCCTTAATAATTTTAAATTTAGTTTGAGCACTAAAGAATCATTATGGAATACTTCATGTTTCCTTTATATGGCAAATTGAGGATTTCCCTGATGTTTGAAGATATGATATTTCATGAAGTAAATGTATAGGTACAAAGATACATACACTTCTTTGTAATCTCCCACCAAGACTGCATAATCATGATGTCATTTGCTTATGAAAGCCACTTTTCTTCTGAAATTATTTAACAGGGTGTTCAAGTCAATTCCTTTATTATATAAGAAGTAAAATTATTTTTGATCTTTTCTGGATGGTTGTAACTTTGATTTTCTTGCTGTTTCTACAAGGAAAGATGAGCACACTTTTTTTTATCCACAAGTGAAAAATATAGTAAAATGAATAAGAAGCCAAAAATATAATTCTTTTTCATAAAATATATTGCTCATTTTGTGAAAGGAAAGAAAGTCTACAGAGGTGCAGCCCAGTGAGGACATCTTAAATGAATTTTTATTCAGAAACAAGGGCTGTTGAAAGAACACATTTTCTGAATGGCAATTGAAACTTACATGGAATAAGTGTAAACTGTCTTTCTCTGAAAGGAGTATCTGATAAAGGAATAAGTCTTATTATCCATGAAGCAGAAAGTATAACCCATTCCCAAAGTCTTCAATTTTTAAATAATAGAGTTTCACAGACTTCTTCAAACAATAGCTCACAAAGTAATGGACTCCTCTTAAATAAAGATATTATAAAAATCATTTTGTGAGAGGAGAAAAATTTTTGAGGAGTAGAGTTTTCTACTCAATTTCTTTCTATTCCTAGTTTACTTTGCAAACTCTGAGATCTTACAAGTTGAAAAATTCATTTGCAAATATCACAGATCTTTGCAGCCAGACTTTAAAAAAAATATGAATGATATGATTTTCTTTCTCATTCAGTCAGAATGGTTATGTACTTTCTTATTCCATATAATTAATAGAGAAAATTATAGATATCATTTTATTTACTATAGTCAAATGACTTTCACACTTGTACAACTATCTGTATGTGTGTGGGTGTGTATGTGTGTGTGGCTATCTATAGTCTTTAGAGGAAAAACTAATCAGAAACAGAAAAGAGAAACTAGGGTGATGGTATCCAACAATCCACATTTTCTAAAAGATTTATTTATTTATTTATTTATTTATTTATTTATTTATTTATTTATGATAGACATAGAGAGAGAGAGAGAGAGAGAGAGAGAGAGGCAGAGACACAGGAGGAGGGAGAAGCAGGCTCCATGCAGGGAGCCTGACGCGGGACTCGATCCCGGGACTCCAGGATCGCGCCCTGGGCCAAAGGCAGGTGCTAAACCGCTGAGCCACCCAAGGATCCCCCAATCCACATTTTTAATTCCATTTTTCTTCTACTATGAAAGAGCTGAATTATTTTTCTTTTGGAGCCAAAATTCCCACCTCAATGAATAGAGTTTCCTGGTTAATTTGAACACCTTTATGTGGTAAGACTCTCATCTTTTTCTTTTTTTCATTTGTTTTAGAGAAAGACAATACCCCAGAGATAGATTTGATGACCTTTTTCCTAACATGAGTCTACCTTCAACATACACACGCACACACATGAGCACACACATGCACACATACCACACACATACCACATCTACAGATTATGATCTCAGATATAGAAGGGGATGACATTTCTATGACTGTGATCTACAGAAAGGGCTGGCTCCCTCATCTATAAAGCATCTTGTTACTCCCTTGCTTTGCTTTCTGAGTTTGGATAAAAAAAAAATCATATCTTTGTATCTGCAACTGTAGAGTGGAACAAAGGAAGTTACCTCAGCATTTTAGTGATTACACTGTGAGTCCTGGTGCTCCATAATAGCTACAATTCTTTCTAAGGTAAGTGCAGAACTTGCAAATATAACTACTCAAATAGATACTGTAAACTCCAGAAGTAGAGAATGAGTTTTCACTGCTCTTTGCTTTATTTGAGGGCTGAGCAAACTGCTTGAACAATGTCAGCTTTGGAAGGGTCAATATAAAAGCAAGAGGCATTGTTTAAGACTTTCTTTAAAGAATGAACGTTGCAGTTACAAACAAAAACAAAAACAAAAACAAAAACAAAAACAAAAACAAAAACAAAAACAAAACAAAACTCATTCCATGAAGGGCCACTTTGCATCTGGCACACTTTCTGTGGCTTTTATCTGATTAAATATTGACAGAAATTTTGAATGAGAAATGATGTCTAGGACTTCATTAGTCAGTAACAAATGAGCTTTTGCAAAATGCCAATATGTCATTAACACCTTAACAAAAATTAGTTTATTGGATTTATCACGTTACCCACTAATTTCCACTTTCAAAACTCCCAAGAGGTCAATAATTAGGTAGTTTGTGCTTCTTAGAAAATGTAATGCTCCAGGTTAACAGGCTCCTGATAGGGACACTTGATCATTTTTACTCTTATGTCTGCACAGGCAGCTCCAAAATATAGCCTTCAAGGATTATCCACGACATACAGCACTGTGGTCAATATCCACAGCTCCTGAGAAACGAGTCCCGGGAGACGAAGCAAAGACAAATGGCCAGTGTGGTACCTGCGCTCTAGGGCATGCCAAACATAACTTCAAGAGTTGTTCCATATAAAATCTTTAAGCTCTTTGAGCAAAACCATGCTTGTGATGCCTCAAGTGATGGACTTCCCCACTTCCAGCTTCTTCCAACAGGTAGAAGACCTGGCAGGGTGTTCGATCATATTTCCCCTTATTTTTTTACCCATCCTCATTCCAGTCTCTTTTTCTTCAATATATCAGTGACAGAATGGAGGAAGTTAGTTAGCTCAAGATAGCTGTGTGAATTCACACTGAGCAGAGCATGTTCTATATGCTTTTATGTATTAGCAGGAGACCTTCCTTGGTTTTATGTATGCAATTAAAAATCCTTGTGATCTTCAGATCTGTTCCATCTAGTTCATCATTCAGGACCCATTTATGGAATGAAAAGAAAAAAAAAAATCAACCAGAGGAGGCAATGGTGAAGGCATCACAAAGAGGTACTCTGCATGTTTGTGTGCAAGCCTTTAGATATGTTTGTATTTTCTTGGTTTGATACCTAGGATTGAAATGACTGAGTCATTGAGTAGATGTATGATCAAATAAACTGTCCAACTTGGGCATTATCTTTGAACATTTTCATATTTCATTAAGCAATATTTTATTGCACACTATCATTGTGTTTTGGGTATTATGCCTTGTGGTTATGCCATTGTTTATTAAAATATTCCCCAAGGACTGGGTATAAAAATTATTGCCATATTTTAACCTATTAAAATATATCAGTAACGATTTTTTATTCATAAGCCTTTGTCTCTGATTACTTTTTAAAAAAATTTTAAATTTAATTAAAAAAATTTTTAGGTAGCCTTTACACCTGATATGGGGCCCAAATTCACAACCCTGAGACCGAGAGTCCCATGCTGTACCCACTAAGCCAGCCAGGTGCCCCCACTTTAATTACTTCTTAAAATATACTATCATAAGTAGAAGTATTAAAATTATTATATCAATACAGTTATATCTTTATTTTTTAATATTTTATTTATTTATTCATGAGAGACACAAAGAGAGGCAGAGACACAGGGAGAGAGAGAGAAGCAGGCTCCATGCAGGGAGCCTGATGTGGGACAGAATCTTGGGACTCCAGGACCATGCCCTGGGCCGAAGGCAGATGCTTAACTGTTGAGCCACCCAGGCGTCCCCACAGTTATAACTTTAGAGACTATCTAAAGAGCACTTCTAGGTATACAATAAAATAGAGAGGAAAGTACAGAGATTTCCCGTATATACTCACTGTCCCACACATGTGAAACCTCCCTCATCATCAACATCAACCATCAGAATGGCATATGTTTTACAAAGTATGATCCTATATCAACACATCATAATCACTCAAAGTCCATAGTTTACCATAGTATAACTTAGGAGTTATATTTTTAAGCCTCCTCTTATATAGTATCAAATTTATTTTCTGAAAGGTTGCAAAATTATATACTTCCAAAGAATGACAGAAAATATCTGAGTTAAACTTTTACTACAGCCCCAATTTTTTCCTACATTTTATAGGGTTTCAGAATGAAAAGGAACCATAGTTTTCTTCTGGCCCAATATTTTACCTGGTCCTTGAGTATTCTCTGTAACATACCTAAAGAGTGGTTTTCTGGGCCCTCCTTGGAGGAAAGAAAAGTGTATACATTTTGTCTATTGTTGGACTGCATTACTGAAAAATACTTTCAACTGATAAGTACTGATCTGCTTCATTTAAAACATCTGCCATGTTTTAATAAGTTTCAGATATGAAGAAACCAAGTTGAGCTAGAGTTCTGGGCTAAATCTATGCACTTCATGCAGCGTAGAAATGAAGACATGGGAGTTGGCTCTTCCTCCAAAAATGTTCAGCTCTGACTGTCCTTCACTATTTCCCTGATTGCAAATGTGTTTCTCTGAGTAGCAAGAATGGGTTCTTAATTCTTAGTGCATATAAAATAGCTAGCTCAACGTTTGGCACATTTCAAACACTGAATGAATATTGGATGCTACTTTTATTTTAATCCCTCAATGATTTGTATATGTAGAATATGTATTTATAATTTCTGCTTCTAATTTTGAAAAAAAATAGATGAGATAAGCTTAGTTGCTAATTGTTCTGTCCCCGTTTTTCGGATCCTTTTAACTGGTAATTTTCTCTGAGGCAAGGGAGAAAAATCCCATCCCTGATGTGATGACTAATTTTACATGTCAACTTGACAGAGCCAAGGGGTGCCCAGAAATTTGGTCAAAAGTTATTCTGGGTAATTTTGTGAGGGTGTTTTGGTTGAGACGAACATTTAAATTGGTAGACTGAGTAAAGCAGATTGCCCTCCCTAATGTGGATAGGCCTTAACTAGTCAGTTGAAAACCTAAATAAAAATTTAAAAAGCTGACTCTTCCTTCAGTGAGATAATTCTTCCTGCACGGCTGCCTTTGAATAGGGACATTGGTTTTTTCTTGGCTTTGGACTCACATGAACTAAAATATCATCAGCACCTCTTGGGTCTCTAGACTTTCAGTCTTGGATTGGAATGATACCATCAGCTCTCCTGGGTGACCAGGGTGGTAACTCACCCTGCAGATCTCAGGAATTGCCAGACTCCATAATCATGTGAGTCAATTCCTTATAATGACTCTATTAATCTTGTCTCTGGAGATCTCTGATTAATATGCCTTAATATGCCTAGTTTATAAAATTCAGCAGAATGAATTAAGCACTGTATTTGGAAATGTGGAAAACAGCGACTTTGAACAATGAGCCCGCTTGCTTAGGATTAGTCAAGTCCAAAACCTAAAGATTAAGTTCTTTGTTTCTTAATCAACAACCAAATTTGGAGGAAGGCTATAACATATTCACACAAGCATACACACACACACACACACACACACACCCATACTCAAACTAAAAGCAATTTATCTGAGAAAATAATGTGAATACACCTGAGAAGAAAGCCCTAGGCTCTTTTCTCAACCCTAGAAGTCATCCTGTTCTCCTTCTGTCTATTTTGACTGAGAGCTTTAATGCTAGTTGTAAGTCAGGCTAAGTGTAACTAGCAAAAAAAGGTCTTTAGAACTGATATGAAATCCATGGTTTGAAGAGTAAGAAAAATTACTGGCTAGTGAGAAAAGAACTCATTTCTCCGCAATTACTCGCCTGAAGAAACCAACTGGAAATCTGAAGGATAAAATAGAGCTTCACTCAACCTTGGTGTCACCCCCTCTCCCACTCCCTCCAAGGGAAAGCTTATCTAACTTTACAGAAGGAAAATTGACAATCTCTTCAGGTTGACCTTTACCTTTAGACAAGTTTCTTTGTAGTGGTGGGGTATTCCTCCAAGGTCTCAAGAGGTTGTTTTCAAGGAGATATTAGTTTATTTTGGAGAGCACAGAGCTTTACTTTCTAACATTTGTGCTGGATTAAATGTATTCAAATGCATTATCTCCTTTGCAATATGGTTTGAAATGCTTTGCAGCCACCTTGCATTCATCTGTTCTGAAGTAGAAATTAAGTACACACTTCTCTGTGCATTCAGAATATCTGTATATATCCTTCTTATAAGTTCTTTGTATTATTATATTTCAAAGAATATATCTGAGTGGCTTCGCTGAGATATGTTAAAAATGATTATTCAGTTATGTTATTTAAGTAGATGGTATTTTATTGAAACTTTATATTGGAGTTTTAAATGAATTTCATAGTACTTTAAAATACCTTCCCACATTTGAGATAATCCTTGTTCAAGACAGAAAGCAGGGAAGAAAAAATACCTTATTGTGATGTTCCATTTCTTGCAAATAAACAGGGCCTTTGCTGCGTGCAGTTCCCAGGAAGTTCTTGGAACTGTTTATTCATCAATAATTCAATAAACATCTATTAAATGGCTTCTTTGTACAAAGCATCTATCACTATTTTACTATGCTTCTGCCCTAGAATACAGGGCCTATTTGGGTGACTTGGTATTATATATTTTATGTCAGTTGTGTTGGTCAGAAATCATTGTATTTTGGAGCCTTACTTATTCCAACGGCTTAAACCTCCTAATTTTCAGGAACTCTTTTTAAAATAAATAATTCCTTCACATCATTTTACGACTGAAGAAAAAAATAAAAGTGGTTTTCTATTATATTCAAGTAAAGGCCATGTTCCTTACTATAACTAAAATTTACTTCAGAATCCTATCATTTCAGTCTCATGTCATTTTCCTTCCCAAATATATATATATATAAACTATATATGTGTATATATATATGAACTATATAGTACACACATTCACATACATACACACATACATACACATCACACTTGCTACTATATACATATATATAGTAGCAAGTCAGGCTGTATATATACACACACACACACACACACACAAAGTGTGTATATACATGTGTGAATGTTAATGTGTGGATAGACAGATAATCCATCCCTGTTCTTTGGCTTTATCTTGTGTGTATAACTACTCATCAGTTGGACTTTACTTCTCTGGAAAGACCATATTTCCTTTCTTGGAAAATAGAATTAGTCACTTAATCCATTATTCTCCTGTATCAAATCCTTATTAGAGGGTACATTGCATTGTTTTGTACATTTGTATTTATTGTTTAATGGTGTATTATTTTGTGTTGCTCATCAAGTTCTTAGATACAGACATTCTGCCTGGGGCTATTTGTAGACAGATCAGAGCCTGGGATACAGTTACCTTTCCATCATACCTGAATGATTGAAAAAAAATGATGAAATGAATAGACAAACTAAGACCTTGAAAAATTAAGTGATTTACTCAAAGTCGTTAGCAAAATCAGAACTGAGATTCAAGTTTTTGTCTTTTTTTGTTTTGTCTGAAGAGAGAGAAAGAGTGAGGGAGGGAGTGGGATGAAGGAAGGAGAGGGGGAGAGAGCATCTCAAGCAGACTCCAGACCCAGCACAGAGCCGAATGTGTGGGCCTGATCTCGGGACCCTGAGATCATGACCTGAACCAAAATCAAGAGTCAGATACTTAACCAACTGAGCCACTCAGGTGCTGCAGGATTTAAGTTTTTATATTCCTTGTACAGGGTTCATATTTTTATTTCCTCCTTTGTTGGTAATGATGGGTGACATTTTCTAGACTTATACAGAGTAGAAAACAATATAATAGCCATTACTTTGGGCCAGTAGCTTAAAAACAAAGATAAAGATAAGACAAATAATAAAAATGGCAACAACTTTTACTCCCATCAGCAATTTGACTGAGAGCCACTTACTTGCTTTTGAGGCCATTCACATACACACTCTAGGTTCTCCCCTGTGGAGGAGAAGTTGGCTTTGCCTGGGAAGAGCTCCTGAGGGTGGCACATTGCCTGTCTGAGAATCCAGCGCCACTTTATAGCAAATTGTGAATCGGGGTGGTGGTGGGGGGTACTTTCCTGGGGTTATGGTAGTAGTATGGGAAGGTATGGCACCAGTTACTTTGAAATAAAATACCCCACTAGACCTCCTATGACCTGTTTAAGCGATTGTACCCCCATAGTTCCCAAGGCTCTAGTGCTAAGCTGAAGTTTGAGCAGTAAATCAGACCTGAAAAAAAGAGCAGGAAGGAGGCGGGCAGGGAGGAGGGCAGGAAGGCAGGGACACAGGGGAAAAAAAAGAAAAAAACAGAATGAAGGAGGGAGAGAGAAGGGAGGGAGGGAGGGAGGGAAAGACTATTCACTTTCTTTTTCTGAGAGCATAATCCTATACCATCTGGAAAGACAGGGATGAATTGGACAACAAATAATCAGAGCAGGGTGTCTGTCAATATTTCATCAATTTGACAAACTTATCCTGAGTAATTACTGGTCTGTGCTTAGGATTTGAGAATATGCACCTTTGTTGAATGAAATAATCCTCATTGGAGAGGGAAGGGGTCAGAAGTCAGAAGCCCGTGAATAAAGGTATGAAAGTGTGCTACAGACTAGATACAGTCTGGGGCTAACAGTATCACTCAATACTTATTTAATTGAAAAGGAATGATCAAGGCAAAACTGCCAAGGTGGTGGGGCGGCCGTGAAGGGTGGAGAGGCTCCCTGTCAGGGGTCGGGGGCTCAGGTGGGGGTCTAGGACACTAGCGGCGCATCCACATTGTGCTCTGGTTCCAGGGGCAAAGAAAGGAAAGATCTAAATTTGAATTTTACTTTAAACTGCCGTAGCCTCAAAGTGAAGAAATAACGAGACTATTTTGTTCTGGTCTCTCTGGCATAATCTTTTCTCAGTCAACACAGTAGGTTTATTGAACAGATCAAATTATGTAATATTACCTAGTTTGGGGGTGCAGGGAGTCCAACATTAAATCCCTACATGCAAGAAATATATTAAACATTTTTTTGTCTTTGGGGTTTTCAAAACACATCTTCTGGTATTATTATAATTGCAAATCTTGGGGATGATATTTGTTTGCAACTAGCAGAATTTTTTTTTAATCAATAGATTTAAACTAAAAAAAAAAGCTTCTTAGCAGTATTGAATACTTAGATGCCAGACTTTAGTCTGAGCAATTTGCACCTGTTACTTAAACTTTGAAACCACCTTAAAATAGATACCATTATTATTTTCAATTTGCAGATTTGAAAACTGAGACATGAAGACGTGTTCTCAGGGTCACAAAGTGTGCCCTCAGCGTTTTCTAGACAGGCAGATGCCAGAAGCTGGGCTCACTACACACCATTATACTACAGCATCTTTTATCTAATATGGTCATTGAAGACATTTTAAATGAGCTGTGCACATCTTTTGAGATTATCATTGTTGAGACTTTACACCTATATAAATAGCTTTTGAAAAATTAAGAATTCTTGAATTATGCTTTGCTCCCAACAGAAAACTTTGAACAAAGAAATCCAAAAATCAGGAATTATTAGATATTATTCCATTCAACTTCGCGCCAACTATTATCTATGCACTCAGTGATATGACACATTAGGGAGACTGGCGTAAAAACACAGTGACTTTAAATATCATTTACTAACCACACAAGCTAAAGCAGAATGCTATACCTTTTTGAGCCTTCAATATTCTAATAATTTATCCCGTGGGGTTATTCTGAAGTCCAAGTGGGATAACTTTTTTTTTTCAAAACAGTGAAATGTGTTTATATTAATTTTGAAGGTGACAAAATTCTTTGAGTTTATTTAACAAAACTGTTTAGTGATAACAATATATTCCTTAAGTCGTGGCCACGGTAAATGCAAAGTGAGGCAAAGAAAACTAAATTGCTCTGCGTAATAAAAGATGCATTTATAACATTTGCTTGTCACAAACGAGAGGTGAGGGAAATGGCCTGGCAAGGAAAGGAGCTGGGTGAGGATGAGCATCATTAAGAACAGGGAAGGAGGAAGGAATGAATAACTATGTAGGATGAGCTTTTGTGGAGGGAAGAGCATTCCGGTTGTGAAAGCGGCAGGTTTATTTTAGGTCAAGATTGTCTAATACTCACCTTTATTTCTTTTTGTAATAAGCTATACAGAAAAGGCCTCTAGGCAAAGGTTTCTATAGACACAGTCCCATCTTCCTCATATTTTGGAAACCCCCCACCAGGGAAAACAGACACAGAGTGCAGGCAATATTCTCAGAAGGTGAGGCCCAGAGTGAGATGGAACATTTCCTAGAAGCTGAATTCTGGTTCCGAATTTCCAAACTGAAATGAATGTTCCTGTTCCCTGCCCCCGACAACTCAATGCTAAGTTTCCTCAGTCTACGTGGGACCCAGAGTAAAGGGACATGTGAAGTCTTTGGGATGTCCTGCCCTCAGCATCACATTTTATATGGGTTTTCTGTGGTCCCTACATAGAATGGATACCTAAGAGACACAGTCCATTTTTCTTCTTTTTCACCAGGATGAAGGAAGCAAACATTTAACTATGCATCTATCCTTTTCTCTCTCTCTCTCTCTCTCTCCTCTCTCTCTCTCTTTTTTTTGTTGTTGTTGACATTAAGTGCTAGCCAAAGCTGACAGAAAGAGAGATTTCTTTTTCTTGGTGAACACTAGATGTTTAATCCCAAGGTCAGGAAAGTGACTAAGCTGTCATTTTTCTGTATCCTGGAATTTCCAAAGTTGACCATCATCTCCTCCTCTCTACGTTAAATCTTTAGGCAAGAAATACTGCTGAAGAATAAGTCAGCTGCAGATCCCACTGCACAGTTCTTCAAAAATTGATCTTCACTCACTGAAGCAGTGTGCCTGAGTTTTCAGCCAGAGTTCGGTCTTGGCTTCTGGATGCATAAGAAAGAGCTAAAACAAGATCCTTGGTTTCACCAGGATCATAGACCTACTGGGGTGGGGAGCAGGTAAGAGTAGAAACAACATATTCAGGATGGAGGTGCTATGCCATAGATCTCTTGTTTTATGTTATACTACATGATTTTATCTGCTATAAAATTTATATACTAGTACTACAAGGACAGATTCCCCACTATTATGTCATTTATTCATTCAAGAAATATTTGTTGAGTGATCTTCATAGTCCAGGTAGTGTCATAGAAGTTGGTAGTATGACACACACACATACACGTGCACAGAATATGTACACATCTGCAGAATTCCTGCCTTCATGGAGGTTACGTTGTAGTTGAAGAATAATAAATATAAAAGTAGATGATGGTGATAAGGTTAGGTAGGTAGGTAGGTAGGTAGGTAGGTAGGTAGGTAGACAGGAAGATGAATAGATAGATAATCTCAGGTGGTTTTTAGTTCATAAAGCAATTGATGCAAAATATAGAGAAAGTGACAGAAATTAGGTCAGGATGAGAAACTCAGGAAGCTCTCCTAAGACAGTAATGCTTCAGCTGAGAACTAAGAGTTGTGCTGCTGGCAGCCATTTGGTATCTGGCAAAAGAGGGAGCAGGCTCTGGGACCCTGGGTGGCTCAGTCTGTTAAGCATCTGAATTTGGCTCAGGTCATGATATCAGGGTCCTGGGATGGAGCCCCTTGAGGAAACCTGGCCAGTGAAGATGCCCCCAACCATTGGCACTCAGCGGAGAGTCTGTCTCTCCCTCTGCTCCTCCCCCTGCTCCTGCTCTCTTTGTCTCTCTTAAATAAGTAAATCAATCATCAATCAATCAATCAATCAACAAAATCTTTAAAAAAAGGATCAGACTTTGCAGTGTCCATATTCCTCTATCTCTTGATGTATGTGTAAGCTTATGTGCATAATTTGTGCCTAAGCACATATGCATGTTTAGGATACATGTGACACATATAGAAACACATACATCTATATCTGTGTGTGTAAAATTTAAAATTGTAAACTCTCCATAAGCCTCTAACTGTTAATAGATTCATAATCATTTCCAACGTGAAGACTAATGACTAATTCATGTTTGAGATGGATATAAAATGCAAGATGGCATATTGCCTTTAATCTTAACAAACAGCATATTTCATCAATTAAAACAGTTAAATTATTATAAGTTAATCAATGCAAATTAACTTAATATGCATCAAAACTTATATTAACAACGAGTTTAAAACCAGATGAAGTTGCAGTGGTTGAACGCAAAATTCCAAGTGACTATTACATTGATGTGTCTTTGTTTGTTTGGAAACTGGTATTTATTTCATTAAAATTTCTTCAAATTGGGCTTGTTTTTATTTTCTAAAAATCATGGTATCTCTCCACTGATAAAATTAACATGTGTGATCTTTGTAACAGAATTACAGAAATTAACCCATTAAACTAATTGCCTAAAATTATATTGAATACATTGTGCTTATAAGCTGTATGTATGTAACAACAGCAACAGGTCATCAAACGAGAAAGAATTCTCATATATAGCGTAGTTTGTATAGAAAAGAGTATAAAACAGATAAAGCATCTGAAAATGTGGACTCTGAGAGTCTCAAGAAAGAAAAACCTTTGAGATAACTAATGTCAGGCTGATATAAACCGTGGGAATATTCTGTGCATATAATTCATAGAAAGCATTACAGAATTTTTTTATCATCTTCACCCAGAAGATGATATTGAGGGAAGGATGGGTAAGTACTGATTTAGCTTTGGTCGAGATGTTTGTCTGCCTCAATATATTACTACATGTGAGATTTACATCTTACTCTTTTAAAAAATGAGTGAGGAGAAACTTTTGAAACAAATCTAGTCCAGAAATTTCATTAGCACATACAAAAAAATTGGTATCATCAATATAAAGATTGGATATTATCTAAAAGCTCATTTCCACCCAGAAATGGTTCTCCAGGGGAAACATTAACTTTTATATAAGAGGAACATTTATAAACTTCCAGAGACAATTGTTCAGGTAAAGTTAAATTAACTTCATTTCTTCAATCACAAAATCTATTAATTGTGGTTTCTCCAGTGAAATGGTAGCTATAATATCAAAATATATATTTATCGTAATGAGCATAAAGGATTTTAGTCATTTAACTATATTGAAATATCTTTTATAAAATTTATTTGAAAGTCTATTACTTTCTTTATTTAAGAAAAAAGAAATGTTTAACCCAAAGACTGGTAAAGCTTATAACAAAGTCCTAATCTTATTTATTTTTTTTTAAGATTTTATTTATTTATTCAGGAGAGACACAGAGAGAGAGGCAGAGACATAGGCAGAGGGAGAAGCAGGCTTCCTGTGGGGAGCCTGATATGGGGGCTTGATCCCAGGGCCCCAGGATCACGACCTGAGCCAAAGACAGACCCTCAACCTCTGAGCCACCCAGGTGTCCCAAAGTCCTAGTCTTATACACGAGTAAACAGATGTAAATAATTCTGTTAATTGAATATGTCCTTGGATAATTTTTTTAATATACACAAAGACACTTAAACACATACACACAATTTATTTCGTTTTAAGTCATATAGTTTTATACAATCTAAAATGTTCCAAATGATTATTGAGGTTCTTTCTGTAGTTAAAATATTTAAATTTTCCCAGCTACCCACCTTTTTTGACCTAAAATGCAAATATAAGGCTTTTGGTTCTGTAGTGTTAAAGTGTATTTTCAATAAGACATAATTTAATCCATAATATATAACTGTTCATTGGAGATGAGTTAATACTTGGCTATTCCTTTGTAATTCCTTTCAATTTTTGATGTAGACCCATCCATTAGGCATGCAGCATCACAAAATACTACCTGCAAGATGCCAGGGAGTCAAGGCAAACTTTTGAATATAAGAACTTCTAGGGCTCCTGGGGGGTCAGTCGGTTTAGTATCTGCCTTCGGCTCAGGTCATGATGTTAAGGTCCTGGGATCAAGCCCCACCCACATTGGGCACCCTGGTCAGAGGGGAATCTGCTTCTCTATCTGCCCCTCTCCCCCCTTGTGCTCTCTCACTCTCCGTCTCTCAAATAAATAAATAGAACCTTAAAAAAAAAAAAAAGAACTTCTGAAAATATGTTGGAATGAATTAAAAGATTCAAGACATGATCACACAAGCAGAGCTCAGACCCTAGAAGCACTTAGAGCAGGCCAAACTCTAAAACAATATAGGTAGGAATCTCACAGTGCTTTACTACTCATATTCTGAGAAGTACCATCCAAAATACATTCTCTAATGTCAAATAATTAACACATACATACTTCACAAAGTTTCTTTTGAGTATGTTAAAATTCCAATAGTAGAATAGTATAATCTCTGATGAAACTGTGAAAACTCTTTAAATTTATTTTTTTAATGCATTTGCCTTTGAAGAGGCTAATTAAATCAGTTAGAAATTAAAAATTGGAGCATTAAGGCACAACAAAAATTATTTTTCTTAAACTCTACTGAAAAATATGTGTCCCTCACAAGCTTTGGAGAAATAATAATTAGCATCTCCCTTAGGGCTCATACAAAAGCTTCCTGGATAGAAAAAAATGTATTTTGAAAATATGAGAATTGTTATTGGATTAAATTGATTTAGTATGAATGTCAATCTATACCTCTTACTTATTCTTACATTTAAAACATACATAACATTGAGGATAAAAATGTTAGTGAGTTTGTCTGTTTCCATCATTTGGGGAGAGGATTTTGTGTTGTATTTCATTAATCCAAATTTGTTTTAATTTGTTAAGCCTGTGATCTACAATATCTTCCTCCAGGTGTGTTTTACAGTGTGTGGTGTCTTCTAGGTTTCTGGAGCCCCATTCCATGAATGTTAGGGAGGCATAATGTTCAAAATTATGCTCTGGTGATTCAAAAAAATTAAGTTTCTAAAACTACCAATTTCATTCCACGAAAATTTAAAAGGTTATAAATTGATATTTCTTGTTTGTTTTTGTTTTTACACATAAATAGCTTTTCGTTCCAGCTTTGCAAGGAAAAATCCTATTGTACAGCTGGGGGCCCTGGGTGGGTGAGGCATTCTCCAAGGGACAAAGGACAGGGAGGATTAGGACAAGAGGAGCAACAATTCTCCTTGAAAGGAACTTGGGACTCCTCTGGCTCCCTCCTCCTGACTTCCAAGGAGCTATAAACTACTGGACCATGGAGTCCTTGTCCCCCATTCCCTTTCTCACCATCCATAAGAATCTCTTAAGCAAGAGGGCCCAGGCTCCAAAATAATTTAAAATAATAAGGTAGAAAGGCATCCAGAGCCTTGGGCTCCTTTAGCAATTCCAGGGAAGAGGGATCATCCTTGGTGGGGAATGACCTTCCTCCCATTCAGGCTGAAGGCTCAGTAACTGTATCTTTCCTGTTTGTTTTGGGTTTTGTTTTTGTAAAACAAGAAACTGATAAAATGACCATGCAGTGCAAATCTGTGGATACCCTGGAGGGGAGTTCCCACTAGAGGAGGGAGAGGAACAGGGCTGTTCCAGCTCATACAAAGCCTCATGCATTGTGAAATTGATCCAACTCTCTTTGGGCCTCTTCCAAGATCGGCATGAGCATATTGGGCAGGTTGCACATAGGGTATTGATTGTGGCTTTTGGTAACAGGGGGTCCCTCTTCCTGCTGCCTCAGAGCCTATAGCTGGGCATGTTTCCCAGCCTGTTCCCAATCCTTTATCCCTCGCCTCCCCACCTTAGGCTGGAGAGGGAAACTGCAGGATCTCTAGCACTCCAGAGGGGCTCTGAGATATTTCTGGCAACCACTGGTCTTTGGGGTGGATATCTGTGCCCACTGCTGGGGTTCAGCTCTTCTTTATGCATGCTACTGGCCAGCTTGTCAAAGGTAGACTTAACTTCTTGTTGAAGGCCGTTATATCCACATGGTCCTTGCCCAGAGCAGTCATTGTCAGGAATGAGATCTCATGGGAGATGCCCCTATGTAGATGCGGGCCCATAGGAAGCACCCCTGTTGTTTCCAGCAGGAGCCCTACAGTCTTGTGCACCTCATGGTGATCAACATGGCACAGTATCAACTCCAGCAACTTCAGGGTAAGGGATGCAGGTACTGGGCCTGACCACACATCCTCCTGGGAGACCTGATTGTGGACCCTCTAGATCACATAGAGGGGTCTGGATATCCCACAGAAGCTGCATCTGCACAGACTCTGGATCAGGTGTCAGTAAAGGAGATGGGACCTGAGGGGGCAGGGGCCCTTTGCAGGGGTCCAGCACTAGGCATGTCAAAATACCAGGCAGGTGCAGGTGCAGGAAAAACCACAGAAGGTTCCAGAAGATATGGGATGGGTAGCAGGCAGCTCAGGTGACACCAGCAGCTCACTGTTCTGGTTCTTTACCAGTAACTCCTGGTCCTTACATGGCACCAGGGACTCAAGCATGTCCAGCCCCCCCCCCCCGCCCCGCCCAACCTGCCAGGAGGTGCCCTGCATGTGCCCACTGCAGAGCTGGAAGTCACTATGGGTAAGACAGAGCATGGGGATCTGGGCCCCCAGGATCAGGAGCATCTTTGCTGACCCTGGCACTAGCAAGGGCAGGCTTGGAGTTAGGGGCTTTGGGTTAGGAATCAAGAGTCTGAACACTGACCCCGGAGCACAGAGGGGCAGGCACAGGAAGGGAGACAGACATTTCTTAGATCTTTAAAGAAGTGTCTATATGGATACATTTAGATTTGAATCAGATTTGATTGTGTTTTGGAGAAAGCAAAATATTTGCTTTATTTGGAACTGGGCAAATTATGTAAACTTAAATTCACTGAAAAGAATAATAAAATGAGATATTAATGGCACTATTAAGATCACTCTGGGCTAAAGGAGCCAGGAAACTTCTAATTATCCTTCAATCCAACCACATTTCTTTTCCTGACATTTCAGGGAGATGTCTGTGCAAAGAGGCACAAGAAATAAAGGAAATTGTGCTCTCTTAATAGGGTCACAGCTCTGGTTAACTAGGCTGGACCAACGTGAAAGCGGCTCTGCCTAAACTAAAGATTCTAACTCTAAAGAGTAATTAAAAGCGACACATGCAGTGCAGGGAAATTATTAACCAGAGAGCGAGGAGGAGGATGCATAGATGCATAATGCCATGCTCCAACCTGGCCAGGTAGTACTTTCTCTTCCTCTCCATGTGGTCTCCTCAGGCTGGGGCTGCGGAAGACGGTGGGCAAAGAGGAAGACAAAGATGGCTGATTTGACTTCAAGCATCAGGAACTTAATTCATCTTATTTCTCCAACTTTATGGCGAGGACAGAAGATGAGGTACAGAGCCTCATGCATTGTGAAGTTGTTAGGAATTGTCTAGATGGCAACAACAACCAAAAAATGGTCATAGAAAGCCATCTATTTAAGCTAGTGGTGGACAAGCAAGAGTCACAAAAGATGTAATGAAACCTTGTCTTCTGTCAAATCCAATGCGGCTGGCTTCTCATGCTGTTCACCACATAAATTTAAGCTGGAAATGAAGAAAACCTGTAAAAGGGAAGGTCATCAATGATATTGTAATCGCGCCATAGGATGACGGATGAGAGCAGTGCTGGTGGTGAGCACATTACGAAGGAGAGAGTAGTTAAATGACTCTGTTGTACAGCTCAAAGGAATGTAGCGTTGGGTGTCAGCTGTGCTCAAATAAACAAAATTAGAAGGAAAAAAAAAGAAATCTAAATAAACAGAATAGAATTTTTGTCTATCAGTTGCTATGAGAGTGTTACACTGAATTAACTCTAAATCATTTGAATTGCATATATCCTATGTGAATTTTACTGATTCCCGTATTTTGCTCTCGAGAATATCATCTTCAATAGTAGACAATGTCTGATGGCCCGATTATGTAGTTTATTCAGTTAAATTAACATTTACCGTGTGCAATGAAGAAAACAATGGTATTAATGATGTTTTGGTGCAGTTTATAATGTGAGGAAATAATGACTCATGAACATATATAGATACCAATATATCTATATAACTGAAATTAAAGTAAAAATGAAAGAGTTGTCAAATTTGACATCTCTCTTTCTCTCTATTTATCTCTATTTCTTTCTTTAATCTGACCTGCCTTCTTACTGTAGGACCTGGAATGCTAGAAGAATAGTAGGAATGCGAGCGAGTCCCGGGCAGGTGTTCTTGCCCACAGCAATGAAAAAAAAAGATTGGTCCTGTCTTCCTGATTAAGGATACCTGGGACCTAAGAGAAACTAAAATATAAAGGACACTTCCTACTTTTCTTATTGTTCTTTTCTTAGCAGGGTTTTTTAGTAAATCCAGGAAACTTTCTGCCATATATTTCACCTGGTCTTTTGTTCTTACGTGCAATATGTTGCCAGTAAAAATCCCTGATATTTGGTATAAATATCCTGAATATGACCCTTTTTGGCTTAGATCCACCATACATGATTGCTCTTTCGTCAGGAATTGATCCCTGTTGGTAAAACACGAACTACGGTTTTCTGGAACTTTTAACTACTAGCCTTACTGAGAATAAACCTGTACAAATTGACTCCAGAGCCTACCATCCTAAATAGAAGCCCTATTCTACAGGCTCCTTAATCTTCCTGGGAAAGTTACCCAGTGCTTAGATTTGGCTTTATGTCAATATGCAAGTGGTTTGCTCCCCACACAAGTGGACTCAATTCTAGTTTAAGTTCATCAGGACAGACCAAATCCTACCCAAATTTTTTCTGTCATCTGTTTTATTTAAATCTAATTAATCAGAGTCAGGTTCTTAAACCCTGAATATCTCATTTAAAAAAAAAAAAAAAAAAACATGCTCCATATCCCGTTTCCATAAACAACTGAAAAGACAACTTTCTTTTTAGTTCTTCAAATTGTTTTTTTCAAAGTTTGTAGACATTTCAGATATTTTTTTTTAAATTTTTGTGTTTCTTCTAATTGTTTCCAATACTCTATGAATCATATTCATTACTTTGTTTGGAATAAAGCACTAACAGATACTAAATGGTCATATTTTAACACTCCTATTCTAACCTCTTTTCCTAATGACTGCACTCTCATGTCCTGTATCTGAGATGGGTATTGTCCACCAATATTTAGTAACTTCTTCCATAGCAGATTTATGATTCAAATATAGCTTTCCAGCCACACAGTATATTTCTTAGCCCCTACTCCAACTTGGTTTAACCACGTGACTAGGTGCCGAATGAATGTACGTAGGTATCCCAGTTCTGGCTCAAGGCTTTGAAACATAAATTTACCCCCTCCATACTTTCTTCTTATTTTTACTAGCTGTGTGCAAATATTAAAAAAATAATAATAATAAGGGATGGTGGTACTCTTGCCCTAAAATGGAAGAATATTGGGTCACTGAATTATTATAGGGAAGAAAGACACACTACAACCAAGAGTAACAGACTAGAATTTTTCTTTTTCTTTAAGATTGTATTTATTTATTTGAAAGCAAAATCAAGAGAGCTCCTGTGCTGGAGCAGGGTGGAAGGGCAGAGAGAGAAGCAGACTCCCTGCTGAGCAGGGAGCAGGAGACAGAGCTGATCCCTGGACCCTGAGATCAAGACCTGAACTGAAGGCAGATGCTTAACAGACTGAGCCACCCAGGTACCCCTAGAATTATTTTGTAAATGATAAATAAGATTATTTTTCAGATATTCTGTATTTTAGATAATTTTGTTATCACCACACACTTGCCTTGAAAAACAACCCAAACTCTTTTGACTCGAATAATTTTGATGGTTTTCCTTGGGAAATCTTTTGGAGACTTTCTTATAGAGGTTAGGTGTTCGCATTGTGTCCCCTGTCCATGTAACATCATGTGTCACATTCTTCATTACGTGATTCTTCCTTGTTTTATTTTAACTTCTGCAAGAAGGCTGTATTTGTATTTGCTCACAGAATAGGAGCAGTTAGTTTCTGCCTTATTTTCGGGAACATCCCCAGCACCTAAGCCTTGCAACTTGGAACATATGGAGTGCTAAATAAATATGTATTCAAATGACATGATTGAACACAATGATCAGAAGGCCACATTGATTTAAGACTCAAAATCTCCAGCGACACTTTAGGAAGGCAACAGATACACTAATCTGTAAAATGCTTTCTCCTTTTTTATTTAATTTCCTTTAAAATAAAAGTCTTATAATTTCATAAAAAATATATCCATTTGCAAGCCTGTGTAAACTGGTTTTAATTCAATGTTAGATTTTTAGAATTGGAATATAGTCAATAATATCCACAACACTATGTGAGAGTTAAAAGGAAAAAAAAAGTAATAAATGACTGTGCTAATTTTTCTTATTTGCTGCAAAATGGTAGTCAATATTTGTGTCATGCTCATCAATATGCCTCATACACTTACTTAGCATTGATATATGTTAAATATAAATCAATATTAAAAGTGTTAGTAGCTGTGCGTATCTGCATTCAGTATGATTAATTTCCAAAAGAAAAAAAAATTAGCAGCAGCCAAAACACTTCAAAAATGTAGTTCAGAAATGCAAAGAAGCTTTTACTAGATTAACCAACCATGTGAAAATAGCATCTTTGAACTATAGATATTTTTGCTTAATATGACAGTTAACTAAGCTTTTTTTAAGTACATTTTTTTCTACAGAAACTGAAAAGCTTTTCCAATTCATTTATTTATTGGACATTTTTATATATTCACAGGGAGATGATGCTTGCTTCCTTACCTCTTCAATTTTAGGTACTTGGACTCCTAAATAAAATGGATTTTATTCAGGTTAATCGCCTTTAGCCAGAATCTGAACTGTTTTTTGGTTGAGTTCTTTTGCTCTAAGGCTTAAACTACTTCTTAGATGTCCCCTTTCATAATTAAGATAAAATCCTCAATTAAAATCCTCTCTGAAAGAGTTCTGGCATATTGTTACAGTGCCAAGACTATGGAATGTAACCTAATTCGCTACTAGATCTCTAGGCTTTATATTGTAACTGAAATGTCCAGTAATTCACGTTCATCTGAGTACATTTACCAATTACAAGTTGAACATTTCTTTGAGGCTTAATAAGTGTGTCTTTTCTTTTAAGACTCTACCTTCAGAGTTACTATTCACTTCCTAGTCTCCCTTGCCTGTCAATTCTAAACGCATCACCAATTAACTAATTCTCTTGAAGTCTTTATTTTTGAATTATTCTTAAAAAGACAGAGACATTTGGCATATTTTGTGTCTGAGACTTATCTGAAATATCTAGTCAGTATTTGGAATGAATTACATCACTCATGATTGTTACTGTTCCATATAACCACTAAGTATGAATACAGAACTCTAAATATCACTCTTCTAATCAAATGCTTATTGATTTTTTCTCATGCTTCCACATATGTATCTGAATTTATCCTATTATCAATGAACACTTTCTTTTTATGGCAAGTTGTTTGTTGAGCTTTGAAAGCAGGGCATAGGGACCTATAGTTGTAATTCAGGGAGATCTAAACAAGTAAATCTTTGTAAATTGAGTTATAGCATGGCCCTTACTATTATGTTTGTCTCTTAGTACTTCAGAATATCTAAAAGCTTTAGAAAAGTGCACAAAGTGTTGATACTATAAATACAATGATGAAAATAATATAATGATGAAACCAGACAAGCCATAATTCTACGAGTAAGAGTAAATCAAAATGAAATAAAAGAAAATTTTCATTAGCAAAAAGTAATCTGAACTTGTAAAAGCTCAGGGTGTCCATTACCATACTTTTCTTTGCATATTTCCTTCATAATGGAAAAAAATAATGTTTAAATTTTATCCCTTTGGAACATTGTATTGTGTCTGCAATCACCATGCATGAAGTGATTAAAAGTGTTTTTGAACAAAAGGAAAAAGTATACAAGTCTGCATACGGTGTTAAAGTGTTATTCACTCTATATAATCATGTTTAGATTATATAGATCTAATCATGTTGATCATGTTTAGATGGTTTCTCACCATCTTATCTCTTCTTTCTTGCTCAACTCGTTTTGGTCTTTTCTAATATCTTGAGAATTAACATGGTGTTTTTCATTGTTTCACTTTTCTGGTACAGTGAATCTGTTTTTTTGTTTTTTTTTTTTTTCTCTCTCTCTAAGGATCTTTTCAGTTCTGTGCATGAAGATAAAATAGATTCCATATAAATTGGTTTAATAAATAAACTGCATATCCAACAGTACTCTATGGAATATCGTATAATAAAATATGGTAAAGGAAGACCATTGTAACAGATCAGGTTTCCTGGGAAACAGACTTGGAAATGGAGTATGAAGGAGCTCTCTCTCTTCAGTGCCCCAAGCCACAGGGATCCATTGGCTTGTGATAGTCACAAAAGAGACTTTAACGGATCCACTGGGATACGCTAAAGAGGAAATGACCCTTCAGAGTTTTTCTAAATTGGCAAAAAAGACTTGTTTTTATACTCCAGCATCTATCTGCCTTTCCAGGAACCAGAGTTTGTCTTTCATAAGGCGATTGTCTTCGGTAGACGCAGTTTCCAAAATGAGCAGTTAGCCAAGAACTGTCAGCCAACAAGGCTTCCCAGGAGCTGAGAAAATAAATCCTCTGGAACTGAAGGTGGTTTTTGGGTAGCATGGCATCCAAAATGGGCAGTATGCATGAAATGTTCATCTTTTTTTTTTTAAGATTTTATTTATTTATTTGAGATTGAGACAGAGAGAGAAAGCACAAGTAGGGAGGATGTGGAGAAGCAGTCTCCTTGTGGAGCAGGGAGCCAGATGACGGACTCGATCCCAGGACCCTTGGATCATGACCTGAGCCAACAGCAGATGCCTACCCGACTGAGCCACCCAGGTGCTCCCAAAATGGTCATCTTGACATGAAACTAAACATATTTCAACTTCATCTATTATTAAAATCATAAAGTCAAAGTTTATGGTTACTCATCTTTAAAAATTCGAAGGGAATAGTATCATCACCTAACAGAGTTTATGTTTCACCCATTCTCCTTTTTTTTTTTTTTCTGGACCCTACTGTCTTTTATTAGTAAACTCTCTTTCTCTTGCTCTCTCTCTCTCTCTCTCCCTCTTTCTGATAAATATCCACTTTCCTCATATTCTCTCTCTGAATTCATAATCTCTCCTCCTTCACACCCTCAAATATCTTTCCTTCAAGGTCTTGATGTCAATTAGCAGCCTTGATGTAAATAATTCTGTAGAAGTAAGGTAGGTATGTAATATAATGCATAGAGCTTCCACAACATTAAATGGAAAATAACTCTGCAAAACAGTTTTGGCAAAATGAATATGTTCTATCTCATTTATGTCACCTGAACCCTTTGGTCTATCTTATCCTTTACAGCCTGTGATTGAAAAGTCACCCCAGTAGTGATTATTTTCCTAATCTCACATGTATCTCATAACCTCTGATTTTACAGATATAAGGGATGAAAGAGCTTACATCACTTTTTCAAGGCTGCAAAACTAGTTACTGATCTTCCCATTGTATCTTGATTTTTTGTTCATGGGCGCATGGCTTTCACAGTGCCTAGAGCATAAGCAGTATTTGAGAAATATTTGTTGTTGAAAAGAGGAGGAGAGAGAAAATAAACAGCAGCAAAAAATCACTTTGAATAAGGCCAACAAAGCCAGCAGAGAAGGGGGCTTAAGATGGTAGAACACATATGCTATTATAAAATCACAAAGTACAAAAATTTATATTAAAGTTTGCTCAAGGGTTAGAGTGTAGTCCCCACTTACCTGAAGTTTGGGTTACTGTGGTCAGTCCTGGTCAGAAGCAGATGATCCTCTTTCTGCCATATTGGCGGAAGGTCGATGGTAGCCTAGTGCTACACCACGACATGTAGGCCATTCACCTCGCTTCATCTCATACCCTAGGCATGTTATCCTCTCACATCATCACAAGAGGAAGGGTGAGTACAGTCCAATAAGACATTTTTAGAGAGAGAGAGAGACCATATTCTCATGACTTTTATTACAGTATGGTGTTATTGCTATTTTTTATTGTTAACAGTTACTCTGTCTTATTTATAAATTACGCTTTTAAACCTATAAATTAAATACACATAGGGTTGTATGTGCAGGAAAGAAACGTTGCATATACAGTGTTTGGTACCATTCTCATTTTTAGGCCATCACTGGAGGTCTTAGAACATATCCCACGTGAGTACGATATATTCTGGATCATAAGTACCCTTAGCAGCAAACGAGAATTTGCAAGGAGCTTAACTGGGCTCCTGGTCATCACAATATTAAATTCCCATCGATTTTAGGACAAATAAAGTAAGTAAATTAGATAGGATCCGGGAAACATTTACTGATTTTATCTTTCCCTTTAGAGGTATTATTCTAAGACAGCAAGAAATAGAGCGTATCTCTGGTCATGGAAACAGCCTAGGTAATTTTAATAATGACCCTGGTAATCTCACGACATCGTTTTGCCTTAGGACTATATCAGTTAAGTCTTTTAATACCTCTGAGGTTCAGTTTCCCCCAACAGAAAAATGAAGGGCTTTCTCTATGGCCTCAGAGGCTTCCCTAAGTGCTAAATCTCTAGATTTAGATTTCTCTAAATCTAAGTTTGTTTCTCATCTCTATGTGTGTCACTTCTGCTATGTGTGTCTTACTTCCTTTATACATGCTTTTAAGCTCTCTGGTTTATCATATCGTTTTTTTTTTTCCAAACTTACACATTTCTTTGGGCACATTTGCACATATGTGAAACACATTCATGAGTAAGACATCAGAATTATCCTTTCGAGAACATCTATATGTTTAGCTTCTGAAACATCACTGTACTTGATCATGAGATGCTAAGTCAAACCCTGCAAACGATGTCATGTAAGGCATATATATTGTGTTAACTCTCAATAATAATAATAATAATAATAATAATAATAATAATAATAAAAAGACCCTGAACTCTTCTAAATATCAAAACACTCTGGCTCCAAGGAATTCACATAAATATTATGCACCCAGATACATATTTTACAAAACAGATAAAGACTTTGCTGTTCTTGTGACATAGATATGGACTTTTAAGTAGAAAGGCTTTTACTGATTTTCAGTTTGCCAGTATCAGACTTTCAAGGAGCAAGAAATGTTATTGCTCTATAGGCCAAATTATTATTTTTATAATCCCATCTCCCTGTTACTTTTTGTGTTTACTTCTTTGCTAGCTAATCAGAGATCCCCACTTATTATTCTTCCAATATATATTGTTAAGGAAAACATTTATCTTCCACTTGCCCAACATATTATACATTTAATTCTTGATTTAAAAGTAAACACTAGGATAAATACAGTTTGCAAAGATTTTCTAATACCTTAAGTCATGGGTTTCAGTCTTTGGATATTTTTCCCTTGTTGCTATGATCCTTCAGATTTTTTTCTACTGCTCGAGTCCATTGAGGTTCCTACTTTGAGCACCGATGTAAATTTCTGGAACCAGATCCTACAGAGTGCAGAAAGGCCATTTATTGTTACAGAGCAACAAAGCCTTTAAATAGTCCCTAGCCCTACATGTTTGCTACAAATTTTCATCTTCCAAGGTTCACATTTTGGCATAGTTGTGCTCAAAATATGAAGTGCTTCTGCATAAATCTACAATATATTTTTCAAAAATAGTTCTCCCAAAGTAGCCCATGGGGAGAAATACAGCAAGCAAACAAGACACTCACTGAAAAGGATGGTCTGAAATATAATTGGAAATTGTTTCACTGCAGAGAATTTCATAATTAATTCTCCAGATTACTGCTATGATTATTCAAGCTTTAACATGTTCTAGCAAAAGTCCTCCCAGTATAAGATATTTTAAAGTAAGTGTCTATTGTATTTTTTAAACTCCAAAATTTTGTTACATTCTGAGGTATGAAACCAGGCAAATGATATTACCATTTATTGCGTAGGTACCCGCTGCTTTCCAAACTTAAATACTTTCAAATCTCTCAACCTTTACAAGTCTCTCATCTCTTTCTCTCTTTTGTAGAAGGACTGAAGGTAAAGAAAAAGAATATAGCAACTTCTATAGACTTGAATATTGTCTTGTTACAGATGGAGGCCTTTTCTCAGTTACAATGTTTGTCTTCCTCTTTTGGATTTGTAGATTAGAAAAGATATCCGAACTTTGAAGCCAGATTGACTTCGTTTTAAATCTCAAATCCTAGGTGTGTAACTTCAGAAAAAGTGTCCTTTTCCTCATATATAGAAAGGGGAATACTTGACCAATACACGAATCCATACTTGGGAGCACACTTGATTGTTGGCACATCTCAGGAAATATTGTTTTTCTCTTTCATTAAGTGGAAAAAAGAAGCTCTAGCTGAGCTTTGTGATATAAGCTCTGAGATTTGTGAAAATTTTTTTACCTCTGCCAAATAGTTCAGACAAAGTTTTGAAATTCTTTAATTAATAATAATAAGCAGCAGCATATATTGAAAACTTATGTTTTCCAAACACTACAGAATCAGAGAAGAATGAAAAGCCTTTTTTCTTAAGTATTTCAGACTATATTAAAGATGATTATATATGTATATTTAATATGTATTATGGGATATAATATATATCAGATACTTATTATATGAGAGGTAAACTCTAATTAAAATAAACTTTATTGGGGCACCTGGGTAGTTCATATGGTGAAGCAACTGACTCTTGATTTTGGCTCAGGTCATGATTTCAGGATCCTGAGATCAAGTCCTGCATCAGGCTCCGTGCTAAGCATGGAGCCGGCTTAAGATTGTCTCTCCCTTTCTCTCTGCTTCTCCCTGCCCCCACTTGTGCACATTCTCTATCAATTAAAAAAAAAAAGGTTTTTTTAATTAATTAAAATAAACTTTATTTTTCAGATTCATAGGCTTATATTAGGTTTATTAGTATTGACAGGTATCTTATACCCCATGTATCATCTTCTTGATGATTAATGATTTTCCATCTTTGGTCACCTCAGAGTGTTCACAAAAGACCTGATATGCAGACCATGTACCTATCACAGGTGGGGCAGAAGGTTATATTGACACTGATTTCCACATTACTGCAATTTTATTCTTTTTAGTAAGTGGAGTAGTATTTTTTTTTCAAAGGAAAATATATAAATGTTTGAGATATTTTCTATTTGATATCTTCCAGCTCAACCTAATCTCATCCCTGGACAACACAATTCATTTCCTTTAGAGGCTACTTTTACTGTTACAACTTATTTTCAAATGACATCTATGCTTCTATATTTTGATTCACCTATTTTAGATATTCTTATGTATTTATTTCATCACCTGTTTCCTACTAAGTATGACTTAGCTATCTTATCACTCTCTTCTTTTGTCACTTCTTCAAATATTGACATATCACAATTCGAATTTAATATGCATTCATTTTTACCATGCTGTGATTATGTAATTTTGTTCACTGCAAGTTCAAGTAAACTTTGATGATTATTTTTCCACTATATAACATTTTCTATGTCTATAGTGATAAAATTTGCCTTTTTAAAATTATTTACTTGAATTCAAAAGAACTATCCCTTATTTATTTTGGTAAACCAATTCAGATATCATTCATCTATCAATAATTAATTTTCAGTTCTCAACTATATGAGATAATCTATCAATTTATTTATTCATTTATTCATGTTTGTTTTGTTTTCCTATGGATTTAATCCAAACTATTTGCGCTTTGGACCTTACAGCAAGTTTTACACCTTGAACTTCTTTGCTTTCTAACATAAGAAATCTTGGTTCCTAGATACTATTTCTTTATTTTTCTTGGTTTCCTAAGAATCTGTGTGTATTAGATAATTTGTAAGCCCTTCTGTATTTGAAAATGCTTTTCCCTCTGAATTTGTGGTTAAGAGTTTGGCTAGGGGGGGTACCTGGGTGGCTCAGTGGTTGAGTGTCTGCCTTTGGCTCAAGTTGTGATCCTGGGGTCTTAGGATCGAGTCCCTCATCGGGCTCCCCTCAGGAAGCCTGCTTCTCCCTCTGCCTATGTCTCTATCTCTACCTTTCTCTGTGCCTCTCATGAATAAATAAATCTATAAAATCTTTTTTTTTTTTTTAGAGTTCGGTTAGGTGTAGAATGCTAACATGTCTTCTTCTTCTTCCATCACTTCCTAGATTCACTGTTGCTATTGAGTGATCTAATTTCTGCTTTCCAATTTTTGCTATAGAATCCATTTATGCTTAATCAGAATAATTTTTGGTCTTCTATGTATCACTTGTTTTCTGAAATCTTGCAACCCGATAAATGGGCTTGGGCTTTGATTTTTTGTCAATTTGTCTAACTCCATGAAGGAAGAAGGCATGTTAGTTAATTAGTATTAGACTGCATCAATTAGATGATAAATAGCTTGCCTGTGTTAATAGCTACAGCAAATCTCAGGATCAGAGTCATGAGCATTATTAACTTCTGTCAAGTGATACTGGCTTTCTCTTTGTGGTGGTAGCATCGTTTCCTTTTTAGATGTCTTTATATAAGTCAGAAAAGAGGTCTGTCAAAAATATTCAGGATGTAAAAAGACATTGAGCACGTATAACCGAAGTGACAAGGTGGTATGTAGATTTAGCAAAATGCACAAAACGCGCATCATAATAAGGCAAAGTGAGAAGGTGGCGTTTCACTCTGTTGCATCTGTCCCTTTGTGCATAGGCCTAATATTTCCAGTGCTTAAGAGCCATAAGTTTCCCAAAATAACTTTTACTTTCTGTATCAAGTGCATCATGTTTCAGTCTCCGTATTCTTGTTTGAGTCCTTAGCTTCATATGGAGGCTGCAATAGGGCTCAGCCTCATTTTACAGCAGTGACACCGTGACTTTGAGGATATCCTCTGGTTAGTTCTGTTTGTTTCTATTACCAAGCTAAACGGCCCTAAAGAGAAGGCTTTTATTTGATATTATCTGACCAAATATTTATAAAATAGTGACCTAAGTTGTACTTTTATTGCTCTTAATATCATGTTCTCAGCGTACAGATTTTTGATTGCAGTGATTTACTCAAGGCTTTTCTCATGGAAGGGAGAGATAATGATGACATGAGCAAGTGGCTAATGATTCATCATCTGCTCTCTGGCAGGGCTCTCCATTATTTCTCTTTATAGGAACATGGACCTGAGATTGATTTTATTTGAGCGTTGATCGCCCATCAGAGATTTTCCATGCCTGTATGCTTTCAAAAGGAAAATTGCAGTCATCTGTTTCTCAAACTCCCTGTTTTCTTGGTTCAACTAGTTGAATTAGCGATATACCACCAAATCCCACTTTCAGGACCAACAAGCTACTTTTTCTATTGTACTTATATCAAGGTTTTAGGCTGGGAATTACAAGTCTTAAGATCTTTAACAACCTCATAGTTGTACCATACAAGATTCCATAATTTGAAACTTAGCTCCTAAGCTGCCATTCTCTACCTCATAGAGGCTCCTGTAGGTGTATCATAAAGAGTGAAGGTGTCTCAGCTTCAATGGAGGAAAAATTGGAATGTGCATGAAAACATAATTGTGTGTCCCTACACATATAGGAGACAAATCCTATGGAAATAGCGAGAATTGAAAGATAAACTTCCTGTAATAAATCTCAGTAATCCATACAATTTTAAAGAAGAACATTTCCAGAATTGTAATGGATAGTAGAAACTTTGAATTTTAAAAAGTTACAAAAAAATTGGTCTATTTTTTTTGCAATAGTTTTATTTAGTTTTTAAAATATTTTATTTATTGATCCATGGGACACACAGAGAGAGGCAGAGACACAGGCAGAGGGAGAAGCAGGCTTCCCCCCCGGGGATCCTAATGCAGGACTCGATCCCAGACTCTTAGAATCAAGCCCTGAGCCAAAGGCAGATGCTCAACCACTGAGTCATCCAGGCCTCCCTTTGCAACAGTTTTAAATAATAGTTTGCAATTGGAATTTCTGGTTTAGATACACTTTGATCATTACTAGAGGGTCACATTCTGGTCCCGTACAACTTAATATCCATCACTGTTTCCCCATAAGCCTGGGACCACATATATTTCAAAACGCTCAATGTAAACTTTGATCTGGGTTGTGTTTTGTTTTAATAATCATTTTCACTTAGGAAAGAGTGAGAAAACACATATTCTTCCTAAATTGCCCTAAAATTAAATTATTTTAGTAAAATAATTTGTATCTGTTTCTCTTTATCAAATATATTTTGGCTTGCTTTTAAACACAGAACATTTAAGAGTGAGCCTATCATATTTATCATAATTGTTTTTATCTTTTTGAACTAATTTTGAATGTTCTTTGTTATACCTCTAAAAACAAAGTCTCCAATCAGTATCTTCCAGATATTGAATGCTTCCTCTGTTTCTCATTTTACTAATCTCTGAGTTTAAGAATAATAAGTTTTAACTGGAGATCAGAGGAAACAATTAACCTTGAGAAGAAGTATATAGCACTCTAGTTAATGGAAATATTTTTCACATTTTATTCACATGAATAAGATGACCTTAAAACACATCCTGGTTACCACTCTGCAATAATAAGAGTTCTGTTAAATGACTTTAGGCCACACACAAAAAAAATCAATTAAATGATCAAAACCTTGTTAGTGGAGAAGTTCCTAATACTAGATTATGCACATTGTCACACTGATGTATGTGGCTTGCGTAAGTTGAAAGACAATAATGATTTTTTTAATACAGTGTTTAATCCTCTGTGGGACACAGGATGGTGTTATTAGAGGAAATGAAATACATAGCATTAAACACTTAGTATTTTAAAGGCTGACAGTTTCTGAATAAAAAAAAATGTTGCTTTAAAAAAAAAATTCCTTGTTATTTTATTTCATCTATACATGCTCCTATTTTTTTTTCTGTTTGCTTATTTTATTTTGTTTTGGCTTTTTTTTTTTCCACTGTAATAATAATAGTATCAAATTTCAGGAAGTTTAGCACACACACTAATTGCTTATTAAAATATTATTTATTCTTGACCTGGGGATAGCACAGTCATTCATCATTATAAGGAGTATCACCCCTAAATCCTCACCAGTCAAACTAGTTGTTCTCAAACTTTAGCATAAGAAGCACATGGAGGATGGGGCACCCTGGGCAGCTTAGTGCAGAAGGTCTACCTTTGGCTCAGGTCATGATCCCAGGGTCCTGGGATGGAACCTGCATTGGACTCCCTGCTCATCAAAAAAGTCTGCTCCTCCCTCTCCTTCTGCCCCTGCTCATGTTCTCTCCCTCTCGCTCACTTTTTTTTCAAATAAATAAATAAGAATCTTTAAAAATGAAATTTAAAAAAAAGAATCATATAGAGGACTTGTTAAAACAAAAACTGCTGGGCCCACCCCCAGAGTTTGATTCAATAAATCTTGGCTATCTGTATTCATTTGAGTCCCCACATGATACTTATGTTACTAGTTGAGGGATCACACTTTGAAAAACAGTGACTTAACCATCTTCTTATTCTAACTACCGTTACCTCTGCCTAAAACCCCATCCATCTCCCCTTCATCCTCCTAGCTAGTATCTACCCAATATCCAAAACTCAGCTGAGAAGTTACTTCTTATGGGAAAACTTCCCAAATGCCCCCAGCTTAGATTTGAGGCCTGTACCTATCAGGTGCCAACTACACAGTAATCTGAAAATAAGAAGTTTAATATAAAGAATAGTACTTATAATAAGGGATTGGAGAGTAATGAGGGCTTGTCAGTAAGAGTTAGAGAGAACTCTAAACAACAGATACAAAGACCAGGCACTGCCCCAGGGTCTGTGATCTAGACCTCCCTACAGAGGAAATAAGCATGGTCACTGAATGATAGAGAAGTCCCTCCGGTGCTGTACCTGTGGAACTTGCTGGAAATCTGCCTTCTTAGGTATCAGGAGAAGTAGTCCATGGGAAGGGTGTTCACCTCTGTGTGCCATAGAATCTGGGTGGTGCAGGAGGCACACATACTGGGAGAGCCTGGTGCTGAAGAATAACGCCCCCACCCCCGCCCCTGCAAGACTGCACCCTGGGTGTACTAAAAGAATCTGCTAAAAGGAGCACAGTGAAATAAATAGGGAAAACCCTTTCATCTTGCAGATGCCTCTAACACCAGCTCTTGACAAAGACTGATGTTATGCCATCTGGGAAAGTTAAAAAAAAAAAAATGTTTTAAAGGCCCAAGTGAATTTTCCCAGAGAAGTCAGTGAAGAATGGATCTGAGAGATCCAGATCCAATAAGTTGGTAATTGTGATCCTCCTATTTGGAGGGATACACAGTGTACTACTCAAAAAATACACATTGAACTAAACTCCCATGGTGACTATGCCTACTTCATTGATACATTTGGTTTATTCGGTAGGCATTATTAAATATATAACAGCACTGACCATATTACATTATTATTTTAATCCCAATACTCACTAAGTACCTGGAACATTTTAAGAGTTCAACAAATATTTATAGAATGCATGACTACGACATAACAAAAGTAAGTTGCCAAATCAAATATGTTGAAATGACTTCAGATGTTTATATTCTTTTTCAGAGAGAGGTAATAAATAAAAGTATAAATAGGTTAAAAACTTGCATAGGTAGATGTCTGTTGGGACTTTTGTGCTGTAAAATTTAGTTACTGAAATTACTCTAAAAACCATTCTATTAAAAAAATAAATAAAAAAAAATTAAAACCATTCTATAAAAGTACTAATTCGGGGGATCCCTGGGTGGCTCAGTGGTTTGGCTCCTGCCTTTGGCTGAGGGCATGATCCTGGGTCTCCAGATTGAGTCCCACATCGAGCTCCCTGCATGGAGCTTGCTTCTCCCTCTCTTCTCTCTCTCTCTCTCTCTCTCTCATGAATAAATAAATAAAACCTTTAAAAAATACTAATTCATGAAAAAAAAATCAATAAGTTGACATTTGAATCCTTCAACTGGAAAAAAAAATCAGCTATTTATCCAAAACAAACAAACAAATACCAAAACCCAGTGCTCTAAGATGGAATGAATATTGTACCATTTTGACAATTCTTAAATGTTACTGTTATGTCTTATACATGAAATATGAAATACAACATGATTATGGTATTCCAAGGAATGAGAAGGACTTTGTAATTCAATATTCAGGGGGAAAAAAAAGTTGGCCTTAAAAAGAGGACAGCTGCTGAATTTTTTTATTGCAGACAAAATCAGAAAGAGAGTGAGAGAAAAATCTTCTATATCATTAATAGAATAAAATAAGAAAAGATAGAGTAATAATATTTGTACTCTCTAGGATTATGCATTTCATACATTTGCACGTATATATCACTTTCTATTTCTACATAGTGGCCCATATATTAACACTAAGAGGAATAGACAATCTTATTACCTTATCACTACCATTTTGCAGATGACACAACTGAGGAATTTAGAGATTAATCCCTTGCTCAGAGTCCCATCACGTACGGCTTAGGGCTAGGCTTTAAACCGAGGCAGGCTGCTTTCATAGCCTTTTCTCTTAAAACACAACATCTCTATACCAGGCCATATGCTACATAGAAATGCTATGGCCCTGCTTAGGTAAGTAGTGTATCGTTTCCAAACAGGCTAAGATTATTACTATTTTTTGGTGTTCTAGAGCATTTCAAATCCAGCTCAATCCTCCTTCCCTTCCTTCCTTCCCTGTACTCTTCTATAAACTCCATGCTTCTGCCGACCTTGGCATTGTACCATTTTCTCAGCACATTTTGTCCTTTCTTTTAAACAGATCATTACTGATACTCCATGTCCATGCTTCCATCACAAATGTTTTTCCCCCCATTTTGGGGGCACCTGGGTAGTTCAGATGGTTAAGCGTCTAACTAATGATTGTTACTCAGGTCATGAACTCAGGGGTCGTGAGATTGAGCCTCATGTCTGGGTCCCTCTCAGCATTGGATATGCTTGAAGGTTCTCTCCCTCTGCTCCTCCCTGCTCATACATTCTCTCTCTCTCTCTCTCTCTCTCTCTCTCTCTCTCTCTCTCTCTGTGTCAAATAAATAAATCTTTTTTAAAATGTTTTTTTTTCTAGCTACCAAAAGTTTTCCCAAACTTCACACTGGCTCATTCTCACATCCAATTGCCTAACAGATGTGGAATAGCTGTGTCAGGGCCAACCCATATAATAGACTAAATTTAAACTCATGGTCTCTCCCTCCCTTTAGCCCAATGGCCCACAACCCCTTCTCCTTCTATTATATTCTTTCCTTATGCTACTCAGGGTCCCTCATCCGCTTCGTCATTAAAAGTACTGTATAGAATGTAAGAGAAGGATTAATCAAGAATTGAAGTAATTAGTCTGGTTCTTATATGCTAATCCCACTGTGACGACTGTTTTAATTTAGTCTCTTTTCTTTTCCCACCATGGTTTCTGCCACAGTCTTAACACTCTTAACCTGCTTCAGTCTTACAGTCCTCAATCCAGAGAGAAATTCCAACAGCATTAAAATATACAAAGGTTCCTTAATATTTCAGTGGAATTTATAAATCTTAATAAGTCACACAAAACCCTGGGCATAATTTTAGTTTCATCTTACACTAATCCTTCTCAATATTCTTTGCTCTGAATTATGAAACCATTTGCAAGTCTGCAAAAGATGCTCTGCCCTTTCTCCTTGATGCCTGCGCATGAACTATTCAATTTACTTCAGTGTCCTCTTTCTCTCTTTTCTTCCTAACTCTTTCAAATTCACTCAGAGTCAGCTAATTTGGAAAGCTTGTCTTCGGTATTTGCAAAAATGAGATATAGGCCTATCCTTTCTGTTCTATATCTCTTTAGATTTACATTCATTAATGTGCATCCAGTTTTTAAAATGCATTTAAAACTGATTCATTAAAAATGACATTTTTTTCAAATTAACTTTCATCTTGACCTTACAAGGTAATCCATATTACATTGTTGCATTTTGAAATTACAGAAACTGTAAGAAAAATATTTTATATCATCAATACAATGAAGCACAGCTGTTCTCATTCTGGTGACATAATTATTCAAAACTATTTTATTTGAAGTCTGTTAGAATGATCTCATGAGTGTATTATGCCCATATTGCTGAGTCTAGATTCTCTATTTTTTAAGATTAATTAATAACAGTAAGAGAAATTTTCGTTGAGCATTTACTTTATCCACGTAACTATAGGGAAAATATTATAGGAATAATCTTATTTAATTCCCACAATAATCCTATGAGGCTAGTACTATGCTTTCACACATTTTCTGAAGAAGAAGTTAATATCAGACAGACTAAATGACGTAAGCAAGGTCACAGACCAGCAAGTGGGATGCCAGGAGTGAAATTTTTTTATTCCAGAGAAGAGGTGTCTTTTTAACATGAAGACCACAGAAGCTTTTGCTTCTTTCTCCCCAATAGGCTCTGCAAAATGCTGATTATCTGCTTTACTTGCTAGTCTTGGGAATATGTTTGGTTTGTGTGCTTAGCCCTGCAGCTTTTCCTGACCTGTATGCCCTGTCCTTTTCTTTTTTTCTCTCTTCTGTCTAGAATCTTCCCTTACACTGCAATGATGAAAAACACGATATATTTAACTGCCTCTAGGGAAAAGAGATACTGTGGATTAGTCTTCAAAGGGAAAACACAAACAAATAAACAAAATAAAGTAAAAGCAATCATGCTTTGTGAAGTTATATGAAGTTATATGACAGTTCCTTGGCTGAAGAAATATCATTACTTCTAAATTATGAAATAACCAATTACTTCTAAACAACACATTATTATACTCTATTTTTAATTTTTTTTTCTTACTCTACTAAGTTGTTGCCCTTTTGAGTCATTATTGTATTTTCAGAACTGACAAGATACTAAGCATATAGAATAGTCAAGAATTGCTTCCATTAATCAAGCAATAAATGAACAAATACGTGGGCCATATTTTGCAAGAAAGCACATCCCACAGCTCCTGGGGACCACTAGTCTTGCACGCTCAAACACAGGCAGTACACAAGAGGAATCTCCTGTTGTGCAAAGTCTCCAAATTTCAAGTTTTGTTCTTGGAAACAGTAGTCAAAAGCCTTGACCAAACATGTCTCCATTAATTGAGTCCACCTACTCACTAATTCAAAAGACATTACAGAGACTCAGGCTGCAAATCACACAATAATCTTTAACATGTAGACACACTTGGCTTACAGAAGTGTATGAGATATACTTCTCACCTGTTTTGGGTCTACCTAAATAGGTGACATTGATAGAAAAAACTGTTAGTATTAGAGGTCCCTGTTTATTTATCTAGTCGTTAATATGGTGGAGGGAGCAGAGGAGGGGTGAAAGGAAGGGCTTTTTGCTAGTATCTCCACATCTAGAAGACAGTTTTAGGTTATAACCATAGGTCTATATGTATGTTTTTATGAAGTACCTGTGTTTGTTGTGGAGAAGGTTCGTTATTTTGCAACATAAAATGAGGCTTCTCAATTTCAGCAATACTGATATCTTGGGCTGGATAGTTTTTTGTTGGTAATTATTTGCTGTTGTTGTCCTGTGTGTTGTGGGATGGTTAGCAGCACGCCTGGCCTTTCTCTACTAAATGCCAGGAGCGACCCTTCTGTAGTTGTGACAAACAAAAATGTTTCTAGACATTGCCAAATGTTCCTGGAGACACAAACCCTTAAACTTTAGGTCATCGAAATCACCCAAAGTACTTGCAAAAAAAACAGACTGCTAGGTCCCATTTTCAGAAGTTCTGAGTCAGCAGATTTGTGGTGGAGCCCAAATATTTGCATGTATAACAACTTCTCATTTGATCTTGATGATGCAACTGCTATTTCAAGGACCTCACTTTGAGGGCCACCACTCTAAAAAGCAATGCATTTTTGCAAGATAATTTTTTAACTCAAAGAAAGATTTGCTGATTTTCTGGCACGATTATTTATATGTGTTTGATTTGGTTTGGTCTTTACAAAATAGAAAAGATTTTAAATCTCAATCATTGTAAGTCAGTCTTGAAAATTAAACCACTGAGAATCTCATGCTCCATTAGCTTATGATACCTTTTACATCTATAATAAGTGAAGTGAATGCATATGGATGAAACTGAACTAACCCATACCCTTTTCTCAAGCTTAAGTCAAATAAAATTGTGATTCTGCTACAACCATTCAACAATTGTATCTTTAGCTCTGAATTTAAACTAAACATAACCAAGTATGTGTCACAGTTACCAAGTGAGCTTTGAGAAATAATGCAAAAGGGTACTCCTTAAACAAGCTTATTCTGAGCATATATAAAGCCATACTTATATTGTTTGAATAATTGAAATATAATGACTCTCGAGTATAAATTATTCTACAACACATGAAAAGTACAAGGGAGGCAAACATCTGAATAATTTAGGTTAATTGGAGGTATAGAGAATGTTTCTAACAGATTTCAGCTATCCATTTAAGTGCTATGATTCTCTTTTTCAATCTGTCTTGTTATCTCAAATTAAAATTTAGAATTAAAAAATTAGCATAGAGTCACTATTACATTTGTAAGGGGAAATAAATTTAAGGTAGTTTTATTTTATCTTTTAACTAGTTATATCTGGTGCTAAGTATTCACAAAGTTTGACATATCCTTACATTTGGTAGCCTAAAGGTGAGAAATGCATATATTTAACCAATTATTTTATTTTCTCTTATCCAAATAATATAATACCATATGTCAATATAGTATATATGCCAAATTATATATATATATATTATATAGTATATATGCCAAAATTATATATAAATTTATATATACAGATAATGTTTTCATTTTTTTTCATTTTCCTTCTTTCTTAGAAATCTGATTCAATATGTTCCATGTATAAAAGTACAAACTAATGTTATATAACCTCAAACAGTAGTGTTACTATGTTTTACTAATATAAAAAAAAAAAGTTTCTAATATTCAAAGAGCTTCGCAAAGCCCTGTGTTAAATACAAGTAAATAGTTTTCCTGAAGACATGGCCTATCTGAATTTTAATATATGAAATTGTTTGTATATCTCTCATGATAATTTAGATTACAAAAGATTTTCTGAACTTATTTAACCATAGTTCTCTTTTTTTAGGACTATCTTCTGGGACCAAAAGCCTTAGGATACTATTTGACAAAGAGAACTTTAAAATTTCAAAACCGTGTCACATAATTACCTTCTAGTCTAAGTGAGAGCTACTGTCCCTCTAGTAAATATCAGAACACTGAAGTTTGAAATTTCAACACATGCAAAGCCACTAGGTAGAAATTTCTGCTATCAGTGTTAGAATTCAAGCTCTTCCACACAGTTCTAGTCTTCCTATCATGCTCTTGATTGTTCAGCAAGCCTCCCGTGCTGACGAGCACTCAGGGAGCATAACCCCTACACACCCATGGGGCAGTAATAAGTGCATGAAGATAGTCTGAGTAAGTAAGACAATTGTATACTTGGAAGATGCAAGTTCTAAATGGGTAGTAAGGAGGGCTAGTCGGGCCATATTACTTGATAGGAGTATATTTTTATTAAGAGCTGAAGGAAATGGACTCCATTTAACTTGATTAATAACAATTGAAAAATATACCTGCTAACTACATGATAGGTAGGGCTGAGTCAGTTCCAGTACCTAAATCTAAAAAGATTTACTTTTGCCTGGAAGACAGTTTTTTTTGTTTGTTTGTTTGTTTCTGTTTTTTCTTAAATACAGGGAACTAACCCATCTTCATTTCATACTGAGGAATGTTAAATAGTATTATCTGCTTATTTGACATTGTCATTCTGAGGTGAAATATTTAATAATACAAAATCATTAGAAAGATGACATGGATGTCTTTCTAAATACACTGTGAGCACTTTGTGGCCATGTGCTGTCTTTCTCTTATTTATTATTTGTTGAATGAATATTGCATAACAACCCAAATTTAGGAATTTAATTATGGAAGATATAAAATGTGCTTGGTGAACTGAATTAAATTTTTTCCAGTCCCTCTGGAACCATGGGAGGCATCGTTAATAAAGTGTTTTCTTTATCTTCATCCATTAAGCTGATAATTATTAATAGCACCCACGATGTGTGACAGCAAATAAAGGCAAAGTCTTTCTCATAGAACTTGCTTTTTTTTCATGTGTTAATAAAACAATTGAACTAACAAACATTTGGAAAGGGTTGGCATAGTCAACAAACTGAATGGTTAATGTGATTAGAGCCCCCCCCAGAGATCAAAGGGTAGAGTGAGGCACAAAACACTCAAGCTACGCAAGATTGTCTGCAAGGATGTTGCTCTCTAATCTGAAGACTCTGGGGTGGCCATGGAAATATTTTAGCTAAGTGAATGTCATGAGGAAATTTGAATTTTGAAGACAACTCTTACTGCAATACGAGGGAGGAATTGGAGGATGCTGGAATGTTTTCTGAGAGATCAGTTGGAGGTTGCTCTTTTAGAGTTGGTTGAGTGGTGACTGGGAGGATGGGAAAAAAAACACTATCTGAGGAATAAAATTGACAGGACACGCTATGTCATAGAGTATGGGCACTGAGGAAGAAGAAAGGTGTCAAGGATGCTTTAGCTTTTTAGCCTATTGAGTGTTTTTCTTGCCTATGACATTATTTCAGAAAGGCGCAATCATTTATGTGTTTAATTAAAACCATGTTACAGTTTTCTGGTACCTGAAGTGCTTAACACTTTTTAATGGCAAAAATCTAGGATTTTTGCAATGTGAAGGATACTCCAGTTAGTGGAACTACATGATACATAGGGCTGAGTCAGTTGCAGTAGTAGAAGGTCCTGAGGTTAAAATGCACCATGTTAAGTAATGTTATGCCAAGGACAAACCTACACACCATATTCAAGCATTTTTTGGTCCTTTTTGGCTATCCTGGCTTCCCTTTGGCAGTCATACTCTGCCCTGTAAGTGAAGAGGTATTTTCCGAACAATGATGATGAGTTTATGGTAACCGGGGTTAAACTAATGGAGAGCATTGAATTGATCAGCAGGAAACTCGAGAAAGGTTAAAATAGCCTCCATTTTTATGTTGCTGTACAGTAGTGAGTAATGTTAATTGAATTCCCCTTGTGAGATTCTAAGAGATTTTTCCACAGGATCCTGTGCTGTATAAAAAGGAAACAATGGCTTGTGGTAAAGTTAATTCAAGCTGAGATACATTAACTGCACCACATTATCGGTTGCTAAGAGTGCTATTAACACACATCACCCACTGTGTATATTTGTGAATTAGGAGGTTTCCTTGTTAATGGAAATGAGACACTTTCCTTGAAAATATCAAGCACTGTGAATGTTGAGATTGTTTTTAAGAAGCACAAAAAGGGAAGAATACATGCATTCTGTACATGATGTGGCCCCTCTCCCTTTCAACCCAGCACCATTTTTACTCCTGCTTTGTTTCTCTTTGGACTGCTTGCTGTTGTTGTTTGTATATTTATTTTTCTGTTCTATTTGTGTGTGTGTGTGTGTGTGTGTGTGTGTATGGTGGGGAATCATTCTGAATAGACTCGCACCATGAAAACATTTGCATTCAAGTGTACCAACCCATTCTGAATTTTATCAAATAACAACTGCTTGCTAATAAACTTAAACAGAAAACATACTAGCTAAGGAATCCAGAAATTCAAGTTCGATCCTGGCTCTGGCTCTGCCCATATATGTGCCTGTGATAGTGGAAAAGGGCAAAGAAGCAGTATTTATGGAAAGCCTGTAAAATGCCAGGCAGAGGGCTGAGCTTTGCTTATGTCCTTTCCTTTAAATAAATTCTCTTTTAATCTTGGGACCAATATACTATTTTTCCCTTCTCTTTAGGGCTGAAGAATCTGTGACTCAGAAAAAGATAGTGCCTGGGGCCTTGGGTGGCTCAGTAGGTTAAGCATCAGCCTTGGCTGATCATGATCAGGTCATGATCCCAGGGTCCTTGGGTGGAGCCAGGCATTGGGCTCCTGGCTCCATGGGGGGTGGGGAGTCTGCTTCTCCCTCTCCCTCTGCCTTCCACTCCCCCTGCTTACGTTCTCTCTCTCTCCCTCTGTCAAATAAATAAAATCTAAAAAAAAAAAAAAAAAGTCAGTTCCCTAACTGATCTATAAAATCCGTGTTATAGGCTGGGTGAATTCCATGGCCTCTCTAACATAGAACACTCATATATTTACCCCTCCACTCTCTGCTCTCCACACACAAAAACACAGACACCTGCACTCAAATAGCTGCTGTTTTTCTTTTTTTTAAACAAATCATTTCATATTTTTGGTCATTGTCTTATTGCAGTGACCTTACATGAAATAAATACTTCGGTATTTTTGTTTGTTTAATTAATCTCCTACTTATAAACTCAGGTTACGCATCAATGTTATCCTACCACATATTCCTTACACTTCACCAAACACCAAAAAGTAAAGCACTTAAAAGCAATAATTCAAAAGTATGTTACTGACATTTTCACACTACATTTGCTTTATTCCAAAAGTGGACCCAGGGTATGAATATAAATGCAATTCTTCACCAATTACATGGAAACAAATGATAGTACAATTACATGATTAAAAATGAATTTTATTTATGCTTTTCCATGCATGAAATCTACATACTTCCTGTCTGGTTTGTAAATAGGCTCAAAAATACTCTTACAGGGCAGCCCCGGTGGCTCAGCAGTTAAGCATCTGCCTTCAGCCCAGGGCCTGATCCTGGAGACCTGGGATCGAGTCCCACATCTGGCTTCCTGCATGGAGCCTGCTTCTTTCTCTGCCTGTGTCTCTGCCTCTCTCTCTCTCTCTCTCTCTCTGTGTCTCTCATGAATAAATAAACAAAATCTTTTTAAAAAGCTCTTACAAATGTATAGTAACTTTCACCGGTGAATTTATTATAAAATTTCAATTCTGTGTGGAAAAATTAGCTTCTAGTAGTCTAAGTTAGAAATGGAGAGGAAGCAACATGAAAGAAATTCAGAAGATGTGTTTTAAACTCTGTAAATGGTTATCTCTACTACATAGATTATGAAGCCAGTGATACGATGGGAATATAATTTAGTTTATTCCTTGACTAAAAAAAAAAAAAATGATAGAGTGAATCCTGGTTCACAGATATACCACTGAGAATACTTTCCATTACTATTTACTATTACTTAAACATGTAGAATATATTAAAATATAAAAACCTTTCTGTTGTGTGCATAAACATTTTCCCTAAAGGAAATGCTTTTTGGTAGATAAAGAGAAATAAGCAAAAACTTCTCTCGGAGATTTTGTCAGGGGGAAATAATCGTAATAATAGTTTTAAAATAAGAAGTGATCAAACCGAGGCTAAAGCCAGACTACATAGATTTCTGAGCATTCCATGGTATTTTATCCCAGTGGCCCACTTCCTGTGCCAAAGGAGAACCTGCTCACTAGAACCTGTTTTCTGTTCTTCTTGGGCAGAGATAGAACACATTTTTTTCAGTTTCTCTTGGTGTTAGGTTTGAGCACATTATAGTTGATAGAATGTGAGCAGAGTAATATGTGCTCTCTGAAGCCTTCGGGACTGGTTCTTAATCACTTACAATTCCCCACTGTCTCTGCCCCACCTTCACCTTCTCTTCTGTGATGCGTCCTCCTGACTCTTCTCCTTTTTCTTTTTTATTTTCTTTCTTTATTTTTAAAGATTGTGAGAGAGAGGCATAGACACAGGCAGAGGGAGAAGCGGGCTCCATTCAGGGAGCCCGATGCGGGACTTGATCCCAGGACCCCAGGATCACACCCTGAGCCAAAGGCAGATGCTCAACCAATGAGCCACCCAGATGCTCCTCCTTTTTCATTTTTACTGGCTGGACATCTGGACCTCCTAGTTTGGGTAGGATTAGAAGCCATGAATTCAAGAAGGCAGACCTGTATCCCCTGGCTTTCTAAATAATACAGTTTAGAAGAGCCAGACTTTAGCTGATCTAGAATTATCTCGGATTGCCTTTGTGAGAAATAACCTTCTATTTCACTTAAGTCGTTATGATTTGGGGGTTCTATATCAAGTAGTTATCCAAGCCTAATAATTAGTATATTTCACTGTTTCTTAATCATAATCCAGAGGATACACATAAAAAGCATAGTCTGACATTAGAACATCAGAAGAAAACAATGAACAAACTAGACATATACACACACAATGCATAAATGGATATGATTTTTGCTAATATAATTAAAAAATATATGCACAGTTCATAAACGAATATAATTTTGGTTAATAGAATTAGAAAATAAATACAGTATCTATACATATTCCCCTAGGTTGCTACCAGATGACCAAATCTAAAAGAACTAGCAAAAAGATGTTAGACTGCTTAAAAAGGACAGTACATGGATGTTCGATGTTCATGAATCACCCAGTCAGAAAACTAATTAAATGAGCAATGTCACTCTCATCCACTTCGTCCTTTCATGGACATTTATGGAAGAGCAGGCTGTCCAAAAGCAACCCATTCTGCAAGGACGTTGCTTCAAAACTAGGTGTTTGGCCCACACTGTGTGATTCAAGAGAAAATAACACAGCAAGCAATGTGTTGTGGGTTTTTTTTTTCTTTCTTCTTTCTTTCTTACTTTTGACTATGTTTTGTCTCTTTCAGTGCTTATTAGCACTTCCACCAAAATTGGTCAAGGAGGGGAATCTGAAAATCAGCACTTACCGATATTGATCCACGAAACTGTTATTAGTCCCATCACCTTTACTACCTTGCCTGAATGGCCACTCAATGTCAGTCATGTTTTGACTACACCACTCCAGGGCATGGATTCTAATTTGAAAAATGGAATGGGCATTGGCAGCGGCAAACACGAGACCGCATTTACTGAGCACTGGCAACAGAGAAAAGCCAGAAGATGGCGTTTTCAAGGCAACAGTCAATCCATTTGTTGCTATGAAGAAAACGTCTCCAGTATTAAGAACCTTGTATAGCAAAAAGCTGAAAAACATTCATTAACTAAAATCAATGCTTTCCTTTTCTTCCAAACAGCACTGTTTGCTTTTGGGAAGTGCTGAAATTTTCTGCTGCTCAAGAGAATGTGTCTCTACCCTTTGTCAACTATAAACAGTTTATGAAAGGGCTTGCTTTGGTTATTTTAATTGCTGCTTCCTAAGAGACTCACAAATCTTATACAAAAAATTATTTTTATGTTCCATTATAACTATTTCTTTTTACTGGCTACTATTAGACTCTGCTGCTTTTGTGGACCGGAATTGTATAGTATTGTTGTGTAGTCTTTTTTGTTTTGATTGTATTGCTAGCGTAATTGTTTGTATATAGCATTTGTTTAACATTTTTTGAGCACCTACTATGTGCAAGACACTGTAATGGGTGCTGGGGGTATAAAGATAATACGATACAAACCAGTTTCTTATATGAAAGTAAACATGAAGAACACAAACATGAACAAAAGGTCGGTGTCTAAGTGACGATGTCACTTAGGGCAGGGTCTTGTACATGACAGCTAGTTTCAGGTTTAAAAAAGAGGGTCACTAAGTGATAGATTGTGATGTGTTTATGTCCTAGAGGTCTGCTTAGACATTGAGTATCTCATCTGACTCTAGAAAAGGTATAACTAAAGAAATGGAAGATGATTAATATTAAGACAACATTTTCAATTGTTTTATGTAAAATTTAAGTCACTCATGAAATATTTTCATTTTAATTTGTTAGGTTGACTAACAAATTAGGATTTCATCATATGTCATTGATTTCTCTTATAATTACATACTTGTGTTTTGATTGTGGTTGATAATCCAAGGCCAGGATATTCTTTCATTGTCCCAAATAATCAAAAATGTATTTTTTGATACAGGTTAAAGATGATGAATCTGCGAATTTATTCTTAGGGCTTCTAAACTTCCTTCAAAGATATTTGTGATATCATTTGTAAGTTAGATATTTGCATAGTATATGGCCAAATCTTTATAAAAGTTGATATTTTTTCATTACTTATATATAAAACACAAAATAATAAATAAAAAGCAAACAATACTGTATAAATGGAAAACTCTTAGATAATTAATCCCCTTGTTTAAGGGATAAGAAAATCTATGGGATTTACAACAACCCTGGATTCCACTCCTGGATTCTGATCCTATGTCTGTCACTATCACTTTAGAGTCTTGTTGGGAAGGTTATCAAGGCATTTAAAAATGTCCACATTGGTAAATGAAGGAGTTAGTTTTATTCTTTGGTTATTTCCAATTATAAAATTCTGTGACTCAAAATACCTTCCTGAGGGGGTTCTTAGATTATTTAGTGCCAGTTTGAACTTGAGTCTGCTTCTCAGATCCAGCATCCAGCTTTCCCTTTGCAAATGCAATTCCAGGGGGTGGAATGAAAGGTATGACCATGATTCTACATCTTCAGAAACTGAAGGAAAGATTCCTGTTCCTTTTGTGTGTTAAAGCTTGTCTGTCTCTAACACACTATGTCCAGGATTTTTTTTCTGACAGTTCCAGAAAGCAGGTGAGAACTATTTCTCTTCTCCAGATCCTAAAGAGTCAGAATTGATTGTGGAATCACATCCTTTTCTTTAGAGGCCATGCAGAGTTTTCTTCTAACAGTATACTGGAAACAGTTTCATGATAAATTTTGGACTTGGCAATGAAGCTAGAGTTAAAGGGCATGCTTGCTGAAGAAACATGATTATTGGAAAGAGCATGGGTTTGGAGTAAGACAGATGTAGGTTCAGATTTTATTTATTTATTTATTTATTTATTTATTTATTTTTGCTACTTACTGAATGTCGGTTTAAATGATCTGAGGTCTGATCATTAGAAATGGGTTTGATAGGGATATTGTAAGAATTAATAAGGCAAAATATTTCAAAGTACCTGATATAAATGCTAGTGTCTCCTTCATCCTTATTGTTTCTCTTCTTTCCTTTTTTGGGTTTTCACTCTAGCCATTTCCAAGAAAAAAAAATATATATATAGTGTGTGTTATTGGTTATGTAAATGTTATTGGTTGCTAGAAAGTGGGGTTATGATAATTCAATTTCTCATCAGTCTTCCTTTCTGAAGGTTATGTCTAAGGAAGAATATATGCTAAGAAAAATGGCCACTTAATGAAAATAAATCCAAGTAACTAAATATGGGGAAGTTTTTAATACCTCACAATGAGAGGATTGGTTAGTAAATGTACTGAAGCACCCTGAGTAGTTGAAGGATCAGAAATTTTTTGCTGTAGCTGTTCTATCTGTTAAGGAAACATACCCAATGACTGTTTTGTTCTCTGCTTCTTTACATTAATAACATGGGCTTTGGATAGGATTTCAGGAGGAAAAGAACTGCATCTCTATTCTTTCCAAAGTAACAATTTAGAGAGGAAAAGTATTAGGGAAAATTATCCACTAACTCTCTGTATTCATTCCCTTTTGAAAGCGTCCAACAATGATAATTGTTCCCTGTATCCCAGGAGTCAAGAAAGTATAAGATACACTTCAGTTATAGCAAAGTTTATTGCAAAGAGATTCTGAGGGAGGATCCGATCATAGAAATTTGAATTTTGTAATTCGAGAAGCTAAAATGAAACAGGGCCAAGATTTTAAAATTTGTAGTGCCTAATCAGTAGGGAAGAAGCAAACTGAACCCCTTTAGAGATAATTCACTCTTCTAAACCCATATCACCTGCATTCATACATGGTTGGTCACATGTCACCTTGATGTGTTTTTCATTAATCGTGACAGTCATGACTCTTATTTATGAAATTAAGCAATTAATATCAGGTAACATTTTAGTGTATTTGTTATAGAATTTTATTTACTGAAAAGAGTTAAAAAGCAAAAAACTTGGTTTCATATTTAATAACTTCAAGTTATTTTAATATGGATGAGAATTGGAGAGAGATATAGAGCCCTAAGTCATCTACGATATAACACCTGCTATGATTGCATTAGTAGAGTAAGGTTCTCAAGGTGTTTGCCTGTGGTACATGGAAATAGCTTGGACATTCTGAACTCCTTCTTTAGTTTTATTTTATTTTATTTTATTAATTAATTTTTTTTTTTTTGCAACAAGACAAACTGATTTAGTAATTAAGAGTCAGGCTCTTAAACCAGAATATCAGAGGTCCTCAAATTTTGCTGTATTCTGACTTTGTGATAATGGTCAAGTTACTTCACCCTGTATTACCTGAGGATTTTCACCTTAAAATGTGATACGAAGAGTATAAATGTTATAATCTTGTGAGGATCAAATATGTATATTTGTTTATGTATAGGACTAATACCTGGGAATATAATGCACTATGAAGGATGGTGATTCTATTATTAACGAAATCACATTGAAATTCACTCTTAATGAATCCCATTGATACATGTTTTTTTTTTTTTTTCTCCCCAGTAGAAAACAAATGTTAAAAGGGCAAAATTCTTGTCTATGATGCTATATCATCAGAATTTTGAAGTCCCTGACACATGTATTAAACAAATATATGTTAAATAAGATAAATCTGTACGTGAATTAAATTTTTAAAAGCATGGGGGCATTATTGCTTATATAAAAATAATTTAATAATCATAACATAATTGCTTATTGATCAATTACTATGTTCCAGTCTTTGACTACGTTGTTTAATAGAAATCCCACAGGAAACTTGGAGGTGGTTATTATTATTATTATTATTTTAGAAATGAGGAATCTAATGTTCAAAAAGATGGATATAAGCTCTTCAAGATTGTTTACTAATTATTAGAACCAGGATTTATATCCAAATCAAGTATGACAAATATAGACAAAATATGATTTTGTTCTCATTGACAGAGAATATTACCATTTTCAGATTTCTACAGAAATTTTTGTGCTATAAATTACAATAACTAAACTGAATTTAGAAATTAGATGTCATTTTAAAGTATAATGTACTTTAAATATGTAAATTTTTTTAGTTTTCAGAAATGAATCTTTCAGTTATAGCTCAACATGCCTAACAAAGGGGAGTCAAAATGGCATCACAGGAACAAGCAACTCCTTAAACTTTAAAAAAGGAAGTTTCATTGATTTTTGTCCTGGCTGAAGGCCGTTTTGAAATAAGTTGGAATGTAGCTCATAAAACATATAATAAAAAACAACCAAACAATCAGAAGGCCAAGTTGAAATTATTCAGCAGTCAAAATTTTCAAGAAGAAAAATACACTGTCTGCCATCAAATATAGGGTAGAAATTAATCATTTTGTGCCTGATTAAAAAAAAACTAGTCGAATAATATCCATCTATTTATAGATAAAATTGATGATTATATATTAAAACAAAGAAGGAAAAATGAAACATTCAGCCCCAAATAAAATATGTGAGATTCTGGAGTTAAATTTATAATAATATATTTATTGAAAGTTTTTATTTCCTTAGTCCTACATAGGGGCACCTGGGTGGCTCAATTGATTAAGGGATGAATTCTTATTTCAGCTCGGGTCATGATCTCAGGGTCGTGAGACTGAGTCCCAGGTCAGCCTCTGTGCTGAGTGAGAAGTCTGCTTAAGATTCTCTCTCCCTCTCTCTTCTCTCCCTCTCTCTTCTTCTCTCTCTCTCTCTCTCTCTTCCAACCCTCCTCCAGCCCATCCCACCTCACCACACTTCCACACACATGCACCTACATACCTACTCTCTCTCTCCCTCTGCCCTTTCCTCTGCTCTCTCTTCTCTTGCTCTCTTTCAAATAAATACATCTAAAAGAAAAAAAAAAAAAACATAGGAAAAGCCTTTGTAAGATGATAAAAATTAGACAAGAAGGACAGGAAGGGTTAAAACAATGAAAAGCAGCTATGGTCAGATGCGCCTATGTAAGCAGACTGCTCCCTAAACATCTTTTAGTGACCTTTAGATTGCCAAGCATTATCTGTAACGGAAACTTTAGAAATTATACAGTAGGAGGATGTTAAACATTTTTGAATCAATTACATGATGACATTAAAAATAACAGCAAATATTTCATGAAGTCTTAGAGATTTATGAAAAGATATAAGACAAATGGTGAGAGAATAAAAAATGCTGTTCACTCAGCATCCAACAGCATTTATTGACTACCACGTACCAGCCAGCATGCTAGGGTAGGATTTATAATGACTTCCCTTCTAGAGTTTATAATTCAGTCAAGATTAGATGACTTTGTCAATGATTCAAGATAAGGAGGAGAGGTCACAGAGCAACAACGATAGTTAAGTTTTTTTTTTTTTTTAATTTTATTTATTTATTTATTTATGATAGTCACAGAGAGAGAGAGAGGCAGAGACACAGGCAGAGGGAGAAGCAGGCTCCATGCACCGGGAGCCCGACGTGGGATTCGATCCCGAGTCTCCAGGATCGCGCCCTGGGCCAAAGGCAGGCGCCAAACTGCTGCGCCACCCAGGGATCCCGATAGTTAAGTTTAATAGTGGGAACAAAATTCGGAAATTTTTTGTTATCTTTTGTTTATTTTCCTTGCATATTTATTTTCATTTGGATTACAGGTATCCATTTAAGACTATAAGGCAAAATCTGGGTGAAAAAAATTGGACTAATTCATAAACTATATTATACAAATTTTAAATGACAAGGAGTCAACAATTTAACCAAAACTACTCAAAGTGTAACACTATCCACAAATTAAAGTGAATTCAAGCAGAGCTCTGAGCAATAGTTTCAAAAATTATTTTAGGCACAAAACACTCCAAAATCCCATCTGTTGTAAATATTGGTAGAATGCAACTATTTCTATGAGTTCCCTTCAAAACAAAATGATGACTTACTATATTCTAGTAATTAAACTAGCGGTATCTAGAAATACAATGAGGAATAAAAGATAGTCTTGCCCAGCCCATCCTCATATTTCTTTCAGAGCATTAAAATTACATAGATGACAGATATAGATAAATAGATGATAGATTGATAATAGAGACAGACAGATACAATACAATTAAGTATACAGGACTCAAGAGAGAAACAAATTTTTACTTGAGCTTGGAGAGAATGGGGAAGATTTCTTTTAAAATTGCTTCTTCTTTTTTTTTTTTTTTCCTGAGTTTCAAAGGATAGGAGACTTTTCAGACAAGTGCAGTCAGAAAGGTGGACTTTCCAGCAAAAGGAACAGTATATAAAAATGTATATCAAGTTTAAGGATTATAAATGGGTTCAGAGAAGCAGGAACTCTGGAACATATGGGAAATTTATAGTAACTGAAATTAGAAAATTGGAAGTGTCAGGTCTTCAAGAGCCTTGTTCTCACATTTATGGTGTTTAGGTGAGAGGGAACTTGCCTGGTTGAGACTGGATTATATAGAAAGGTCACTTTAGCATTGACGTAGAGAGTCATGTGCAAGCAAGAAGAAACTAGAGCCAGAGAAGTCATAACAAGGCCATTAAAGTGGTTCAAGAGAAAATTAATAGATGGATGAAATAAGGCAGTGACAGGATAGGTGAAGGGGGCAATTAAAACAATTCATTTAAGAAGTTGGACAGGGGGGATCCCTGGGTGGCGCAGTGGTTTGGCGCCTGCCTTTGGCCCAGGGCGTGATCCTGGAGACCCGGGATCGAATCCCATATCAGGCTCCTGGTGCATGGAGCCTGCTTCTCCCTCCGCCTGTGTCTCTGCCTCTCTCTGTCTCTGTGACTATCATAAATAAGTAAAAATTTAAAAAAAAATTAAAAAAAAAAAGAAGTTGGACAGGGAAGTATCTTTTTGTCCAATTAGCTGTGGGGGCTAATTAAAAATGAAGAATCTACACAGGTGACTCTGAAATCCTCTCCCTCCCCATTAAATTTCAGATAGTGTTCCTAGATGCCCTGAAACTCAAACCCAGGTTATCAGTCAGGGTTCCACCAGAAAAGCAAAACCAGTAGGAGATTATTTCTATCCGTATCAACTATGTCTAACTCTATATCCGTATCCTTATCTTTTTTTATTATTATTATTTATGATAGTCAGAGAGAGAGAGAGAGAGAGAGAGGCAGAGACATAGGCAGAGACATAGGAAGAGGGAGAAGCAGGCTCCATGCCCTGGGAGCCACGCCCTGGGCCAAAGGCAGGCGCCAAACCGCTGTGCCACCCAGGGATCCCTATCCGTATCCTTATCTATATCTATCTGTATCAATCTATTTATTGCAAGGAATGAACTCACGGAATTCCATATGTCAGCTTCCAGGAAGGGCCAGCTAAAACTCTCAGTTATTGCTGAAGCTGCAGATTATGACAATCTCTCTTACTTGATGTCATATGATTATTGATTTTAATCACATCTATGAAATAGCTTCGCGGCAACACTAGATTAATATTAGGTGAAGGAACTAGGGACTTCAGCTCATTTGAGTTGTCAAAAAAGACCATCACATGCAAATACAGACTTCAAATGAAAAAAAAAAAATTCTTCTCAAATGACTCTTACATTTCTTGGTTAGAAAATTGAAATGCTTGCTGTGTAATTAATCCAAACAAGAAGAAAGAAAAGAAAGAAAGAGAAGAAAGAAAGAAGAAAGAAAGAAAGAAAGAAAGAAGAAAGAAAGAAAGAAAGAAAGAAAGAAAGAAAGAAAGAAAGAAAGAAAGAAAGAAAGAAGAAAGAAAGGAAGGAAGGAAGGAAGGAAGGAAGGAAGGAAGGAAGGAAGGAAGGAAGAAAGAGAAAGAAAGAAAGAAAGAAAGAAAGAAAGAAAGAAAGAAAGAAAGAAAGAAAGAAAGAAAGAAAGAAAGAAAGGAAGTTGATCCTGGGGGAAGAGGAAGAGTTGTATTTTGGACTGCTGGTTTGAAGTCACCATGGAGGGCCAAAGGGCTAAAATAGATCTAATATTTTAAATGAGTTTAAAAGTTTATGACATATTTTTACAACATACTAATAATATATGAGAAAGAACTTAGCACGCATTCCTTAAAGTAGTGTTGTATGGTGGAGAGTGCAGGCAGGTGATAATGGGAAACCAGAGTTTTAGTCTTTGACATGAAACAATGTGTTTGGGAAAGATATGTAACCTCTCTGGACTTCCCTGTCTTTGGGAATTAAGAGAGGAAACAGAATAGATTGTTATATCTTCTATTGTATTTGATGATGAATGCTTTAACTCAAATTTCCTAAGTGTAATGATAATCAAAATAATTCTCTTCAGATTTGTTATTAACCAATTCTTTACAAAGCACCCACAATCGGTAGTGGATAAAATATAGATAAAATAAAAAGGATGCATGTGAGAAAGTCAGAGAGGACTGGATGGGAAGGGCTTTCTCTGACTACGCCTAATTATTCACCAGCTTTTTTCTTTCTTGTTTTTAAATTTTGCATTCATTGAAGAAGACTGCAACTCAATAGACTCAAAATTTCAAAACCTTTTGCTTCTAGGAACACTCCCTAGTGTTCTCATTTTTTTTTTTCCAAATTGGATTGAATTGAAAAAAAAATAGGAAGGGAGGGTAAAAAAAGGAGATAGGAGGGAAGGAGAGAGAGAAGGAGAATGAGGACAAGGAAAACGTGAATGAAAGTAAAGAAGAATAACTGAGTTACTCCTAAAGGCATAATCAACACTGGTTAGGTGAGCTGTGCCTTTGACATGCAAGACCAAATAGAATGGAACATTTTAAGTTACTGTTGTAATAGAACATTATATCTCATTTAAATCTTCCTGTATAAAATTTCTTAGATCAATGGATTATTGTTTGACTAAATGCATATTGTGTCTGAGCTGCTGAGTTCCTGTTCCATTCTGTAATGCTACCCCTAAGGAGGTGGTTTGCTACAACTTCTTGTGATGTTGGTGCATAAAATATTTTGCCCCCATAAAATACTGGAAGTCTTTAAGTATTGATAATTTCCAAGTCATCTGCTGAGACCTGTCCTTGTCAGGCAGGCCACAATAGGTCAGCAACACATTTGAAGTAAAATAAGCTGAAGGGCTATTACTGAGCAAGTATATTTTCTCTGTGGCTCTCTCGGAAAAGTTTGTGTCATTTCTCACTGTGATTCTTCATCATATCCTAGCAATACTTATGGACATTTACAATGACGTTTAGTAGGTTCAAAGAAAATTTTCATATGGTGCAAGGAAGGAAAGTGAGCTAAATTTTCCAGGCTCAGTTTTTCTCAGGAGTGGACAAACTCCTTAGACATTAACTTAGTTATCTTCAATGTACATTGTAATGATAACTACTGAATTGTTTTCCAAGTGGCCCAAGCTCCTCATATTTTGTCTGACAATAATCAGAATGCTTTTTGCAAACATAATTCACATAACTGATCCTTTATGCACCTGCTCTTTCTTCTCACAATCATAGTAAGTCATCAATCACAGCGGGTATTAGGAGCAGGATCAAGTAGAAAATCGCTTTTTGAATTTTATTAAGATATTTACTTGTTTATATTGGCTTTTTATCTAGGCTTACTTTTTTTTTTAATTTAAAACTATGGCCTATGAATCAGCATTTTTTTAAAGGAGACATTTTCTTTTTTTTAAAAGATTTCATTTCTTTATTTGAAAGAAGAGAGAGAAAGAAAGAGAACACAAGATGGGGGGGTTGCGAGGGACAGAGGGAGAGGAGAAGCAGACTCCCCACTGAGTGGACATCCCAGTGGAGGGTTGATCTCAGTACCTTAGGATCACAGCCTGAGTTGAAGGCAGAGTCTTACACCACTGAGCCACCCAGGTGCCCCTGGCATGAATTTTTTACTACTACTACAGTTTCTTTGCCTGATGAAGTAAATCAAAGATTGGAATGGTTCAAAATGATGCAAAATGATGTAAAAATGATGTTGATTTCATTATGGAATGTATTTCTGTTTTCATCTATTACCATCATTACCTAAATGGATGGGCACTCATTTACAACCTTTAAAATAATGAGGCCTCTTGGTACTCCATCTCCCATTCGCTCTAGGCTGTCATTCAGATTAATTGTAAACAAAATTGGTGATGATATTATCAAAGATTTTACTTGCTCTTAGGGACTGATAATTTCTCTGTGATCATCTTTTCTTTTTAGGCTATTTAAGGCTTAAGTGCTTTATCACTTTGGCACCTTCATCATATATAAGGCACTTTAAGATTTAAAATGACTAAACTTATCTTAGAGATGAACTTGAAATCAGATTCGTTTCCTGAAATAATATTAAACTGGACCACATCATCTATGCGTTATCTACTTATTTTACCACTACCTATGCTCCCACCTTAAACATTAATTTTCACATAGTTAATATTCACCTTATTCTTTTGGGGGCAAAGCTTAAGTCAAGTTACAAAAATATGAAAACAAAATAATGAATTAGGAAACTTGTTGTTTACATGATACCCACACAGTCACATAAATACTTGATACAGGCAGTTCTGAAATCACAGAGAGTGAGTGGCCTGTGATTCAAATACAGGATAGAAAAGGCAACTTTATATCACATGATTAGGAGCTGTAGTGGAGACGCCTACTGATTAAGAATCTATCAATAAATCGAGATACCTAAAATTTTTTCCTTGTTTTCTTTTAATTAAGACATGACACCATCCATAGTCCACTGTATACTGTATTGCTTATGGAAGATAAAAGCTATTCAATATGCCGGCCTCAATTAATTTACTTGATGAGTTACACAGCAATTTAATAATCTTATATGATGATCATTGTTTATATGGTTGCATTTCCTTATTCTCCTGCATCTTATACCACACGTTCTGTTTCAAAATAGATACAAACCAAGATAAATATCTGCAAATGTAGAAATAGAACTTCTGACATAAAGATGTCCTATTTTCTCCCCGTGAAAGGTAAAGTGGGCACTTTGACACTTTGAGTTCCATTTAATCTATTTTTTTTCTCTTTTTCTCTCTTATTCTCAGCATTCCACAACCAATATTTGGACCTTGGGTCACATGGAGTCCATTTGGCCACAGATGATAACTAAATATAATTAGTTACAAATGTGCAATATTATAAAATAAAGTAAAATCACTGGCTGAGAGTGTTCATCACAAGAGGTGAAAGAGGTGGGTTGGTATTTTGGAGATGGTAGTAGTGTAGAGGGCTGCATGTCCTCACATAATTGAATTCCTAGAAATTATCAAAATAAATCTATGGCATATGAATGTTTATTGAGTGTATGCCTATCTATATATGTCTCTCCTGATTTCTTTCTATATTTCTATATATCATCTATTATCTATCTCTCCATCCAACCTCTATCATCTATTCATCCATCCATCCATCCATTTGCTTCCCTAACTTCTATCTACCTAAAATTAGTTTAGACATCCTTTGCCAGAGTATAGCATGCACAGTGTGACTCTCATTATGTTCACCCAATGTAGGTTGGCCATTTTTTTCACATTAATGCTTCAGCCAAAGGATACACAACATTCAATGATCACATGTTGTAGAGTAAAGCCCTGACAGGTTTGTTTTTCCTTTGTTGTAAGGAAGTGCCTCACTCAAGCTTTCATTGCCAAAGCAACCATTTTAAAGATACATCCGACGTTAACAGCCACATGACTAGACAAAAGAGCCAGGCTATCTTTTCCCACAGAGGCCCCTCTGTTTTAGAGATCTTACTTGATCTCAATAACTGACCATTTGAGCCACTTGTGTTTTCTCTCCCCATGTTTTAAATTTGGCTCTTATGTTTTAAATCAACCAATGAAGAGTGAGCACACAAAACCCTAAGCTTCCACACTTGACCCAAATAAAAGCAGAACCCTGGACCCATGCTCTCTCTCCCTACCTGGGACCTCACTGTATGGCCCAAGGTGTGCTATGTAATTCCCAGGTCTTGTAAGGGGGAAAAAAAAAACTTTATATTTCCAAAGTTTTCTGATGGTTGTTGCTGAGAAACATCTTTCAATCATAATAAGACACACAAGGGCTGGTCCAAATACAACGTTGCCCATTGACAGGCTGAGACCATCACAAAAAACATATTCAGAGCCCCGTAGACAAGGACCTTCCACAGATTCTCCAGGTCAGGGCTTCTCAAAGGTTTGTTTAGAGCTCCATACTTTGAAAATAATAAAGTTTACTTGGCACAATGGGGTGGACTGGATTTAGGAACATTTAATTACAAGAGGCTTGCAGAAAAGGTTCATTTCATTTTCTAATAAAACAAATCCAGTTGTAATAAATACATTAAATATTTAGTTTGTTGCAAGTTTTTAAATAAAATACTCCTAAATTTTTAATGAGAAAAATTGTGCTTACATCAGTGAATATGACCTTTTTATCCTTGAAGTAGTTATTCACAACACCTGCTTAAGATTCTTAATGACAATCTCTTGAAATTTTTCAATGATATTGTTAACAATAACAACCACAGCAAAAACAGAAAACAAAAAAAATGGATTACAAAGTTGATGACAACTTTAAAACAGGTCTTCAAAAACGTTTAGAAGTTTATACTGCAGAATTTTTATTTGAATAATCTAATAATTCCTTTGCTTTCATTGACAGATGTAATGTTAGCATTTCTATAGCTCTTGCAAAAGCTGATTGGAAACAGATTTGGCATTTCGATGGAAGGGTGAAGCTTGACATCCAGAATAGGACTAAGTTGTTACAGTAGTCACTAGGCCATAGCATGGCTGTCACTAAGAGAGCCTTAGAGACAAGGAGACAGAAACAGCTAATAAATGTGAATTCAGTCAGGTAGGTGAGCTAGCTCGAGTTCTGTCTGCCAGAGTCACATCATAGCCTCTCTGTGCTATGAACACCCAGACTCTAGTTGGGTGTTCTTCATCCTGCAGAGCTTCCTGTCTAGTACCTAGAACAAGGGAATGTCCAGCAGTTCCTCAGAGACCTTGTCCGCTGGTGGGCAGAGGCACAAAACAAGGCTAGCTGCTAAAGTAGACAGATCTCTAGCACATCACAGTGGAATCAATGTTGCTTATCATTCTCCCTACCTGTGGGGACAGCATGGAGTGCCCTTAGACCCCTGCCAGCTAGGGCCACCCTGAAGAGTACCAAGGAAGTCAAAACCTAGAATTATGCTTATAATGCTTTTAGAACAAACTTGAGTTGCAATATTGTACTCAGTTGGAAGCACTACCTTATCAATTAACTCTCATGGGAAGATACATGCTGGAAAAAAATCAACTAGAGCCTTGTTAGCATAGGGTACATTGTAAAATGCCAGGCATGAGCCCACCCCCAAAAAAAGAACATTCTACCTTGGAGAAGTGGGGTACAAAGTATTATGGGGGTGGGGAGTGGTCAGACAAATTTCAGATGATTTCAGAAATTGTTTAGTAGAAGGTGGTTCCTGGATAAAAAAATAAATGTTTTTGTGGATTAGCAGCTAGAGTTATGGCAATTTGGATTTTATTGAGTAGTGTGGGAAGAAGATGTAGGGGGTAAAGTCATGCGTGTAAGAAGGGATGGAGAAAAACTGTGTGGGGGAATTGGACATCTAAGAGTCACCATGGGAAATTCATAGGCCTTCAAGTTTCTTAGAAGACCACTGTGAGTATGTGAAAATCTATGTCCAAAGCCTTCACTTTTCTAGCTCTCTTTAATGTATAATATTAGTGAAAATAATTCAGTCTTTAGAGTCAACTGAATTTTAATGCTGAATTTTAATTCCGTCTCCATCACTTTTTAAAATATATTATTAGCCAAGTTAAGCTTCAGGGATCCCATTTTAAAAATTGTTCCTATAAGCCATTGCAAAGGAAAACAACTGTTTTTCCTTTTCTAGGTAGGGAAAGAAAATATTTTTTTCCTACCATATTTTTTTCCCCTGTGTGTCTCCTTTACTTTTCACACAAAACATTGCATTTCTGGTCACCAAATGTGTGCAGGTTCTCTCCCACACCAAGAGGTTCTCCACAACATCAGCTGGGTGTCTTATAATTTAACACAGGTCTGATGCTATCTATGAGAGAGAGCATCAGATCCCATAGGTTAAGAGCTCAGTCCCATAAGACGGTTGCTCACTATACTTCAGATGCCAATTGCAGGTACTAAGTCTCAAGGTTACCCACAACTTCTACCTGCTGTAGTCTATAAACCAGAGATTCTCACAATCCCCTCCTCAGGTTTGACTAATTTGCTAGAACAGCTCACAGAACTTACAGAAACACCAGGTCATTAAAGGATATGATAAAGAATATGAACAGACAGATGAAGACACATGTAGGCAAGATCCAGGAGGGTTCTGAGCATAGAAGCTTCTGTACTCATGGAGTTGCGACGTGTCATCATCCCTTTATTGATGTGTCTGTCCACCTAGTTCTCTGAATCCTCTACTATTGGGATTTTATGGAGGCTTCCTCATATATGATTGATCAATCATTAACTCCATGTCCAGCCCCCATTCCCTCTCTGGAGGATGTGAGATGGGACTAAAAATTCTAAACTTCTAGTCATGGCTTGGTGTTTCTGGCGACCCACCCCCATCCAGGAGCCATCTTGGAGTGCTCAAAGTCACCTCAATAAAACAATGTTCCTAGTCTCTTATCACTTAGGAGTTATAAGGGCTTTAGGAGCCCTGTGTTAAGATCGAGGTCAAAGTTAAGAATGAAGTCAAAGGCAAATATTTGAACAAGAGATGTTCCTATGTTGTTGTCACTTAAGTTTAAAGATTTCAAAAAAAAAAATAAAAAAAAAATAAAGATTTCAGAAACTCTGTGCTAAGAACTGGAAGCAGAGACCAATACATATTTTCAATTATTTCACAGCCACTCTGCAGATTGAAAGAGTAATATGCCTAAAACACACATTTGATGCTGCTTTAGAATAGGCATCCCAAAATATAGATTTACTTCTCTCTGGTTTCACTACTTTTCTCTTCCTTTTCTTTCACTAGACTAAGATCTTACCAGGTACTAAAAAAAAATACTAATCTGGAGAATTCAAAAAAAGCACAAAACACTTGCCCTCAAAGCATAGTCATACCAGTACCTTTAAATTTTTCATAATTTCTTGCCTTTAACTCTAGTAAATTACACATATTTTTTGTTTTTTGTATTTTTTTTTACAGATTATAAATCTGAAGGGTACAAATTTGTTTTTAGTTGGTAAAAAATTGTGTGTGAGATTTAATTGGGAAGGAGGGATCCATTCATCTATTCAATGGTTACGTATTAACCACCTGCTACATTCTAGGCAGTGTCCTAGTAGTTGGAGCTAATACATGAACCTAAGCCTGTACTTTTGCAACTCGCATTTTAGAAGGAGAAGCCTACCATAAACACATACGTGTATCATATAATAACATATAGTGATAAGTGATATGGACGAAAATGAATTAGTGCAAAGGGTAGAGAGTTGAAGAGAATGGGACTATGGTCTTAGAGGAAGTGGACCAGAAGTGGAGCAGAAAGAGCAAGATTTGCTCATATTTTGGGTAATACTTGCTACCAGTAAAATTGAGTAATATAGATGCTATTCAATATGCAAATAGATAAAATGTTATTATTTTCAAGTAAGATTTCTCTTGGATGGTATTTGAGCCTCAACCTGATGATTTGAGGGGAGACCGGTACAATGAGGTCAGAGAGGTAGCAGTGAGTGAAAAACACTATTTTTCTCTCTACTCATCTTAGGTTCATTAGTTAGGGCCTTTGAATCAAACTAAGAGACAGATTAACAAGACAGAAAAAAAAGAACGGTGTTAATCACATAAAATTGCAATTCACAAATTAAAATATGACTCAAGGAGGTGGTCAGATAATTAAAGCTAATATAACAACTTAGGATAAACAAAGGAAAAGAGATTTGAGGATTCTGGGCAGAGGAGGCAAGTTATTGGAATGTGATGGTGAAAAATATGGTAAACAAGAATTACTTAGTAAAGTTTGTTAAGTCATGTTACTTTATGTTATGTTACCTTATGTTAAGTTATATCATGTTAGGTTTTGCTATTTTATGTTATGTCGAAGCTTTAAGTCAGTGCTTTGGCATTAATAAGAATTGTCCAGAGCTTTCCTCTTAGAATGGGAGAGGGACATACCTTTATAAGTAGAAATTTCCTTTATAAATGTAAATTCTCTTTACAAAAGGAAAGTTTGTGCCATATTTTTAGGGATTTCCCTAGTCTTCTGGTTATCAGTGGTGTTTGGCTTAAAATAATCTATATACCAAAGAGGTATATTTGGAGGTGACATACTCTGGTATACTTCATTGTAATACTACATTGCAAGGACTCCTATTCAAGATTTGCTCATATTTTGGGTAATACTTGCTACCAGTAAAATTCAGTAATATAGATGCTATTCAATATGCAAATAGATAAAATGTTATTATTTTCAAGTAAGATTTCTCCAAAATAATGAGCTAATCTTATAAATTGAATTTATTAATTTTTATTTAATATAAAATGAACCAGAATAACAAAACAAAAACCTAAAATAATTGATGGAATAACAGAAATCTTCAGAATGATGGTGAGAAAAAAGGGATTAGTCGGTAAAGAGCAAAAATGTCTTGCTACGAGATAATACAAAATATTTTAGGATAAAGCAGCTGACCATTTTTCTTACTTCTCACTTTATCTCTCCAATCATCTAGTACTCAAATGTCCTGAATATGTGAAAGCATCAATTCCTCCCAGATGTCTTTCCATTGTGCAGCTCAGCAGGTATCTTTTTAAAGGTAAAATGTTCATAGCTATCATTAACAATAGTAGAGATCTGTGACCAGGGTGAGTGCTTCCTTTGTTCCCTCTGGAACTTTCTCTGACAGATTTTCAATTCTCACTAGTAAAATTGAATCTATCTTTTCCAACTGTTCATCATTGTGTAATTGCATTCCTATTTGGGTAATTATCTCCTTAATGAGAAAATTACAATTCTTCTCAATTTCTGCTATATTTCTGAGAACCAATCTATTTAGTTCAGTAATAGTAAAGGTCAACTACCTAGAAATATTTACCCTTTTTAAATCTTAGAATAGTTTCAGACTAATTCACCTGATTTTTAACTAATCTCCTCATTCTAGGAACACTTGGTATGATATCACCAATCAAATGTTTATTGTCTTTATTTTTAAATTCTGGGGAAATATGCTTTGGATAGTCATCAGACAAGCAATATATTTCTTATATTTCTTAGTTTTAAAGAAGAGTTCCTGTTTTGACCCAGAAATTAAGCATTCTTTTTTAGTAATTTGGTAACCTTAAGGGCTAGAAATTAGACATAGAACTATTGTATTCCTGCATGGCTTTATTGATAAGAGCAGGTCCTAACCATTTTTCAAGTAGGTGAATTGCAAGGAGCATAGGATGTAATTTTACAAGCTCTCAGAATTTCAAAAAGATTTATATAGTTCTGAACATATTAAATGTATTTATGTTAATACTAAAAATATTTACTGAAGTAGGGAAGATGTTACGGTTCAATGGCTAAGGAAGAATTCTTGAGATGTCTTTGGTGCAAAAAGGTGATTTTATTAAAGCATGGGGACAGGACCCATGGGCAGAAAGAGCTGCACTGGGATCATGAGGAGTGGCCCATTATATATTTTTTAATTGGGAGAGGGTTAAGTAGAGTGTAAGTCCCTAAGGAATTTTGGAAGCCAGGTTTCCAGGATTTTGAGGGGGCTAGCTATTGTTTGTAAAAGGTCATTTATTACCATCTAATAAAACCTTAGTCATGAAACCCTTCAGATGTATATCAGTGGGCCATATGCTTGGGGGATGATTGCCAGCACATATCTTGGGGGGTTTAAGGATACAATTTCTAAAGGAATTTTTATATGTTAAAGTAGACTTACAGGATCCTGGGGGTCAGGCTAAGATTGCCTTTTGCCCATGGGAAAGTATTAACATTGAGGCAGTTAAGTCCCTAGAGGAATGTCACTCTGCCTGTTTCAAGGACTTCTCAATGGGCTATAGGGAGTAAGGAAATTTAATAACTTTTTCTTCTGGTTTTGTTTCCCATATCATTTGCTACATACCACAGTAATAAATTTTGAATGATGGTATGTGCCTCTTCATTAGAGTAATTAATTAAAACTAGTCAATTCCTTTGGAGACATGATTTAAAGGTTTTCAGATAAATACAAAATGTCTTTAAACATTTTTTTAAAGATGACACAACACTAAAACACAACTTTTAATTTCAAATATTATCCAGGATAAATATTAATGTCTAGATGTAAAGTATATCTCATCTTAATTTCTTTGCAGCATAAAATCATAAAATTAACTTGATATGTTATTTAGAGCAATAAAGTTGTCCGTCGGAGTCCAATTCCTATCAATTTCTAGCTTCATAATTTTGTACAAATTATATAACTTCCCTGAGGTTTGAGTTTTACTTTTTTTAAAGATTATTTTATTTTAGAAAGGAGGGAGGGGTGGAGGGAGAGGAAGAGAGAGAATCTCAATGCAGACTCCCAAGTGAGCACAGAGCCGTACACTGAGCATGGAGCCCTACACAGGGCTTGATCTCATCACCCTGAGATCATGACCCAAGTCCAAATCAAGAATTGAACGCTTAACTGACTAAGCTACCCAGGTACCCCTGGATTTTACATTTTTAAAACAGAGGTTATAATATCTGCTTAATGGGATTATTATAAAAACAAAATGTGATAAATACATGCATGTTGAACACACTGCCTGAGAAAAAATGAACATGCAATACATTATATTTTTGTTCATTCACCTATCCAACATATTGAGTATTTTCACCTTTCACTAGGTTTAAGGAAGAAATAGTGAATATATGCATGACAGTAACAAGTTCATCTAAGAGATGAGGCTGAAGGAAATGGAAGGGTTATTTAGGGTTGGAAATTTAACTTTAAATATGGTGGACATGGAAGCCTCACTAAGAATATGAAATTTGGGCAAAGACCAAAAACAGATGAGGATAGAAGTCATGAGAATATATGGGGGCTGTGAAACCCAAGCCAAAAGAAAAGACAAGTGTAAGGGCTTTAAGGTGAGAATATACTCAGCATATTTAAGGAGCAAGAAGAGGTCCTGCATAGTAGAAACTGAGCAAAGAAGGAAAGCCGTAGAAAGCAATATATTTATTGAATACTGCCAATGTGTCAGGAATGTTCTAGGAGCTTTGTATTTAACTTATTTACTTATATTAAAAAAATCCACCATGCTGAAAAATAATGTAGATATTATTACCCAAAAGAAGACAGTGAGGTATACAGAGATTAAATGATATCTGGTAAGTGATGGGGCCACCATTTTAACCTAAGAAGTGGGGCCCCTGAGACCATGCTCTGAACCCTTGCACGGTAAGAGATGGAACCAGAATGGTGGGGTGAAGGAAGGCCATTACATGGACTTCAGACTTTGGTTCGAGATGCAAAGCCATTTGAAGACTTTGTGTATAAGAGCATCATATTTGCCTTTAGTTGTAACAGGATCTCTATGCCCATCTTGTGAAGAACAACTGTGAAGGCAAAGATAGAAGCAAGGAGAATAACTAAGAAGAATTTGTAGTAATGAAATGCATAATGGTGGTAGCTTAAGCCAGAATGATGATGATGGTGAAAAATATTTAGAATCTGCATATCTTGTGAAATTAAAGTCAGTACTCTTTACTGAAAGGATAAATGTGAGGAATGATGTATTCAAAAATTATTATTTTCCATCCCAACATGTAGGAGAATGGAGTTTCCATGATTTGAGATAGGGGAACAAGACCTAGGGGTGCAGGTATAGAGGTTAGTTTTGAACACACTATATTTCAGGGTTTTTAAAAATATTTTATTTTATTTATTTATTCATGAGACACGCACACACAGAGAGAGAGAGAGAGAGAGAGAGAGAGAGAGACAGGCAGAGGGAGAAGCAGGCTCCATGCAGGGACTCAATCCCGGGTCTCCAGGATCACCCCCTGGGCTAAAGCAGGTGCCAAACCACTGAGCCATCCAGGGATCCCCTTCAGTTTCTTATTAGACATCTAAAGGGGAATTTTTGAGTGTACTGTAGGATACACTGTCTGGATTCTTTAGCATATAGATAGTATTAAAGCCATGAAATGAATGAAATTACTACAAGAGTGAATGTAGATCAAAAAACCCTAAAAGGTCCCAGGATACTTCTGTAAGGGTTGAGAGCAGTCCACCCTACGACCACTTTGTCACGAAGATTATTTTGTGCTAAAAGCAATTAAGCTCCCACAGGCTCAAGAAAAACTTTTGTCCCTTCATTAACTACATAGAAGGATCTAAATTGAGGATCTTTCCCAGAATAAGAGTTACTCTCAGAGATAAATTTTATCTGAGTGACCTCTTTGTGTCTCAGGGCAAATGTCTAATCACCCAAGATCTGCTCTTCCTCTCAATGCTGTGATTGCATCCCTTCCCTCTGCAGTCCCAAAGCGCATCCTCCTTTCCCTAGTTCAGGATGGCATATCTACATCATCCGGCCTGACTGCCTCTGGAATGTCCATGTCTGTGTGGATTCCCTGAATGTACACCAGATGTTTCGCCCTGTTAATCCATCTCATGTCAATTTGATTCTTAATCTGTCTAGAAAGACTTTGAAGGGGACAGGGTATTCTTGTTCCCTGACATTTGCAAACTTTAATAGGAAGGAGATAAAGAGGATATAGAAAAGAGAATGAGAATGAAGAGCTAGCAAAATACAGGAAAATGAGATTGTGATATTGTGCATGCCCAATGTAGTGTTCTTAGCTAGAGTTATTGTGTTAGGAACAGGAATTAGGAACAGGAATAGTGCAGCTATGGAATCAAGAGGATTTTTCCATTTTAAAGATGACATATATAAATATACTTTATATATTATATATTTTAATATATATTTGTACTAAATATATTTAAGGTGATGTGGACGGTCCAATAGAAAAGCAGGGAAGTGATAATGTAGGAGGAGAAAGGGAAAATTCTTGCAGAGATAGCCTTAGGTGGGCAAAATCAGATCCATGGTTCTCTGCCAAACTGGACCTCTTTGTGTCTCAGGGCAAATGCCTAATCACCCAAGGTCTGCTCTTCCTCTTTAGTTGAGAAAGAAAGTAAACTTCTATCTTGTTTAAGTCTTTTATTTTAGGGGTGTCTGGGTTTTGTTTTTCCTTTACTTAACTAACAGTCAAGCAAAGATGCAAGTTAAGACAAGAGTTTCGTTTTAATCAGACTTGGGGTCTTGCTAAGACATTACAACAAAGCAAGAGCAGTGAGAGTTAAAAGTGTGTGTATGGGAAGGCTTATAATGATTAACTTTGAGATTTTAGTAGTGCGAAGAGGAAAATAAGGTAGCATCGGAGGGTATTGAATGGTAGTAAAGTCAGATGATCCTGGATCAGAGAGCATTATGAGAGTTAGGTTTCAGAGACAGCCTGGAGGGAAGGAGATGGTGTGGAGAATGGAATATCTAAAATTGAAATTACGGAAAAGTTCAGTTATCTGTAATGACACAGTTTAGATCAGAACCATAGTGCTACTTAAGTTGAGGTAGAGTGAATGATACAGAAAGAACTTGAGAGACAATAGAATTAAAATGATCATCAATCTAGATTTTGAAAACTGACTGAATTATAACAGATATAGTGTCAGAGACAGGAACAGAAATCCAGGCGATACATTTTCAGAGAGTAAAATAGGAGTAACCCAGCAATTGCTGAATAATTTCAACAAGGTGGGTGTTTTAAGTTTCAGGGATAAGTTGATTTGCCACTTCAAACTTCAGAAACCATGGTGTTCTTGATAACATGTCTTTGACTTCATTCCAGAAGTTGAGCAGTAAGGATATTCCACAGCAGAGGGATAGGCCACACTTGTTCATATTATTACAACTGTGGATAATGACAAATGTTGAATTTTGGAGATGTGGCAATTTGTTGAAATAACAAATATTTTTCTAGCTGGTGTTCTGAGGGATTTTTTTAGCCCAAAGCAAATGCCACTGTCAGCAAGCAAAAGGGAATCATTTGTATCACAGCAGGAAACAGAGAAGATAACAAAAGAACAGTGTGAGCCAACTACAACCTCCTTTGCTGTGATCACTCTCCTTTCATAACTAAGCTCAGTAATTAAAGAGAACTTGGCTTATATTGGATGCCTTGAAAAAGCAATCCAAGAAAAAAATGTAGCTGAAGGGAAAAAATAGATTTTTTAACCTAAAATATTAGATACTGGAAACAACATTGTAATTGAATAATTTTAGAGAGGTACGCAGCATCCATTTGTATGGCAGCTTTCTGGTAACTGTTTTTCAGAAAAATGCTAGTATCTTTTTCATTGAAAAATGCTTGCATTATCTTTTGCCTTCATTGTGAAACAACTAAAATAGCAATGTGTCTGATTGTCCTCTGGAGACCTGGGAACTATCCCATTAACAAATCAGAAGAGGGAAGATTTGAAATATGAATGTGGATCTGGTTTGAGGGAAAGTCTGGAAATTAATAAATCTTAGGTAAATCTAAATACACATGACTGGGGTTCAGACAGATGGTTCACCCATTCCTTTTGTTTCTAAGAAGTATTGTATTTGACAACAGTCTCTCAAATCATCTTACTGTGGAACTCCTGGCCTTCCAGGTATCGCTTCTTCTGTAGTCTAAAAAATGGGTGTCAGTTTAGGCTACCATATGTCTAAGATTTTACATAATGAGGAGTGCTTGAGTGGCTCAGTCAGTTGAGCATTCAACTCTTGATTTTGTCTCAGGTTATGATCTCAGGGTCCTGAGATGGAGGCCCACATGGTGCTATATGCTCAGCAAGGAGTCTGCTTAAGATTCTCTCCCTCCCTCTCCCTCTGATACCCCACCCTGCATTCTTTTTCTCTCACTCAAATAAATAAACAAGTCTTTTAAAAAATGAAAATTTGATATTGAACAAAGGAAACATATAATATGAAGAGGGAAATAGGTAATTTATTTATTTTTTGAACAAATAAGTAGAAATACAGGCAGAAAGGAAGAAGCATGCAGTAAATATATGTCTATAAGAAAAGTAGACCTAAGTGATGCTATATACCCAAAGATAGTCGATCGTACTTGACTAAAATTCCATGTAAAATTTTTATGTAAAATTAATTCTAAAATTATGGAAATAAAAGGAGATTCATTTGAGATTGAGTTTGAAAAAGCTCCCAGTAAGGGGTGGGGGGATAGGAAATAGTTGTATAATTGTAGGATAAACAAAAGGTTTATTTCTTGGAAAGTCCAGTCAGTTATCAAATAAAAAATGTTGTAAGAGCAAACGTTAGGATGATTTATAATGTGACAGGAAATGAAAGTCTTTTATAATCTAGCAACTTCACGCCACCTTCCATGTCCAGAGCTAAACGGAGTTAGCAGTTTGGTGTGTGCTTTTCTAAAATTGTATTAAAAATAAATTTTTAATTTTAAATTAGTTATTACATGTAAAATGTGTAAGATATATGAAGCATAGCAATAACATCAACAAAGGGACAATTGTGAAATTATATAAACTTGTAAAATTCCCTGTCTGTCCATTTGAATACTGATGTAAGCATATTTAAAAAATCATTCTCTTGCTTCTCTTTACATTTTTGCTGGATATGCATGTATCCACAAACAATATATTTTTAAATTTTGCTTGTTTTCCTGTAACTTGCTTTTTTTAAACTGATAATTTTTCTAATAGTTGTCTGGGTTGGTGTGTGTAGTTACTGTTTATTCATTTAAAATACTGAATAATTTTCAATTTTTTGACTAAACTAGAGTATATTTATCCATTATTTTACTGGATATTAGTTTTTTATTTGTTTTGTTATTTCAAACATCCCACCGTAATTATTCTTGTGTTTGTCTTCTGGTACACATGAGAAAGAGTTTCTGTAAAGTATGTACCTCTTATAAAGTGGATTAATGGGTTATATGATCTGGAATGTAGAACTTTAAGAAGATTCCAATTAATCTGAATTATTTTTATTTTCACTCCTACCGATATTGATATCATGTTTCCCATCATATCACATCTTTTAAAATATTTTATTTTATTCAAATTATTTTATTTTTAAGTTTTTATTTGAGTTGCAGTTACCTCACATATAGTGTTATGTTAGTTTCGGGTGTACAATATAGTGTTTCAACACTTCCATATGATACCCAGTGCTCATCACAACATGTGTACTCCTTAATCCCCAACACCTATCTAATTTATGCCTCCACCCATTTCCTCTCTGGTAGCCACCAGTTGTTCTTGAGGATGTGGAGGAAAAAGGAACATTTGTGCACTGTTTGTGGGAATGCAAACTGGTGCAGCCACTGTGGAAAACATATGGAGATTCTTAAAAAAGCTACAAAATAGAGCTACCCTATGACCCAGCAGTTGCACTACTAGACATTTACCCAAAGGATACAAGGCTGATTAAACAAGATACATGTACCATGATGTTTATAGCAGCATCATCCACAACAGTCAAACTATGGAGGGAGCCCAAATGCCCATTGACAGATGAATGGTTATAGAAGATGTAATAAATATATTATATACATATATATATTACAAGAGATAGATGATAGGTAGATAGATGATAGATAGATAGATAGATGATAGATAGATATCAAACTCAAAGAAAGATAAATACCATAGGACTTCAGTTACATGTGGGATTTATATCACATCTTTGAAAAGATCTAGTATTATCAGACATTTTAAATTTGTATGATTCTATTAGATTTAAGATTGTGTCTCATTTTAACTTTCATTTCCCTGATTCTTATTGAAATTATTTTAATATATTCTGTTATCAATGATGTTTCTTCTTCTCTGCAATGGCTACTGTTATTACCATTTTTTTATTGGCTTATCATTTTTTTCTTAAGAATTTTAGGAGTTATTTCTCAAAAAAAAAGAATTTTAGGAGTTATTTCTCAATTCCAATCCTTTTTGAAATGTACAGGAAATATTTTTTCTAAGGAGTGATTTGTTTTAATTTGGATTGCAAAACGTATAATATATGGGCACCTGTTTTAAAAATAAAAATGGCTACCAGAAGTTTACTAGTGACCAGGGTAATATTTAAAAATAAAATAAATACATAAGCTCAAATCCTAGCAAAAAAAAAATATTTTTTAAACAAATTACTTAAACGTTAAACCAGAATGTAAAACCAAATAAAAAGAAAATTGGTAAACCAGTTTTTAAATCTAAAGAGAGTACATAGAATATAGTACAGAGATGGGGAATAATAAAGAAAACAAGAGACATGGGAGATTAGCTAAAAGTCGCAACCTTACAGTCATTATAGTTTTAGAAGAAAGGAAATAGCATGGTTCGGAGGTAATTTTCAAAGGAATGAATTAAAGAAATGAGCCTTTTCCAGAATTAAAGAAATGAATCCTTAAAATCTGGGTTAACCCTTTTGCTGAGAGATCTTACTAACACCGTGAAGTGCCAAAGAAACATGATTTTAGAACTGCATGGAAGCTTAGAGTTATTAGAGTTCTAAATCCTTACTCTATAGTGACTCTTAGAGACGTGGAGGCATATGGCCAGGTCCATGCAAATACAGCTTTTAGAACCAGGACTGCTTCATCTCAGGAGTTCTATTTACGTGACTACAACAGCACCTGTGTCCCTCAGAACTATTCAATGCATCGGCTGATTGACCGCACAAGAGGAATGTCCAAGGGCATATCCTCAGGATTTAAAAGCAGAGCCAGAGATATAACTCACATTGTGATCTCACTCCACAGAAACAAGTGTCCTTTTCTTAAAAGCTACATGTGTTCAATGAACACACTTGTTAAGGGTACATGAATGAAAATCTTACATTTGGTACAACAAGAAATAATTTTGAAAGACAAGAATCATGATTTATCTCCATCCTTCTGACTCTTACCTTCTGTCAATGGAAGCCTTATTTGAAACAGACTTTGCACCACAGATTTATTAAGGCTCTAGGTGCCAGGTGGGAAAAATCAAGCTTCTATGTGGAGAAACTATCAGAGCTATTGATTGGGTCATCTAGCCCCAGAGAATTACTAAATGTGTTATTTCTCAGCTTTGTCTCCAGGACCTGTCCCATGAAGGGGTCTCCTTTCCTTCAGAAAAGGAAGTTCTGCTGAGTTTTAGCAGACATGATATTTTGTTGTTTTTTTTCAATAACTGAGAAATCAAAGAGACAAATTACTAACTCAAAAAAAAAGGAGCAATTTAATACTGAAACTGGTGGCAGAGGTTAGAAAGGCATGGGGAAATGAACATTTTTCTTCTGACTTTGTCTGATATATCTCCATGATTGCTTTGTATAAGGTTTTGGATCTCTACTTTGCTATAGATCTTGTTCACAAGATAAAAAGATAAATCATTTTTTGTCTCCATTGTAGATCTCTGTAATGCTATGTCTCTCAAAAGTTTCTTAGACCTGCTTTTTCTTCTCTAGATGTACAATAGACAATTATATAAAAGGAGACATCAATTTTATGATTTAAGGCCTCAGCTTTAACCACGAAATACGGGTGTTTTTGTTCATTTTTTGCTATTATTGATGGGAGAGGAGGAGGAGATCTTACTCCCATCCGTAAGCTAGTTATCTGCTACAAATTCCTTATGCAACTGGAATAACCTGAGTGTTTTGTGAAGTCCTCCAGACACACTTCTTTGCTACTCAACCATTGTATTGAAGTTCAAATTAAAACTAGTCAAATAAGAAGGGAGGGCAGAGTTTCTTTATCCTTTGTACTCTGTAACTTTGAACTTGAAACCAAATGCAGTTGCCTAGTGTATGCTTGCTGTGAGGGAACCTCAAAGGCAAAGTCGTTCAAATGACTGGTTTTCCAGGTTACTTCTTAATGGTACTGCCTAACCTCTTATACCCACGCTGTATGGCCTTTGTACAATTGGTTTAATGAGTATATCCTCTAATTGCCCCCCAAAGTGACTTTTCATCTGGAACATTAAGGATTTTAAGAGGTTAGTCAACCTTTTGAACTAAGATCTGTCCTTGAATTAAAAGTGTGTGTATCCTACTCTGTGTATTATTTCTTCACTTCTAATGGGGCAATTCCTGATAGGAGCCTTTGAAAAATTATTTTCATTATTGAAGACTAAAACATGATATTTTTTCTAGGCTGTAAGTGTGCTTTCTCCCTTCGTTTCTTTATACTATTTTGCCTTTATGATTCTCACCTCTTGGCTCTACAGAACAAACAAGCAGGCAGGCAGATAGTTAGTGAAAAATATTCAGTTGCCACCTGAATCCTGGCACTATTATACAGGAAGGACTCAGATGATGATCCCATACATTAATAAGAATATTTAAAACCCAGAACAGCAACAAAGAAAACAAATAGAATCAAAACTCAGTGATGAGAGTGAGGGAGCTCTTCTTTAGGTAGGGAATTCATTGAAGGGTTTTCTGAGAAAACTGATGTTTCAAGAAAGTCCTAACTGATAAGAAAGAGACTGACATATGAAAATCTGAGGATGAGAAGGAACAAGGTAGAGGAAGAATCAGAGAGGCTCAGATAATGTTGTTACGTTGAAGACTTATGGTGAAGAATCCAGATTTCATTCTAGTTCATTGGGAAATAATAAAAGTTTTAACTAAAAGGTGACTCATGTTTTAGAAAGTTGTAAAGGAAGGTGGCAACTGTCAAAGAAAAAGTTGGATACTAGTTAAAGTGGTAAAGACAGATTTTATTCAACAACTACTGCAACTAGACAAAGAGACTTCTGGAGTAAGAAAAGATAGCTGGGGGTTTATAGCCAACAAACCCAGGGATAGGGTCAGTGGGTGGAAAGGTACTAAGAGGAGACATCAAAAATAGGGAGATTCTTGCTAAAGTGTCCTAATTGGGTTCTTGCCAAAGACAAACCATGGTCTCAGGTATCAAGGTGGAGAACAAAGAACCTATCAGGTATGAAGAGTGATCAGATATCAAGATGGGGAGTCTTGTCAAGCTGACTTAGTAGGATTCTTTGCTAAAATTAGCCTTAGCAGGGTTCCAAGGATAAGACCCAGTCCAAAATGGAGCTCAGGGGAGACTATATAAAGTTTGGTCAAAGAGACAGTCTCTAATACTATCCCTATATGGATGATGTACCCTAAAGGGACTAGATAGTTAAGGCAAGGAAACCTATCAGAAACCTATAATGTTAGTGTAGATAACAGATAACAGTAGCCTTAGCAAAGAAAATGGGAAGAAACAGTTGTTCAGGGATACAATGTTAGAGGTAAACTTGACTGACCTTACCATCAGAAATGAGTGAGTTCAAGGAGATCATGTAGCCTCCTTTGCTTTTAGACTGCACAACTGGCTAGAAATAGTGTCAATTGCAGAGATGGATAGATTTCCTGAGGAATGGCAAATGTAGGGTATGCAGGTTAATCAATAGTCCTTATTGTCCAGGTTATGCCTGAGATACTGTCCAACAACTCAATTAGATGTTAAATGAGTAGTTACTTTTGGAGCGGAAAGGTTAGAGCAGGAAAGGGGACACAGAGAGAGGAGCCCTCAACAGAGATGGGGTTTAAAGTCATGGGACAAGTGGGATCAATTGAGTAACACACAGAAAGTGATGCCATTTCCTCTGCCTCTTATCACAAAGGATGGAGAAAGTACTTGCAAGCCACTGTAGTAAATATTTTCACATGATCACCATGTAAGAAATGTATATACTATGATTATCCAGTGGTAATTAGACACTCTATCATGACCTGTGATATATTTTTCTCAAAATTATTTCATTTAATTGTCTACATGAAGTAGTTATAATTTTAATTTTATAGAGTAGTAAACTAAGCCGTAAAAAGAAATATGACAACTTTTTGTTTTTTGAAATATGATAACTCTGACAATAACACTGCAGGGCCCGGATTTGAATCCACATTAGTCTGGTTAAGAAGCTTGTGCATAGCTCATTAAAGAAAAATCTCTCAGATCCTGTAGAGATGGGCATAATTTAATCCCATCTCCAGAACATAAAATTAAAATTCTTACAGTGATTTGTCCCCTGGATTATAAATAGCTAAAACTAACATTCATAAAACAGGAACTGGCTATAAGGTAAGCTTTTAACTTGAGTGAACCCCTTTAAAACACTCTCTCTTCCCAGTTCCTCAATGTGGGCACTGAAATCAGGGGAATTGAATGGAAAGTGATATTGAAAAACAGGAAGTCTAACTGTAGACCTCACCTTCATCCAGATCAATGATGACTCTTGTAATAAAAATAAAATACATTATTCCACTGTTCTGTAGCTTATTATGTTGTACATTCAAGAAATATATTTGGACATTTATCAGAGTTTATGAGACCCTTGGCTAGCCAACATGCTATTTTATATTTCAGCATCCTTTTCTCAGAGGTATGTAACAGGCTTGACATTTACTTTGGATTCATAATCAATTGATAGTTTATATAATTGACTTCTATTCCCCAGAACCATCTTTCCTATTGAAAGTGTCTGACCTTGCTGTGTCTTTGTCATTCTACTGGAAGAGTCAATAAACATTTCTTCAAATAACACAGCTTGAGGAATATGTGCATGTGAAGGGATGGGAAGCTAATTAAATCATATATTTAAATTTTTGTCTTCAACCAATTCATTAGTTGCCTTGATAATTTTTTAGCCCTTGATGAAATTCTCATTTTGTACTTGAATTCTTAAACAGTCTGCTATTCTTTTCGGGAGATGCAATGGGGGGTGGTGGTGGTGGTGGTGGTGGTGAGAACATTTAAGTTCTACTCTCTTAGGAAAATTTAAATATATAATACAGTGTTATTAACTATAGGCATCATGTTTTACATTAGATCCTCAGACCTTATTCATCTTAGACCTGAAAGTTTTTACCCTTTACCAACCTTTTCCTTACAGCCTCATCCCTTCCAACTACTTTTCTACTCCCTGTTTCTTTGAGTGTGATTTTTTTTTAATTTCACATATAAGTGATACCATGCAGTGCTTATTATTCTCACTGTTCTTAACCCATAGCACCAAACAGATAATAACTTACTCAAGAATAACATAATTTTAAGAAGATAATTCATTTCAAGTGTTTAGAAGAGTATTTGGTATATGCTCAATAAACATGAAGACAAAATAACTTTGAGGGTGCATATGTGAAAACTGGCTATAGGGCCCAAGACAAGAAGCAGTAAGTACAAAAGCCCTAAGGCAAAAGTACACTTGGTGTCTTAAAGCAGTGGCTAAAGCCATTGTACGGGTGGGGCAGATTTAGATATAGGAAAGTAATATTTAGTAATATTTAGAGTGGTATTCAGGGGCCAGGTGTTAAGTAGACTTTTAGTCCACACAGTAAATCCCTTGGATTTCCTTCTAAGTATAATAAGTGATTGGAGGGTTTTGATCGGGGGAGTGACATGATTGTCTTATGGCTTATTTAAATGATTACTACTTAACTACTAAACTATTAACACATACATATACATACTGGATGTATACACACATTATCTATCATCTATCTATCTATCTATCTATCTATCTATCTATCTATCTATCCCTAATGGGAAACACATTGTATGTTCAAGTCCGAAGACATACGCAAGAATATGAAATTGTCCTGAATTCTAAGACATCTATAATCTTTTTTAAAAAATATTTTATTTATTTATCCATGAGAGACACACAGAGAGAGGCAGAGACACAGGCAGAGGGAGAAACAAGCTCCATGCAGGGAATCCAATGGGGGACTGGATCCCAGGACCCCGGGATCACCACCTGAGCCAAAAGCAGATGCTCAGCTACTGAGCCACCCAGGCATCCCTTAAAGTATTGTGTGTGTGTGTGTGTGTGTTTAATTAAATGCATGCTAAATTTGTCATCACTTATAAATGTAGAATAATAATAGCAGATAGTGCTTCCGAAGTGCCACACATTATTCTAAGTATTTTATACATATTAAGTCTGGTTCATCCTCAAAACTGCTGTATGTGATAAGTATTATATCACTTTCCACTTTACAGAAAGGAAAATCAAGACATATATTTTAGTTGACTTCACCAAGGTCATACCTTGACCTGTGGGCAGCAATGTAACAACAGAATAATATTAACAAAGTTTAGAGTTGAATTATACTGCATCCAAATGCCAACTCTACTAAGAACTCTCTAAACTTCTGTCCTCTTCTTCAATATGTGGATTTTAATAATGATCTTGTGATTACACAAGGGACTGTAGCAAAACATCCTAGTGCTTAAAAATTGGTAATTTCCTATCCTCAGTTAATAATTCATCAAATATGATGCATTGCTTAATATATATTATACATTCAATATTTTTCTAATTTTCATTCATAAGCTTATCTTATGAGTACTCTGCTGGTATATTTGGAATGGAAATTTATAATAAATGATTCACAAATAGTATAGTTTCCAAAATAATACCTATAATCTTAATGAGGATGAGAAAAATACAACTCCTTCCTTCCCTGGGTCAGTTGGCATTGTCTCTGGGCCAATTATTCCCCTGAAATAATCTTATTTAACTAACCTATTAAACAATACTTCATATTTTTTATTTAAAATACTATAAAATGACAGTAGCTCATCAAACATATGTTCCAAGAGCATAGCCAACCTAAGTAGCATGATCTTAGATGCTGATCTTACTAATTCAGTTGATTTCAAGCAATTTATTATTTCCACAAAGCACTTTATTAAGTATGCAACTCATGCTTACATTTTATATCACTGTAAGTCAGTATAGCTAATGAATTTTATTTAAATAAAATAAATATAATGTGTGTTTTAAATAAAACGTGTGTTTTTTGTTTCGTTTTGTTTTTTAACCAAAATGGTGAAGAAAGCTGTGGGCTGGTAATGGAGGGAATGGCAGTCAGAGGATTAGCAAACATGTGAGGATTAGCAAATACCCTTTTCTAGTTACTCACACCATTACTTCACCTCCATCATGAAGCTGTTGTGTATTAAGTGCTCTAGCATATGGGGTTTCTCCCTTACATGAATTGCTGATTTGTGTTTGTTTTCTTTGTTCATCTTTTGTTTTGTTTTGTGTCCTTTTGTAGGTGATATGAGTTATCCCCAGGATTCAGGATTCTCTGGGAATTTGTTAGTAGATATATTCACTATGAGTCTCACTACATATATAATGAATTATTCTTCAGGGGAATTATGCATATTTTTTGAGCTACACACATTTTATTGGAAAACAATAGGCTAAAATGATTAGTGAAAATTTCTAGGACTGTCTAATAATTAATTTGATGATGGTACAAAGAGTCCTATTCAGATCACATTTAGGCACATCACCCTTTGAGTCTTAAGATGACAGGGTAGAAAGCTTTTAATTGGAAACAATTATGTTTTGCAATAAGGCCCTTGAGATAATGAGAATTTTATATGTTAAGAGTTAGTCATTTTGGTGTTAAATATTCCTGTAAGAATAGAAGGGATTTGTGTACAAGTCATGATGGACATAAACACTTGGATGCTCAGTATTTCTGATGGACAGACAGAAAGCCAATATCAGCTGACTTGCAAAGGCAACTAATTAACTTGGTTATCATCAATAGACACCAAGAGGGGCATCACCCTCATTGGTCACTAGCATCAAAGTGATAACTTTGTTTCTGACGGAGGTCAAAGCTACTGAAAATAGAAGGGATAGGAAAAGTTTCCTATGCACATTGTACAAATAAGATTCTTTAGAAGGTTTCCCAAACTTCTGGACAAATTTCGTGATAAATTCCCATAGAAGGCAGAAATAGAGACAATGGATTTGTATTTGTGAATATTACTATTTATATTTGGTCATACAAAAGTATAGTCTGGAAAATACAAATGACTTCAGTGTGGCTAAGGCCATCGAACTCAGTACCAAGTATAATACATGAAGGACACTAGGAGTAGGGCATCTATCCCCTACACAGTTGAAAATCTGTATAACTCCCCAAAAACTTAACCATTAGTAATCCACTGTTTTTAAGATTTTATTTATTTATTTATGAGAGACACACAGAGAGAGGCAGAGACATAGGCAGGGTAAGAGAGACACAGAGAGAGGCAGAGACATAGGCAGAGTAAGAAGCAGGACTTGATCCCAGGACCCCAGGCTCATGCCTGAGCTAAAGGCAGATCTTCAACCATGGAGCCACCCAGATGTCCCCCATTGTTTCTTTTGTTTTAAGATTTTATTTATTTATTTATTTATTTATCTACCTATCTATCTATTTGAGAGACAACCAGAGGAGGAGAAGACATACATATATGCACATATACATAAACACATACAAATATCACCTAGACATTACAGTTGGAAATTTCCTTGATCTTTGAGATTCTCGAAAGCATTTGCTCCAAACCAAATTTTGTACTCTGTAGGAAACAAAATCACCTCTTCCAAATCCCTGGGAATTCTGTTGGGGCTTTAATTCTTGTTACCTCCTATGCTCTGAATTTCTATTCCTACTAAACAACTTTATAGAACTCACCCTGCCATGCATAGCATACCTTTCTGGCAGTTCGGTAACCCAGAAATCAAAAACCAAAAATCCCCTTGCTTTCCAAATGAAGCAAAGCAAGCCTTATCATCAAGTTTATTCAATATCAGGAATGCCTAAGGACAAAAGTGACTTGCAACAACTAAAAAATGTGAATATTAGCCTTTCTAGTTCTTAAAAAAAGTTCTCTATAATTTCCATAACTAGAAATCTAGGTCCATTTTTGTTTTGGTTCACGGTCTCTATCTTTTCTTTACTCCATCCTCTCCTAAGACCCTACTCATCTTTTTCTCATGTCTTCAAATTTATTTCTATCCTCAACTCGATCTCACAACTGGACCTCTTTCTGTAAGTTTAAGAAACTGCAAAATTCATGTTTATAAAGCCCCATCTGATTAAATTCTTAAGCATGGACTTTTAATCTCTTAATTTCAATCATAAAAGGAGTTTTAATTTCTTCTACTTTATATGTAGTATTTCAGGTAATCTTATTTTGTATAATGAGGTACAATGAGGAAAAAACCCCACAAATTTTGATGACAAAGACACAAGATGGACTCAAATTAGAGTCTTGATTTTGTTATTTAATTGCTCCTTTATCTGGAACAACTTATTTAATATTTCTCTTAATTCATTTCAATGAAATGAGCATAAAACAACTATTCAAAAGAATATTATGAGGAAGAAAAAAGGTGACATGGAAGCTAGAAAATAAATGCTAATTCCCCATCTAATTCCCTTTCTTCCTCAAATGTGTAAACTCAGTTTCAATGCAGTTCTGTAATTTGCTGGGGGGGCATTAAAATTTTGCTTCCCATCTTTGAATTCCTTGCCTTAACAAAAAAGAAAGAAAAAAGAACGAAAAGAAAAGAAAAGAAAAGAAAAGAAAAGAAAAGAAAAGAAAAGAAAAAAAGAAAAGAAAGAAAAGAAAAAAGAAAAGAAAAGAAAAAAGAAAAGAAAGAAAAGAAAAGAAAAGAAAAGAAAAGAAAAGAAAAGAAAAGAAAAGAAAAGAAACGAAAGAAAAAAATCTGGCAAACTTCTGGCTAAGCTGAGCTCCTATCTCATTACATCTCACCAGGATATTAGATTTGTGGTACCTGGAGTCAAAAAGCCATGAGAGGACAAGTCACTGTTGTGGGAAATTCCAGTCTTGATTAGCCTAGGGAAAATCAGCCCAAACTATATAGGATTACCTAGATAAATAAGGAAAATCAGCTAACTAAACATGTGAAAAAGTAAATAAGACAAATAAATACATAATTCTAGGTAATTTCTAAATGGGTCTGTGGAGAATTTCACATGCTTTCACTCAACTTTTTCTTTACTACTAGGGTGACATGCAGAGTCTTTGAAGCAAAGGGTAAGAATAATCATAGAACTAAGATTGTATTCTTCTTGGAATGGCAGGATTTATTCCTCATCTGCTTCCTGGATAGGCAAGGAACATTCAAACAATGTTGAGCTCCTAAAAATTAATAAATACATTTTGCTTTAGTCAATCTACTCTGCATGCTGAGAAAAATTATATATTTTACTATTTATTTCATGTAGGATATATCTATAATCCAAACACATAGACTTGGCAGCCATCAATTACCAAGCAGAGCTCCTGAGGATGGTTTCATCCTTGCTATTTGCATCCTCTCGTATTTGTTAATTTCCCAGAATTTATGGGTATTTAATGACCAGAAACATTCACTTTTAACCTATTATTAAAAGAGTTCAATTTATTCATTGGGAAAAAGAAAAAAAAATGAAGAAAAGAACAAAAGGAAGGAAGGAGGAAAGGAGAGGGGGGGAACAGGGAGAGACGAAGAAAGGGAAAAGAAGGAAATTGAAATTAAGGTGATTTTTTAAAGAATTCAGATATTTTGAATTTGCAAAGACAGGAAAATATTACAAGTGTCATGAATTATATCTGAAATGCCTCTATTTTGAATTTCTGTTTTAATCAATTCATGAATCACTAAAAAAAAACAAAAACAAAAACAAAAAAAAAACACTAGTGGGTGTTCATTTACATACTATTTTGCACTCCTTACCAGAACAATTTCTGCTTTTCCTCTGATAGTTTAAAAAAAAAAAAAAAAAAAAAAAAAAAAAAAAAAAAGGAGGGAAGAGAAGGTTATCTAGTATTTTATTTTCACTTCTTTTCGGGAAATAATACAGATGTAATTTACCTCTAAAAAAGTTCTCACAATTTTGGGATAGCCACAGTGAAAATTTGTTTTCTCCTCCACAAAACAAGCAACATTCCTTTTCTTCTACAAAATCCTTTGAAATTTGAACATATTTTTTACTCCTGGGCAAGAATGCCAGATATTGCCTCATCTTTTGGGCAAAGTGGTCGGATATTGCCTCACCTTTTGTGGTGAGGTGGAACCGTAGCAATTGTATGCAAGTGACTTAGAATTAGTGTAAAATCTTATGGTTATCATATAATTAGATATGCAGTAAAATTATGGAGCTGGAACAGATAAGTTCTTTTGGGAAAGTTGATGTGGGTTCAAGAATGTTATGAAATCAAGGTCATAAAACTTTATTATTTTTTTAAAGATTTATTTATTTATTCATGAGAGACACAGACTGAGAGAGAGAGAGAGAGAGAGGCAGAGACACAGGCAGAGGGAGAAGCAGGCTCCATGCAGGGAGCCCGATGTGGCATGTGATTCTGGATCCCGGGATCACGATCTGAGCTGAAGGCAGCCATCCAACCGCTGAGCCACCCAGGCATCCCAAGGTCATAACACTTTAGAACTTTAAAACTTTACTATTTTATTTTACAAATACAATCATAGATTTTTTCAAACTGTGTCTGAGTGGATTTACAAAAGAGAATTCCAGTTTACCTTTGTCTATCAAAAATCATGTAAGTGATAAAACTCCATGTCTGTATACTCAGTGGGGAGTAGGGTCAGAGATGAACCATGGCAGATAAAACTGAAGCAATTTTACGTTCCACTTTAATTCTCCAACAAATGTGTAGAAACAGGGAATGCATGGCCTGAGGGCATCCCTATGGTCTAGGCCAGTGGTAAATCGCAACATGGACTCAACCTTTCCCTTACAGGATGTTTATACACTGACAAAATCAGGTTAATGTGAACATCAAGGTGAACCACAAAAAGAAAAGACTTTCACAAAAGGGCAGCCCAAGGTTGATGGATATTTAATAGTAGTAAACAACAGTTGCTGGCCAATTCCACACATGTGCAACCCCGAGTTCCTTAACATCCTTTGGCAGAAGCCACAGCTAACCCTCCACCTCCAAAGCATTATCCATTGTCTCTAACTCACTAAGAATAGCTTTGAAAATCAGCAGTGAAAAAATGACACTTTAGTAAAAATCTTTCTTACTCTTCAAAAAGAAAGATGAATTATAAATATAATATTGATACATCTTCATTGTTGACATGACAGCAAACCCTTTGTTGTGGTGTTAATTCTGATACGAGTTTCCGGCAAGTATCTGAAGGAATATTTGCCCAAATCATCTCAGATTTATTTTCTCTTGGAGGATGAAATGTATAAGGAAAACAGTTTTTTTTCAAAGAAGAAAATGGAATGCTGTGAAGATTTTTGTTACGTGTATGAAGCTTTAGCTTGCCTTATATCGTTGTCTATTACTATTTTAAAGGAATAATAGTAGAAGGAATGTCTTGCGATCAAAGAAACTGTTCTAAGTATTCGTAAAATTGTCATAGCAGATCTCCTTGTATGAAATGTAGAACAATTTAATATCATGGCCAGTTGTATTAATCAGTGTTGCTAGAAACCTTAGCTCTCTTGGCTAGTAAGAATGCAGCAAATGTCACATCTCCTTGCCTGTGCTTGCTCCTCACTCCCCAGGAAGGAAGAAGATAATTGTAAATCTCGCAGAATATTCAGCCCAAAGCATTGCAGCAAGCTGGTCTAAGAGATTATGTCTCTGAAGTTGTCGCTTCTAAGATTTTTCTATGGAATGACCTCCAGGAGCAAATGCCATTGTAATCACTTACTTTATACAAGAAGGTATGTGAGGTGAAAGGTGGCGCGAGCCTACTGTTCTGTAGTTACACTGAGGCCAGAGTAAGAAAGAACCGGCTTACACTGCTCCAGGTGCGAAGGAGGTGGGAGAAAAGAAAGCATTTCCTGAAAGTGGGTAAAGTTTTACCAATGAAAGCTGTTCGGGGAAACCTTTAGATAGAATTCTCTACACACAGGAGCGATTCTTACAGTTAGCACCCTTACCGGGTAAGGATATGTCTAATTTCCAAACAGGTCAAGAATGGCAAACTAAGTGTAGAGGTGAATCTTCTTTCATCAGCTCTCACAAATATAGAAAAGTAAAGAAAAGGAAGAAAATGCAGTTTGGGGAAATCCACAAGGATTCTCACAGCTGGCCAGCGGCATCAACTACTCTGCAGTCCTCTGAACAGAAAAATGTAAATGCATAATTTTCAGAAGGCGGTCCAAGGATAAGTGTACAGGTGCATGAGTGGATATCTATATATACATGATTAGACGTATATTTTATTTTTTTTATATTTGCACTAGATGTTAACATAAATCTTTAAGGAAACATCACCATTAAAAGTGAAAGACTAAGAGGCTGGTTTCAGCTGGTCACAATTTATGTAAATAGTTTACAAACCTTGTTGACTCACCTCATTCCCGACCAGGAACTCCCTTGCTGTTCCAAATTGGGCTTCTTGTTAACTGAGCGAACAGGTATTTCTGCTGAATTGGACTGTGTGGTGGCTTTGTGATTTGAACCAATTTCCATTAGCTTCTAGGAAGAAATCACAAAATTGATTTTCATCTGTGAACTGAGACAGGACATGAAAAATTCCCCAGAGAGAGTAGGAAAGGAAGAAAGATTGTAGGTTGTGCACCTAATATATAAAATTATTTCAGGATTTTTAACATGGAACATGATTTAATCAGACCTAATGAAAGCCATGAAGGCTCTAATGCATGTAATATGTTTCTTACAGATTTTTGTATTGTATTTAATATCTGCCCTTAAACAGTGATAAAGGAGGATGAGCAGCACCAAAGGTGTATTTAGGTTGAAGCTGGGGTGTCGGAAGTACATTTAAATGTTTCTTCAAGTGAGATTTCAATCCTCCCAAACCAATCTTCCAACACAAGTTTCGTGAGCATAAAAACACTTAATAAGTACCATTGAATGATGATTAACTTCCTAAATTACCAGCTAATTAATCTGCTGTGAATTTAATTGGTGAATTCAGCCCTCCAAGTCAGAAGCTAGTAGGGTGGGCAGTCTCAAATTAATTCCTCTTGAAAAACTAGAAAGCTAGAAAAATCCTATTAATTCACGCTAAATATAGCTGATTAGAGGAAAACATTTTTATAATGAACATGCTGTTTTGTCGTGTCCTTCCTCTTCCTTTAGTACTAAATAGTCAAGATGCCAGGTTGCTTCTACTTTTAATGAAATTTTACACACAAAGCTCATTTTTAAGTAAGTACTATGGGCTTAAAGATTCCACATGAAAGTTTTTCAGTTTGGCCGTGCAAAATGTTTTTTTTTTTTTTTTTTAATAAAAATTTGTTCTGCTAGAAGAGCCTTTGATATGATCTGCTGGAAAAATCAGTGTGAAAAAGTAATTGCTCAAGACTGCACATATGAGGAAGGGCCAAATTATCCTTAGTAATATGTATCAATTTGAAGGAACAGTTCTGTCTACCCTCAAGAAAAACTATAATTAATAAAAAATAAAAAACAATGATTACTATTTCTTGAATATATACCATGTATGAGGCAATGCATATTATTTGTAACTTATAAAACTATTTATATATTATTGAAAACATTTTAGAAACAAAGAAATTAATAGCCCAGAATAGTAGTACTAGAATTTAAAGGCAGATGCATGTAACAGCAAAACCTAATATTTTTAAACTCTTTTATTCCCTTAAAAAAAATGGAACAGAACAAAACGAAGTAAAGCAAAAATAAATACATAAATAAAAATGCACAGTCCTCTGTAAACACTAGAGAAAGTTTATGTCTACTAGATTCTAGCTTCTGCTGCTGTTAACATCAACAAAATGTAACTATTTTTAAGTTATTCACAGTTTTTTGTCAGTGATAGTATTTCAAAATGTTAAAGGAGGTAAGTGAAGCAGAGTCAAGAGTCATAAGAAAATCACTGTTGAAAACATATTTCATTTTATGATTGGCTTTCTGGAGAACACATGGATTTGATTGAAAAAAGAAAATTTTTTTCTGTTAATTATTTGAATCAATAAGACCTATAGAGAAGAAATTATTTTCTCTGCCCTAGATTTGTAAATTTCTAAAGAGTCACTTTCTGTGGTTTGGAAATTCCTATGGTATCCTATGGCCAAGCTATGAGCAGGCTTAGTTAGCTAGTGTTTGGGGAAGAAATAGACTTTTCCTTAATCACTCTAAAAAGAGACTAACGCACTGTTTGGCATATGCTCTACTAATATGTATCTAATAATATGTATCTAATAATACGTATCTGACAAAACCTCATTTTCTTCCTGTCTTGGAACAACCTTGCTATGTCAAATTAAGCTTCTCTTGAACTGAGGTGAACTGAGGGAGGTATTTCCATATTGGTCAAATAGTGTGCTAGAATCATTTCCTTATTTTTCTTTTGAAATTCATCGTCAGTATTTTATTGCATACTTCACTAAACATTTGCTTAATTCACTAAAGGTGAATTCTATTTTTAAAGGAAGTGGCAAAGCAGCCTGAACATAAGTGTATGTGTGTGTATATGTGTGTGTGAATGTGTGTTTTAGACATTTATTTTAGAGAGGGAGAGGAGGAGAGCAGTGGGGAGGAGCATAGGGAGAGGGAGAGAGAGAATCTTAAGCAGACTCTCTGTTGAGTGTGGGGCCTGACAGAGGGACCCTGAGATCATGACCTGAGCTGAAACCAAGAGTCGGTTGCTTAACCAACTGAGCCATCTAGGCACCCCCTGAGTTTTTATTATATAGTCAGGATGGATTAAAAAAGCTTTTGACTTATGCCATGTATGGTTATAGATATCAGTGATAACCAAGACAAGTGTGAGAAAATGTTAATCTAAAACTGTTGGTTATTGTCTCCATCATTTACATGTCTGCCTTCCTGGAGTTCTTGTTTGTGTGTCATACCTGCCAGTGTATAACTAGGAAAGCTAACCTCTCTCTGGTCCACCAGCAAAGCATGAGTACCCTAAGTTTAAGCCAATTGCCTTGGTTCCATTTGATTTACTGGTAATGAGTATTTGATCCATTTGTGGCTAATGTAACTTGGAGATATTCAGGAGGGAAACTTCTAGAATATCTTTAGCACTTCCCCATAAAGGCAGAAATGAAAGAAGAGAGGAAGGAGAAGAAAAAGAAAAGGAGGAATTAAGGAAAGGAAGAGTGATGTCACTAATTTTTTTCCTGTCTTAATGTGACACATTTTTACACATCCTCTTCCAGAAATACTAAGGGAGGTGAATCGCTATACAATTCATCTAAATTCTATACTGATTCACTACTTTTCATAACAAGTGATTGGAAAAAATAGATGATAGATATAGAAATAGATGATAGGAAAGATAGATGATAGATAGATAGATAGATAGATAGATAGATAGATAGATAGATATAGATAGATAGATGATAGATAGCTGGATGAATAGGGAACAATAATGATGACAGCTACATTCAGTAGCTCTGCAGTTGTGTGTTGGTATCTATGATCTTTAAAATACGTAATGATAAAAAAAAATAAAATAAAATAAAATACGTAATGATGATTCTGATATTGAGCTTTACATATTACGTATTCACAAAAAAAAATGGCAGTAGTTGACCAAGGAATTGAATATAGTAATTTTATTTATTCTAATGTCGAAGTTAAAATTTACAGCTAATCAATTGTGAAGGTATCAATCTATGAAGGCGATCTAGATCCCAAGCATCAATATAAAGTGAGATTTCATTGGCATTATTTAACATCACCAAAAAGGATAATGATTACACTACAATTTTCAGTCTTCTGAGGTAAATGCATCCAGGTGAATATTTGAATCACAGAATATTCCACATGGGATTTAATTTAGATTCTTCAAATCCATGAAGATAAGGGGGGATAATACACATATGTTTATCTCAAGTATTCAAAGTAAAGTTAAATCCCAACTCATTTATAAAAACATTTAGCACTTTGATTTGTATATGGTATTTTGGAGACAAATATAGTCAACTTAAAGAATCAAATTCAACGGTTTTCCCAAGTGATCATTATTCTAATTGATTCAGAGAGCTGTGGGGCACTTTATATACTAAAGCTACTCCATTTCATAATCACTTAAAGAGAAAGGGTGTTTTGCCAATAAATAGCAAAACTGAACTTCAAGAAGATGGCAGATGGGGCACAAAGCAGCTTAGACAATGACAGCAAAGACCACACATTTTTGCCAAAATCTAGTTTATCATAAATAAATGAATAAATGAGTAAATCAATATGTGGGTAAAACATTTTTCTTTCAAGATAAAATTGACTTCTATTTTGCCTTTTGAGGAAAGTGCTCTTACCGCTTAGATTACTAATTTGTCAAATAGAAACTTTCAAATGAGAAAATAGATAATGGCCTTTTGCCTGACATACATATTGGGGCATAAATAAGGAACAGTAAGATGAGGGTTTTTTTTTTTAAGATTTTATTTATTTATTTTGAAAGACACAGAGAAAAGCAGAGACATAGACAGAGGGAGAAGCAGGCTCCCTACAGGGAGCCCGATGTGGGACTCCATCCCCAGATGTAAGGTCACACCCTGAGCCAAAGGCAGATGCTCAACTGCTGAGCCACCTGGGTGTCCCTAAAATTAGGTTTTTAAGTAAGTATTCCCTATGCAGTCATATAAGGGGCACATTACAAGATCAGGTGGAAAGTAAGTGGCTCATGGATTGTACATTGTCTGTCGCTAATCCAGTCTATGCCTAATAAAAGGAAAGGTGTGGAATATGATCAGGGTTTCTGGAATTTGTCTAGACCCATTCACCACCATAGGAAAGGAGAAGAAACAAATAGATACATCAAATTCTAGACATCTCATTCAGGAGTGAACAGACAAAATGTTCATACACATACATCTTGCTCTGTGTTCAGCAGAATAATGGCCTTATAAAGATGTGCGAGTCCGAATCACCGGAACCTATCAATATGTTAGGAGAATTAAGACTGCAGAAGGATCTAAGGTTGCTAATCATCAGAGATTATCTAGGATCATCGGGATAATGTCTTCATCAGGCCTGATGTAATAATAATTTCTCCAGTGGAGGACCAAACTGGCTGCAGCTGGCTTGGCAGATGGAAAAGAGGAGGATGCACCATGCAATCCTCAGGTCTTGGAGTTACACACAGCTCTGAATAATGTGAAACAGCTTGAGATGCAGGATGGTGGTCATTCTTTTTGGAGAAACAATCAAGGACAGAGGTACAGAGCGTCAAATATGAAGTATACATAAACCTAGGGAATGAATGATATAAACTCCGTAATGTCTTACAAATTTATCATCCAGCCAAATAAAAATGTGTCAGCAAAAAGGAAATAATCATGTCAGACTTGAGGGATGACATAAAACACTGGAGAGAACATAATCTTTGAAGTCAGAAAGATCTAGGTACAAAACCCATGACTGCCACTGACTAGCTGTATACATGGACAACAAATCGCATCAAGTACCAGATTAACCATCCATAAAATGGGTAGACATTTAGCTTCCTAAGTAATAGTGAGAAGATAAAGTAAAAATATTATGAAAAGACTAGTATCTTGTCTAAAACACAGTAAGATTTTAGCAACTACTAGCTACTGAAAGTGATGAAATATCCTAGCCATCATTGGAAAAAAAAAAGTTAAAGATTTCATGAGGAACTAACCTTTGAGGAAATTTAAGAAGAGAGAGAGAGAAAGAGAAGCATGAATTGGTCAGAAGATGTGTAAGTAATGTTCTATTCTTATTGATTCTGTAAATTGAAATAAATCATTATTATATCCCACTACAAAAATCGTCTATGTACTTAATGAATAGTAATTTATTGTGACAAATTGGTTTCTATCTGATGCAGTTCATTTTCTAATCGATAATATATACTGCTAAAGGCTATAGTATTTAGGAAGATCACTAATAATGCAGCATTCTATAAAATAGATCATAATAGCCTAAAATGAGCGCAATATAAACGTCTTGATGATTTTGACCTGGTCTATGCAAATGTTTTCCAAAACATATTTTAAAAGTCTTCCTATTTCTTTGGTAGTTGTTAGAATAACATATTTCAGATGTGATATTCTAAGAGACTCTTCAAAAGTAAAAAGAATATGTAAAGACCCTACAGTCATATAAATTTAGGGGACATTACATAATATACTGCCTCTCAAAAAGCCAAAATGTTCCACAGAAAAAATAATTTGTATTATGCAGACTTAAAGTTTAGGATAAGACAATGGGACAAATGGACTGCTAAAAAGGTTTATTTTTGGAAAGGGTGTCCAAGGAACATTTCTGCAACAAAGAAAATATTCTGTATCTCTTGGTATCTGTTATCCAATACAGTAATCACTAGACAGATGTAGCTATGGAGCACCTGAAAGGCAGCTAATGAGACTGAGGAATGAGAGTTTTTCATTTCATTTCATTTAAATTTAATACCCACCTGTGGCTAATGACTATTTTATTAAGTAGCAGTTATGGGCTTTTAGTAGTATGATTTTAGATAACTAAATCTGTGTCAATTTTCTCACAAATAATTTTAACATATTTAGAGACACATGCTTTTGATCTTAGGAGTAAATATTTCAAATAATTCCAATCAAAGTTACTGTATGATTGACATGACTTCATTCAAGGGAAGGATTTAATAAGATGAAGAAACTCATCGAAAATAACATATGACAGTTCAGAAATGAATGACAGTGTTGCTTGTACATTTGTTAACATAAACCTCACTGAAAATTCAAAAATCCCTATTTGAAAAGTTTTTTGGTTTTGTTTTGTTTGGTTTTGTTTTTTTGTTTTTCTTTTTGTTTTGGCAAAGGCAGTATAATAACAAAAATCTTGTTGTAAAAGCCTGAAATATAATATCATATTTTGGGGTCATAGTGAAAATTTTGAACTGTAAAAATTTAATTTAAATTCATGAGCGTTGGCAGCCCCGGTGGCCCAGTGGTTTAGCGCCGCCTTCAGCCCAGGGTGTGATCCTGGAGACCCGGGATCGAGTCCCACGTTGGGCTCCCTGCAGGGAGCCCTGCTTCTCCCTCTGCCTGTGTCTCTGCCTCTCTCTGTGTGTGTTTGCTATGAATAAATAAATAAAAGCTTAAAAAAATGTATCAAAATAAATAAATAAATTCATGATCGTATGTAGTAATTTAACCATATAAAATTAACCATGCTTATTAGAAAAATCATTATTAAAAAATATTTCAAGTAAATGTAGCTGACCATCGGGCCCAGGAACCATAAAAATCACTTCAGTACAGTAAAACTAAGCACACAGTTCATAGATGAGTAGAGAAAGATAGAAGCCAATTTGAATGAAGTAGAATTCCACATAAAAAGCATGCAACAAGGGCACCTGGGTGAGTCGTTTGGTTAAGTGTCAGCCTTTGGCTTGGGTCATGATCTCAGGATCCTAGGATCCAGTCCCACGTTGGGCTACCTGCTCAGTGGGGTGTCTGCTTCTCCTCCTCATTCTCCCTCTGTGCGCTCTTTCTCTCAAATAAAGTTTTTAAAAAAGCAAGAGTGATAAAAGAATGATTTGATAAATTTCTTATAAATCTAAAACAATAAGTTTAAAATCAATGGTTGTGCTATAGCCAGAGTACAGAATGGCATTTTTAAAGTATTTAAACAATTTTTATATTACCTTTGAAGTTCTATTTGCCAACATATAGTATTACACTCAATGCTCATCCCATCAAGTGCCCTCCTCAGCGCCCATCACCCAGTCACCACATCTCCCTGCCCACCTCCCCTTCCGCAGCCCTTTATTCGTTTCCCAGAGTTAGGAGTCTCTTATGGTTTGTCTCCCTCTCTTTTCACTTTTTAAAATATTATGTACTATCTGGTAACTTCTTTTTAATTCTTTAAATGGCTACACATAGATTGTTGTCTATGTTCACAGGGTTCAACGTTTGATCTACATTTACTAATTAAGTGTATGATCAATTTATTTTTATGGGTTTGAAGTGCCATGTGCATAAATCGTTTTGATTTTTCCCTATATGTCAAATAATTTCTACATTTTATTTTTTTATTTTTTTTTTAAATTTTATTTATTTATGAGAGACAGAGGCAGAGACACAGGCAGAGGGAGAAGCAGGCTCCATGCAGGGAGCCGGATGTGGGACTCGATCCCAGGTCTCCAGGATCACACCCTGGGCTGAAGGTGGCGCTAAACCACTGAGCCACCAAGGCTGCCCAATTTCTACATTTTAAATGTGATGCTTTCTTTACTCTAATGATAGTGTCTCTTGACTAATATGTTTTATGGGAATTCAACTTTATATAAAGTGAGTCTCTTTTTCCTATTTATGTTTTGCCCTGAATACTATTTTATAACACATTACTATTGCCATCCACACAAACCCATCATGGGTTACATTTGTCTAGGAAATCTTTGTCTATTTTTATAACACACTGCTCCAAAGAATCTTCTCTGGCAAGCTACCTATCAGTGGGGTTTGTTCTGCAACATAGCCTATAAATATTTAACTTTTATTTATAGATTTTAATCAGGATTCCCTCAAGGACGTGCATGAAATTCTGAGCAATTAAAAGTTTGCCGGGTAATTCTGATGCACGGCTAGTTTGGTGGACCTTTACACTAGGCTCCAAAGAAACTGATACGTTTTTAAAAGATTTAAAATTATCCTGGCCACATGTCATGCCAAAATAGCATCTAATAAAACTTTAAGTATGGACCTAAAAAAGCAAGCCTAATTAGTTTTTATACTTTCAGATTACCATATGCCTTTCAAGGTGCCACAGTGGCTCGGTCTCTTTTCTTAAATATTTGCATTATTTACGGTACAACTTAAATTGTGGCAAACTTGGACCCCCAAAAAACAGAACTTAAAGATGATACAAAAGTTTCAGCCCCAACTTTAGAGATAGGTAGTTCAGAGTAGATACAGTGCACTGCTCCATGAGAAAGCACCAGGAACCAGGTTAACTCTGGAATCCTCCATGTGCAGTTTCTTTCTGGGCCATCAGATATGGGCCAGTTCCTAGCCAGGGGGAATGGTGTAAAGGGAGAATGGAGCAGAAGTGACTTCCTTATAAAAATGACATCTAGGGGGTGCCTGGGCAGCTCAGTCAATTAAGCATTTGCCTTGGGCTCAGGTTGATCCCAGGGTCCTGGGGTGGAGCCTGCTTCTCCCTCTCCCTTTGTCCCTCTCCCCCACCGCCTGCTCATGCCCTTGCTCTCTCTCTCAAAGAAATAAAATCTTTAAAAAATAATGACATGAGGAAGTTGCATATTTCATTTCCTTTCCTATCTCACTGGCAGGCCCTTAGTCACATTGAAATACGCTTCCATCAGGGTGGCTAAGAGCCTAGCTCAGTTGAAGGAATTGCTGACACAAAATACAGAAGAATGGGTATGAAGGGGTAATTACCGATGTCACACAGAGTTTTTTCCCTCTGGCTGAGGCTTAATTGTCTGCATTATCTAAAGATCTATCTCCAGTCCCCTACCCTTTGTGTTTATCCTCCCTTTATACTCTCCTGCCCTATTAAATCTTCAGCTTGCCAAAAGTCCTCAACTCCACTCTCAGAGTCTTACCTAATCTCTAGACCTCATATCCAACTGGCCTGTCTCCTTGGAGGTCCAATCTTACCCTCAAACTCAGTATCTTCCGAACCACACAGACAACTTCTGTTCCCTCATCACAGGTACTTCCTCCTTTGTTCCAATTGTAAGTCATTTGCTTCCACATCTGCCTCTAGTTACTGCCTTAGACTGCGAGAGCCATTTGAAGGCACAAAGCAGCTGCTTAATCACCGCTAGTTGCAAGAATTAAGTAAGTAGTGATATTAAGGAATTCTAGAATTGTATAAACTGGAGGAAATGATAGAATCTTTCCATTTGAAAGACCTCAAAAAGCCACAAAAACCAGACTTCTAACAAGCACGAGAATTCCAACTGTAATAAATATCATATTGGTATTAAACACAACCATTGTGTATTAGGGACTCATTATCTTAAGAGTTGAAGAAATTGCCGTCATTTCTGTAAAGCTATAATTCTTAGAATGTTCTATCTTACATTGTGGGGAAATGGGATCTTTTGTGTATTACACACCTTGATCAGAGTTTCGGATAACAATAAAAAGCATTCTACATTTTCTATACCAAACGTTGAAACACAAACTGGCACAGAATACAGAAAGATTTATATAACTCAGATCTCTTCAACTTTAATATGAGACTTTGGAGTGAACTATTGTTATCTATAAAAAATGATGTAATTATCATAAGAGAAGCAATATTCACATATATATTTTCCTCCAATCTTTAAATTAAATGTTAAACTCAGCATCACCTGACCAAGACAGCATAATTTAGATGCAAAACATTTTGGCTCACTGTGAAACCAATATAATTTACTCACACCAATAAAAGTAATTGCTGAAAAGAAAGATTTATTATTCAGTCAATCCAATATATTATAAACACAAACCAATATACAGTGGCAATCAATTTATTATACTATATAAAGCATTTCATGTGGAAACCAATTTATAATAAACCAAAGACTTAGTGCCAACCACATTTTTAAAAAGCTTGATATAATATTCACATAAATTCCGTGCAAAAAAATTCAAGCTTGACTTTATAGATGTCCCAGACAGGAACATTGCTCTTCTTTTTTTTTTCCCAGGGACGTCAACTTCCAAGAAAGTCAAAGATTTGTAAAAACTCCGTTTTCTTTTCATTGTGAATATGAAACAAAGGAATCATTAACAAAACAGAAGTGGATTCTCTTTTGAAAGCTTAAGAATTCTTCAAATCTGATAAGTAGTGGAACTCACTGTGAAACAGCAGCTGTAGAATCACATTTTTGCTGACTTCGATTTTATTTAAAGAAACAATTTAGCAGCATGGATTTTGCAAACACTAACACATTTCTCCAATTCACATTTTAGATTTGCTGTAGCCAAAGGAGCACTTGCCAAAGTAATAAAGCCTTTGCAACTTGAAATGGGTAGGTGTTTCCAAAACATTTCAATTATTCTCCTGATGACTCCCAGAGATGCAGGGCGAAACTGATTTAGGTATGCAAAATGAGACATTTAGAGGCAGTCCCAACGTCCTCTCTCACACAATCCCATCTCTTCTGTCCTTTACACATGAATAATTATGTGCAGGGCTTTCTGGGGATTAACAAGTAAGAAAGAGAAAAATCAGGCAGGGAAACTTTAGGGGACAGCTTTCCAAATTCGTTTCAATGTGATTCGACTAACTCACATTCATTACAGTGTGTCCAATCTTACTGCTGATGAGACAACCAAAAATAATAGGCCTAGTAATCACGGTGGCAAGTCATTGACTCCCAAGTATCTTTTGGGATTTCCTCCACAAGTAATGACAAGAGCATATACTCTCAAGCCTGTGAGCATAGATTATGCAGGACTAACTCTAATTTTAAGATGCTCAATTTATATCTAGTATGAGTTATATTTTAAAATTCAAATAAATCATACTAGGTAATCTGCATTTTACTTGGGGACATAGGCAGATGCCTGCAATTAAAGTGATCCTTTATTTTATAAAAGTCAGCTTCTCACTGTTTTAATCAAGGATTGCTAAATTAATTAAACCAGGAGGCCATTTAGATGAAGGTGGGGTGGGGGCTAATACCATGGTGACCAGCATAAACAAACCAAAAGGTAAGCCTTGTGAATGCCTCAAGACTACAAATCACAAATAGCCAACTGGGCTTTAAGCTACAGCCAAACAATAATTTACTTATTTTACTTTCACCTTTTCTCCTTAAAGGTGTCTCCCAGGAGCTCCTGTGTGCATGGAAAGCTCCTGTTTACTGCTGGTTTGGCGCTGCCCAGTTGGAATGGGTTTTGCTCAGATAAACTCTTAAAATTTTTGACACACCTCAGTTTATCTTTTAACAGACTTTACTTTTGGCTAGCAGTTTAAAATACCTCTGTATACAGCATCTCAGACAAATCAAAATCCTGGTCACTTTCTTGTTCTCTCAGTTCTCAACCTCACTTCCCTCCACCCCCTCTCCCGCTTACCATTCCTTACTATGAAACAATAGAATTTTAAGTTTGGAAGGTTCACTGAAGAGCTCCAGTGCATTATTTGGTTGTAGGATGTGTAAACTGAGGACTGGGGGTAATCAACACTCAGCCTACCATCCAATAGCTGTAAGGCCCTTTCTCTATGGCAATGTCTGCACATAGCGATTTTAAAGTAACTGATGGCTTTGAATTCTATCTGCTGGGCAGCTTGCTAAGACTTTCATGATCTATATATACACTGAATAATAATAATAAAAAACCCTTATGAATTCAGTTACATTATTTTTCCTATCATTTCAAATAATGAAGCATATTCAGCTAGTAAGCTTATTAGTTGATTAAAAATCCACCATGTTTATAATGGAAACTTTGTTATATAATATCTATGACTTTTCCATTCTTTCCATGCTGATCCAAGTGTATAAATACAAATGCAGAAAATTATAACTCTGCATAGCTCCCACTCCAGGCCCTGTGTCTCCTCATCGGTCTAACTTCTCTGTATCCCACCCTATTTTTAGGCCACTGCTTTGTTAAGGAAAAACATAAAACACATACACATGAACAGGTAAATAGGAACAATTTGAAGAAAACATACCCTTGGAGATTATATATTTATATATTAACTATATATAGTAAATATATGAGAATTAATTAAAACACTGACTTACTCACTTCCAGGAGTATTTACTGAGCAATCAATTCAGAGGACAACATTAAAATGGGGATAGAGATAGTGAGAATACTGGGCAAGCTTCTGGAAGAAAATGTGGCAATTTCAGCAGAGTTACCACTAGGCCGCAAAGTAACTTTGTATTAGAAAAAAAAAAAGTGCTTGGGGTACCTGGGTGGCTCACTTGGTAGAGCTCTGCCTTTGGCTCAGGTCAAAATCCCGGGGTCCTGGGATGGTGCCCCTCATCCCATCAGGGATGATCCCATCCTGATCAGTGGGGAGCCTGCTTCTCCCTCTCCTGCTCCCCGTGCTTATGCTAGCCTTCTGTCAAATTACTGAAATCTTTCAAAAAAAGAAAAAAGATGCTCAATCTAGGTGGATACAATGCTAAAAGGAATCTTCTCTAGGCAGACCAATTAGCAAAAATGTGCTCCCCTTTGGATGATCAATTATAAGGAAGAGTCCTTCTTCCAGGCTAGTGCAGCCCCATGCTGGAGCTTATAGTGTGCAAAGCAAACCTGAAGTTGGCTATCGGTTGCCACTCCTACCCACCTACTGGGTGCCCTTGGAAAGTATAGAGTGGGGGGTGCATGGACAGTGCATTCAATTAACTCCAACTCTTGGTTTCCACCTAGGTTGCAATCTCAGGGTCGTGATCTCAGGGTTGTGAGACCAAGCCCCAAAATAGGCTCCATGCTCAGGGCAGAATCTGCTTGAGGTTCTCTCTCTTCCTCTCCCTCTGCCACACCCCCTTGTGCTCTTGCTTGTTCTCTCTAAAATAAATAAATCCTTTTTTTTTTAAAGGACACAATTTGTACAGATTTATGGAGTAGACTAGAGACTCAGAAAGGTAGTGAAAACAATCACACCTCCCGTGCAAATAATGTAAAATAACATCAGTCCAATCTCAAGTAGGCTTAGATATATACTCGGTTTGTACAACAACCTTCTTGTTTCCTCTTTGTCCTTCTTTGGTAGAAGTAGTACTTGAACTTGGCTAGGTAGTACAAGATGATCAAAGATGAAAAATAAGATGGTACTATCTTAAACGGAAGGAAATTTTTAAATTTTACTATTTATTATTAATTATTATTATTATTATTATTATTATTATAGTGCCAAGGAAAGAATTCAATATGTCTTAGTTTGATATAGGTAGCTCATTTTTCCCATTATCATATTGCCATTTCAGGTATTGCAAACATTTTTTCCTCTTATATGAATTCCATGAGAGCAGCTATTTTTTCTGTTGCCTGATAACTATATCTCCAGCATATCATAATACTTAAAAGAAATATTTGCTGAATGAATGGACAAATGAATGGATGCGATATGTAAATATAAATTTGTGTGGTTAGACAATACATTATAATATGTGGGTATCTTAATCTGTCCAGGCTACTATAGTAAAACATCACAGCCTGGGTAGCTTGAAAACAACAGAAATGAATTTCTCACAATTCCTGAGGCTGAAAGTTCAAAATAAGAGTACCAATATGGTCAGGTTCTGATGAAGGTCTCTTTCTGGGTTGCAGATTGCCAATATCTTTCTGTGTCCTCACATTGCTGAAGGGACTAGGGAGCTTTGTGGGGCCTCTTTTATAAGAACACTAATCCCATTCATGAGGGCTCTGCCAAAGAACCTTACACGACTCTAATGTCATCATCTCTGGGGTTAAGATTTAGCACATGAATTTGGGGGGAACATATTTAACTGGAAAATAAGATTGGATGCTTGAAAACGAAATCTCCAATAATCCCAAATCCAACTTTCCCAGGACTTACTTCCATTTCTCTGTACTGAATTGTCATTGCAAATATTTCTAATGGGTTAAAGAACTGGTATAAGAATAAAAATAAAGTAGACTTGAGCAGATTTATTTGCAGATAAACTAAATGACCTCATTAGTAAGAGATATATAGTGTAAAAGAAGAAAAGTAGTCAAATTTAAAAGATAAAAGACTACTATGTTGTCATCTTAGGAGGTATTAATAATCTTTTGCAGTAGATTGATTTTTGAATTAATGAATTCCCCATCATAAGTCATGTTTCAGAAAACTAGATAAATACCTTTCCTGAAGTATTCATTCATCCTTTTCAATTATTCATTCAATTAATAAATAATTATAGAACATCAACTATTTGCCAGATACTAGGTCAAGAACTAATCATTCAACAAGATAAAGATAGATGTCATTCTTATCCTCATAAATGCAGATTTCCTTAAAAACCATTAAATTTATAATCATATTAAAGACTGACCCAGGATCAGTGGTGAAGGTAGTTGACCACCAAGATCCTCTCCCAGGATAATATTCAGTTCTACTATTGGCTGATAGAAAAACAGGAAGGTATAGTACCTAAGGGTAAAGACCAGAGACCCTTAGGTATAGACCTAAGGATTTCAATCTTATATTACCAATGAATTAGACAAGATATTTAATATATTTTTAAAGATTTTATTCATGAGAGACACACAAAGAGAGGCAGAGACATAGGCAGAGGGGGAAGCAGGCTTCCTGCTGAGCAGGGATCCTGATGTGGGACTCGATCCCAGGACACCGGGATCATGACCTGAGCCGAAGGCAGATGCTCAACCACTGAGCCCTCCAGTGTCCCAAAGATATTTAATATTTATGTACTTTGTTTTCCTCATTTGTTAAATGGAGATAATACTTAAAATAGTCTGATAAAATTTAAATGAAGAATGAATGTTATTTTAGTAACATACTTATCACTAACATACTTATTCACATATTAAGAACTTTTAAACTTGCTAAATAAAGATCTTTATGGAATCTTTAAAACAGTAGACTTCTATGCACATTTGAAAATATGTGCTTGGGATCCCTGGGTGGTGCAGCGGTTTGGCGCCTGCCTTTGGCCCAGGGCACGATCCTGGAGACCCGGGATCGAATCCCACATCAGGCTCCTGGTGCATGGAGCCTGCTTCTCCCTCTGCCTGTGTCTCTGCCTCTCTCTCTCTCTCTGTGACTATCATAAGTAAATAAAAATTAAAAAAAAAAGATTTGAAAATATGTGCTTTTAATATAGTGAACTCTCCTTACTGATCCTAACTTCAAAGAAGTTCACTGATAAACTTATTCCTCCATACAATATAATAGGTTGATTGGTGGACTTAATTGGGGCATAGTATGATGTCAACGTGTTATTTAGAATTGTTTCTGGAAATATATTAGAAGTCAAATAATTAACGTGGTGTAGAAGTAATGAAAAGGAAATACATGTGTTTATTGTTTTAGATAAGTAATAAAGATGAACAAGGTCCAACCCCATAGAAAGAATTAAGCAACATGGACAGCCCGGGCGGCTCAGCGGTTTAGCACCTGCCTTCGGCCCAGGGTGTGATCCTGGAGTCCTAGGATCAGATCCCATGTCAGGCTCCCTGCGTGGAGCCTGCTTCTCCCTCTGCCTGTGTCTCTGCCTTTCTCTCTCTCTCTGTGTCTCTCATGAATAAATAAATAAAATCTTTAAAAAAAAGAAAAAAAAAGAATCAAGCAACATTTATTTTTTTGAGTGCCTATCAGAATTTACCTGTGCAGGATAGATTATAAGTATAAGGCCAGTAGCTTATGTAGTTGAATAAGTAAGGACAATATCTGTGTCACTATTATTAAAAAGTACAGAATAACAGGAAATTATCTTATAATGATTGAGCATTATAGACACCAACCACCATAAGAGATTGAAGAAAAGGAAAAAAAAAAGTAACCTCAATGGGCCAAATCAGATGTGTTTGACACCTTCCCACCCCAATTCTGCCTTCTCACTTTTTAAATTCATCCCTCACTTTCATTCTCAAATGGTATGCTCTTCATGTCTTGTCTTGGGCTTTGTATGCTATAGGAGCTGAACAAAAAATTAACTGAAAATCACTAACTGCTGTGCATTTTTCTTCCCAAGGTAGATGACCTTGGTTCCTGAGAGTATGAATTGGAAATCCATGACTTATGGATGTGAGCTTCCCCCACTGGACCCTAGAATAGTCTTCGTTGGGAATTCCAAGCCATGAGCAAAGAGCAATTTACATTGAGAAAAATTCCCCTCTCTGAGGAATTTGACATTTAGGGGTGATTTATTATAGCTTAGCTATGCTTGTAACAGTCTTAAGAGTGCCTTATGTATACATATGCCTACATATGAAAACTTGGATTTATTTTAATCCCCTGGAATTACATATTTTATGCTCTTTGAATAGAAATCTAGAAACATATTATTTGTTTTATATTCTCCCAAACTATCCATGTAAATAAATGAAAATATTAATATGTTTAAATCTAGCATAGAAATAGCACGTAAGAGCTTGTCTGATCGATTGCTGAAGGGTCTTTGTAATACAGTTGTTTCAGGGAGACAAACCATTACAAAATAGATTTCATGTACATTAACTTTCAAATGATATTTGCTCTTAAGTGGAGAAGGGTCAAAGGGTGAGAAGGAATTAATAGTTATTCAGCACCTAAAATCCTTTAACCGCTATGTGTTTTAAAGATAGCCTATCCCTACTTTTGTATAATAAAGATTTCTGTATTTAAAAAAACAGTTAACACTTACTGAGAAGTTATTATGTACCAGGCACTGTTCCAAATATTAACTCGTTTAATGTATACTAACTTACTAATGCTTATTAGAATTAATTGTAATTAATTATTAATTATTAATTCAAATAAGTAGATTTTTAAAAATGAGGCAGAAGAAGTCTAGGTAACTTGTCTAATATTATTATACAGTTGCAGTGGTGGAGTAAAAAACTCACTCAGTAGGTACAATCATATTCTATACTCTTAATTCTAAGTTACAACTACTTCATATTGACTAGTATTTGTATGTATTAGAAAGCGAAACAATTTATATTTTTGTCTTGTTGAGCTTTGCTACCTCCAGGAAAACTTGCCATGATGTGGAAAATGAAAAATGTTGTTAGGATGTAAAAGAACTTTTCTTCAGAGATGAGAACACATGGAGGTCATTTTAGGTGCTTTCTTACCTACTTCAAAAAATTAAAAGATTATTTCAGCCAAGAGTCGCAGAACTGAATTGTTTTGAAGGTCAAGAAGGACCAAAGATATGGCTAGTTCTTGGGTAGCCATCTTATTACTAGAAAGATTATGCTTTAAGGTTCCCCTATTTCAGGTGATGCAACTAGAAATAGATTCTTATAAATAAATCTTTTGATTAAATGTGTATAATTTTAACAAAAAGAATAATGAGGAAACTCTGTTGTTAAATAAAAAGTATTTTGTTAGTAAGGAAAGATGTTAAAAAAGTTGTGTTTGTTAAGTGAAGTGGGCTCAATCTAGTAAAAACTTATCTTTTGGCTTTAAATATATATAAAGAGTACACTAGTTTGCAAATTATCTTCATAAATAGATTATAAAGGGCACCTGGGTGGCTCAGTCAGTTAAGCATGTGCCTTTGGCTCAGGTCATGATTCCAGGGTCATGGGATGGAGCCCTGCATTGGGCTTTCTGTTCAGCGGGAGTCCGCTTCTCTCTCTCTTTCTCCCTGCCCATTCTCTCTCCCTCTCTCTTACTCTCTCAAATAGATAAATAAAATCTTTAAAAAAAGAAATAGATTACAAAAGATTTTTAAAAAGGAAATTAAGAAAAAAAAAACAGCAGTTTTAAGGGACTTTGCAGTTTAAAATTTCTGGATTTTCATTGTCATTATCCAAGTCATTACAAGCTCCTATCTGCTGTAAGCTAGTAAGAAAATTAGTTGACTACTTCTTGCAGCCCTTTTCTGAGAGTGCAGTGACATCTTATAGGAGTGTATTTTGACACGCTCATTAACAAGATGGCAGTACATTTTCCCCTCATTATATCTAGTGGTGTTCTTGAGAACTTGTCTGCAGGATTCCTGCTCTTATTCAAATGGGTAGGAAAGAAATCATTGATTTATATTTGCTTGGGGTGTATATAGATGCCAAATATAGGAAAGTGGGTTAATAGGTGTGCATACACGTGGAGAGAGTGTTTAGTCCTGTGTTTATTATTTTAGAAATGTTTTGACTTCTCTAATTATCTTCTATATCTATTTCTCTCTGTAAATCATGTCATCATAGTTTAAAAGTTACAAACTTAAGAGTCTTATTTCCCAAGATCTCCTAGTGTGAATTAATTTACTATCCTTAAGAAAAACTTTACAGTATATTTTCAAGATAGATTTATTTATTTATTCATTCGTTTGTTTATTTGAGAGAGAGAGAGAGAGAGTGCATGCGTGATGAGGGGTTCAGAAGGAGAGAGAACCTCCAGCAGACTCCCTGCTGAGCATGAAGCCCAAGTAGGGGCTCAATCCCAAGACCCTGAGCTCATGTCATGAGCCAAAACCAAGAGTGGAACGCTTAACTGAGTGAGCCATCCAGGTGCCCCTACAATATAGTTCTAAATAATTAGAGTCTTTGAAACTTTCATAAAATACTTACTGATACAGAAAAGTTGCTATTCTAAACTCAAAACCATTTTTCAAATTTCTCTATCACGACTACAACCACTATCATCATCTTTTATGTCAACTACCGGCCATCGCCGACTTCATCTTTCATTATAGCATGTTCTCCAGCATTACATATTTCCTTCTCCAAACATTTACCCTCCATAAACACCTGTAGTTTTGTGCAAGTGATTAATGTTAGGTTTTTCTCAACAAAAAATGTGGCACGCTTTTCTTTACTTATTTTAAAAAATAGATTTTGATTATTTTCTTCATATTCATTTCTATTTTCATTGCCTCTTCTTTCCATCCTATCCATTTTTCTCCCCTCTTCATTTCATGGCAATTGAGACTGGAAAAGTCCCTCTAAGAACTTACCTGGGCATTGACTTTTAGGTTCGAGTGCATAAGAGTTGACCAGTTCACCTTAACAGTTAAACTGGAGTCACAAAGTAGGTCATGATCTATAATCTGCAGGAACTAGTAGATAGTGTCATTTTTATCAATGACAGTGAAAAAATGACAAGTAAGCCACTCTAAATCTTTGTCTTATTTTTGAACATCTCTGAAGGAAAATGAAATTGCTTGAAAAACTCAATGAACATGCTCTCCTATCACTAGGCAGTCTTCAGTTAATATTGTGCTACGATGCAAAAGAATTATAGAATGGCAAATGTGAACCTTTATACCGCATTAAATAACATTTTATGAACAGAAATAGAGCATATAATATGTGAGGCAAAGTGATAGAACATGAGAATGTGGAATAAGATGTAATTTATTTTCTTAAAAAGGCTCTTGTCTATTATATTTCAGTTCTATCTCACTTTATAATAGATATTCTTATCAGACATTTATCTGCCATCACTTTCTGACATAATACACATCTTGTGATTTTCAATTTTATCACACAATAAACTTCCTTTATGTTCTCAAAAATAACATGAGTTAGAATTGACTAAAAATAATCCACAGCATTACTAAAGGTATTTCAAACTGGAAAACTGATTCTTTGTACTGTAACTGACTATAAAGAATGGGTTTTGGAGGACTTTGAAGGATTATACCAAAACATCATCAAAGGGTTTAATAGCTTTGACTTAGAGTTAAATTGCAAAGAGAATTTGTTCAGATTGTTACATGGAAGTAAGAGACAAAAGTATTGCTCTTTATATTTTAGCCTCTTTTGACAGTTTTCTTCATATTAATAAGTGTGGTTGATAAAATATTTGAATTATTAAAGTTCACTAAGTTCCATCATGGTGTTAATTTCCTTGTGATGCACTTTTAATTAAAATCAACAATGACTTTCTGTTTGCTTCTTACTACAAAACTAAAATATAAGATGAATTCCAAAGCATTACAGAGTAAGCCTCTACCCAAATCCACCAAACTTGATAATGTTTGTCCCATCTGTGAAATGTGTCTCTTTCCCTGACTTTATCTTCACAATCGTCATCACCATCATGTTATTAATAGCTTCTGAAATCCTGTTTAATTTTTTAAAAATTACCAGTAAAGAAATCACATCTGTCTTATCCCTCTCAATTAGTCCTGAAATACCCATGGGTCCTTCCTCATAATCTCTTACAAACGGAACTAAAATTATGCATTTTCCTACTTTTGGTATATTTAATAATTTTATAAAATGTGTAACAACAAATAGGCATTATTTTGTTTGTAGATGGTTTATCTGGGTGTAAGGCAGATTGAATCTATTGGATTTCATGAACAATTTAGGGAAAGTAAACATTGAGACCATATATCCATTCTTTTGATAAACAAATAATAAAAAAAAAAGCTTACCTAAGTGGCAGTTTATTTATTAGTGGTAACAAATTAGAAAATCATGTCCTTGTTACCTGATCATTGTCTTTTTGTTTTCTGTCTGCATCACCTAAAATTGAATGCAGCTTAACCTCTGTAGTAGTATAAGCTCACTGCAAGTGGTCTGATACTTAAGAAAGTTTTTGTATGAACATTTTACTACATTTATATGAATTCCACTTGCATAAAGAGTATCACTCTTGTGTCAGACAATTGGGGCTTGAATCCTGATCTGAACACCACTAGCCTTGTTATCCTGAACACGAAACAATAAAATGGTAATAGCACCAATTCATAAATTTGTTGAGTAAATAAAAGAAATAAAGCACAATGCTTGGCACGTAGGACTTAAATATTAACTGCTACTTTTTTGGCCAAAGATAGAAAAATCTATTAACAAATAAAATGTTTTACATATAACTGTGTTGGTGTATTTATTTTGTCCATTTATTTCACATATATGTGCTATATTCATATTCATATATATGAGTGTGTCTTAAACTGAAAACTACCATAAGGCAGAGATGAATCTTGAACTCTCCCTATAAACCATCTAATATAAAATCTCAAAAATTAATTTTGTACCAATGTTTTTTTTTTTTTATTTTTCAAGTTTTTATCTAAATTCCAGGTAGTTAACATATAGTGTCATGTTAGTGTCAGGTGTAGAATTTAGCTATTCATTGCTTAGATACAACATCCAGTGCTCATCACAACAAATGCCCTCTTTAATGCCCATCACCCATTTAGCTCCCCCCTCCCCTCCAGCAACCCTCAGTTTGTTCTCTATAGTTGAGAGTATGTTTTCTGGTTGAGCATACCAATAGCTTTTATATGGTTAGAATGAATACACAAAGCTCACTTTTTTCCCTAATAAATTATAATTATACTCTAAGAGAAAGCTTATGTGACTTTCTGTAAAAGAAAACCCTCTGAATACCTTTCCAAGGAAGATATATTACCTAAAAATGCTATGAGACTCTACCTGTATTTATCACTACCCAGGACTATTAAAGCTCCACATTCAGGGTGCCAAGGTGATACAGTCCATTAAGTGTCTGCTTTAGGTTCACGTTATGATCCTGGGGTCCTGGGATTGAGCCCTACATCTGCCTCTGTGCTCAGTGGGGAGCCTACTTATCCTCTCCCTCTGCTCCACTGGTCATGCTCTCTCTTGCTTGCCCTCAAATTCTTTTTATGCAAAAATATTTTAAAATATTTACCTATTTATTTACTGAATTCAAGGTTAAGGAAAGTTTTCATAAAAGCAGGATAGAAAAGGCAAAATAATGGCTTGAGCACACTTAAGATTTTCATAATATAGTGCCATGAAAACTGGTGTAGAATTTAAAAATTCTGGCAGACAGCCAAAGAGTTTGCAATAGCAGTGAGTTTTAATTAAAACATTAGATTGGCAGTGTTTGGGAATGTGTTTACCTTTTAAGTGAAATATATTACTTATTGTTTGGAATTCATTAATTCTTAAAAACAAATCTCACAAAATTTATTACATATAATTGAATTCCAATACAGAATAACCTTGAGAAAATTTATTTTGGAAATCAAGGAAACCAAGATTTTATTTAAAGCTATCATAAAACTTGGTAGTTTTATTTTGTTTCATTTATTATTTTCTTTTATTAAAATATCAAGGTCACTTTCCCTTCACCCAGTTTGGTAAGAAGTCTAGTATCAATCACCATTGAATTCTTTCTTCAGTGGCATGAACTTATATGTGCCTCAAGAGCATGAAAACTGGCCTGGTTCTTAGTTCAACATGGTAACCATCATCGATATACCTCCTTTTACAAAATACTGCTGAACTGGCCCTCTATCCACATTTTTCCTAGCAGTCAGTTATAATTCTCCCCAGTAACCCTGTTTTCTGATTGTAGGTTTGTCACAATAGGGCATTGATTCAGTCTGCAAGGCAAGAAGCTTAGTGTAAAAGGGTTGTCATCCCCTACCTAGAGTATTGTGTGTATGAACAGAAATCAGGGGGAAAAAAAAATCACTGTTTTGTGAAACATTTTACTTGGTACAGTAGTCTGGAAAGGCTTGAGAAAGTTCACTTTTCCTACCTTTGGTATTGAACCACTCTCTTCTTAAAGCACCTAACTGGGGGTTGTTTTGTGGGGCTTTTATGGTACAAAGAAGTTTTTAATCCTCCTACCATGCCTTCTGACCCGTTGCTTTGGAATGCTTTGAAGAATGAGTATTCTTGGAAAGGAAAGCAGGAAGATAAAATCACCCTGAGGGTTTTTGTGTTTGTTTTTGTATTTTGTTTTGAATCTGATATATCAGAGTGAGAAAAAAATAAGATCACAATAAAATATCTTACAACACAGATATGATCATGCTCATATTGCAAAGAGTAGTTTTGGAAAAAAAGTCTTGTTTTACAGCTGAAATAAATTACTCATCACTAAAAAACTGGAGTAAAATGGAATTAGGGCCCAGATACTAATTTTGTTACAGTGTTTCCTCTGTTGATTGGTTCTACTGCTTCTGAAGCACTGATTGAAATTTGAAGTGGAGCATATATTGTAAATATAAAACAAGTATTGATACCAAATAAAATATACTTTAATACATGGATATGTCCATATTTAGGCTATTTATAAAAATTGCCTAATATGAAAGTCATTTTGATATATAGGTCTTGAGTTTTACTTCTGCTTATGAGTCAGGAACTATTGATACTGAGTGTTTACAAATGGGAACAGCTAGAAGCTAGACTACCACCTACCATATTGGTAGTTGGCGGTGCAAATGACAGACTGAAAAACATTAAGCAAAAATGGAAGAACAAATTAAAAGGCTATGTCAATAAATGGATAATTTCTCTGACATTCTCTTGCATTTCATGCATGAGCTCAGTGCAGTGAATAGATTAACACGTTTAGTTTTCAATTCAGTAGGTGAGGTTTGTTATGGAAGTCGAGCAATACAGATGGTAGGCAATTATTCATGCTGCATCAGAAAGCCACCATGGAGACCCTATTAAAATACAACTGTTGATTAGTAATCATGGTTTCTGGAAAAAAAAAAAAAAAAGAAAACCTTGCCAGAAAAATGAAATCCCTGATGGGTTCAAATGCTTGCTAATTCGTCAAGTTAAGGCAAGGTTAAGATGTCAGTGTCATTAACTGTGAGCTGAAATGACCTGGGTCCTCATTTTTCCCTCTACAGTCTGCTAATTTAAACCAGTGCTTTTATTATGGTTATATTATTATTATTATTATTATTATTATTATCATCATCATCATCAATGTACCTTTCTAGCATATCATGAGTCTCGTGTAGCCTTACAGTAACTATGATGTTTCTTCTTTTTAACAAAGTGACCCTCGTCTCTTCCTCGTAAAGCATTCATTTGATTGGATTTTGCTTTTAAAGAAGTTTGTAAAGTCCTAGTACATGACTGCAATTGACAACAATCAACTCATAGTGTAACAAGAAATTTCATTGTTAATAATAATGCCTTAACGGGAGCTCAATACGAGGTGAATGCCGTCAAAGTTGTTCCCCATAGATCAACTCTAGCTTATAACATGCCAAGATGTTATAGATGGAATTGTGTGCCTTTCTCACCCTCTAATTCATATGTTGAAGCTTTAACCTCTAATGAGATTGGATTTGGAGACTGGACTTTTATGGAAGAAATTGAGATTAAGTAAAGTCATAAACGTGGGACCCTAATCCAATAGAACTGGTATCATATAAGAAAAGATAGAGGACACCAGGAGTACACATACCCCAAGAAAAAGGCCACATGCAGACACAAGAAGAAGGTGGCCATCTGCAATCAAGAAGAGCCTGCAGGAGAAGCAAAAACCACCCAATACCTTGACCTTGGACTTACAGACCCTAGAACTATGAGAAAATATATTTCTGCTGCTTAAACTACCCCGTCTGTGGGATTTCATTATGACAGCCTTAGCAGACTATTAATACACAAGGTAAGGATCAGTGTGACTATTTGAAAGAAAAGGGAATTTTCCGTCAAGGTGCAATCTGGAACATTCCCCATGAGTGCTTGTTATGGGAATCGGCCCTGGCTTGATCAATCGAAGGCTTTTCTGATTTCATAGCCTGGGTTGACCCACTATATTTATAAATACTCTCTAAGAGCTGAAAGTTACTCTAATTTAATTCCAAGCACTCTTGAGGTCTACGGAACTTGAGATAAGGGAGTAAATACGTGAGCTTTGTTCTTGCCTTTAAAATAATGTGGTGTTTGATTCTACTTTTCTGGCTCTTCCAAGTCAGACAAGTCCAGGGTTCTTGTGTATTTTGAAAGGATTTCAATTATTTCACTCAATCCTTCAGTGCACTAATATCTAGTAGTCATCCACTATGTTCCTGGGAGTATTCTATTATTATGGATGCAACAAATAAGACATAAACCTATCCTAAAAAGCTCCAAGTACATTGCCCTATGGGTGGAATAGGCACAAGAACAAATAATTAATATATTCTCAACAGTGCAACTATCAGTGTGCTGCATGATCTCTAACCTGCAAGCTCGTACTGGTCTACTATCTGATTAGTACAAAATGTGAGAAGAAGCATTTAGAAATTTCTACAGTGATTTGGTAGAAGTGCAAAATCCAACCTTTTTTGTGTATGTATATTTACAGAACTATTGGTCTGGTCTGTGACCAATAGGGGATTAAACAAGCAAACAGACATACAAAAAACAAAAACAAAAACAAAACAAAAAAAAAACTTCTGCTACCAAAGGTAGGTTGAGAAGTTCTGTTCTATGCAATACCTGCCTTTCCTTCACCTTGAGGAGGGAAGATGGAAAATAAATTCAAATAAGTGAGCTTTTTATGGACAGTTGCCTACATATTTTTATTGTATTTACTTCCACTTAGGTCAAGAGGAAATGAAATTAATACTATATTTGGGATCAGCTACTTAGTGTATTTTATTTTAAAGTAAAAAACAAAAAGAAAAGAAGGATTCTAAGACAACTTTATACAGATTGAGTCATTTTGCTATTTACATTAGTAATCTTTTGTCTCAGTCAGAAAAATAAAGCAATTGAGCTTAGATAGTAATTAGACACCTGCTCCTCTGGCTTAGTTTTACAAAGATTTAAAATAATTATCCAGGAGCCTCTGCTTCTTATATTACAGTTGAACAGGGAGATGGGCGCATCAGGAACTGGATCTGCTTTGAAGGCTGGAGCAAGGTGGCAGCTTTGGGATACAATTTTTCATTTAATTTTTTCAGATAAGGTCCAGGCCATTTTTTCTGGCTTTCCCAAGATGAGAAAGTTGGGATTCATGTGCCTTATCTTGACCTAGGAAATTTCACTAACATCACACTGGCCATTACTCACATGACTCCTGAGGAAGAGAATGTCTGGATCATAAGAATATCCTGTTTGCAACCAGGGGAGACGGTGCCCGGATACCTGGTCTATGTCATTATTGCTTTCTTCAACGTTAAGTGATTTGATGGAAAAGAAATCACAATGCAAAATTACAAGTGGAATTGGAAAGGTTTGGTTGAACTGGTCCAAAAAATATTTGGCAACCAATACAGAAAGGCAATGCAAAGTTAAAAATTGCTATGAACCATCTTGGTGTCACAGAGAAAGAAGTAATTAACCTATATGTTTGTAAGTAGAACAAAGTTCAAGAGATTTAACATTATGCTTTTGGTAAGCTTCCATAAAAAATTAACACAATGAATATATATATATATATATATATATATATATATATATATATATATGAACCAATCCCACAGATATCCAATTACTAATAAACCTTTAATCCTCCTCAAATTTTACAGGAAATTCTGCTTGAATTTAAAGTGCTTTTCCATGCAGAATTTCTATTCCACTTACTCTGATCTAGAAAAGCAATTGACTTTTGCCAGTTATGTTAAAAAAAAAAAAACAAAACTGGTATACCACCTTTCCATGTAGTGCAATCAGCGTTCCTCTTTTATTTTCTCTTTCTACAAAGGAGAACTTGTTTTATTTTCCTTTTCTTTTGGAAAAATCAGGATAGAGTATAATTGCAACTCCCTGCATGTGCCTAAAATGAAGTCTTTATGGAGGATTCTTTCCCATTAGAAATTAATCATTTTCTATGGCCTATTCTTCTTTTCCAAGTTTTCCTTTTTGACAGAAGAGCTTATAAATCCCAATTTAAATTTAGGATGTAATTGGTTTCTTTACTAGCTTGTATAGGCTTTTTGGTACAATTGCAGGTATTTTTCAGGCAAATAGCCTTTTTTTTAAAATGCCAAGATTCATTTGACTTTGAAATGTCAGAATGTTTGAGCAAGACCTTGGCATTCGTAATGTGGATATATGAATAGATTCTTCAAGAAAAACACTATCAATTATGTTGCTATTTTTATGTTTAATTGAAAAAAAATATCTTAGATATGACCTAAATCCTGAAGAAATTGAATGTCATTGTGTAATATGGATGAGAAAGTTTATCAAAGTAATAATATTTTAATTTCTATAAATCACATGCAAAATCCTGGAAGTAAAAGGTGACTATAATTAAATATTATAATGTCTCTTTTCCTTTTCCTCACTTATTGTAACACACGAAGGAAGAGAGAGTATGGAGAAGTAGCATGCTAAGTGGCAATTAATGAATACAGTTCTCCCACTTGGGAGGAATTGTGAAAATTGAAGTTTTTCTATATTAGGACCCAATTCAGCACCTTGGGTCTATCATTTGTTGTATTCTGAAACCTAGAAGCTTGCTTACATCCTCTGACTCTCAAACTGGAACTAATAAATCTACCAGTATTGTTATGAAATTTAAATCAAAGGCAACGTGAGCACGTGCATTGTAAAGTGGAAGACTCTACGTAAATGTAGGTTGTATTTGGGTTTTTGATATTTACATCTACTCCTCCTCCATGTAAGACTTGAAGCATTTAATTATATTCTGACCTAGGGGGAAAACTGAGTATTTCATTTTTAAATTATTGACAATATGGACTACATATGTGCGAGAGAAATTAAATTGCCACTTGGGTGTCTTTATTTACACTTATCTCTGAAATATAGATGTCTTCCTTTGTCATTTTTTTCCTTTGTGAACCAGAATATATGTATTTTCCATGGATTAAGTGCCTTCTTGAACATATTGATATTTTTATCCTTTACTACCAATTTATTGCATTTTTCCCCCAGACACTGTTTTTCATTGGCACTGTAGTCAGAGGCAGAGATTCAGGACCTAAAGGACCTGAGAGGTCAAAGATACCAGTAGGTCTCCAAATCTAATGGAAGGCATGTTTAGTATGGTGCCCTTTCTCCCAGCAAGTTGGCATTTGTTGGCACCTAGGGCAGTCTAGAAAAGACAAACATTTGTCTGGTTGCTGAGAACTGGGGGGATTTCATTGCCTCGTTTAGCAGAAGGACTGTACCGACAAATCACAATCTTTTCAAAGAAGTGCATTTGACCTGAGATTATATATGTCACAGAAACATTTTCTCACCTAATGTAACACAGCGGGAGCCCAAATTCTGGTTTCCCTCATCTGCTGAGCTTTATCAGTTCTATGATTTCCATGACTTACAGCATACCGGTCTTGAATTCTCCGTTTCTCCCCATCTCAGACTGCTGGAATAAAGATTAACGTTATGCTTTGGAGGGCCACAATTTATGGTAATGCTTCTTAGATGTGTACGTGTGGTTTAGGGTGGGAATTCATTTGTGTATTTATTGGAGACGGCCTTAATAAAAAATCTATAAGCCAAAAAGATGTGAATGGTTCTGAGTTGTTTAAAAATAATTACCAGCAAATAAATGGGAATTTGCATCTATTGACTATTCCAGCTGACAAAGCTTCCTCCTATTTCATCAGTTTTTCACTTGCTTCCTTGTGCCTACTATGTCCTCCTATGCCCCACCACGCCTGGTCCATCCTGCCTTCTGCATGTCTTCCTCACACCCATCCCCAACCACTCTCCCATGTCCACCCCCAGACCCAGAAATGGCTTATTTCCTCTTTACACTTGGTAATCTGCTTAAGGCTTTCCCTGACCCCTCATCTTCACTCATTTTCTCAGTGATACAAAAGCAGTTAAATTAGTGCAAAAGTGTACACTATTAGTTATATGTTTACAGAAAGTAGCCTTCATTAAGGCAGAGGTATATCTGTCTTATGTACTATTGAATTTCAATATCTAGAAGAGAGTTTAGCACATAATGATTTTCAGTATATATTGTTATTGACTAATTAAATGAATTCAAGTTCTTTTGACTTTAAGAAAAATGTCAGATTTCCCCCAAAAGCAGGAGGATGGATAACTAAGAAGTCATTGTTCTCGGCATTGTATTGGAGTTGATTTATTTGGAATATTTAATCTCTAGAACTTAATTCATGCTAAAAAGAAAGATTATGGTATATTTCATAAAGCAAAGCTAGATCAACTTATAGTTCCATTATTTATAAGCAATGTGGCCTTTGAAAATGTACCTATATAAACCTCAGTTTTTTTTCATCTGCATATTGGGAAGAATATTTTCATTAATAGTATTTATGAGACTTTATGTATGAATATACCTTTCTTGTCCTGATCTCACTCAAAATTCAAGATTCTTAGGTCCAACTACCTTTTTGAAATTTCTACCTGGATATCTAATTGACATCTCAAAACAGCATTTCCAAAGCTCAAATCAGTGATTTCCTCACTTAGCTTTCTCTACAATCCTCCCCACCTCAGTATATGGCAACTCCATTTCACTACTTGCTTCACACCAAAACCTTAAAGTCACTGTTGTATAATTTATTTCAAATCTTTCAATCTACGTATAAAATTGTCTTTGCTAAGTTTAAGATGTATCCAGAATTCAACTACTATTTGTCAACATCCTTTTCCCTGCTTGTATAGCTGTAGGTGCTTGCGGATCTTCACTACCTATCTACACTACCCTCCATCAAACTCTTCCTTGCTCATTTCATTTCAACCATTGACTTTTCTCACCTTAGCTTGAACATGGTTAAACATCTCATACTTCAGGACCTTTTTCCAGAACAATCTTCTCCAGATATCTATAGAGCTAACTCCCTCCTGTCTTCCTCTTATCTGCACAAATGTCACTTCATCAGAGAGATGTTTATGACTACCTGCAATGGACTGAATGTATCCCCCTGAACTCATATGTTAAAGGCCTAATGTGACGATATTTGGAAGTAGGGCCTTTGGGAGGTCATTAAATCATGAAATTGGAGTTTCCATGATGAGATTAGTGTCCTTATAAGAAGAAGAAAGCTAACGCTTTCTCTCTTTGCCATGTGAGGACATAACCAGTAGATATCCATCTCCATGCCAGAAAAAAGGTCCCTCACCAAGAACTAAATCTGTGGGCACTTTGTTCTTGGAATTCCTACTCCAGAACCATGAGAATGGTTGTTATTTAAGCCATCATGTGTATGGTAACTTTTTAAAGCACTTCAAGACAACTAAGATATTATCCTGTATAAAATAACACACTTCCTGTCATCAGTCTCTATCTCCGTTTTACTCTTTAATAAACTTATAATAGGCTGATCTATTCAATATGCTTTTATTATTTATTTGCTATCTATTTTCTTCCAATAGAATGTAATCTCCTTGAACTTAAAGATTGTTTAATTCACTGGTTAGGATAGTGACTGGCTCACAGTAAGTACTCAATGGTTATTTTTTGAATGGATAAATGAATAAATAAATTAATGATCATTTTTGTCACTTAGAAGGTTCACAGTAACAAATGAATTTATTATGATAATTACCTTCAAACTAAGGGATATCATGAGTTTCCATTTTAAAGATATATCAAAGAATATCATAGTTTATTTGTTAAAGGAAACTGATTTTCAAGTTAGGTTAACTAACTATTATCCTATAAAGGATATTTAGCATTTCACATATTTAGCATTCTCTGTGATGAAGCTGACTTGACCCACAGCTGATAACTATCTATGAGGAATATATAAACCATAATATGTGATTCCTCACGCCTAATCAAGTTCTTTCTATGTTTTTTCTCTGAGGTTAAATTTATAGTCAGCATTTCACAAGGAAGTAAATTAATAGCATCATATATGAAACTTAAGTGGAATTCTTATATTTTTTCAGAAATATATACTGTAGGCAAAATTATATTTAAGATTGAGATTTTTTTGATACAGGTACTGTTCCACAATTCAAATGGAACTCTACCACCCCAATCCTAAGTATGCTACATCTCCTATATTTTCTTAAAGTCTCATTAAGAGATCTCAAAAAATTATAATTTGATTCATCATGAAACTTACTGAGTATGGGCCAAATCTTTAATTCCAGTAACACCATAAAATAGCATTATTACCTCCTTTGCTACCTGTAGGTTGCAGAAGTTATGTTAAGATTCACACAAATATATGTCATGGTCAGTTTCCTTTCTCTTTTCTTTTCTTTTCTTTTCTTTTTTCTTTTCTTTTTTTTCTTTCTTTCTTTCTTTCTTTCTTTCTTTCTTTCTTTCTTTCCTTCTTTTCTCTTAATGCATCTTTAATTAACATGTTCTACATTGGTCAGAATTCCAATTCAAATGAAAACAACTAAAGAAAAGAGAGAACTTTCTTGGAATAGTGTATATCTGTAGATGGATCTCAGATCTTATTTCAAAAGTTAGAACTCTCTTAAGAAGGTGTCCACACAGAGGCACCTGGGTGGCTCAGTTGGTTAAGCATCTGCTTTCAGCTCAGGTCATGATCTCAAGGTCCTGGATTTGAGCCCCACATGGGCTCCTTGTTCAGGGGGATCCTGCTTCTCCCTCTCCCTCTGCCCCTTCCCCTGCTCATGCTCTCTCTGTCTCTCTCAAATAAATACAATCTTTTAAATATTTTTTTAAAAAGGTGTTCACACATATCTATGTAAAGGACATCTAAATGAAATGAAAATAACATGATAAATCCATTTGGCAATTTGGTAAAATACCACTTGTTCTACCTGAGACACAATTTTACTTCCAAACATCATTTTGACAAACATAATTTTATGATTTGGCTTAATATTCTAGGATTATAGGATACGTACAGCCAAGGTCTTATAGTTCTCACAAAACACTAACTCTATAAATGAGGAAAATGGTCTATGTTCTTAGAATTATTTAATCACATTATTTATGACAGAAAACAGCTTTCTTGAATCCTAAACTTGTTGATTTTCTAGTAGTTCTGTATTCCTATTATCGTGATCCTCCTCAGTGGTTTTATAATACCCTGCTCCGATTTCAAGTTGAATTTATTTATTTATTTATTTATTTATTTATTTATTTATTTATTTTAAAGGTTTATTTGTATGATTGAGACAGAACATGAGCAGGGGAGGGGCAGAGGGAGAGAGAGAGAGAAAATCTCATGCAGAGCTTGATGCGGGTTTGATGCCATGACCTGGAGATCATGACCTGAGATGAAGCCAAGACTCTGATATTTGACCAACTGAGCTACACAGGTGCCCCAAGTTAACATTTAAATTATTAATTGTTATGGACTTTTGTATGATAGGGACTGTTTTGTTCATTTCTTTATTCTAATTTCTGCCAGGCATTATACCATGTCCGGATATAAAGTAGCATTCAGTGATTCTGATTAAAGAACTGAAGAAATGAAAGAATAATGACAACTAATTTCTTTCTTTATAATTATAATTGCCTCTCTGTATGTAGACTCTTTCAGTTGATAAAAATAAAGATCGTTTGTGTGAGGAAAGTTGTCACGTAAGGTACATTCAACGTAATAATCTCAAAGTAATTGTTTTGAGGAAAATGATATTTGAAAATACATATAAAGCTAAGCTGTAACGTTCAACATTCATGAATTTAATTTTGGCAATTCCTCTCTATGCAACACTGTTCTCTCCAAATCTATCTTTCCTATACATAAATATACTTTAGGGGATGAAATTAGTCTTCTACAATTAAAAAAAATATTCTATTAATGCAAATATGTGCAAATTATTTTAGCATTTTAGGTTCACAAGTACTGTTAGAAGCTGCCTGCCTTCTGAGTCCCCACTGCAACACCCAAAGAAGATCTCCTTTCATCATTTTGACAATAGGAATGATTTTGTAAATACTCCTTGAATGTATTTCACAGGTCAGCAGTCTCACTCCAGTATAGATCTACATCTTAGATTAGATCATAATTTGTTTTCTGCTTTACCTTCACCCTGACGTGCTATTTCATGTAATGAAACAGTAAATCAATAGAATCCTTGTGGGTGGGATTCAGTAAAGAAAACAACCTGTGTTCTGCTTAATTATAAACTCATTAAAATGAGAACATGACATTTCCAAAGCACTGATTTATTCTTACAAGTCAAATTTCACTGAAAGTTAAGTGTGAGGCTTAGTGTCCTGAAAACAATCTTAATTAATTAAAACCATGCACAAACGATCACTGATCTGGTTGGAGCTCAAGAGCCTACTGATTTTGTTCTCCAGAAGAATAAGCATAATAGGTCACAGATACGAAATCTGCTCAGTTATGGCTGGAATTTCTACCTAGTCCAGAACTCTATAAAGAGAAAAATATATGCATTCTTAGAGGAAACTTATTTTTCTCTCATGATTTCTATGTGATTTGATTACAATGTCAGGGAGAAAAACACTAGTTTGTGTCTTATAAAAGAAATTGTAGATATGTTTAGAGATGGTGTTCAAGGGCCCTAATATCCATATATAAATAGATAATTCATAATTTAACTACTCACATGAGACACACTTTAATTTGCTAATATTTACTTTTCTTCTTTCTAGTCTCTTACTAATATGTTAGTATTTTATTTTTTGGAGGAGGGAATAAGACAATAAGACTTGGTGATTGGATCAAGGTCAAGTAGGTAGTAAATGACAGAAGAATGTGCTGCTCCTGTTATTTCTGGAAAAGTGATTACCCTGTGTGTCAAAACATTTGGACACATGGAGCATCTTTTCTCAGAACATATAACTTGCCATGCCTGAGATTATCATGATTCGATCATACAGATAGACTCTTCAAGGGCTCAGTCTCCCGGAGTCTCATTTGGAATTCAATGGCCATTTCGCATTAGTAACTTCAGTTACCACTTTGCATTATCATTCGCAGGAACTGTACTCTGAAATGTAGGCTAGAAAGCATCATATTTAAAAGCCATCTCTGCATGTCAATATTTTGAGAATGCAAAAACAAAACAAAATAAAAACCCGTGAATCTTATCAATCTCCCCCCGATCCGTTTTTCTTAACTGATCTGTTCCACAATTTGGACACTTAAGTCCTTAAAATTAACTTCACTATGTTTTTATTTGCTGTGACAAGACACCTCTGGCTTTCAGCACTTGGCAGATAATTAAAATATGTGGAATACTACTCTCCTGGTGGTTGCTTTACTTTGGAACGGATTTACTTGAGAAATAATGAAATATTGTTAACTTCTAGGCTTTCTCAGTCCATTAAAAGGTTAATTTATTTGAAAAGAGTGGTGAATTAAACAGCTGGGCTAAAAGACACATTTCACATCATCATCAAAGTGTGATGTCTTTCTATGGAAATTGGGCAAAAACCTGTCCCGTAAGCTATTACTCTCCCTTGTAACTGGTCTCCCACTCACCAAGTCTGTCTTATCCTCAGGGAACAATGAAAAGAAGCATCTGCAAGGAAGTAGCAAGTGTTCTTTGGTCACCGATGTAATTGGATTGGGTATATTTATGTTCTAGCAGATTAGGGTCAAAGACTTGAATTGAATTTGAAATTGCACCGTAATTCTCACTAACTGAAAAAAAAATTAGGGAGAAATGATCTCTGAAATTATATATTTAAAAGTTGAAGCACCCAAGCCTGTAACATGCTTGCTCTGAAATATAGCCCCCGACAGGGTCAATATTCTAAATAAGGAAATCTACATTTACTCTTCACTACAAATAGCTGGTAACGACAAACTGTGAGTCAGAGGATTATGTTTAAAAAAGCTGCCTTCTCTATGCCCTCTTGATATCAGAAGTAAGGAGACGGGCATTGGGGTAAGAAGTAATTGTTTCTGAGTTATTATATCATCTGAAATATTCTACTTCACATTTTTGTGGTTTTTAGAAATATATTTGGAAACACACAAATGTAATACCTACACACATAGATATCAAATATGTGTAACTGTATACTTAAACAAATTTTCAAGCAGAAATGGATATGAGTAAAAAATTCGTATTCTTCTTAAAGTACTAGTTCCCAGAGGAAAGAATAAGGCTGCTGCAGTTTTCGCCAAAACTTAGTTTATTTAGATGTATGCATATATAGCCCAAATGAATGTGAAGATAATAATCTTGGACAGAGGATTTTTGAAATGCTGATGTACAAATTTAGACATATATAATACTTTTTATAGCCCTTCCATCTTTTGACTTTAGTTACCACATAATCTACAAAATTTCCACAATACAAGATGTTAACTTCATTATTTCTGAAAGCTACAATATGGTCATTAGGTCAGAAAACTATATAGCTTTCAAAATATGATGGCCTACTGGGTCACCCGAATGACAGATGACCCTTTCTGTATGAAGACATTGCACTGTGGAAGGAAGCAAAATGTTCTCTATAATGAGGTGGGTCGGAGGGGCATCCTAAAAGAGGCCGATAGAAGAAATTCATGGTTCACTGATGAACACATTTTCACTCAAGAGTCAATAAATAAAATCAATATATGTTTTCCTTTAAGGAGAAGAGTCATAGTTCTAGGATCCAAATGCAGTTTTGATATTTCATAGAATGAGCAGTTTGATAATGTGTATCATTTAGTATCTTCTGTGATGGGGTAAAATGGCTTAAGATCTTCTAGGTACAAAATTTGCTTCATTGGGGATCCCTGGATGACTCAGAGGTTTAGCACCTGCCTTCGGCCCAGGGCATAATCCTGGGGTCCTAGGATCAAGTCCCACATTGGGGTCCCTGCGTGGAGCCTGCTTCTCCCTCTGCCTGTGTCTCTGCCTCTCTCCCTTTGTGTCTCTCATGAATAAATAAATAAACCCTTAAAAAAATTTGCTTCCTTGCTAATGATCTTCAAAGCATTTTACATGTAAACATTTTGCTCTTTATCTTAGTTTTCTTCCCTTTCCCCTGAATAGATTATCCTTTCTTCCTCCTTGGACTCAAATTTTTTAGTCACTGAACTTAACAGTTTCAATGACTTTCAATGCTAATTGAAAATTTAATATCTGTATCTGTACAGATGTAAGATATCTGTACAATACCTTTTGGTATTGCCTGAATATGCCCCCCCACACACACACAAATTCATATGGTAAATCCTAATCACCAAAGGTGATGGTAGTAGGAGATAGGACCTTTGGGAGGTGGTCATGTCATGAGTGTGGAGCCCTGACAAACGGGATTAATGTTCTTCTCAAATAGACCCCACAGAGCTTCCCTGTCCATTCTCCATGTGAGACCCCAGTGAAAAATAATTAGTCTACAGCTGAGGAGAGGGCTCTTACCAGAATGTGACCATGCTAGCACCATAATCTTGGCATTCCTAGTCATTAAAATTATAAGAAAGAAACTGTTGTTTATGAACTACCCAGTCTATGGTATTTTGTTATGACAGCCTAAACAGACTAAGACATCTTTCTAGATATAAAATTAAATGAATATATATGTGTAAAACAGCTGGCCCAATCCCTGGCATATATTGAAATAACATAAAATATTTGGTGTGTGTGTGTGTGTGTGTGTGTGTACATGTAGGGACATTTACAGAGTTAATTTAGAGACATTACTTGTGAATAAAATAATTTATAAAATAATCAGTCATAAATATATTCCCAAGGATTTTATTTATCCAATATGACATGAGGGAATTTTAATGACTAATATGTCACTTCCATTGCTTCTGTCACCTTTAATAATCTGTACCAAGCACTGCTCTGGGTTGAAATATTAACTATCCCAGGCAACATGTAGGTCTTTGTAGAATTTGTGAATCTTCTTTTAAAAAAAAAATATTTATTTATTCATGAGAGACACCCACAGAGAGAGAGGCAGAGACACAGGCAGAGGGAGAAGCAGGCTCCATGCAGGGAGCCCAACATGGGACTGGATCCCAGATCCTGGGATCATACCCTGAGCTAAGGCAGACGCTCAACTGCTGAGCCACCCAGGAGTCCCAGATTTGTGAACCTTCTTAACTTTACTTATATTCCCCCATGGTCTCCAAGATTTCTCAGCAGTCCTGAATGGATCACTGGGAAAATCATACAGATCCAGTATGAATCATTTAGACAAGGATTTTTCAGAATCATGTCTATCCAAAGAGTGTTCAATTCTATTTGGTGATCATACGTCATTCTGATTTGGTTTGGTGCCTTATATATATCCTACTATGCTGTAACTCATCTTCAACCAGTCCTCCAGATAAGTGATGTTTACTTTCTTTCTTTCTGTTTGTAAAATGCATATCACTTCCTGTTGATATTTGTCCAGCAAAAAAAAAAAAAAAAAAAAAACCCAAAAAAACCAAAAATCATTATTAGTTTATATCTCTCAGCTTCTTGAAGAATGACCTGATTAAGCAACTAGTTACATTAAAAGCAAATATCTACATTAATAACTTTCCTACCCAAATAACCAGTAGCAAACTTTCAAGACATTCTGTGTTAAGTCCACTTCCTTTCCATCTTAAACACTAGGTATGTGCGGATCACAGTATGTGTGCATCTTCTAAAAGTCTCAATGTCACTTGTTAAAAGCACAAATGATTAGCCACAGAAACATTGTTAAACATTATGCATCCTGATGATGCTGGAGGGTTCAGATAGCTTTTGTCCTTGTTTCTCTACCCCAAGACTATCAAAATATCTTAGCAGGACACTGTATACTCAGCGGGCAATCAATAAAAATTAATAAGGATTCTTATCACTCACAAGGAGAAGTTACAGCACGAGTAACAGAAATATAAACAATTAACACATGGAATTTTTAAGATAAATGTCAGATATGTATTTCGGGTCAATGTTTACTTTCTTTGTGGTGTGTGCTTGATGTAATACTTGAGAAAATATAAGATATTGTACACTGAGGACAGAGCCTTCATATATCTTCTGGCCATTTCTTTCCAACTGAATGGTATCCTTTGAATCTGAGATCCAATTATCATCATTTGGGGAGAGATTCTGACTACCAATTTAAAATAATTCCTTTTTTTAGCAGTCTGCAATGATACATGGAGACAATGTAACTATGTCTTTATTTAGTGCTAAATTATCTACTTCACATAATAAGCAAATGTTGAAAATGAAGAAAGGGTACTCTGTACAATTTTTCTCAAATGACAAAGATTGGATGTCCAGTAATTGGCCCGAAGTCCTGATTTTTGGTCAATTACTTACATTTCAGACCATATTTTATATAACAAGTTTAGCCTCTTTTTCTTGAGCTTTTACCCACTTAATAGATTGCTTCCTATTTATATAATGCCTATTTCTGAAGGATTTAATGTAATTTAGATTATTCATTAATCCTGATAATGTAACTGCAAGTTAGATGATTATGCCTTTACAGTGATGGAAACTGAGGCAGAGATAATTTTAGTGACTCTCATAAAGTCCAACCATTTCCCATTTGTGACAATCTGCCTTCCAGGAGGAATTGTCACCTCATACACACTTGGCACTGGTAGGTCACCATATTCAAAAGTTTCCATAGAGACTGCCCCAAACTTTTATATTTTGTAGCTCATTAGCTGAGAGAGATGCTTTAGTTTTTTGCTACTGCATGTACATCTGGCAATAAAAATCTCCTCTGCAGGCACTAAAGCAGACATGAGGAGAAGAGCCTTACTCAAGAGCCTTAGTGGCACAAACAAGGCAGCTTTCTTCTCCTCATTATTAATATCAGATTGTGAAGCAAGTACAGTAGGACCCCAACAGAGGGCTAGTGGCGTAATGTCTCAAGCAGGAACATATGCCAGGAACAAGACTCTGGATCCCAGTCTAGTGGTGACAGTCCCTGGAATCCTATCAATGACATTCCAATTTTCAACGTATTTAGTATATTAAGTAAAACAAAAGCTTTCAGTGGGAAGCATCAGAGATGACAGCAATGTCCCCTACAACAATGTGAGTCTCTGGGTCCCATTCCTGTATACAAAATGAAATAATAAACACAGATCTTAGATCTTACCTTTTGAGTAATTACTCTGAGAGAAAGAGATCCGCATCCATGCTGGAACTTGTCCCTATAGAGACCCCATATTTTTATTTTTTTTATTTTTATAAAAGATTTTATTTATTCATGAGAGACACAGAGAGAGAGGCAGAGACACAGGCAGAGAGGAGCAGGCTCCATGCAAGGAGCCAGACATGGGACTCCATCCCAGGACCCTGGGATCATGCCCTGAGCCAAAGGCAGGTGCTCAAGCACTGAGCCACCCAGGTGCCCCTGGAATTTGTCCCTATAGAGACACCTTATTTTTAAAGAAAAAGAGATACATAGTACCAGCTGATATAATGAAAAAAAAAAAAGATGTTCATAGGAGAACACCTATAGGAATCATGTCAAATTTAAAATAACTGTCCAGGGCAGCCCAGGTGGCTCAGCAGTTTAACGCAGCCTTCAGCCCAGGGTCTGATCCTGGAGACCTGGGATTGAGTCCCACATCGGGCTCCCTGCATGGATCCTGCTTCTCCCTCTGCATGTGTCTCTGCCTCTCTCTCTCTCTGTGTGTCTCTCATGAATAAATAAATAAAATCTTTAAAATAAATTAATAAAAAATAACTGTCCAGTAATAATTATGATGATTGCCAATGATACTAAAGAAGTGGATGTGGGGACATAGGATGTAAATTCCAATTGCAGACCTGAAATGGAATGTGGCTACTTAATACCTACTTTAAGATGCTACTGTTTTGGCAGAACTCATTTCTAAGGATTTCTTTGTGCTTATGATCTTTCCCTTTTAGGGATTGAAATTTGAACAAAGTAAGTAATGTACTATTAGAAAGCTATCCTTAATTTTGATATCTCAAGAAAATAAGGAGTATGGCCGTACTGTATCTATTGAATATCTCTAACATCGTTAGAAATGCTGAATGTGTGTCATACGTATTTAATAAAGCCACAGTTCATATAATTTAATAGACTAAAACAGAAAAACGGAGCTGACACCACATATTTATCATACTCTTCACAGAAGAAGATAAAGAAAACCACCAACAATCTATTCAGGGGACAGGGAAGTAAGCTCTGTGGTACAGAGCCAGAGAGACAACACAGGCAGGAGACTTTGCTCCCTGCAATGAAATGTGAACGTCTTTGAGAGATGTGAAGTAATACAAGCAGAAATGATAGATGGAAGATTTCTGCTTGAAACAATTCATGTAAGGTATTATCCAAATCACCCTCTGTGAAAGCCCTTGCTCTTTTTGTAAAAGCAAGAGGAGAAAATCAATATATGGTTACAGAATATACTATTAATAGTTCAGGGATTTTTTTTTTCAGACTTGTTTTCTAAACATTTTTTTTTCACATGTTAAATTGTACTTATGTCTATACTAATCTTGAGATCTGCTTTTTTCAAGTACAAAATGGGTGTGATGCAGTATGTCAGGGTTTGCTAGGCATTCTGAGAGTACTTAGTAAGTTTCAGATTCCAGAATTATTCCAGATCCGTTGAGTAGAACTACCATATACCTTTTGCTACTGTCACAAATTACCACAAACTTCGTAGTTTAAAACAACATACTTTTACTGTGTTACAGTTCTGGAAGTCAGATTCCAAAAATAGGTCTCGCTGGGCTAATGTCAGGATGTCAGTAGGGCTGGTTCCTTCTGGAAGCTCTGAGGATAACCCATCCTCTTGTCTTCTCCAGCATCTAAAGGCTCAGCATCCCTTAAATCTTAACCCCCTTCCTCCATCTTCAAAGCTAGTAGCTAGGGTAGCATCTTCAAATCTCTCTCTTTCTACTTTTGTAGTCACGTTACTTGTTTTGATTCTGACTTCTTGCCTCCCTCTTTTAAGGGCTCTTATGATTAGGCCCACCTAGATAATCTAGGGCAATCTTCTTGCCTCAAATTTCTTCAATTACTCACATCTGCACAATCTCTTTTGATATCTAAGGCAACATATTCACAGATTTGGGGGATTAGGACTTCCAACATATTTGGGCGTTGTTCAGCCTACTGCATCAAGTCCTGGCAGAAAAAGATGATCTCTCTAAGCAATTCAGTTCTATGATTCTGTGTTTACCAACATTTTTGTTAGTACATAAAACTATTTCCGAATTCAGTCATTCATCCAATCATTAACCTATGTAATCATTCCTTATTCAATAAACATTTGTTTTATAGCTACTGGATGTGAATCACAAAACCAGTGCAAGGAGACACAGAATAGATTGAAAAAGAAACACCTACCCATGTGGAATTGTATCTTTCAATATAGTTCTTAAACTGAATTCATGTGCTTGTTACCTAATATCTGCAAGGTGTGGCCCACTTACAAATAAGCAGACATGTAGTAGACAGAACCTGTTATACGTTGTTTTCATTGAAATTATAGTTGTTCTTTCAGAAGCGGATTGCAACATAGTGTAAAGAATAAGAATCACGCATGGGGATATATCATAGAATTGCTATGATAAAAAAGGAAAGAAAAGAGGAAGAAAGAAAGAAAAGAAGAAAGAAAAACGAACGAATGAACGAACGAAAGAAAGAAAGAGAAAAGAAGAAAAGGAAGCCTGTAAGACTACAGCCTTGGGAGATATATTGAGCATTTGACATACTGCTAAGGTGTCAATAAAATCAAATTCTGCCCGTTAGAGGAATAATGAGCTCTTTTCTCTCTGCACCCAAGGGAGATTAATTCAAGAACATGTATTTTATTCATGTTCTTCACCTCTCGCTGCAAAATAAAAGTGCTAAAAGTGGTCATCTGGGGGTGGTTTTCCTTTTTATTCTCTCTTCTGAGAAGAAACATGTTGCATAACTTCTATTATGCACAGAATAGCATAATAGACATTTTGTTGTTTGGATTCCTGGCCAAGTGATTTAATGAATGTTCAATTAAAAGATATGTGTTTTTTTTTTTTATAATTATCATAACAGAACTGACAGAAAATTTCCTCTCCTGTTAAAAATGTCCAAAGTTAGGCAACAATCTGCTGATGCCATGCACGAAATGAAAACGAGCCAGTCACTGAAAGAAAGCAATAGCTTGCATTCTCTACAGTCAGGCTCTTCTGAAACAGCCCCAGAAACTTCCATCTTGCCTCAGCCCCCTGCTATCTGTTTCTTTGAGTTTCTCTCTTTCCTGATGCTACCACACATTTATGCCACCGCTCCTGTCTGTTCTCTTGGGATAGAGCAGAGACATTGGGTGCAACAATATCCCTATACCACATGAGCATTTTCTTCTCACTTGTGCTGTTTTATCTTTAGGTATCCCATGCTTGGAAGTGGCTCCTTTCAGATTTGCCTCCTAATTTGAACTTTTCCATTTCCTCAAATTTCTCTGGAAAACCCATCCACTGTCCATGCAATTGAATGAGAAAAGCCTGATGAGGTTATCTGAGCTCTATGCTAATGTGTACTCCTGGCTTTATAGGATCCCACTTACAGAAAACGTATTTTTATTTGAACAGGGAGCCATCGATACTAAAATCCCATGCTTCTCAAATACCTGTGGACCAGTAAATTTAGGATATCAGAAGTTAAACAGGATGCATCTGTCTGAAGTATGCATCTTACTTCATTCAGATTTAATTGATTAGAAGTTACAGCCCTGCTTATGTATTATTAGATGGAACGTACAATTTATGTTAGAATTCCTAAAGCCCAGACTTTAGTTTCTAATAAATCTTGTCCTTGTGATAGGCTTTTCAGATTTGTCTATCTCTAGAACTCTCTCTGCAGAACACCATAGAAAACATATTTAACTTGTCTGCTACCATGGATATTCCTGTAGAAGGGTTTGAGGATAACTGCCTAAAACAATATTGGGATTTCACTTTGCTGGATGATGTTGCAGAGTCTCTCATCATCCATTTGTTATCTCTATCAACTTTAGGCCTGGAGTGGGGAAAGCAGAGGTTAGCTTTGAACTCTGTGTTTAAGTAAATTTTTAGTAATGACTTCCTCAGTGATAAAAGAAACAGCTGAGAAACAGAGGGATCAGAATAAAAGCTGATGGCAAAAAACTGGATAGTACTAAGAGGAAAGATCTTTCTTATATTCTAGCCCATTATCAATCATACTGATGGCAACCACAGGAAATCAGACTATGAGTTTTGAGTATTATGAATTATCTAGAGCCATGCCCACATTTTGCAGGTAAGATGAATGAGGCATGTGGAAGGTGAGAAGATTTCTCCTGGATCTCCCATCCTTTCATTGGAAGAAGAAATAGGCGTCTTACAAATGGAATTAGTTAAGAAAGCCTTCTATGGTAATTGAAAACCCCCAGATAGCATCAGCTAAAGGTAAAAAAGAAATTTCTTAAGTCATGTAAGCAAATAATGAAATGAGTGGAAATTGAGCCTTACTGGGAGTTGACTGGCTATAAGCGCTTAAATTTAGCTCTTCTCTCGGCTTCCTGCATCAGCTTCATGTTCTCTTTTTGTGCATGGTCTTTTTCTGAACATCAAAAATAGAGCAGTAGGTGTCTCATTCTTTCATTTAAACAGCTTCTTACCTACAAGGATCATCTCCTGTTCTTCCTTTTCCAGAATTTAGGATCATATGGAAGAAGTCAAGCTGGTCTGGCTTGAATCATATGATCATCCCTTGGACCATGGAAATAGGAGTTAGATTAATTTTCTAATTCTGCATCACCAAGAAACAGCTTTTCTTTTTTTTTCTTTTTTTTTTTTAATTAATTTTTATTGGTGTTCAATTTACCAACATACAGAAAAACACCCAGTGCTCATCCCGTCAAGTGTCCACCTCAGTGCCCATCACCCATTCCCCTCCAACACCCGCCCTCCTCCCCCCTTCCACCACCCCTAGTTCGTTTCCCCGAGTTAGGAGTCTTTATGTTCTGTCTCCCTTCCTGATATTGCCCAACATTTCTTCTCCCTTCCTTTATATTCCCTTTCACTATTATTTATATTCCCCAAATGAATGAGAACATACACTGCTTGTCCTTCTCCGATTGACTTATTTCACTCAGCATAATACCCTCCAGTTCCATACACGTTGAAGCAAATGGTGGGTATTTGTCGTTTCTAATTGCTGAGTAATATTCCATTGTATACATAAACCACATCTTCTTTATCCATTCATCTTTCGATGGACACCGAGGCTCCTTCCACAGTTTGGCTATTGTGGCCATGGCACAAGAAACAGCTTTTAAAGGAAAGGAAAGATGACAGGGTGTTGGGCAGATAAAACAAAAGCCCTTCCCCTTGAGTGCTGGGTCTTTAGTGAGAGGGACACACTGGGTTTTTGAAGTGCGTACATTTACTCTCCAATGGGAGTATTTCATACCCAGCATGCTCCAATTTTGTCCACCCAGGTTATTCATTATCAAAATCAGTACTAATAGGGCTAGCAAATTAGCTTGGTTAGAAGGTGATAAGGAGGGATTATTAGGGTTATTAAGGGTTAAAAGGATCAACTTTTCCTCCCATTATCAGCCTTTTTTTAAAAACAATTCATTCTATCAAACCCAGTAGCCATATATTGTATGAGACAATGTATACAGATAAGTAAAATGGTCATTTTAGATTGCATCAAATTACCCACTTACTTTTCAGAAGTAGTCTAATTTAGACTTCTCCCCAAATATTATTTTTCACTACAACCATGTTTGATGATTTCTTCAAAAAGATCATCTTGTCTACTTTGAAATACAAATTAGGGTAATGTTTAAGTGACATGAACCTATCTCTACTGCTCATACACAGACTTTATCTGAAAGTGTATGAGTGTCTTATAGCCCTTTCATTTTCAAAACAATAAATATGTTGCTTCCCATAGGCATGTGCCTAAATGTCTACAAGAAATGCATTAATCCTCTTAATTGGATGGGCTATTAATAAGGATAAGTCACATGTTTCTGTGTTTCTGACTAGCATAAGCAGCACGCTACTTCTTAGATTTCTTTTTAATTTTTAAAAAGAAACAGAACTATTCTGATATAGTTGTGACTTTCTACCTATATATAAAACTTTGAAATTGGATTTCAATATAAAGAAGAGGAAAAAAAGAAAGCTCTGTGATACCTATCCACATATGGGATGTAGAAATGTAACAACCAAAATATATGAAATATCTATATATATTTATTGACACATTGATAGACACACATATATATTATATAACACATATATAATATATATTTTAACAATAAAAGCTTAGGTATGAGTCCAGCTTCAGACCTAATTAGTGAGCCTTAGTGAACCTAATACAGTGTTAATTATAGGTTCTATTTAGGGAAAGAAGAAACAGCAAATTGTAGAGAAAGTGCTTTATGGAGGTAACCAGGGCCCTGACCTCTACTCTACCTTCTGTGATCTTGAGAATAACACTGTCACAGATACCAGGACCCTTCCTCCTCATTCATACCTGTATCTCTTTCATAAATAGGATGATATCAAGAAAAAAGTAAAGGAAACCCACAATATTTCACCAAAAACTAATCTTGAGATCTTGAGGCATTTTATTAGTCAAATTGTGTTCACCATGCCATAGGAGTATTTTTGCTTTCCTACCTGCTGTCAGAGAGAGAAACATTCACTAACATCTCACAAACTAAAATATTAGAATAGTTTCTTCATTCCCCTCTCAATTCAGCACCTTGTGTAACCATAGCAACTCACAGGTACAAGGGAGCAGGACAAGATGCCCCTAATTCTGGCTTCTCCAAGTGTCCTGTCTAATATTTGATATTCCATGATTTATAGCTCCAGTAGCAAATAAAACATGCCATGTTCTTATATTCAAAGTCTGTAATTATTCTTCCTGCTTTTGAAACCACAATGAGAGCTATGGAGATTATTAGCAATACTATGGTTTAAATCTCCCCATCTTGAATACTGTGTCTGCTTTCTGGTAACTGAGTAAGAATACCTACTGTCTGAGAGACTAGAGCTGGTGTCCCCACAGATTTTTGTGAAATTGTAATTCCAGCTTCTCAGATAGACATAGAATAAAAGAACAAGAGTGAGAGAGAACACATGGTGCCATAGAAAGAGCTTGAACTTTAAAGTGCAACTGGCCTGTTTTGAATCTCAGGCCTTCAAAACCTACCAGAAGGAATTTCGGCTAGTCACTTCTGTGTCTGAGTATCTGTTTCCCCATCTTCAAAACAGAGAGATTGATAGACACTTCTTAAGATCATTGACGTGATTTAATGAGATGGCATATATAAGTCCCCAAGCGTAAAGTGAGCTGAACTACAATAAATGTAGCAAATGTTCTGAATCACAGTCTCCCCTCCCCTTCAATAGTTAACCAGAGTAGACAACGAGAGCTGCAATGTAATTGGAGTAAACAGGAGAATAAAAAAAAAATAAAGCTTAAAGCTCCAGAAAGAAATCTCAGATAAATCTGAAATTCCTGTTGGTGTCTTGGCATTGATTCCAATGTGGCAAACCCAGAAGTTGCTCCCCTTAGCAACTGGCCATACCCCTTGGATAGTCTAAATCTCCTGAGTCCTTCAGCCAGTGACTCAGTGCAGCTCTTCTCTTAGCGACATCTGGAGAAGACAGCTTGGAGAGGTAGTCCCACTGAGCTTTCTAGGGGAACATTGACGTTATAAACCGTTTAAAGGAACTGATCTTTTAAAGGTTCAAACTCTCTAGAGTTACCTTAAGAAAGCAGGTCTGGAAACTGCAGAGCATCATATCTCAGTAGTTCCCTCAATATCTCATGCTGTTTTGTAAAGCAGATACCACCCAGCTGAGCCTTGTGTTCACGGTGACTCTCATACCTCCCACTGCTGATAGAACAGGATGTTACAGCACAAAAGCCATCAGCCTCTCCCAAAAATTCCTTTCTCAGGCATCCATGGGATTTGGCAAAGTCACAAATGCCTCTTTGCATTTCCTGTTGATAAGAGCAGCCCCAAATATCCCAAATTCCTTAAGGCTAGAAAGGCAAAAATAAACTTCAAAGCAGCCTCTGGATTACGATTTCAATAATCATGTTATATTTTGAGAAGTGAATTTTAAGCCACCAAGGTCATGCTGATATGTTACTAGTCGTTTTCTAGCCGCCGTGGGGAAGGGTAGCATAAAAAGAGTCCCGCATTCCATGTCAGCTGACAAGGGTTCTAATCCCAGCTCTGTCACTAGGCAATTATGTGAGTTTACGTGAATCATTCAATAGCTCTGGACCTAAGGGCCCTCATCTATGCAGACTAAATTATTTCTGAGCTCCCATCCAGGACTAAGATTCTATGATCTGTACCCTCATTTTGCTTGGATAGCCAGGTGGATTGAATGCTCTCTCAGAAGTATTAACCATCCTTTCTGAGAACACTTGCACACAAGGTTATTAGGTAAATAAAAAAAGTGTTTCTGTTTGCAGAAAAAAAAAAAAAAAAAACCCTCTTTGCACTATGCCTTCAAATTAATATTTAATGCATTAATATAAAGTTCATGCAAACGAAGTTGTCTATTCCTTTCATTTTATTTGATAAAGGTGGATTTTCTGAGCATGATATGTTAACTAATATACCAAATATATGACAAATATATCATTTGGCGGTTATGTGGCTCATTACGTACTTTCAAATTGGAGACACCATTCAATAATTTTATTTTATTTCTAACTATTTAGCAATGATTTCATTTCTGTCTTGATGGCCAAATTACATTTATGATAAGTTTATTTTCAGATTCAGTTTATATTTCACCAGTATCTATGGTGAATCATTCACTCACCAATGAAAATACCGGCGGATGGTAAGATGAATTTGGTTTATAAGAACTGTATCCAAACAATAGCAAAATTTTGCCTTAACTACTGTTGTGAAAATACTTAGACAAAAATATACCAATGAACCATGTGACATAATTTTTCAGGGGCAAAATATTTCAAGCAGTATATTTATATATGCAATCACCTGAGAGAGATGCATAGGCATCATTATTCAGATCTAATTTTATGTATCTTAAAAAAAACAAAAAAAATAATTTTCTTTATCTTTTTGTTGTTATTTTGTTTTTGTTTTGCTTAACGCTTTAGTTTGTTAGAATTATAGAGCTCCATTGTAAAACCTGATATTCATAATCACAATAGTAGATGCTGCAGGACTCAATTATAATTAAGAAAGTTGGACTAATAGTTGCTTTATCCACCAGTAGAGACATCAAATCCTAATCAGAAGGACTTATGCTTTCCTATACATGAATTGCACATAATCAGAGATAACCTTAGGTAAAGGTAAAGCTCATTATGGAAGGGATATTGTTGGAGTTTTAGGTACAACAACAATAACCTCTGGAGAAGACATAGAGAAAGAGGTAGTTCATTTGCTTATGTATGATGAAATACATATATTTTAATACCAATGTCACTTACGGAGTGTCTGTCATAAGTCAGTCACTCTGTTGAACATGAACATGAACATGAACATATAGCAGAGGCTGAGTCAATGACCATGTCCCAAAGTCCTCAAGAAGTAGAGAAAACAAGGAGACAGATAAATGCCAATTATTATGATTAGTTCTCTTTTAGGTGTCACATGCAAACATCTGTTTTAATGCATAGCTCTACATGATGGGGGCAAGAGAAGCTTCACGGATGAGGGACATGTATCCAAAAGAACACTGTCTAAAAGAAGGTTCTTGGAGGGACAGAAAGAGGTGATAGAAAATTAACAAATTTACATCTTGACTTACATATACAGACTTTTGTAAATTTTATCAATGTGAGTCAGCCAATCAAAGCTGGTTTACAGATAAGCGACTTTACTAAAGCAATTTTCTACATCAGTAAACTGTAACATAGAATTTAGGGTCAGTGGTGACTTTGCATGGAAGTAAAAATACTAAAAGTTGCCTGGTTTTCTCTATCCTTTTTTTTCCTCAGAATCTCAGCAGCTATGCCATATGTGAATCAAGTAGATAATGAGTCTCCTGAACAACAGTCACAGTGATGCATATACATATACATATATATCAGATACATATAGAGGTGGGTATAACTGGTCCCTGATGCTGAGATAGAGAAAATATCCATATGAATAAAAATGCCCAACACTATGTGATATGTGATATGTGATTTAGTAGTTATACACAGAAGAACACAGGGGAAGAGATGCCTACGTGAGCTTTGAGATTGGTTTAAGTTAGTGATTCTGACTGTGTGAACTGTTGTGTAATTTCTCTCTAGTCAATGATAGACCATTACAGAGAATTGATTTTAAATGTCCAGTATAATGCTGCAATAAATAGGTCTGATATATATATATACATATATATATATATATATATGTATATATATATATTTGTGTTTTTGCTTCCTTCAAGTAAATACCCAAAAGTGGAATCATTGGGTTGTATGGTCTTTCTATTTTTAATATTTTGAGGAAGCCTCTATATGGTTTTCCATATGGCTATATCATTTACAGTGGCCAAGAGAGATAAACAACCTAAGTGTCCATTGATAGATGAACAGATTTTTAAAATATGTGGTGTATACGTACAAGGTATGCTACTCACACATAAAAATAAAGAAATTTTGCCATTCATGACAACAGAGATGGGCCTAGAGAGTATTATGCTAAGTAAAATAAGTCATACAGAAAATTACAAATGCCACATGCTTTCATTTACACATGGAATCTAAAAAATAAAACGAATGATAACCTCAAAAAACAGAAATAAACTCACAAACACAGAAAACAAACTGGTGGTTGCCAGAAGGAAGAGGGTTATTAGGATGGACAAAATAGGTGAAGGGGATTTAAAGATACAAACTTGTAGTATAAAATAAATAAGTCACAGGGATAAAAAGTACAGCATATAAAATACAGTCAATAATTTTGTAATAACTTTGTGTGGTGACAGATGGTAACTATACTTACCATGGTGAGCATCTTGTAATGTATATAATTGTGAAACCACTAGGTGGTACACCTGAAACTAGTATAATATTGTATGTCAATTATACTTCAATTTAGAAAATCAAGTAATTATTGGTAAGGAGGGACTTTAAAAATAAATAAATAAGTAGTCCAATATATCCAGCTGGAGATAGCCAGGCTACATTCAAACTGCAAAGTAACATTCAAACTGCAAACCAAATGAAGCATTTATAGAGTGACTGGTGTCAGAATCATATACACAGTATAGAGCCCACATGTCTTCTTGAATACATCTCTTAGCATCACTGATCATGAAGAATGTGATGAACAAATCTAAAATTGCTACCAACGTGTTATTGGTTAGCTGAATGCTTTCATTGAAACAATGCCAACCCCAGTAAATTTTCACTGGAGTTTGAAAAAGTCTCAGAAACTTTTCTTGGTAGAGTTAAATATGGGTTTCTATAAATAGAAAGACAAAAAAAAGTAAAACCTGTTTCTTACCAGCCAAAGGGGGAAAAAAAAAACTACAAAGATGTAAAGCTACAGCCTTTAAGGAGAGAACATAAAACTGAGAAAAAATACATAGTATTTATATTGTAAGAGAGTCAGAACCCATTTAAAAGATCTTGAGATGGGGACTGTGTGGATATTATTCACCAACTAATGTGGATAATATGATTTATTATCAGGAATGGTGATGATTAAATCTATTCTATATAATTGGGGATGTTTTAAGGTCACCATATTTTGTTTTCATTAATTGATTTATCCATCTAACCATTCATCCAGCTTTAATTAGGCCTCGTCTGTTTGTTCACTCAATATTTACCTTAAATGTTTATGCTTGCTGGTTATTTTGCCAAATTCTGTGGATTTTGAGATTCTTCTTAAGGAAGATGGATAAACAATATCAACCAACATAAAATTATTATGTTAGACATAATCATATGTTGTCATTGAAGAATTACTTCACCTTTTATCTGACAAGATATTGTATGTGTGTGCATGTGTGCATGCATGTGTGTGTGAAATAGAGTAGTTTGATGTAAATTCGTGGTATCCAGAAGCTACAAATGGTTTCTCTTTGAATATGCTTGCTTGAGGCAAGAAAGGTGCATATAAACATTATCAGTTAGAAGTACACTTAATTTGTTAGTAAAAAATGAGATTTTTTCTATTCATTCCATATGTAACAGTTCTCAGAACTCAAAATTATGAAATGAAAGTTTATCTTTTAAGACTCAGACCATATTTGTTGAAGGTTATGGAAAGAGACAGTGTTGACATCATCCTTGTCTGTCTAGTTCATAGAAAGTCAAAATGATATTATTTAAAAACATGCCCAGCTTAAACACTACCCACGAGCCATCTGATCTTCTTGTCTTTTGAATTTGTCCTGCATTTTGATGTTAAATCTCAAGCACTTTCTTACAAAAGCGAAGTTCTGAGGTTGTTGTTGTTTTTTTAAATGAAGTATAACTGACATTCAGCATAATATTAGTATCAGGTGTACATCATGATTCAGCATTTGCATACATGGTGAAATGATCACAGTGACGCTAGTCAACCATCTGTCACCACACCAAGGTACAAATTTGTTTTCCTTGTGATGAGAACTTTTAAGATGTATTTCCTTAACAACTTTCAGATTTGTAATACAATATTATTGACTCTAGTCCCTGTGCTGTATAGACATCATGCTGTATCAAATTAATACGGTGTATTCACTTTGTAAGTGGAAGTTTGTACCCCTTGATCTTCGTCACTCTAATACTCCTCCCCTTTAGCAACCACCAATCTACTCTCTGTACCTATGAGTTTTGTTTTGTTTGTTCATCTGTTTTGCTTTTTAGATTCCATGTACAAGTGAAATCACATAATTTTTCTTTCTGTTTGACTTATTTCATTTAGCATAATACCCTCAAGGTCTACTACCCATATTGTCACCAAGGGCAAGATTTCATTCTTTTTTATGACTATATGATATTCCATTGTGTGTATATGTATGTGATATGCATAATCTTTATGCATTCATCTATCAGTGGACACTTATATTGCTTCCATATCTTGAGTATTGTAAATACTGCTGCAATGAACATTGGGGTGCCTATATCTTTTCCAATTAGTGTTTCTGTTTTCTTCAGGTAAATACTGGGGAATACAATTGCTGGGTCATGTAGTAGTTCTATTTTTGATTTTTCAAGAACGTTCCAAACTCTTTTCTATAGTGGATTCACCAATTCCCTTAAAAGCAATGGCAACAAAAGCAAAAATAAACAAATGGGACTATATTAAACTAAACTGATTCTGTAGAGTGAAGGAAACCATCAGCAGAATAAAAAGGCAATCTACTGAATGGGAGAAGATATTTGCAAATCATATATTTGATAAGGGGTTCGTACCCAAATTTCTGGGTTTTTAGCCTCAGAAGTCTGCAAGAAAAAAAGCAGTCTCCCTAGTATATCAGGTACGCCGCTTCAATATGTTCTTGACATGGGACAGATGACATTTACATCCTGATGACCATGAGAACTGAGAGAAAATAAACATCACATATTTGCTTGAATGAATTGATCAATAAGCATTTACTGTATAATGTGCCTTTGGGTTATTACTCGAAAAGGCAAAATACATTAATCAGAAATAATTAAAATAATGTCACTTGATTTACCACTTTCTTTTTTGCATATTTGATAAGTAGTGATTTTTTAAGACCATTTTTTTCCTACTCACTTTTGGTAGAGTATTTGTTGTGTATATTGCTAATATGCCAATGGTTAAAAATATAAAACGGAGATTGTCTATACAATAGATTTAGCTCTGCCTTGCTAGCAGTTCTTCCAAGTGCTACAAGGAAGAGCAAGACACATAAGGACAAAACTCCTGCTGTATATGTATTGATTATTTAACAGTGGAGGCAAATCGAGGCACAAGTATCTACAATAGAGGAATGTACATTCTAAGAGCCAGGTGATCAGTTCAGTTGAGTAAGAGATCTTTTCTGACTTCTAGAGCTAAAATGTTCAATTCTTTTCTAAATCTACACAGGCTTTTTTTTTTTACTATTTAGAAAACAGTTTTCCTCAGAGTACACGTCTGCCTCTTCTTCAACATTATTAAATGGTCATTAGAGGCTGCTGCATAGGGAACATATAAATGAAATGATATAAAAGGTGTAGCAGTTTCAGTAGACAAGATGATAAATTGCTATGAGGAGAGCTCGCTCAAAGAAAAACAGCAGTAAGAGCCGATGGTAGAAGCAGCCTTCACAGAAAGCACAATAACTCAGCTGTCACAGGTTACTGGGCTCTTGGAGAGTTGACAATGATGTAAGTGCAAAGCTGGTTCTATAGAATGACTCAAACCATAGGCTTAGAAATACACTCTCACTAAAGTCAATATTGCCACCTGTTCACCTGGACCACTTCCCAGCAAACATGGAAATATCATCACTCAGGAGATTCAAAAGGGTACTGGTGGGTGTTGGTCCCCTGGCTTGGAGCATGGACAGGATATGCTGAATTTGAAAAAGAAAATAAAGTTGGAAAGATGTTTATTTCATTTTACAATAGCCTCCATCTGACTTATTCAATACAGGTGTAATTGTAAAAGGACTCAATGACAGTGATACTCGCCATGTGGCAGAGGAGTGAAGACTCAAGTGCTAGGGATATTTTAATTCTTGGGGGAGGGGAGCTTACAACACCCTTCCCACATTGTTTCCATACTAGAAGAGACTGATAGAGGAAGGAGGAAGGAAGAGAGGTAGACAGACAAAGGCGGAGACAGACAGACAGACAGATACACACACACAAAACACAGAGGGTAAGGGAGAGAGAGAGAGATTTATCAGGAATCAGTGAGGCCTCTTCAATGCCAATGAGCTGGTATTTCCTGCCCCAGTGAAAGTTTATGGACATCACAGGCAGATTATAATAATGCAATGCATATTTTTTTAAGGTAATGGTTTTCAACCCTGACTGCACTTTAGAATGACCTAGAAAAGCTAATTTATACTATTCCATTCCTGGGTCCCAACCCAGACCAATTAAATCAGAATTTCTGGAAATATAAATCTCCATAGGTAATTTTAACATAAAGCAAAAGTTGGAAAACTACTGGTCCAAGGGTATAGAGAACAAAATGAGATGTATTTTGATGGAGTTGACTATTTATCATGTTATTTGAATTTGTGAAGTTTGAATCTGTAAGCATGTTATGGTAAAAAATATCATCCATGCCTCTCAGCATCAAGAATGGATACGATAAATAATTGAGAGAGGACCCATTGACCTCAAGATACTTCAGATAAATATGAGGTTTCCTCCAGATGCTAAATATTCTTCGCATGCTGTGACACAATGCATATCTTAAGGGCTAAGTATACAACATGTTTTCTTATGCCAATATCTGTGTATTTGACCATTGGTTAGCAATGGAACAATTTTTTTTTTTTTTTACATTTTTGTTAGTGTTGTCATGTAGGGAAAAATGTGAAGTTAACTTGAAATATTCTTTCTAAGATGCATGTGGTAGTCCTGGACTGTCACTAGAATTTGAGTCTGTCTCTTATCCCAAGATTTGAGTGACAACCTCATATATTTTATGATTATTATTATTACTATTTATTTCTAAAATTGAGTTAATAATATTTCCCATGACCATACAGAGAAAATTAAACATAAAATAACAATGTGCAGTGTGAATGGAAGGGATATGTAGCAGAAAACTATTTTGGCATACTATTCAGGATATGTTTTCCTTGATAATCTCTTACATTGATATACATTCATTTGGTTTTAAAAGTTGAGGACAGGACATAAGATTACAAGGTTTTAGAAAAATATATGAAGCTGAGCTAGTTTTCCCCCACTTCCTGGAGTGGGAAATACAGTTCCCACTTGGAGCCAGGAATGAAAGGGAAAAGCAGAAGGTCCCTATGCTGGAGTTCTTCTGAAAAGTGATGCACCATCTCATCAGACCTCAAGAAAATAGGATAAGGGGGACTTTAGGTAGGTTTGGGGGAATATGAAAGTAGATGGTTTTAATTCTTCACTTTAATAGTGTATTCCAGGGAAACTAAAATTCTGTGCCCAGAAAGGCAAAGAGAACGAGTTTTGGAAATTAAGACTGATGTCTTTAGAGAGAAAAGGTCTGAGCTCCATCACAGTTGGTGGATGCAGCAGACTTGCTCCCAAAGGAATAACAAAAGAGCTTTGCTGGACCTGGATTCAGAGACGCCTTATGTTTAGGAAGAAAAGGCAACATAGCTGAACCCCTCATGTAACAAAGGATGAGGTGGGCCCAGGTATACTTTAGTAGATACCATGTCAGATGTTCCCATCCACAGTCCTGGGGCAATATTCATGCAACAGCACCACCACTCCCTCCCTCAAACTTCAGAGAAAACCAAGCAAATGATAGAGAGCAACTCCAATGTGGCTGACATTTTTTTTTTCCTCCACCATCCCTCAGAGTTGAGTTCAAAATAGAAATGGTTTTGTTGTGCAGTGTTAAAATCACACTTCATGCCTGTCTGAAATTGTGACCTAGATTTGTACCTAAGGTGGAATGTGTATCAATAGCATACAAAACAAAATAAAATAAAATGCACACACACATCTATCATAGGATGGACATCTCTGACTCCCTCTAGATTGTTGGTAATCAACACTTCACATAAATTTTGCCATGTAAAACTGATTATATAAAATCTCCTGAATTCTTGCTTTTTTTTGTGAATTTTTGTGCAGTGCTTCCTGTTTTATGGTTCTTTTCACTGTTTTTCTCAGTGTTCGGCTCAACTTGGACTTAGAGTATGCCACAGCTTTCAAGTTGATCTTGGTGAGCCAGTTTACTAAACTCAAGACCAGGTAACTCATGCATTAGGCAAATTCAAAGTAAACTCCACTCTTTAAACAGCATTAACCATCAAAATAATGAGCAGTTCCATATATAACCACGCGCATGTGCACACAGTTTATCATACTTCCACTTTGTATAATAAAATACTTCAAACTGGCATGTGCAAGTTACATCTGCACTATGTTAATTGATTGCAGTACTGGCTTTTCCTTTAGGGAGAATAACAAAACTGGGTCTAAAAAGAAGAGTGGTAAGAAGGTCAATTGGTAACTAAAAGTAGGTGAAGAGAGAGAACGATCTGGGATCCGGTGAGAGCTGGGTCCTTCTACTGAAGAACAAGACGCATAGCTTATGTCCTCAGGGGATGAGCTGCCTCAGAGTGAGGACTCCCCTACTTACTCTGCCCTACATGTAACCTCCAGCCCCATCCCACACACAAACTAAACATTCAAACAAGTCAAAAAAAAAAAAAAAAAAGTAGAAGACCTTGATTCCCTGAAAGGGAGTGACTACACAGAGCATCTTATCTTCCTTTTTTGAAAATATGGTAACTTGCTTGTCTTGACCATCACTTCCACTAACCACTGTTTTTATCTAAGGTGAACCAGAAGATGCTACAATAGAGTCAAAATGACAGTGGCCAAAGACAATGGGATACACAAGTGTATTTCTTCCATATAGCTGTATGTAGGACTTCGGCAGGCATGTTTAGGAATCGAGGGAGATGCTGGGAGCCCTGGTGCTCACCCACAGTGGAACCAAAGTGAAATAATAAGAGGTGTCCTTATGGGAGTCAGAGGTACTCCCACAACCAAAGAACGCCCAAAACCCCACAAAAACTAACCCACAGAGGTTGTATTGTCTGCATCACAACTCAGTGGCCACATGCCATTTGCAAAGAATAAGCTTATATTCATGAGCAAGTCAGAATCTGTCCTGTTAGATGCCTATGGGATGAAGGGAAGGTCAGCATCTGCTCTGTCGTTTGAGTTTGATTACAGGGAAGACAAATCTGAACAGAGAGTTCTGACCTGGATATGGGAAAAGGAGAGGATATTTTTTCGGAGGAGTAGCAATAGGAGCTGCTGTGCCGTTACAGCCTCACTAGCAAGATCATTGAGACCCATCTGTATATCCACGAGCTTCTTGTTTTAGGTGGGAGGTTAATTAAGCAGATTTTCACTTCTTACACATTTATATACACGAAACATATTTCCTTTGAGTCTAACGTTTATTGATTTGTTTATAGATTTAATAATTTCACTCATTCTGAACATTTACGCTTCCTCTCTCACTCTCCAGTCCTAAGCTGGCCTCAATACACTGTAGTATATTTAGCATTGTAAATCTAGCACAACACCAAAAAGCCTGGAATGCACATAATTTTCAAGAGTGAAAATGGCTGGAGAGCATGAAGTCTCATTATCCATAGGTAAGTGACTGAACTCTGGGTCTAGATATTTAAATATAAATAGTTCCTGATATCTGGGCTGTGGCAGATGTAAGTCACATTATCACTTCTTAATTGCCTCCATTACTAACTTCATTACTTCTTTTTGGCTTGAGGAGGACCCTGTGCAAGCTCATGGGGCTCCACTGCTTCGAGTGAGAGAGAAATGAGCACTTTTCCATGGGTACATTGCTGGAATTTTGTTGATACTCATCACACTCGGAGCCCAGGTTACGTTGAATGAGTGGCTGGAATGATCCTTGGGGGGTTCACTGCAGTGTGGGCTCCCTGAGCGGTGCAAGTGCCTCAAGCCAGCCCTGCCTATCACATTTTCCAGTCTCTTCCTCTTCCTATCACCTCGTCTCCTGGAGCCCATGGCGCTGTGTTGTACCTAGAGGGACCATTTGCTTTTCTTAGATAACTGGTCTATTTTACCATCAACATTCTTTTCCTACCATTGAGATACAATTTATTTATTTATTTTTAAAGAAAAATCTCCATAGTGTCATGCTATATTATGCAAGGGGATGTTAACTTTCCCAGAAGTATATGAAGTCTGAAGGGTTGAATGGAAAATACAAGATCACATTTCCTTAGTTGCTGATAGAAATGGGACAATTAGCTGTCTTATACATGCACTTTGGGGCATATTTTGTTGGTGGTTGGTATTTTTCAATAATACTCTCTCTAGAGCTTTCCTGTCTCTGATTATCAGCTGATAATCTTCAAATCCCTTTGCCCTTTTCTCTTTCATGCAGATGTTTAAGCGCCTTCATTTATAGGTTTATGTAATGTATTCACTGAGTGCTTGTCAGAGCTGCTGCTTCTATGTTTTGTTTTTTTCAGAATCTTTCTTGGCAATGGATAACTAAGATTTTTACCTGCACTGAAAGACAGAGTCTATGTTGAAATGGTGTCAAAATAGTTTATTGAAAAGTGAAAAATTCAAGTTTTCTCTTTTTGAACTCTGTAAGAAATTATTTACATTTATATTTACATTTACATTTAAAAATGCTAAGCACTCTGCTAGGCACTTGGCAAACGTATCATCCAATCCACACTCCCTGGTTCCAAGTCAGAGAGCTCGAGAGCAATGCTAGGGTAGACAGGTAGGTAGACTTGAGCAGGACACGCAAAAGAAGGACGGCAGATGGAAATCGCCAAGAAACACCCAGTCTCCATCCAGAAACAGCCCCTTCTCCCTTAGATAAACAGCTTTTGCAATTTAGCAGAGTTTGAGAAGCAGAAGATACGAGTCATAGGGACTTTGGCAACTTTGAAGAATCACCTGCCACCACCACTGCACATCCTGTGCCATGGGTTTCTCTTAGGTGCTCATGGGAAGACTCTGGATGCGAACATGCGTGAAAGATTGGGGGAAGAAACCAGGGAGGATCCAGAGGGTAGTGTGATAATTTCAAGATGGGAAGGAGAAAACCAAAGAGACCCCCATAAAAAAGCACAATGTGGAACTCTGCAGGCTGCTACCCACTTGCTCCAACAATTCTGGAGCATACTTTTCACTTTGCAAAATAAAACCTTTGCTACTTTAGCTCTCTATCCAGTCTTTCTACTGAATTCTCTCCTTTGAGAAGACAAGAACTGAAGAATTTTATAATTCACTACCCGGTAACAAGCATCACGTAAGTAAAGTGTGAAAATACAAAGCATATGAAATATAAGGAATGATAAAATGAGTGACACTGACTCAAGTTCTGTTTTTGCCATACTAGCTGTGAAACCCTGGGCAAGTTACTTACTTTGAACTTGGTTTTCTGGTTTGCATAATGGGAGGATAAAAATATTGCCTGCTCTGAGGAAGAAATAAGAGCATAAACATAAAGTTCTTAGAACAGTGTCTGGCACACAGTCAGCATTAAATAAATGTTAGATATTTTTACTATTATCCTTAAAGCAGAGTCCAAAAGCAGAGTTGTGGTCAGAACCATGGGAGCTAGGGAGGGAGAGAAAATGTCTTCCTTGAATAAATGTAGAAAAAAATAAGTGGCTACAAAGACAGTGAGTGAATTGCATAGATCTTCATGGATTAGTAGAAACATCCTTTGGCTTGGGCCAGCTGTTGAGATGAGTGTGCGGTGTGTGAGTACATATGAATGTACATAAGCTATGTGTGGGTATGCATATGTGAGTGCAGATGTGTCTGTGTGTGTTGGAGGGGTTCAGAGAGAGTTTTACCTTGTATTTTTTCTTTTCCAAATAGAGGACTAGATTCATTAAACCCATTATATCATTTGTGTCATTTATAATTCTTTGGTTGCAACATCATCTAATTTTGTCTAATTATTGTTTTAAAGATTTTTAAAAATTTTTTATTAGGGAGAGAGCAAGATAGAGAGAGAGATTGAGAGAGAGAGAGAGAGAGAGAGAGAGACTGAGTACAAGCAGGGGGAGAGGCAAAGGTAGAGGGAGAGGCAGGCTCATCAACAAGCAGGAAGCCAGTCTTGGGGCTGGATCCCAGGACTCCAGAATCATGACCCAAGCTGAAGGCAGACATATAACTGACTGAGCCACCCAGGCACCCCTTGACTAATTATTTATATAAAAAAATTATCAGAAGTTTGGGAGAATGCACATGATCAGATGGAAGGGTAAAGAACCAGGCCCAGAGAAGTGAGAAAACCCAGCAGTCATGGTCATGGAGACTATTCAGGAGTATCCTTTGGATTCTTCTGCTAAATTGAATCAATTCCAACTGCTTCTTTCATGCTTCCCCTCAAGATTCAAGGTTCTTGTTACTGTCCTACCTCTGCCTGCCTCCAAAGTCTACCATTCTCATCACTTCAAAGGTGTCGAGGTCAAAAAACACCCTACCCATGACAGAGTCATAACTCCTTGTTTTATTGTGCAGGAATAAGGAAATTCCTGAATGGGGAGAGCTCCTGGGTGAAGGTGCCCACCAGCAGCAAGAAGTAGAGGAAGAAGCAGAGTGTAGTTCTAGGACAGCTGTCCATAAGATGTTTGCCCACTATGGCGTGTAGACTAATTGTGGGAATTGTCTCCTTTTGCATGGGCAGACATCAGAAGTGCAGGGCCAGTGGCCTTGCTTTGATTTATAGGGATTAACAGAAATGAGTAGGCTGGGATGTCTGAGATGGTGTCTGCTGTGGCTGCTGTTTATGGCTTAGCTAAATGCTGTCTTGCTGTGAGTGCCTTACTGGTTCCAATCCCATTTCTCCATCGTTCCCATGGCACAGAGACTGACTGGTCTACTTTGGTAATCTGACCACTCCGTGGGTTTCCCCTTGATTTACAATCCACCATAGCACCACCCATTGGAAGGTGACTGTTCCCGAAAAGGAGAGACAATGAATACTGTGCAGCCAGATGATCCAAAAGAGCAGCTCCTAGCCTGAGGGTGTGATGACCCCAAGCCTTTAAGTCTTTTGAAAAAGTTTTTTTTTTTTTTCTTTTATGTATTGTAATGATAAATGCAAGAAAAATGAGGGACACATTTTTGGAGGGAGATAGCTTATGTAGGAAGAGACAGGAATAGAGAGAAGACAGAGGGAGTGAGATAGATTTAAAAAATATAAAAATAAAAATAAATATAGTATTCAGATTTTAAATTTAATTCATGTCTTTTAAATCTGTAATATACACCCAACTGTGCATCCCATGAGTCCCCCCAAAACGCCTTCAGGTTTATTATAGGACGTTATGGGGTATACCAAATTTCAAAAAAAATCTTATCATGAAGTATACATCACAGGACAAAAAACATATTCATAAATATTGAATTATCTTTAATGATTTTTCACAGTCATATTCATATGGCTGCATTCTGTGACATTTCCACAGAACTTTTTAAAAATATACATGCATGTATATTATGAGTCACATGATTCAAAAAGATGCACACAACATTATATAAACCAAAAAAAAAAAAACATTATGATAAACCAAAAACAAAACTTATAAAAATATCCCATTCTTCAAAGTAGATGCTTAAAATATTTATTTCATTTATAAATTCTTTATAAACTAATTGACCATATATATTTTTAACCACTTAATTTTTATGAGGATTTCGTTGAGGAAAGATAACAGCTATCCCACAGATCGTGACATTATGAGCGTAAATCTTTAAAGAAGAATATTAGCATTCCACCACAATATAAAGATATGATTTAATGATGTTAGTAATTTCAAATCATATTCAGAATTTATTCAAAACTAGGTACTTTCATTCTGTGCATCACTGAACAGAAATTGCTTTGTGACACTTTTTCTGATTCACAAGGTAAAAATAATCCTCTGCTGTTCTTAGTTTCATAACGATACTTTAATAACGCTGTTGTAGTACAAACAATGGTGTATATTATTTAGTAACGGGGGGGTGGGGAGGGGACATGTATCCCAGGCTCATGTTTGAGGCAATTAAAACAGAAGCTATGTGTGTCCTTGTGGTCTCAACACTTAGCACAAGACTGACCTTCTGGTAGCAGAACTCAGTGCGATTGATCTTCCTGTTAAATAATAAAATGGTTATAAAATGATACAAGGGAAGAAAGGGGGAATTAAGCACAGGACATAATTTCTTCCACTTCCAGGTCCACTGTTGACTAAATTTGTATCCTTGGGAAAAGAACTCCTTTTTTATGTTCATGAAAGGATACACAACTGTCTGAGTTGTTTTTAGATGAAAAGTGATAAAGTATCTCCTAATAGACATGCCGAGTATGGTTAAGGGCTTTGGCATGCTCTTACATATCCTTGAGAATAATTGCTTTGTGTTCAATATCCAAGAAAATATAAGGACAATCAGGCAATTAAAGGAGAGAGAGATCTGCGGCAGGCTTGAGATTTTCCTTAAAGTATTGACACACTGAGCACTTGAAAATATGTTTTCATTATGCTCCTGTCTGGGAGTCTTGGGAGCCAGTAAGATGAGATAATTCAGGGAAATTCTTTTAAAAATGTTTCTTGAACCCTTTTATTTAGGAATTCTGCTATGATGGATATGAGTAAATCAACAGAAAAATCTTTCATTCTAAAGAAAAATGCAGACAAGTAAATAAAAATAATAGTAATACCAATATATGAAAAATCAAAGCAAATACAATGCAAATTCACTAGAGATAATGAATGTTTGAGTCATTTTTCTCAGGGCATTTGCTCTTGAGATCTTATGATAAGAAAACTCTAACACCAGCGGTGTGCTGGAACCAACGCTTACAGGCTCAGGTGGGCTGATTGTGTGCATCATTTCCCAACTCTTTTTTCAGCACTATCATGTTGGGGATGGTGGGGGTATCCACACCCAAGAAATAGACAGACATTAGAAATCGAGACTTTCCTTTACTGCAATACCTAGAAACATTTTTTTCCCAAATGTTTATATGGTGATATTTTTCTACTACTGTGTATAATTCTAAAATAAAATAATTGAAGAAAAGAGGAAGATACTTTTATGTCTTTAGGCTAGGACAGCTTAACATTTTATATATTTTTTCTCACATCTGCAAAGTCATGTTTTGCATGCTGATGATAGTTTTAGAGTGATTGTTTTCTTTACTTGTATCCAGGAAACTTCAGGGAAAAAAAAAATGCAATAAATAATTCAAAGTTCCTAATGAATGCTTTTCTTATTAAGGTATCAGATAAACTTATTAGAGTGATCATTTTGACTGAAGTTAAGTGATTTTTAAGCATTTTCCCCTTGGGTGATAGTCTCATTATTAAATATCACAGATAATAATGCTAGTCGTATGTTACAGATCAATGCATGGTAAACACGAAATACCCAATTGGTAGATTGCTGTGGAAACTGACCAACCACCAGCCACAGTGATCAAATGACCTGAGGGGATCATCATTTGCCAAAATACCAGCAGAAATTCACAGGACAGCTTTGTTGGCCGGAGTGCAGTTTTGCTTAGTACAAATTAATTTCACAGTTTCCCATTTCACCAGTGATCACCAAGGATCCATGTTCGATTGCCAATAAATAAGACTCCATTTGTTCCTTGAAATAATTATTGGTGTGAAATAGAACTTGCAGAAGCCAGTTGTTGTAGCCTGTGGCTATTTCTCCTCCACTAGAGCGCTCTAAATTCGTTAACTTTTAGCGATTACTTTTGTACCAGACGATTATCTTTCTAACCCAATCGATTTGTCCATATTTTCCTTGCTACATCGTCTGCAAGCTGGGGAGAAAAATCTGCCTGTTTGGATACCGAGCGGCGGCCAAATTTCCATTTTAGAGTTATTTTTTTGGTTTATGAAATTGTAAAACCCTGACTTCTCTAGCAAGAAGTTGTTCCCTTACTCAGTTATTATCAGTGATGTGTAATGATGAGTAATAATGTGATGTGTAATAATGATTCCCCCACCCTTCTCAGGCTTCATTAACCACAGAGAAGGGTTTTAAAGAGTTTTGGATGAGTAAATATAACCTTCCCCCTGAATTGCAGCAGGTGGGGACAGATTACAGCATTGAGCTACTTCTTAGTGATCTGTCCACCCAGAGCTGGTCTGTTAGGCTCCCCGTGATCTGCTGCAGGCAGGAGCTGAGGGGTGGAGTGGGGTTGGGGGTAGGTTCTAACTGCTAGTACTTCCTGAAGGCAGATAAAGCTTAGCAAGTAAAGGTAGGAGAAAAGGTCAGGAACATACAACAACACGTTTCCCCTCGAGTCCTAGCCAAAAAATGTAGAAAAGAGATTTCCTTTGCATTTTTCACAGGATGTTTGAAAGGGCTGTTTATTCTATTAGAGATCTAAGGATCTAAAAACATGATGAATTATGGAAGGACCTGGATTTATATTGTTTTTTGATCTAGGTCTCCTCCACATTTATGAGATGTCCTCTCCCACATTGGAAAGGTTTGTTTCTACAGGAGGGAGAAGCCAATACAGTCTAAAAACAAATAGTCAGGACTCTTCCAAGGGAAGTGTTGAAGGACAGTGGGCTAATTCAGTAGCAGTAGGCATGGAGATCAGAGAACCACAAGGTTTGGGTGGGAAACAACTTAGTATGTGTGCAACATTGGTGAAATTTCTAGTACAATAGCCCCATGCCACCCCACCCCCCTTATCTAGTTTGACATTTTGCGTTTCAGTCTCCTGTCTGGAAGCAGATGATCCTCCTCAAGTCCTGTTAGAAGGCCAATGGCAGCCTAACCCTCATCATGCTACATCATTCGCCACCCTTCATCTCATCATGTGAGCATTTTATCATCTTGCATCTGCACGAGAAGGGGTGAGCACAGGACAATAAGAAGAAGGGTGAATACAATGAGATATTTTGAGAGAGAGAAAGACTACAGTAGCACTTTTTTTACAGTTTATAATTAGAATAGTTCTATTTTATTACAGTTAATCATAAATATCTTAGTGTACCTAATTTAAAATTAAATTTTATCCGGGTACCTGGGTGGCTCAGTCAGTTAAGCATCTGACTCTTGGTTTTGGCTGAGGTCATGATGTCAGTGTCTTGAAATCAAGTCCAGCATTGGGCTCTACACTCAGCGGGGAGTCTGCATCCCCTCTCCGCCTGCGCCCGCCACTTGCAGGGGGCACAAGCTCATGCACGTGCATTCACGTGTGTAAGCGAGCACACACACACACACACACTCTCACAAATTAATAAATCTTTAAAAAATAAATTAAATTAATTTTTATCATAAGTATGCATATGTAGGAAAAAAGTATATGTTAAGTTTCGGTACTATCCATAGCTTTAGGAATCCACTGGGGGGGTCTTACAACATATTCCCCAGCACCCTGCAAGGGGCGACTACTATATATACTGAACATATAAATAAGCCTGGCACCAAATTAGAAGCTTTTCCTCTTCTAATTGTTTTAATATTTTTAATAATTCAAGGGGTATATCTTGCCATTATCTACCTGATTTTCAAGTGAGGAATTGGAGTTTTGGAGTGAGTATACAGTGCTCTCAAACTCACATTGCTCGCAAATATCAGAGTTAGAATTCAACCTAAAAAGTCTCATTCCAAAGCTCATATTCTTATTGATTATGCTTTACCAATCACTATATTTCTCACTTAGTTCCTATGTGAAATACATATGAAAAGTATTGGTTGACTACTGCCGTGTATCAAAATACCATAAATTTAATACCTGGAAACAACATCTATTTCTTAGCTCATAGTTCTATAGGTCAGAAGTACTGAACAGGCTGGTTTTTCTGCTCAAGACTGAAAATAAGGTGTCAGCTGGGCTGGTTTTTCACTTAGAGGCTCAGAGCAATAACAAATTTGCTTCCAAGTTCATTCTTATGGTAGGTAGATATCAATTCCGTCCAATTAGAGGACAGAAGTTCTTATTTTCCCCTAGAGCTCTCATTTGGGCACTACTTGTAGCTACTATCTCTTCCCTGGGGAGCTTGCAACCTGGATGTTCTCTTTCCTCCAGGCCAGCCAGTCAGCAATTTCTGGCTTCTAGACTAGTAGGAGAAATCTCTTTGCTCTTAAGTGATCATGAGATTAAATCAGGCCCACTTGGATAAACCTCCCTTTCTTAAAGTCATATGAAGGTCCACATAATATAATCTGGTCACAGAAGTAAAATGCATCCTACTCTCAGCTCCAGGTATTATCGAAGACATCTACACAAGGAGCAGGACCATGCTTGAGGACCATGCTAGCATTCTGCCTATGAGGAATGAGTGACAATCTCAAAGTGTTGTGAAAATTAAGGCTAATAATCCTAAGTAATGAATTGAGCTTCGTTATTAGCGTATGACACTTGATGATGCATGGTAATGATAATGATGATACCACAAAAGGAGACTTATTTTCAGGTCTAAGGGACATGCATGGAGATCAAATCAGGCAATAAAATCAGACATGCAGAGTCAAATAACCCCATTAAGAAACAAGACTGATATGTACAGTGAGGGGTTCAGGTTTTTTTTTTGGGGGGGATAAATTCTAATATTTATAGCTTGCACAATATATTTATTGGATATTGGAAGCTTGTTAGGTAGGGATTAGACCAAATTTTAAGACATAGGAATAGGGTCAGTATTCTCTGTATTGAATTCCAGGCTTTGTACTGCTAGTTTAATTGCATCCAAGGTATGCAGCTTCTCTCTGATCCTACCTGATATTCTTGGAATCAACCCCTGTCTTCCCTGCCTTATAAATTTTCTTGTCCCTTTCGTATATTACCAAATTCCCTAGTACTAGTTTATTCTTATCTTCCATGTCTGATTATCAATTTATACATCTACCAAGAGGAATTTATAGCATCTTTCTGATATATATATATATATATATTTCCATATTATGTCTTATGCACAGTGATATAAAAGCCATGGTAGTTGGCTAATATAAATTATGATTGTATCAGATGGAGTTTTGGCATAGTACCTATTAGATCAGGTTATGGCAGCTGTATGGGAGCTCATAATTCTTTCTTGCCCATATTTTCTCACAAGCTTATGTAAAACCAAATTGTAAACAAGGATATAAGATAGGTATATGACTGTTAATCACCAGATTTTACAACAAAGCAATAATTATCAAGATATAGAGATTCTATATCAAGAATGCTTGGCATTAATGAGAATGGTAATCGTTGAATAAAAAGAGCTCCCTTCATTCATAAAACATTATTGAGTACCTAGTTTGTGCTAGGCATTGGTGGTATATAGCGGGGATAATTAATATCTGCTCTCAAAGAGATTATATTTAGGGATAAAACAGAGAAGTAAATCAATGATTAAAACGTATGTTGATTTATGCCAGAGTTATGCTCAAAAAGCTATAGGGACAAGCCTTATTTTAAAACCACAGAAAGGGGGATCCCTGGGTGGCTCAGCGGTTTAGCACCTGCCTTTGGCCCAGGACGTGATCTGGGGTTCTGGGATTGAGTCCTGCATCAGGCTCACTGCATGGAGCCTGCTTTTCCCTCTGCCTGTGTCTCTGCTTCTCTCTGTCTTGTGAATAAATAAATAAAATCTTTAAAAAGATAAAGATAAATAAAACCACAGAAAGGCTATAACTTGAATAGGAAAATAGGAGACGGTATATGCCATTGAGGCATAGACTCCAGGCTTGTCCCACTCTTCACGTTTCCTATCATATTATCATGCATATAATAGATTTGTAATCCATATACGTTCAATGGCTAAAGGAGAAAAAAGTTCGTTGATAACTTTGACGACTAGAACCTTTGTTCCTTTCTCTTACTTATCCTCAAATGAAAATTACAACCTAACTATATCATTTTCTTCCGCGGATCTGGCTTCAGGGGACTCTTGCTCTACCCCTCATTTAGGGTTCAGACCTAACTCCATCAGCCTAATCTGGTGGTTCTTGACCAGAAATATTTTTCCTTCCAAGTATTCAGCAAGATCTAGAGACATTCTTATGAGGGGACAGGTGGCAGTGTGGGTTGTTACTGGCATCTAGTGAGTAGAAGCCAGTGATGTTAGCACACATCTATAATGCAGAGAATCAACCCTCTTCCCATCAAAGAATCATCTGGCCAAAATACCAGTAGTACAGATGCAGAAAACCCTGATCTAATCTCATCTTTCTAACCTCAGGTATTGCTTCAGAGAAGGGCATCTGATCTAGACTGATCTAATCAGGCAAAAGGTGGAAGGTTTTCTTAGATGTCAGGAGAATGAAGCTCTATCAGTGGAATATAAATCTGGAAGTGTCTATTGAATGTGGAAGTATCTAGGGCTGAGACTGAAGAGATCCATTCGAGACCATGAAGAGAAAGTTATAGCGGATTAGCATCCACATCAAGGAGGCTGAGTCAAGAAACATAAAAAGAGATTAATATAATTTGAGCAAGGAGATTAAACATAGCTTGAAACCTCCTGTACCTCTGAATGTTTTAATAATATAATCCAGGTCATTCTCTTTAAATTATTTGAATATGTAGTCCTGATAATTTGCAACAAAACCCTTCAATCTGATGAAGAGTAAATGAGTGCATTACGAATAAGACATAGGTAAAGGCAAAAAACAAAAAACAAACCAACAAAGCAAAACAAAACAAAACAATATGTGAAGGGAGGGGTTAGCAAATGTAAAGAGGGTTGTGAGTCAATGTGATTTATTCCAGCACCCCACTCTGACATACTCTAAGCACTGCCAAGAGCACGTGTTATAGAAAAAGAAACGCTGATGCCCCTAGGATGTTCAAAAAGATCTCATTGATTCTCAATACAATCACCTTTGCACTCAGAGAGCCCTTGATCAAAAAGATGCTGTATCCCCACCCCCAATTCCACACAGTCCTAAAGATTTCCCATTAATTCATCCTCCTCTACAAAGTCTCCCCAGATCCCACTGGTCGTAATCAGCACCATCCTTTCCCCATCAGAATACAGTATGAAAGAAAATTATTTTAATTTCTTCCATATGCTCTATTACAGTCTGATAATCAAGAGCTATATTTTTTCTGCTTATTAGATTTGAGCTATGAAAAATCTAAGTGCATTTTTTATCATCTTTGTAATTTACTGTTTAGAAGACTATTTTATACCTAGTAGAAACTCATGAAATCTTATTTAATCAAATAATGCTATATAGACCAAATAACACGACAGCTTTTTTTTTTCCATTAGAGGGTAAAATAACATTTTAAAATCCTTAAGAAATTGTCCTTCTATACCTGTGACACAGCTCACAAATCCAATTTATCGGGATGGTGGGGTGGTGGTGCAAAAAAAAAACCCTGGATTTTAAACTTGGATTTCAATGCTCTTATTGCTGACGTCTCCTTCATGTTTAAAGCCCTTGCCTATGGTTTTGGTTCTTCTACCTTTATCCATGTTTATTATTTTGGAGCATGGAAACAGAAGGGTATCACCAAACACTGCTACTGTCCTCAGAAGGGAGTAATAGGACCCTACTGTTATCCTCAGTTGTTGTACGTATATTTGTCTCAAACAAATAGAGCAATAACATTCCCTTTGTGCTAATTGAAGCTGACATTTATGTACTTTTAGATTTTTCTTGGGAGTAAGACAATCTGCAGACACAGGATGTAGCTTCTCTGTGCTATCTCCTAACACCAGGATAATATCTCAGAAAATCTGTTCAGATCCTGCACCTCACCTTTTAAAATTTTCCAGCAGCTTCTCAAATCTCAAAGATACAGGCCAGAAGGTTTCATATGGTGTATTAGGACCATTGGATACTATTTCTTGTCTCCGTCTAGGCCGCCCCCTTCTTCATATGCTCTCCTCTGAACATCTGCTACTATGCATTCATTACTTTCAACAAAGCATGCCCTTCCCTACATCATTGGTTTTGCTTATGATGCTTACTCTATTCGGAGGCATTCTCCACTCCCTTGGTGACATGATTTATTCTTATCCATACTCAGGACTTAAATCTTGAACCTTCCTGATCTTCTGTCCACCCCACCATAGATCAAGATGAGAACTCCCTTCTCTTTGCATTATTAGCCTCTCATGGAATCTCTTTCTTTTCTGATGGCTGCTTCCCTCCCCAAACAACTTGGGAGTCCTTTAAGGAAGGAAACTTTTTGTATTAATGTTTTTATATATTAAATGAGGGAGTATCTAATATTTGGAACTATAATCCACATCGGTAATGTAAAAGAGGCTCAGAACATAAGAGTGTGTGTACATGTTTCTAAGTGATGTTCACTGCGAAATTTTCTCCTTTTCTTTTTCATCTTCTACCATTATTTATTTATTTATTTATTTATTTACTTATTTATTTATTTATTCATTCATTCATTCATGAGAGACACACAGAGAGAGAGAGAATGAGAGAGAGAGGCAGAGACACAGGCAGAGGGAGATGCAGGCTCCATGCAGGGAGCTGGACATGGGACTCTATCCCTGGACCCCAGGATCAAGCCCTGGGCTGAAGCCAATGCTAAACCTCTGAGCCACCCGGGCTGCCCCCATATTATATTTAAATAAAAACTACCCTCTCCCCTACTATTCTGCCTCTCTTTACATCTGAGTAAACAGCATCACCATCTACTCAACTATTCTGACACACGTTCTGAGAGTCATATGGATCTCCTCCTTTCCCCATCCCTCCCTTGCACCCTGGCTGTCCTGTCTCTACTGGTTCCATCTCAACTCAAGTGTTTGTCCAGCCCATAACCACTCCTGCGTTAGGTAATGGAAATAGCCACCATGAGGACGTCATACTTTCATAATTATCTTTCTATAATCTTTTAAAAATGCAAATAAAAATCAAGCCATGTCCTTCTATGTTAGTTTCCTAAGGCTTTCATAACAAATTGCTACAACGTTGATAGCTTAAAACAACAGAAATTTATTTTCTCACAGTTCTTTGGGACAGAAGCCCTAAATCAAGGTGTTAGCAGGGCTGCACTCTCCTGAAGTTTCTTTTTATATATATATATTTTTTATTTATGTATTCATGAGAGAGAGAGAGAGAGAGAGAGAGAGAGAGAGAGAGAGGTGGAGACACAGGCAGAGGGAGAAGCAGGCTCCATGCAGGAGCCTGATGTGGGACTCGATCCCGGGACTCCAGGACCACGCTCTAGGTCAAAGGCAGGTGCTAAACCGCTGCACCAACCAGGGATCCCCATCTCCTGAAGTTCCTAGGGGAAAACACTCCCTCACTTCTCTCAACTTCTGGTTGGATCTAGAGTTTTCCTGACTTGTGGCCATGTAATTCCAATCTCTGCCTTCACCTTCACATGGCTTTTTCCTTTGTGCATCTTGGTCTCAATTTCTCCTTTGCCCATTCTTATGAAGACATCTGTTAGATTTAGGGGCCACTGTAATTCTAGGATGTGCTTATCTTGAAATCTTTAACATAATTATGTCTGCAAAGATCCCTTTTCCAAATAAAGTCACAATTACAGGTTTCTGGTGGACCTATCTTGGGGGTGGAGTGGGGGAGTGGTACTATTTAACTCGTTGATGGTTTCCTAATGCCTACCTACACAATTAAAAAAAAATACTGTATACTAATAAAATAAAAGGTAAAGAACTTCAAGCTGAAAAATTTCAATTTATTAGGTTTAGTTTTTGTGGCTTCTATTATTGTGTGTTCACATTTTTTTTTTCTGTGCTCTAGACTAGAGGATAAATAAGTTCATGAGAGCAGATATCATATATACAATTTCCAGCAGCATAAATCCAGATGTCTAGAGTACCACTGGCATCAGTAAGTAAGTTGGACAAGTAAATCAAATAATTACTGAAGAAAATACTGTTAAATAGTGTTAGAAACAAAATTCAACAGTAAATTTGAAGCTCTAACTGACTTTATTAAGCAATTCAGGAATTGGGTAGCATCCCATCTAGCAAGTAGAGAGATACTATGAGGAGCTACACAAAATGGAACGATTTAATAGGCAGAAACAGGAGAGAAAACTTGCAAAAGAAAATAAAAGATTATTTCAGGCAAGGTCACCTTCCCTTCGGGGGAAGAGCAGAGGATTTCATTAGTTGGATTACCACATCTTCCTATGGGGAGTGGAAAGGGCCCTTGTAACAGATTATTTCATTGGTGCTGACCAGAATATGCCTGACTGCCCAGTTAAGACTACATTTCTGGAGGAGGTTGAAACTGCAATTAGGTTGGGTATTAAGCCTCGGTTTGGTGATTTGGTCTTCCATAAATGACTCTATTTGGAACTTGTGGTTTAACAATAGAGAAAGAATCTCATTGACCCATTCTAAAATAATTATTATGTCCTCAGCTACTCCCACCATGTCTGAGGAATAACTTGGAACACCCTACTAAAGTTAATGTACTGAGAAGGGCTCATATTAATCCTTCTACCTTATAAGTGCTCAAAACTGAGGGTTTACACCAAGGATAGGGAAGTTTACCTATTTAGAAACAGAAATAAAGCTTGACCTAAATATAGCTTTATCAATCCTCGAGTTTTTTCTTAAGCAAAAGCATAAAATATTCTGTGGTGACTTATTTTTAAATTGAGTTTATATTCTTGTTTTCATATGCCATTTCATTTTTAAATATTGTATGCAAAATGCCTTTTATATGGCTTCAAGGAAGCATATTCCAAATTATTGTGGAATATGCTTAACAATAATCAAATAATATTAAATTAATACTGTAAAAAATAGTGATATATAAATGATAAATAATAAAAAAAAAGAAAGGGTATATATGGGATGCCTGGGTGGCTCAGTAGTTGAGCATCTGCCTTTGGTTCAGGGTGTGATCCCAGGGTTCTGGAATCGAATCCCGATCAGGCTCCGTGCAGGGAGCCTGCTTCTCCCTCTGCCTATGTCTCTGCCTCTCTCTCTGTGTCTCTCATGAATACATAAATAAAATCTTAAAAAAAAAAGGGTGTATAACTAAGATAATTCCAAAGACACCAAAGTAATAACATAGCTAGATATTTCATACTGACTAGTAAGAACTTATAACCTACTGATTGTTAAACATTTTGAACAGTTACCTCAAAAGCAACATTAGTCATTGTTTGAATTTTAATATTTGTTTAAAGCTTATAGCAAGAAAAGTGTTTAAGTCCATCAAAGTATAAAAATGTAGTTTTATTTTAATCAAATCAGTGAAAAGATGGCTTTCAATCTCTTTAGAAACGTTAACATTATTCTCATAATAATAAGCTAGATAGGTTAGATTTTAATTAAAAATATTTTTGAGTCATTGCAATATTCAAATGTCTCTCAAATATTTATTTAGAATTCTCATTGACCTCAAAAGTTAGAAACAGAATAAGAATTATAATTATAAGGTACATTTTTTTTCAGCTTTCACACTTTAAAAGAAGTCTGAGCAAGTAAGAAAATTAATCAATATAACCAATTCGAAAAGAAAATAGAACTACATCAAAGTTATTCAATTTTGTATTATTTTTTTATTAAGTACCCACTGTATCAAAGAAATTGGATAATGCATGCTAATATATGTATTTTCATCTTATGAATCAAGTTTGATTTAATATATAAACATGAAAATAGAAAGTGAGAAGAAATCAGAATTAGAGTATCATTTAAGTCTCCAGAAAATGCACTTATTCCTTTCATAGACATTTACTGGGCATCAAATATGTGACAGGGAATATGCTTTACATAATTCATGCCAATATGGATGACATGCATTTCTTTTCTTCAAAGAAATCACTTTTTGGCTCCTAGGCATTTTGTTATCTTTTCCCTTATTCATTCACTCAATAACTATTTATTGAGTGCCTACTATGTAATGGACATTATGTTATTTGTTGGTATACAATGGTGAATATCAGTCCTTCAGTGATTTCCTCTTCTCCATAATGAAGTCATTAGGATTACCAGTAAATTCCTTTGAATTAATACAAATTTATTATTATTATTATTGTTATTATTATTATTATTAATTTTTTGACCATGGTCAACATCTTAGACCAGTCCACCAACAGCCTCTCAGAGACGTTGGAAATAAATTCAAACTCTCCTGTCATGTCTTTTCCAAACTACTCTCTATATAGCCCATCACACATTTGAAAGCACTTACGCTGAAGTTAAAATAAAATGCAAACACTATTCTAATGATTAACAAAGACTTAAGATTTAACTGAGGCATTTTTGCCTCCCAACCTAAGTAAGGTATCGTACTTTTACCCTATCCTCATTTGCCCAGTGATTCCAATGACTGATCATTTCTAGTACTTTAGGTCTCTTAATATTATTTTCCCAGAAAAATAATCTCTAGTAACTCCACCTTTCTAGTTCCTTACTTACCAGAATATTATTATCTGGAGTATCATGTTAATTTCTTTCACAGTATAAATGGGAAAATAAATTCATAAGCTTTCAGTATACTGGAACTAGTAATAGGTCTACAGAAATTATAAATAAGTTAACAGACATTTATAATTCTGGGTGATAAAAGTGTTATGATGATATAAATTCAGGCTATACAATATTAATAAAAATGTTAAGCCTAACCCAGTCTCTAAGTTTCCATAAAATGTATAAATTATGATGTACAAGTTTAGTAGAGCTGGTAATCCACAGCTGGATAGTTAGGGCTTGGGAGGGAAAAAAAAGGAGTTATAAGCCATATGGAGAATAAATATATTAGAAATTTGTTGGTGGGAAAAAACAAGAATAAATTGAAGAGGTAAGCAAAGACCAGATCATAAAGTATAATCCATTTGAAGGAATTTAGTCTTCATCCTGGCTACCATAGATGGCCATTGAATGTACTTAAGTCACCAAAAACTTTGGTATAGAGGTGTGGTATCACTTTTCTACTGCTGCCCTAGCAAATTATACACATTTAGCAACATAAAACAATACTATTTTATTTTCTGACAGTTTATGTGGTCAGAAGTCTGTGTACAATGTGGCTCCATTGGCTTTATTCTTAGAGTTCACAAAGCTGAAATGAAAGTGTTGGAAGGCCTGTGTTCCTTTCTTGAGGTTCTGGGAGATTATCTGGTTGCAGGCTTCTTCAAGTTTTTTGCAAAATTCAGTTCCACGTGAGAAGGCTGAGGTGTCTGTTTCCATCCTAACTACACTCTAGGGATTGTTCTCAGCTTCTAGAGCACCACTCATCTCCCCTGGCTCATGGCCCCCTTCAAAGCCAGCAACAGCTGGTCAGTTACCTCTATGCTCACACTTCTGCTCATCTCTCTCACACATCTCTGCTGCCATCCTCTTCTGCTTTTAAGGGCTCATACAACTACATTGGCTCATGTGTGTAATCCAGTTTACTCTGGGGTACCTGGAGGTTCAGTCAGTTAAGTGTCTGCTTTCAGCTCAGGTCATGAAGGTAATCCCAGGGTTCTGGGATCAAGCCCAATGTTGGGCTCCTTGCTCAGTGGGGAATTTGCTTTTCCCTGTTCTGCTTCCCCTCCCCACAGCTCATGCATACATACTCTTTCTCTCAAATAGTTAAAACCTCTTTTAAAAAAATCCAGTTTACTCTCCTTGCCTTAAGATCAGTTGATTAGTAAACTTAAATCTATCTGCAATGTCCCTAGTTTAGTATTTGATTAAGTAACCAAGGTACAGATATCTTTTGAATTCTGCCTACCAAAACGAAGCAAAGAGAGCAGCTGAAATTGCTAAATTGATATAAAGGAAATGTCATGATAACTGAAATAGAGTAGTTGGACATGAGATATCAAAAATAAACCATGTTCTGGTTTGGAATCTGTGTGGATGGTGGTTGTACCCTTAGAAACAGCAAGCAAAGATGGTCAATATATCAGGAAAAGTTTTCAGAAAGACTTTGACTTCAAGTGGAATTTAATGAGTTTGTAGTCTATGAAACATCAAGTGAATGCAAATATTTAAGTAGAGAGAGCATATGTGGCTTTGGTAGTCAAGGCAAGTGGCACATCTTGGGGACATAACTTAAAGTTCATTAATATATAAATATAATTTAAAACTTTGGAGCAAAAAAATTACCTAAGGAAATATATCTATTATCTATCAATCTATCTGTCTAACAATCATCATTATATATATAAATATATATTTTAATAATATAATAATTATATATGTGTATTTAATAATATAATTATATATGTCATATATTTTAATAACATAATAATTAATATATAAATATATATATGGCAGCTTAAGAACTGTGAAGAGCTGTGCAGAGTTTGGGTAGAAGAGTTGTTAACATCAGGAGGAAGACTTTTCTAACTCTAATGGTGGTGGGCCAGAAAAAAAAAAATGCAGGTGGATACAGTTAACTTATTAGCTCTTAGGCAAAAAACTTTTTTCATGGTAAGTTTCAATTTTCTCTGAAAATTCGGAGTTATAAGTCAAGATCAGAATTGATGTCATCAAGCTGAACTCAATTCAGAACAAGACAGAACAAGGAAAAGATGGTAAGATACCGCTTGATGAATTATGTGGATTTGATGACACTGTGGCTGAGATAAGGGAAACACTCATTTAAACACTTGGTAGGTGCTCATGAAATATTCAGACATTTTTTAATGGAAGTTGTCATATCATTTGTTTACTTCAGAAACCAGAATTGTATCTTAAGTAACACCAGAGTCCTTAGTTTGGTGTTCAGTGATTTTAATTTCATAGAACCAATTCTTCTACCTCAATTTAAAAAATTCACACAAAAAACAAAAGTAAAACTTAACCAGAAACAAAACAGAGGGTCTGCAGGTAGTACTTGTTGCAGACATAAGTTTGTTTTGGCTACACAATATTTTTTCCAATATTGTTTTTGTAATAACAGACACCACCACAGCAACTAGAATTCACTGAGTTTTTACTGTGAACCAGGCACTGTACTAAGATTTGTAGGTGTTTTTTCATCTAACTTTTAATATTACTGTATCAGTTGTAGGCTGATATGTATTAGAGAACCAGTATCTTTAAAAAAATGAAATTTCTTATACAGAGTCTGATATGTATTAGAGAACCAGTATCTTTAAAAAAAAATGAAATTTCTTATACAGAGTTTGCTTCTCTGTTGTCCATCTCTAGACTAGTGCTTCCAATATGGTAGATGTTCAATAAATATTTAATGAGCAAAGACTTTACTAAAATTAGTTTGGTTCTATTTATAAACAGACATGCCTTAAAACTTAAAGTTAGAGGGGCCTCTGGGTAGCTCAGTCAGTTAAGTGGCCTACTCTTGGTTTCTGGCTCAGGTCATGATCTCAGAGTTCTGGTATAGAGCCCCATGTCCAGCTCTGTGCTCAGTGAGGAGTCTGCTTGATGATTTTCTTTCTCTCTCTCCTTCTGCCCCTCCACCTGCTCATGCTTTCTTCTCTCTCTCTCTCTCAAAAAATAAATCTTTAAAAAAAAAGTTAGAAATTTGCCATTTATTTTTCTTGGCCGATTCATTGTTATTTGGTGTTTTCATTGAATTTTAATTTCACTGGAATTTATTTTATTGTAGAATTGGAATCATTCCTGACTTTCCTCTCAGCTGATCAACAATAACCAATACTAATGATTATTACCCCTCATTTTCTTAAAACATTTTATGATTTTTAAATAAAGATATAATATTCCTTAATCTCTGTCATTATTAAAACATTATAAATTATCTACTTTAAAAAAAAAAACAAATTCTTAAGTGTATATTTATAAGAACTTTATGGACATGGTACTATATTACTGATCCCTTCATGAAAGAGAATATGCTTTATGTATACAGGTCTGTCCACTGATATGTGTAATTCACTTCAGAAGAAACATGATTATTAGAAGAAATTTTTAAAAAATAAACAGAGTGAAGGAACTCAAAGTGCGCATACATGTATATTCCTTTGGCCTTGATTTAAAGGTGTCAAGTGTCAAGGAAATACAGGAATGGAAGAAAAAATAGGACTAAGATTAAGCCTAGAGCTTTGGTTACAAGATAAACAGGTAAAATTCAAAACATTTCTCTTTGAAATATACTATATGGTTTCCTTTGTGCTCTTTATTATATATCAAACTAACAAAATGTTGCTGTTTTGTTGTTTTTAAGCTCTGAACTATCACATCTATGCTTAAAAGTTATCATTGATTATATGGAAGTTATAATTGCAATAGCAACAGAGGAGAGAAAAATTGAAGATGGCAATCCAGAAGAATCAATACATGATCCAGTTCATTGTATGCACCTGGGAGGTTGTTGTTCAGATTTAAATTTTGGTGTGCGATTGTAAATAAAGGAGTCAATTCCCTTAAGCGATAATTCTCAACTTTGGTGGAATATTATAATTAGTTCGAGAGCTTTTCAAAATCCCAACCCCCAGGCCACACCCAAAAGCAATTAAATTTGAATCTCTGGGGTTGACATCCAGACATTAGCACTTTTAAAAGTTCCCCAAGTGATTACAGTGTGCAACCGAGTTTGACGATCACTGCCTTGGAGTGGTATTACACAGTCTTTTTTAAATTGTATATGTGAGAATGCATGTATTTGGGTCTGTATTATTTGTTTATTTCTTGAATTCAGTTCCACTGATTTGTTTTCTGATATTACAATATTTGAATTGTTGCTAATTTATTCATCTGCAGTTTAGAACTAGACATTTTAATTTTTCCTAAGTATTTTTTATGTTCTTGTATTTATTTGCCTTTTTAAGTCACCAAAGTTATTTTAATTTAAATTAAATGTTAAGTAATTACATATGTGTAGTAATATATACATGTATTATTTAAATATACATATTTATATCATACATTAATACATTATACATTTTTACATTAAATATACATATTGATATTATTATACTTATATAATTATATACAAATATATATAATGTCATGCATCTGTGAATGTTTTATCCTTCCTTTATGATTAAATATGCCGTATATCCCCTAGATTATTTTCTCATTTGTCATTTCTAGCACATAGAAATATATTGATCTTGAATCAGGCAGTTTTATCAAATGATACTAATTTTTGTAGGTTTCTACTTGATTTATTTTCATTCATATCAGATAGGGAAATAATGATATGTAGATCGATTTTACCCTCTAAATACTTTGATGATACCGCACTTATGGTTTCTAGCCCTGGAAAGAAATATTGCATTTTAAACAATTTCAAATTAAAGAAATTTTAGAAGTCATCTAGCCTAGTATTTTTCTATTTTTTTGGCCACATTCATTATAAAAAATAAAACAAACTTTTATGTCACATCCCAGTATATTTATATGCACACAACCAAAATAAAGCTTTGTAACATAGCATTTGCCTTTTGTGTGTATGATGCCCTGTAATATTTTCTCTTCTCTTCCATTCTACCTCATTTTTAAACAGTGTTTGTCACAATACACAAAATTGTTTTCACCATTTAAGTGTTGAGAAATGTTTGAAAATCATGTTTAGTCAAACATCCTCATTTTATAGATAAATAAAGTGAGAACTGTGGCCTTAAGGAGCTTGTCCTGTTACTCAACTGGATGGTGTAAACTAAGGGTTTATAACTAAGGACTTAGTATAAATTTTCTGAGGCCATACCTTGAGCAATATATATAGAAAGAGATAAATATACATCTATACACATATATACTTCTTTATAAATTATACACATGTACTACTGTGTAATGAAAAATAAATAAAAACAGATTTTTTTCTCTCTCTAATGAATTATTTCATCCACCTTACTTTGGTGCTCACCGACTAGAAGAATATTTCTCAAGTGTTTCTGGTTATATTTGTTAAAAATATGAGTATTAGGACCTCATCTCAGACTTATTCAGCCAGAATTGCTCTAGTGACTGGCTAGTATTCTAAACTTTAATAAATGTTCGAGTCTGGTAGGTTTCTAGCAAGTCTCTCACATATTTCAGTAAATAACGTCAATACAGACACTGCCAATCTCTACTGCCAATCATGCTGGTTTATTACATGTGAGATTAGAAATCAGCATTTTACAAAGTTCAATTGATTAAGGCAAATTCTAGCCTCTACTCCAGCAAACGCTGACAGAGTATATGTAAAATATGCACATTGATTGGTTGGGTAATTGACTACATGTGTGCAACCTCCTCTCCTTATGAAATGTAACCACTTCTAAGTTAGACTTTAAAAATATTTTTCCCTTGGATTCCTACAATTTCCTTGGTTTCAAGATTATATTATGCAATGCATTTGTTTTTCTGATTATTGTCCACTCAATTTATCAAAATTTAACTTGGAAACTACTGAATGCTAATCATAGATAATTAGTATTTGATCTATGTTTTAAAGACTTAGTGTTTTATTTGGAAAGTCACATTTTATTGAAGTAAACACATTTTAACACTAAAAGGTTGGTTAGGCAGAAAAAGGTTGGTTAGGTGCTTAGAAGAATTAATTACAAGCTTTGCATTTTATCTTTCCTTCAAGAAGGGCAAAGGAATTTGTATATATTATCTGACTCACTTTCATATGTTTTTCAGATAATCACAGACTCATAGATTGCAGAAAAACTATTTTGCTTTGCAAAAGAATGAACCTGGGCCATTTTCCTACACTATATAGAAAAATAAACTCAAAATGGATTAAAGACCTGAATCCATAAAACTCCTAAAAGAAAACAGGTATAAAACTCTTACATGTTGGCCTTAACAATATTTTTTGGATCTGTTTCCTCAGGCGAGGGCAACAAAAGGTGTAATAAACAATTAGGACAGCTTCAAGCAAGAAATTTTTTGCATAGTAAAGGAAACCACCAACAAAATTAAAAGGCGGCCTACTGAAAGGGAAAGGACATTCGCAAATGGTATATTTCATAAGGGGTTATTATCCAAAATATATAAAGAGCTCATATAACTCAATGTCAAAAACAAAACAAAAACAATCTGATTAAAAAAATGAATAGAAGACCTGAAATACAGATGGCCAATAGACACATGAAAAGATGTTCAACATCACTGACCATCAGGATAATGCAGACAAAATCACAATGAAAAGTCAAGTCACACCTGTCTATCAAAAAGATAAGAAATAACAAGTGTTGGTGAAGATGTGGAGAAAAGAGACCCTGTGCACTGTTGGTAGGAATGTAAATTGGTGCGGCCACTATGGACAACAACATGGAGATTCCTTAATAAATTAAAAAGAAGAATACTATATGATCCAAAAATTTTATTTCTCTGAGTTTTTATCCATAGAAAACAAACAAAAAAAAAACTAATTTGAAAAAGACAGATATACCTCTATGTTCATTGCAACCTTATTTATAATAGCCAAGATAGGGGAGTATCCTAAGTGTCCATCAACAGATAAATGGATAAAGAAGGTTTGGTATATAGGTACAATGGAATATTATTCAGCTGTTAAAAAAATGAAAAATTGCCATTTGTGATGAAATGGATGGAACTAGAGTGTATTATGGTAAGTGAAATAAATCAAGCAGAGAAAGATACATATTTATATAATTTCACTTATATATGGAATCTAACAAACAAAACAAGTGAAACAACAAGACAAAACAGAAACAGACTCAAACAAAACCAACCTTCTGTTGGTTGCCAGAAGGGAGAAGGATTGTGAATATGGATGAAATAGGTTAAGGGGATTGATTAGGAGCTACAAAACATCTAGTTATGATATAAATTAGTCTTAGAGATGTAAAATACAGCACAGGAGATATAGTCAATAATGTAGTAAGTTTGCATGGTGACAGATGGTAACTATGCTTTCTGTGAGTGATCTTTTCATAATGTATATAAATGTTCAATTATTATGTTGTACACTTGAAACTAATGTAATATTGCGTGTCAACTATAGTTTAATAAAAAAGTAATAATTAAAAATACTTAAAAAATCACAAACATGTTATAATAAACTCATTGCATCTGACATTCATTCTAACTTTAAACACAGACACACACATTATAACATGGCTGTTGATAACATTCAATCAAAAAATTGCATTTAGTATTAATTTTAAAAGTATTGAACAAGGAATTTTACATGATTGTCTATACTAAAGAAGTAAGTACATCTGTCTTGATATCACCAAAATTAATGATGGGCTATGGCAATAGCATAAGCTTTCCAGGTTTCCAGTCAGCTCTTCTTTTTACTGACCAAGAGGGGTGAATGAGGATTGATCTTTGAATCTTCTGTGTTGTGAAGGGTTGCAATCCTGAACCTCATGTCCAGCAGGGAAGAGTATGATAATTACCTGGAAAGTGAACATGTTTTCCAATGTGCAATGGGAGACTGAGAGGAGTTATTAATTATCAAATTGTTTCCATACGCATGAGTGGCTTTAGTAATCTTGCTTAGAATTCTTGGCAAAACACTACCACAAAATAATAGTCTATAAGGGGGGCTAATGTCAAGTTGTATAAATCAGTAATTCAGAGTATCAAGAGTTACTAAGGAAACTTTTCTTTCAGGCAAGTTGTCTGCCTTTGGGCAACATCGCCCAAACAGAAATCATTTTCCAAATCTACTTAGGTTTTTTGTTTGTTTGTTTTTAGAATATCTGTTCACAACATTCTGAGGGAATTGTCTATCTTGAGTATCCGTTCCCAGTATATCAGATTTCTTTCATTTGATTTTGCCAAAAACAAAACTAAACACTCCTCATCAGAATTTAGTCATGGAAGTAACACTAGTATGTAGGTAGCTATTGTTATTAATCATTTCAGAGAAGAGTCAAGTTAGGGAGATGACTAATAATTTGTTACTTGAATGAAAGACCTTATAACCATTAGCTATCAGCAACAGCAGCTAGGAAAATTTTTAGCACTTATTTGGCATTTAATTAAGTGGAATGCATAACTGATCAGATAAGTAATTGAATAGAGGAATGGATAAAACAAAAAGAATTCAGCCTTATGAATCCATTTCAGTTACTAGATTTTATTTCTTTTACCAGAAGTATTTAATACTTTCTATATTTCTTCATCTAAATCTTATATTTTAGCTCTCATGTTGTCAATAAATCTAACTCTACAGTTTCTCTTATGTTTTTCCCCTAGAGCAGCCTTGTAATAAATGATACGGCTTCTTAAAAGGAAGATGGTCCCTACTGATGGACACAGATTGCTTCCAGACCTTGGCCATTGTAAATAATTCAGCAATAAACATTACAGTGCATATGCCTTTTCAAATTAGAATAGGGAAAGAAGATAATTGTATATTCATAAAATAGAATATTATATAGCCATAAAAGAGAATGAGCTCTTGCCATTTGTACTACGTGGATGGACCTAAACGGTATTATGTTAAGTGAAATGAGAAAGACAAGTAACATAAGATTTCACTTAATTGTAGGATCTAAGAAAACAGACCCTGCCAACCAACCAACCAACACCATAACCAATAAAATAATATCAGATCCATTATATAGAGAGCGAACTTGCCTTTCCTTAGGGTGGGGTTGCAAGAGTAATGGGAGCACGTATGAAATGGCTAAAGGGGATTGGATTGGGAGGTACAGGTTTCCAATTATGGAATGAATACATCACAGTGATGAAAAGTGCAGCATTGGGAATGTTTTGAGGGCATTATACTAGCATTGTATGGTAACAGATGGTAGCTATACTTGGGGTGAGCATAGCATAATGTATAGAGTTGTCAATCACTATGTTGTGCACCTGAAATTAGTGTAACATTTTGTGTCAACTATCCTTCAATTAAAAAAAAAGAAAGAAGAAAAGAAAGAAAAGTTGATGGAGGAGGAGGAAGGTAGTTTAGTCAAGCAGTTTATACCCATTTCATTAACAGCTAAAATGTGTCCTAGGCCTACTGTGATTCTGGAATATACCTAAAGAGTATTAAAGCTACCACATTTGCTTTATAGGATCCCATCAATTTCTAGGGAGTGCAGTGAGACTTTTGTTACCCTTCTGAGACATCTACTTCAGAAGTTTGTAGAAGCCACTGAACATGTTTCTTGCATAAATATAATTCAACTCTATTCCCTAAAAGGATAAAATCTTTTAGAAAATAACTGTTATTTCTCAGCACTTCCCATTCTAAAGCAGAGAGATTTCATTTTAAGCATTTTGTTATATGACACATTTCTTATCTCTGATTAAGAACAGTCAAAGAAAAGAGAAAATACGGTGAAATAATGAACTGAGGATTCATAGGAAAAAGAGTCGAAAATATGTTTTCCTCACTGAGAGTCCATGAAAGGAATTTGCCTTCTGGCTTATTAAGCACACAGTGGTTACTTGTTTTTGAAGGCTGCCTTCAGTATTCAAATTTACTTGTGGCTTATAATCTACCTGGCATACAAACTGGAATATTACAATAATTATTAACATTTATTGAAAACACTATATGCTAGGCACTATGCTAACTGTTTTAAATAATAACCGATCATTACTTTTAAATGTCAGCAACCCCGTGAGGTAGAGCTATTGTTCTTTTCATTTTACATGTGAGGACGCTGAAGCTCAGAAAGTAAAATAGCTTTCCCAACTAGTAGGTGGCAGATCTAGGATTTAAAACATTTCTCTTTGATTCCAAATCCCATGTTATTAATAATCTGCCTATGCATTCATTTCTTCAGCCACCAGAAGATTATTAAAATCCTGCAGGCTGCGGGAGACGGGCAAACAAGAGAATGTGCTTCCCTCATGGAATGATTAATTATGCATCATGTGACTAATAGATATTTGTCAAATCATATAAGTTAATAATTGAAACTTTCAATGATATTCTTGTTTTAAATAAGGGCAACACTTTTCATGCATTTTTTTTTTCTAGTTAATTTCCTTAGGTGTTTGGTCCCATGAAAAATGGGCTGAGTTGGCATACTCCTTTATCGTTCTTGGATTTTTTTTTTAAAGATTTTATTTATTTATCATGAGAGACGCAGAGAGAGGGGCAGAGACACAGGGAGGAGGAGGAACAGGCTCCATGCAGGAAGCCTGATGTGGGACTCAGTCCCCGGAGTCCGGGATCATGCCCTGAGCCAAAGGCAGATGCTCAACCGCTGAGCCACCCAGGCATCCCTCATTCTTGAAATTTTTAATGTATTACTGATTTGTCTTAGATTAAATGAAATAAGTGACATAAAAACAAAACTGAGTAATTGCTGCTGTTTGAAGTGACACTTTTTCCTTCTTTCCAATGTCTACTTTTGGTGGTATTAGTTCACTTTCAGTGGTTGGAAACACTAGAAACCTTCCAAACTGGAATTTCTCTGTCTCATGTCCTCCTGATGTTTTTGCTCTGATCACTGGACTGTGTTCATCCCTTCTACTCTCTTGTAGCAGTATGCTACAATGGTCACCACGATGATGAATGGATTTGATTTTGCTTATTTTTAAATCCATAAGCAAATATCTCAAGCATGATCATTCATTCACCTTGTTCCTCTGATATGATCTAAGTACTTCAGAAATCCACCCCTGCCTTCCTGTTACTATTTATTACCACTGCTCTCAGACACACACACACACACACACACACACACACACGTTGTATTATGTAAAGAACGTGAACCTCCTACCTGGTGTCCCTGCCTTTACGGTTGCATTTCCAACAGCACCCCATCCCGGGCACTGTATTATCTAGAAGCAATTAGGATGAGGTGGGGTACAAATCTGTCATAGCACTTCCATTACAAAGTATTCCAACATCTATAAGACTTTACTGCATTATAGAGAGATGGTTGTATTCCCAAATTATTACAGCCTCCTTTAGCTAAGGGTGAATATATTTCTATGTATTGTAACACTGAGTAATACCTAAATTATAGTGTTATTTAGAAAACATGTGTTGAATTGATCTGGATAAATATGCATTAACTTTGCAGGGAGACTAATTATTTATTTGGTTTATGATTGTTATCTTTCCTTCATTCCTTGCTTCCACCTTTCTCTTCTTTCACTCCTTCCTCCTTCTTTCCTTTCACTCTTTCTTCCTTTTCTTCATCCTTAGAGTATTTTTTCAATGCTTGTTTTTGACAGGCTCTTGGTGTTTGGGATCCAACAAAACAAAAAGTCTCTGCCCTGCTGGAGCTAAGTTGTGTAATTAACAATTAAGAATTAGAAAATGTAGTAGCTAGCTTAGATAGTATATTATCAGATTTAAGTCCTACGGGGAAAATAAGTAAAATTTGAGCAAGGTAGAGATGATTCAGAACACCAGAGGGGACAGTTGGAACAGGCTGAAGTATGAAATGGGGCTGTCAGAGTAGATCTCATTGAGAAGGCAAGATCTGAGCAAACATGTGAGAGAGATGAGGGATGAGCCAAAAAGAAAATCTCAGGAAAACTCATCCCAGGCAGAGAAAAGAGCTGTAGCAAAGCTGGCTCGTATGTGGTATCTCCCTTTATCTGATTCTCACCAGCTGAAGATACAAGTCTAATCTATACTGAAGTTCTTTAAAAAACTGAAGCCTAGTGCATATGAATAGCTGATTTGTCCTGTAGTTCATGGCTATAAAATTTTTTGCATTGTCATTTTCATTCACTTCTGTTAGTTCCTGTTTCTAAGCAGCAACTCCGAGTCCTGGAAGGAAGATTGTGCCAGAAGGTCATTATGTGTGGAAGGAGGGAGAAAAGCTGTGAGCAATTCAACTGAAGCTGTTGTAGCGGCAGGCTAAAGTCGCAGAAGGGCCAGGGAGCAGCACACTGAATGAATGCAGAGTGGCCAGAAATGAGGCATCAGATACCAGTGTGGGAAAAGGCAGCTCTAGAAGGGGAAGCTTTTAAGCACATTGACTGTGTATCACGAAGACAGAAGCTCAGGCATGAAGAAAAGTAGGAGAAATAAAACAGAGGCAACATTTTTCTTAAGTCATAGCAAGTCAATAAATAACTAGATTCACCAAATGTTGCTTTTCCGTGAACAAAGGCTTAACTAAGATTCCATAAATGTAGTAAAGCAGATGCAAAGTGTGGGAACCATGAATAAGACCTCTTCATAGTCAAGGGTAGGCATTCATGTGCTTATGGCATCGTAGAGTATTTTTTTTTTCAGGACAGAGATCAAGAACTTTTTTTCCCTCTATGCTCGTTTTGGTATATTAGATGGTGAAGTGTTATTTTAACACTTTAAGAACTCGCAGAGGCTTTCCAGAAGAATTTGCAAAGACAAAATGTCTCGGATATCATGAATATCATGAAGAGTACTACTTTTTCTTCTTGCAATTTTACAAAACAAAGACACACGCACCAATTCAGAACATTCAGAGGACAGACAATAAGTTCACCCTTGTTTTCTTTTTTACTGTTTTTTTTTCTTTTCTCCTCTTTTTGAATTTCTCCGTTCAATTGAGTTACACAGGAAATTCTTTGATGAAGGAGTTCTATGTCTTAGACTATACATATAATTTTAGTTGTCTAGTTAGGGTTGAGAATGATGGCGATGCCAATGGTTTACCAGATGGACGTAACAAGCAAATAAAAGAAGCATGTGGGAAGGCATCTTCATATCAGAGAAAGGGAGATTTGTCCATAGTGATTGGCTTACAGACACTACAGCCAGGGATAAATCAGGAAGATGATGCTTCCAGGGGACATAAAGATACAAGGAAAGGGTCTAAAAAAAGAATGACAAAGATTGTCCAGAGAAGTAGATGAAGAATTAGAAAACACTCACAGGAAACTTGGCAAAAGATGATTTGAAGGTCATGTGGTCAATGCTTGCAATTATTACAGGAGGGCAAACTGGTTGTGACCTGAGAAGTAGGTCCTGTGAGTTCAGGTATTAGAAAGCCGTGACTAAGCACAGAACAATGGGAAAATGAGGAAACAATTGGAGATGAGGCCATGAGAGCTGTGAGGGCAGTGAGCAAATAAATCAGATTTCAGGGGCTCAGCAATGCAAGAAAAGACAAAAAGGAAGGAATTGTGTAATTGGAGAATGGTGTGGGTTAGAGAATTATCGATTAGGAACAGGAAGACTTTATTTATTTATTTTTGTCTAAGATGAAGGCAGGTAAAGGACATATACTTTAAGTATGAAGGCAGAAGATGAAACAATTTCAAAATAATTATACAGTAACAATAATAACCACAATTTGAGTACTAGGTACTAAGTTAAGTGGTTTACATTTTCTACTTCCTAATCTTCCTCCAGAGGAGTTATTAGTACCTTTAGTTTTCCAGAGGAGACTGAAACAATTATCACATGGCCCAAATCACACAGCTCACACTTTGTGGAAAGGATATTTAAGTACAATTTTTTTAAAGCAAAAACCATGGTCTTTATTGCAATTCTTATAGGGTAGGTGGGTGGAGTTAGTAGCAAAGGAGACTGGGGAAGGCTTTGTGTTGAAGCTGAATAATGATGAAGGCGTGAAGAAATAAAAGTATTTTTTTCATGTGTGTGTGCATGTGTGTGTGTGTGTGTGTGATGTAAACAGCAAGGAATTTAAGCCTGAAAGGATGCTGAAATTTAGAGAATTTTAAACTTGTGAGGAATCAGGAATGTAGCTGATAAAGCTGAACAAAACATTTGCTGAGCAATGTTGATAGAGTAGCTGGTGAAAAATATCAGATGTAGCATCAGGAAGCTCAGGGGGGAATAAAGTGTGCAAAATGGACTCTTCATGGTCACCACATATAGGGCACTGGGCTCTAGACAACTTCCACTGTATCACTGGAAATGAGATAAGAAACACATTTTATTGAAGAATCTCAGAATTTTAAGATTAAGAAGAGAGGTTATAAATCAGCTTTTCTTTCATCAGCCCCATGATGAAGTGAGTGGGACCAGGAGTACTCAGACCCTCAGATGTACTTATGTTTCCAAACACTGTGGAATGGTGGAGGTTTTTTGAAACTGCTGTGTGCCTTTTTGGCTTCTTGAGCAAAGTGAATTGACGTGTTAGAGAATGTCGTTTTTTGTTTTGTTTTGTTTTTGTTTTTGTTTTATACCTCAGACCTATTTGCTCTTCACTTTTCAAGCACGTTAGATCTAGAGCCATCTATTCCTCTTCAAAAGATAAAACTAATCTTTCCCCAGGAGAAATTCTGAGTCGTAAACCTGCAGATGTACCTTTTTTTCCCCCTCTGGAGACATTGATTGGCCTTCCAAAAGGGTAAGAACAGAGGCTTTACCCTTCTCTTCCCCAGGAGAATGTGTTTACATTAGAGACATTAAATTTATCTACTCTAAAGAGGTGAAGGAAGCAAGGTGTACAGGTACCAGATTCATATTTTCAGGGTTCCTGTCCTATAATACAGACCCTGGTAAGTGTACGATAATATCTGACTCTCATCACATTGCCCTAGAAGAGAGGATAAGTGAGTTAAAGAATCAATGTGATTATTGCTATAACAATAATAATCTCTCCGTGTCCCAGGAAGCTCGGATCTTCTTTTAAAATAATAGGAGTAAATGTAGATACTAGAAACTCTTCATATTGCACCCATATGCTATTGCCGTTTCTATTTGCAGTTCAAACTTGAAAATAAAATTATTATTGTGATGACAAGCCATCTATGTTTGAATGCTTCTATTTCCAGATGTCTGAGGGCCAGGCATCCAGGATGTAGAGTCCGAGATCCATGAGAAGCTGTGGTCCTTTCATCTGGAGGGGGGAAAAAGACACTGATTCCATGGAAATTCTAACCAAGTGCAGCTCTTTGCCTGCAGGAGTCCTGGTAGCTGACTCTTCCTAAAACCTCCAGTGAGCAATAGAGTTTCAAAGAGGCCTGCTCTTCGCATTAACAGAAAACAAAAATGCGGTTGGTCGATATAGCATATGGCACAATCCAAAGAAGATCAGAATGGAAGATGCTAGTAAGAATCATCGAAATAAGCAAATTTTCAGGGTTAAATTAGAAGGAAAATGAGTCAGGACATTCTAGAATACTGGAAAACTGGACAGTTAATAGCTATTTTGGTAATGTTAAGCTGAACACCAATTTCAGTGGGAGAAGCATGGAGATTTTGGAGGAGTAGTTATTTAGAATTGGTCAGAGGACGATCAGATTTTAATACATGAAAGACACTACATCGCTGGACAGTGACATAGCTTAGGATGTTATGCTAAGAATAGATTGTTTAGGTAGAAAGGAACAGTAGGTGGTTGAAGAGACAAAGCTAAGGAAAACCACATCTTCAAATGGTCTCTTTGTGAACATCTTAACTGCTTCCATGCATTAAAGCAAAGGGTAGAAACTAGTCTATAGATCCAGGTGTGGAAGGTAAGAATAAAATATGACCGGGGGCGGGGGGAATAACATAGATATAATTAGATGTTATTTTCAAGAAGCTTTTGCAGGATGCAATCTAGAAGCAGAAATAAAGTATCCAAAGAAATACTAACCCAATATCAAGAATTTCTACTATAAGGAGCTGAGAGATGAGGATATGAACAATGAGAAGCCCAGATCTGGGACTGCTCCATTAAACCTCCTTTCCATGCATCCTATAAATGTTACCTGATAAGTTATCTGGTCCAACTTGAACTTCACACTAGTTATAAGAGTTGAGTCTGACTCATCAAACTCAGAAAATTCTACCCCTCACAAGAACAAGAAAATCAGCTGTCTTCCCGACCCTTAACTTTTCTAATCCACAAAGCATGGATGTCCATGCCTAACTTATTAAATCAGATACTTGCTTGTATATTGAATGAAATGATATGTATAAACTGTAAAAATCTTTAGCGTAGGACAAGACACGGAGTCTGTATTCAATGCATGGCTTTTAGCATTATTGTATTAACAATCTCTTCCTCAACAATACATTGCCAAATCCATTGGCCTTTTCTGCCATCAAGATTTTGTGTTTTTGTGTGTTTTTTTTTTAACCTTTTTTTCATATCTAGCTAATCTAAAGGTCATGACTTATGTTTTCCAATATGAGACACTGAAATGGAGGTGTATATTCATTTGGAATCAACACCTATGGAAGGAAGGGGCAAGAAGAAGAAATTGAATTGTAATACAAGCCCAATAAAGCTTTGGTCAACCTCCTGGGGGAATCTGGGGTGAATATCACCTATTAGTGTTGGCCTATATTGAGCCAAAATGCCAGATATTTATATAGCTGACTCTCCCAGTCACCAGATATGGCCCCCAAAGCAATGGAGTAACCCTCATGAGGTGTCTCCTCTGCAGAAGGTCTGTGACCCATGTTCAAACTGGAAGGGCCAGTAGCTGGAAGCTGTCTGCTGACCACATTCCTGGAGATGCAATGAATCCTTCCCTGAGGGAAAATCTGGATGGTTCTTTTCTGGGTATACCACGCTGATATCCGCCTTACGTTAGGCACTTATTTAAAAAGTGATCTTTTTTTGTACCGTTACTTTATAAGTTTCATTCTTGTGATCCTAATTAGAATATAAGCTACATACTATGGGAACAAAGTTTAATATTTCTTTCGTAGTCATCATAGCACCATATACAGTATGCAGCAAATATAAGTATCTATTTTTTGAATTATGGATAAAATAATTCAAAGTATAGCATCACCTTTGTCCAAGGTGCATTGCAAATATTACCAAAATGTTTATTTTTATTATTACTATTTTCTTATAGCAGGAGGTAGGAAGGGACAAAGGGAGTAGGAAAGAGAGAATCTCATCTTACACAGGCTCCATGCTCAGTGCAGTGACCAACACACGGGCTTGATCTCACAACTCTGAGATCATGACCTGAGCCATAGTCAAATGTTTAACCAATTGAGCCACCCAAGTGCCCCATGTTGGACTCTGTTCTGAAGGGCAAGTCAAGTATCTATTTTAGGACCAGTATCAATTATCCAAAGTGAGTTGCAGACATTGTTATAATTACACCCTCAGCCGGATAGAAGTTACTCATTTAACACACATATATGAACTTCCTTTTTCTGTCAGGCCTGTTCTCAGCCATGGGAATGCAGCCTCAAACAAAATAGATTACTTATCTGTTCTCACATAGATGACATTCCAGGAGTCTTACAGTGGCTTTCCGAAGAGAACGAAGAGAACGACCACAGCTTCGACTATAAACAAAGAAATGTATCACTACAGTTGACCTGACAAAATGGCAGATCAGATAGCGATGGGTGGTTCTTGCTCTATTTTGTGGAGCAAAGTGTCTTAGTCAACCTAGAAGATTCCTAGCTTCAGTGAAATGTTGCAGGAGCAACTTCAGAGGAATGTTTCAAATATTTCTCCTCCACTTAGTAGGAGAAAGCTGCATGGCTTTTTATTCCCACTGGAAATCACGGTGCTAGATTTTTAGTATTCCAATAACAGTTTTGGATTAACACACAAAGCCCAACCATCTTCCTCTAGTTCCTGACTACAGGCATGTAGAGGCTTCTGCCTCCTGTTTCTCTGTGCAAAAACACAGAGCATCCACATCCCACACTTTATATTCCCTCACACAAGCACCTCTATCAAATCTTGTCTATCTATGTCAGCATATGGCTAAAGCAAGGAGTTGAGGTCATGATCCCAACTCAGGAAAAGAGCATGACATACTTTAGTGAGTCAGGGTCTGGCTACTGGGTAATATTGATTTTCTAGTTGCCCACCATGAGACCATGCTCCTTTTACATAATTACAACAATTATTCGATTTACACCATTACCTCTGTTTCTAAATAAGATTTAGAACTACACAACCACCAATAGGAGTACGACTTACCTGGTCACGGTCAGCTAAGGAGCATCTACAGTTGGCAGAGAAAAGCTGGAATTTAAAGCTGCACTGTGAACAAAGGCAAAGGTTAAAAGCATTATTTTAAAAGCCCTTTACCCTGGGGATGTCTTCTGGAAGTGTAAGCCGTCCCTCTCGGGAGAAGTGGGAACACTTTGAGCATTTGTGCATCTGTGATTTCGTCCCAGAGGAGCAAATTTCTTACATGCAAACATGAATCTGTATTAGCTGACAGAGCTCTTCTTGCTGCTGAGACTTCAGTCATGTTTAAGCCACGTGAGTCAGGATAGTGCAGTACAGGGCAGAGGCAGAAAATCACGAGGAAGCATCTTCCAAAAAAGAGGAAATGAACTTACATAAAGGAGTTGATGAAGAAGGAGACTGAGTAGGGGTCCCCTGAGCACATAGATTTTGCTAAGTCTTTATATAGGTTATTGCATGTGTGTCTGCCTATGAAGGCACAAAGGATATTTTAAATTACTATATAAATGTATCATCATCATCATCATTATATATCGTATGTTATTATTTGTCAACCTCATTATGAAATATATATTCTTTGTCTTTCAGAAATCCTCTTCTCCCATGGCCATTGTGACTCCAGGAATAACAACAACAAAAAGATTGATCACCCTTCCCTGAAGTCTCCCTATGACCCACTAGTAAAATACAAGGAATGAAAAAGGTAAAGCATCAATAAGAGGTCCATGTTGCTCTGCAAAATCTTTCTTTTTTTAAAAATATTTTATTTATTTATTCATGAAAGATACAGAGAGAGAAGCAGAGACACAGGCACAAGGAGAAGTAGACTCCCTGCAGGGAGCCCGATGCGGGACTTGATCCCAGGACCTCAGGATCACGACCTGAGCCAAAGGCAGATGCTCAACTACCGAGCCACCCAGGTGCCCCTCTGCAGAATCTTTCTATAACCTCTCTTTTTTTATCTTTTGTAGGCCCAGCCATCAGCACTATTATCCTACAGTGGGAGATGTGGTAGGTATTATTTTAGATTATAAGGTATCTCCTTCCTTCCATCCTTCCCTCCTTCTTTTCTAAATTTTTCTTCCTTCCTCCTTCCCTTGCTTCATTCCTTCACATAGTTATGCAGCTGTATATACAAAATAATACAGAAGTTATTTATTATGCTATTGTTTTTGATGACTTATGAGCGATGAAGTTTTATCCATACCAAGGATTTGTTCTGTATGGTTTTCTTCTTTGCGCAAAATTTAATTCATTTGCCTCAAGGCCGAGAGCCAACATATTGATTTATGGCTGTCAGCTTGATTATATTTTCCTGCTAAAATGTACTTTTAAAATATTAAAATATGTTAGTTAATATATTAAAATTAATTATGTAAAATTATATAAAATTAATCATATAAAATTATATTAATTACTTATGTAACCCAATAGGTTTAAATGAGAAACAAACTCATTTCACTTTTTATGATATGATTCAACATTTTACGCAAATGTTTTTGTCCTTGGGGTTAAGGATAATTGGTGCCCTTTGTATGGGACAGAGAAATGTAAAAATAATATAAACGTGTTAAATTAGTTTCCTAGAGCCTCGGTAACCAATTATCAAAAACTTGATAGTTTAAAGTGATAAATATTTATTTAGCTCTCACAAAAGTCAGGAAGCCAGAGGACTGAGATCACATTTTCCTCGGGGCCACCCTCCTTGCAAAGGCTGTAGATTAGAAAACTTCCTTAGCTCTTGCAGCTTCTGGTGTCTGCAGGTGCTCCTTGGTTTGTGGCTGAATAATACCAACCTTCGTGTGTCTTCACGTGACCTTCTTCCATCTCTCTGGGTGTCCTTTTCTGTCTTAGAAGGTCATTCACATTGGATTTTTTTTTTATTCACATTGGATTAAAGGCTCACTGCAGGCCAGCATGATTTTGTCTCAATCCTTACCTTTATTATACCTGCAAGGACCCGATTTCTAAATAAAAACATATTCTGAGGTTGGGGGTAGACATGAATTCTTGGAGGGATACCGCTAAACCCACTACATGCATTAATGCAAAAGGTGAGCATTTTAGAGTTGTTATAAGATTGGATGGATGCTGTGATAGCCACTAAAATCTTTCATGAGTGAAGGACCCACTGGATGTGCTGTTGGCAGGAGACCCCCAAACATCAGTAATCCTTTTTGGGAATTATCTTAGCTGAAAAGGACCACCTCATCCAAGATTCTGTGAGTGGGTTGCATCCAATGACTGATGGGGGAAACGCAACGAAGACATAACGTTCTTTCCTCCACTTGTGTTAGCTCTCAAGGGACATCATGCCTTCATGGCTCTATGCAGGGTCAGCTCAGATTTCCACTGAGGTTGCATTCCACATTGACATCTCAATCTGCCTCATGCAGTTCTCCCCCTCTATCTTTCTCTTTCCCTCCCCTACCAGATGCCTCCTACACAGCTTGCAAGGGCACTCACTTACAAACCTTCCTTATACTAAACTTGTTCCAGATTCTACTTCCAGGGGATTTCTTCCTGCTATAGAAGATATGGATACACAATTTATAGGAATGCTTCACAGAATAATACTAATCTCCATTATCTACTATACCTTTTATTATATTATTTTTTTGCTTTTTCCATCCTATCCTATTATGTTCTACTTGTCCTATCTATCCTATCCTATCCCAGCCTATCTTACCCTATCCTATCCTATCCTATCCTATCCTATCCTATCCTATCCTATCCTATCCTAATCTTATCCCATCCTAGCATCTTAACCTACCCTATCTTGTCTCAAACTGTTCCATTCTATCCCATTGTGTATTGTGGGCAGAGATTAAAGAATCTGTGTCAAGAAAGACTCAGTAGGAACCACAAACAATAGTTGGAAGAAACATTGCTCTTGTGTGCTTTGCTGTGAAAATAAAGCACATTTCTCTAACTGCAGTTACATTGACTCCTAAAAGAAAAATGTTTAATTTTACAAATATATTAATAGCCCTCTAGACCATGCAAATGGTAACTTGGGTTATTATGTTTTGCCAAAATATTATTTAAATTTCTAGAAATGCCTATAAAATGCAGCTTAAAGATGTAACCAATTACTCGCCAGATTGAAATGAACAAAAATGCATAGAATGTGAAATATAAATTTAAAACATTCTTATTTAGAATATTTGAAATGTCTCATCCTAAGGTAGTAAAGAAAGTTTGATTCAATAAGCAAAGACACAAACACATATTTCTTACTATGAATCAGAATTTGCCCTGATATATTTAAACTTGCAAGGTAACAGGACACGACAAGTTTTCTTGTGGTAGCAGATCTTTGATACCAATTTGCACATTTTCTGCCTTCTATTTGGTACACTTTTAGAATGAATTACACACCCCAAAATTCTGTTAAGCCTCATATCAAACATGTTAAGTCCTTTATCCCCTGCCATCTTTTGTTTTATCCATACAAATCTTTTCTTTAAGTATATCAACTTTTATTGTTTTCCTTTTCAAAACAATGAAATTCTTGTTTTGGTATGGCTGTGTGTTGGCCTTTAAGATTAAATAATTGGAAAAAAAATGATGTAGGTGTAGTACAGTGGGAAAAGCTCTAATCTTGGTCTTTAGTTTGCCCAGTTGGAATTCTATTAGTCAATATTTTTAAAAATTAAGTATTGGGTACTTCATGTCTTCACTTTAAAAATAATAATAATAAGACTGGCATGCATGTTTTAAGGTTGAATGCCAAACTGATTTTTTAAGGAAAACTTCTGAAAGGAATCTAGAGTTCAAGACATATACAGGCTTGACAATAATTTTTTTTTAAATTAAAAAAATAAAGTATCAAATGTTGGTTTTTAAGTAAACTGTCAAGTTGGTATCTAGTACTTCTTATTGTAATATATCAGGAACTATGCAGATTTCAGAGATATATCCTCTTTCCTTATTGAGAACCTACTAGATGGAGGTTCCGTTAGGACTTAGAGGGATATAAGTATGAGTCAGACGTATTCAGGGGCCATAAAAAAAATAGAGAGAAAGGGGGTAAAAGAGATAATTATCAGCAAGAACTTGTCACCATTAATAATGGGAACATTGACATGAGAGAGACATAACTGAGCTTTCAAAAATATGACAGGAAATCAGGTGTTAGAAGTTTTCTTAAAAGAAAATTGACCACTGCACATCTATTATAACAACAAAAAACCAACAACCTGACCCCACCAGATGCTGGTGAGGATGTGAAGACACAGGAACTCTAATTCATTGCTTGAGGTAATATAGCTTGCTACAGCCATTTTGGAAGATGGTTTGGCACATTTTAATAAAACTTTATATACTCTTACCTATAATTTAGCAATCGTGTTCTTTGATATTTACTCAGATAAGTTGAAAACTTATGTCTACACAAAACCTGCAAATGTTTATAGTAGCTTTACTCATAATTTCAAAACTTGAAATTACCAAGGTTATTTCAGAAAGTGAAAGGATAAACTGTAGTATATCCAGATGGTGGAATATTATTCACCACTTCAAAGAAATAAGCTAAGTCATGAAAAGACACGGAAGAAACTTGAACACATAGTACTAAGTGATAGAAACCAGTCTAGAAAGTCTATGTACTCTGTGACTCCAACTATATATGACTTTCTGGATAAGAAAAACTATAGTGAAAGTTAAGGGATCAGTGGTTGCCAGGGATTGGGAAAGGAGGGATTAATAGGCAGAAAACAGCATTTTTAAGACAGTTATTGCGTCTGATACTATAATACTGCATACATATCATCATGCATTTATCAAAATCTGCGGAATGTACAAGACCAGCAATCAACCTCAATAGAAAGTACGAACTTGGAGTGATAATGATGTGGGAATGTAAGTTCATGGATTGCAACGAATGTATCATTCTTTTGCAAGATGTTGATAGTGGGAGAGAAGGGTGTGGAGGACAAGATATATAAGGGAATCTTACTTTCCTCTCAATTTTTATGTGACTCAAAATAAAACTAAAGGTCTATTAAAATAAAAAACTCCAAATTGATATTACAAATCTCAGAGAGTTGTAATAAAAAAAAAGTGTATCCTTAAAAAAAGAGAAAGGCATTAGAGCATGAAGTAACAAAGAAAATCTTAAAAAATGTTTTCTTGTTTTAGGTGAAATCAATTTTACATATTATAAATTGTCATAGAGAACTAAAGGATAATAGCCAAGATTATTATGTAAATTTACCTATTACTCTATGTATTTGAGGAAAAAATTTTAAATTTTCCTCAATATCCAGAAGTAGAAGATTCCCTAAATAAAAGATGATTTGTACCACATAGCAGGATATTTTATAGTCATTAAAAATGAAGATATAAAACAGAATTAATGAAGGAACAAGTAAAAAACCAAAAGAATGGTTAATTTTTGATGAGCTCAAATGACATTTATATATTTGTTCATCACTATTTAGAAAAACAATTCACTCTTCAGCTCCCACGAGACTAAGGGGAAGCTATGCCGTGCAACTGCTGAAAACTTAGTTGAGTTGCCAAGAAAGCAGCATGGAGATAATCACATACTTCTGATAGGGCTCTTTTTTTTTTTTTTTTCTCAAAAGATGAAGCAATATTCAAGATTAATCAGTTGTAAGCTATCTTCCTGTCATCAACAATGCATAAGTAGCAAAGAGAAAGAAGTTGTGGAAAGAGTTGAACAGCTGAATAATGGATGTGTGTGTGTATTTTGTTAGATGCATATAATATATGCAATCTCTAAATCCCATTTTGGTGTTATATATAACCAAATTATATACAAATAATATATATTTATATGTAATTACACACACACACACACACACACACGCACGATACCAAATGGGGATCCAAAGATTCAAAATCCATTGTAAAAGAAAGCGAAGTGGGAAAATTAAAGTCACAGATTGATTCACTCAGAACATTTAAAAAAGAAAAAAAAATCTGATTAAATGTTCTTCAAACCAGTAGCTGAATGGCTTGAGGCTCTAAATCAGATTGGATAAAAAATTACAAAATCTCCACAATGTATTTCCTTTTTCATTAGGAACTATCTTTAAGAAAAATCTACATTTTTAAACTGAAATATTGACTGAAAAAAGTTCTGTTTCAAATCACAGGTCTTAAAGAATGACTAGAAGTACAAAGGTGTGAGGTAGCCAGTGAGATGCCTTGTGTTACAAATGAGCTGCAAGACAAATGAGATCTAAACAAATTCCAGCTCTTATTTTATTTTCTTGCTTGTTTATATAACATATAACATTGGCTTTGTGGCGTTATGTGGGATATTAATATTTGATGCATTTCTGCCTAGCTAGATCATTCTATACAGCCCTGAGTCTCGTCCTTCTTACAATAGATAGGATATGATCTTAAATAGTGTTTTCTAGATTTGTGAGCTTAAAAATAGTAACTGAAAAAAAAACTGAAAAAAAATAGTAACTGATAGTAAAATCATAATAACCTAATGTGGAGAAAAAAGAAAAGAAAAACCTTAGGAACATTAAGACAATAGCAAAAAAATGGATCTACGTTACTTTGTCTTATCAGGCATCAAATTCTTTAGCTGCCCTCAACATAGCAATCATGTTCTCTACTTCTGGTAAGAAAATAATTTTAGAAATAACCCTTTGGAGTCAAGGAGTAAACTGGATGTTTGTTCATTTCTTTGTTTTAAACTTAAGGACAGAGTGGCCCCCACATCTCAGTAAACAGCAAAAAGCTCTAGCAATGTTGGCCCTGGAATCATTAAAATAAAACAAATACACAGAAAACAGCAACAAAGTAAAGCCTCACAAATACCACACAAGTTGTAGCCCAAGGCATACCCCAAGTCCAGGATCCTGGCTACCTGAGTTCAAAGTATTGAGCCTTCAACTCTTCCTAAAACTCCTCTGTGATATTTGTTGTCCTAGAACAATCTGTAAACTGTGACAATGACTCTCCCTCGTCACCAAAAGCAGAGACACAGAGCTCAGAAAGGTCATAGTGCTCTAATAAACCCCTCTGAGAAAACAGCACGCACGTCCAAGATTTCAATTCTCTTGGAATCAATAAACTTCCAAATGTCTCTGGGAAGCCATGCTTCTTGTGAGGCAGGTTGTCCTTTCCAGATCCACGGGCGGGCGTCTTACCTTGGGTGCTTCAGCACTTAGCAGGTCGATTAACTGTTACAAGAACTGATTCCCCTAAGGAAATGGGTCCTTATCTTTCAGCCCAGCGAGCTGAAGGGAGCTCTAGTGAATAGAGAAGGGAGGAAGTGAGTGAAGGAATTCGGTAGTACAGCCCAGGAGGAAGAGCAGACTGATAGGGTGTGTAGATGGGATTTGGTTGGCTGCCTGCCTCTTTTCCTTCCTATTCTGTGCTCATATCTCAATATTTTAGTTTTATTTATTCATCTTTTTTTTTCCTCCCCCGTAATGGAAAAATATTCTAAGCCTGGCTAAAAATCCTACATGATAGTAAAAGCAGCAAGATCATCTGCAAAACAAAAGCTCCCCTCAGACACATTAAAAGCTAGGCAGAAATTGGTTAATATTTCTCCAGTAGCTGTTTTGCTCAATGCTGATTTGTTCAACCTTGTGGACTCTCCTTTGGGAGCTTAGGACACTTACTGTAAGTACATTTGTGCCCCATGAAATCACAGTCAACTGAGCGAGCTATAAATCAATTAATACTTTGCATGAGCTATGTCTTCCCTCAAATGTAAAATCAGCAAAGTCCACAAGTTTGAATAGTACATTTAAAATACACTAATAATGCCTATCTTCACAACAAAAGAATCCTGATTTATGAAAGTGCTTCACTGAAACTTTGCACAGAGAAAATACTTCTTTTCCAAATAATTGATTGTATTCAAACTTCCGTAAGTTGAAAATAATTGGTATAGGTTAAAAGTATCTTTTTTTTTTTCATTCCTTTTTGGTCTTGTTCAACAATTTTTTTACTTTACAATATTCAGATCCTATTTACTTAAGTTTGACTTCCATGATTTCACATAATTTGTGAAAAAAAATAATTACTGCTTTAAATCTGTAGTGTGTTCCCTGTGCATGCTTCTTCCCTGTGCATGCTTTTCCTGGCTACCACTTATTCTTTCATCTGAAAGTATACTAAAGAGTAGATTCAGGTACCATGATGCTATCTCTAATCCAAACAGAAATTGGGTTTATATTTATGATACAGGAAAAAAAAATTGAAGTGATTTAAAAATTTAAAGAAAAACCTATCTGCACTTCACTACTGAATGTCTGGGTTGTTTTATCAACAACTGACTGAGTCAATATGTAGCAATTAAAAGCAGAGATTCTGGAGCCAAACTACAGAGATTCTAAAGAGCCAAACAGGTTTATGTTCTGTTTTTTTTTTCCATTTATTTTCTGTGTGACTTTAAAAAAGTTTACCTAGGAATCCCTGGGTGGCGCAGCAGTTTGGCGCCTGCCTTTGGCCCAGGGCACGATCCTGGAGGCCCCGGGATCGAATCCCACGTCGGGCTCCCGGTGCATGGAGCCTGCTTCTCCCTCTGCCTGTGTTTCTGCCTCTCTCTCTCTCTCTGTGACTATCATAAATAAATAAAAATTAAAAAAAAAAAAGTTTACCTAATTTCTTTCCTTTCAGTGAATTCATCTGAAGAAAGTGGCTTATAATACTAAATTAACTTATTAGAATTAAATGAATATACACATAGGCACAGAGTAATTAGAATTCTCCTTGGTAATAGAAATAATAGAGAGATGGATAGGCACAAGTGCAATGAATATGTTAGCCATAATTCCTCAATTCATGAGCACAGTATGTGCCCTATCAAATCTTGAAATTATCTTCAAAACTAAAGAGATATTGTTTTTAGCTCAAACCTGTTGCCATAACTCTAAGAAAGTTACTTGTATACACACGTAACAACAACAACAACAAAAAAACCTTCTAATTATATAACAGCACTACAAGTACACATGTTATAAGGAACTAAAACAAATATGCACAGTTCTTGATGCACGGAAGGCCCATAGGAAATGCTCAGTGACTTGAAGTTAGGCGGGAGGAAAACAGAGCTTTGTCATTTGATGCTGATATGTTCATATTGACAGAGTATTTGTTCTGTATGGGACAGTCAAGAAGGTTAGGCCAGGACCCAAGAATACAAAAATGAATAATAAATATAAATATGTGTGTGTGTTGATGTTACAAGGCATTATATTGGTAGTAATAGAAGTCTTATTTGCAGAATAAGAAGAGAATGAGCATATCTGAAAAAAAAAATCTGGAATAGTTCACCAAATGAGGTTTTATAGTTGGATTTCAGATGGGCAAGACAATCTGAGCTTGCAAAATGGATACTGAAATGGGAATGAACAGCATTTGAAATAACATAAGAATAGTGGTTGAACCTGAGGGACTTGAAAATAATTCTATAGGCATAGTGTTCAGGTACCTGACACCCAGTAGGAGAAGAGTGTTTTGGAGACACAGATAAAGAGAACGCAGCCTACAAACAGCCTTCAGCAGCATGCTCACAATTTTGTATTTATCTTCTAGCATTTGAGAGCTCCTGCAAATGTTGAATAGAAGAGCTTTATAATCAGATTTCCCTTACAGAAAGATCACTGTAGTGGCAGTGATGTAGGAGTACTCCAGGGAAGAAAGGGTAAACATTTCAAGGAAATTATTTCAGTGAAACCACTTGAGTATAAATGAATGTATTACAATGAAAAGAACAAACAGACATACGATAAGTTAAACACCCTTAAAAACCAAACATATTTGAGATGAATTGGGAAAGGTGAACAGCTATCATGGTGGATGTCCCCAGACGGTGATGTGCTGGTAAACTGGCTCCCTGATAAGAACAAAATCAAAAGTGCTGAATTGTAGTATCTGCCAATTTCCATGGTATAAATTTTCCAGTGAAGTGAATTACAAGCTGTCAACCTGATGTCACTGAAGGTGGAATTGAGGAAAATGTGCACAATTGGGTCTCACAAGCCAGTGAAGAGCTGGTTCCAGAACACCACTTCCTAGGATCACTGCCTTGTAAAAAATCAAGCTGACTGGGATGTAACGAAAACTGGAGCAAAAAGAGAGAGGCAAGTTTTGAAAGAGAGAGAGATTCGTTGTGAACTTAGTTTGAAATATACTGACTGTAATTTGCTTATGAGACATCCAGATACAGATGCCCATGCTAGTGGCTGTTGAGTGGGAGGAATTGCTGGGGAGCAGAGGGACTTATTGCTATAGTCACCGTGGTGAAAATTGAAAAATACCTGCCTAAGACGGTATTTGCAAGAGATATAATTGAAAGAACATATTCAAATGATATTTAAAAGCAATAAATTACATAACAGAATTTGTAAAATGAGGAGGAGCCAAGTGTGTTTTCAGATTTCTTTCCTAGATGACTGTTTTGTTTTGTTTTGTTTTGTTTTTTTTCTTCCTGTTGCTGTTTTAACCAAGGGACACAAGTCACAGAAAGAGGCATGTAGGTTTGGGTACTAACAAAATAATAAATGAAATTTTTTATATATAGTTTCAAATAACTATATATATATATAGTTTCAAATATATAAACTATATATTTGTATATAGTTTCAAATACCTACATCATTGCAGATAGCCTGTAAGAGTTGGCCTCAGTGGAATAAATGGATGGGCTATCAATAAACAGTGACTAAGAGAAGAAAAGGATCCCCAGGGGTGGGAAGGGAGGAGGAAACGCTCTGGGGAAAGGAAACACAGATGCGAGATAATCTGTAGAATGTTTTGATGATGTGAGAAGGGGTAAAAGACAAGAAATGCTCTTATCAGGATGGGGAAGGGCTCAAATGCTAAAGAAAGGAGGATTCAAGAAAAACAGTGAAGATGCTGGAGGAATGAGCATGATCCAATAACTTTACAAAGAATTTGTAATTTGTGAGATGATTTTGAAGAGGAAGAGCAAAACACAAAGCCTTAAGGGGCCATTTGAGGTGGTCTGGGCTTGAATAGTTGGGAACTGGACATATGATGAAAACTCATGATATTTGAAAGGAAGGAAATATTTAAGACCACCATTTCCTTTTATAGAGTAAGATTACTCACAGAGAAGGAACATTTTCCCTTTGCTCAGCCAGACGTTCAGAAACTGAAATAATAGCCAGCAAAGTCATTAATATTTTAAACTTCACGGTAAGGCTTACAAGTTTAAAAAGAGAAAAATAAGGGCAGGGAATGCCATGCCCATCAGAGGAAATGCAAATAAGCTCAGAACTGGGACAGTTTGGGCTGCAGGTGAGGTGGGATAACATGCCAAGTGGAAGGGACAGAGTGACAAGGTGAAGCAAACTAACCTGGGCCATTGCAGTGGCTTCTTTGCCTTGAAACATTGTGTCTCATTCCTCATATTGGAAGCATACTGAACATTTTATTTTGCTATACAAAATATAAAAATAAAAGTAGATCAACTCGGAGCTATTTATGTATTCCCTCCGAGATTGTGCATCTTTCAGAAAAGCCATCTTTCAGAATGGCTTACAATTGATTTCAGACATACAATACATCGGAATAAATATAGTTTTTGGAAGTTTGCTATTCACACCATACGAAGTATCAAATGCCATTACTAAATATCCCATTTCCAAGTATTTATATTATCTTGCCATTATCGTGTAGCATTGATAGACACATTAAGCTTTATTACCATTTTTACATATAATTTTTATAATTTGGAGAAATATTTTTCTCTACCATATTTGGTTCCTCCTTTTGATGATATGCTATAATCAGGATATAAACAAGTTAAGTGATAAATTACTTAGACTTCTAAGTAAGGTCTATTAGACCGCTTCTTTTTTTTTTATTTATTTTATTTAGATTCAATTTTCCAACAGAAAGTATAACACCTGGTGCTCGTCTCATCATGTGCCCTCCTTAATGCCCCTCACCCAGTTACCCCATCCTTCCACCCATTTCTCCTTCTGCTACCCTTTGTTTGTTTCTGAGTCAGGAGTCTCTCATGGTTTGTCTTCCTCTCTAATTTTTCACCACTCAGTTTCCTCCCTTCCCTTATAGTCCTTTTCACTATTTCTTATATTCTCCATATGAGTAAAACCATATGATGATTGTCCTTCTCTGACTGATTTATTTCACTCAGCATAATACAGTGCTGAGTTCCATCCACGTCGAAGAAAATAGGAACCATTCATTCTTTCTGATGGCTGAGTAATATTCCATTACAAATATAAACCACACCTTCTTTATCCATTCATCTGTTGAAGGACATAGTGGCCCCTTCCAGATTGGCTATTGTGGACATTGCTGCTATGAACTTGGGGTACAGGTGCTTCTTCACTTCACTACATCTATATCTTTGGGCTAAACACCTAGTAGCACAATAGTTGGATGATAGGGTAACTCTATTTTTTACTTCTTGAGAAATCACACTGTTTTCCAGAGTGGCTGTGCCAGCTTGCATTCCCACCAACAGTGCAAGAGGGCTCCCTTTTCTCTGCATCCTCTCCCACATTTGATGTTTCCTGTCTTGCTAATTTTAGCCATTCTCACTGGTGTGAGGTGGTATCTCATTGTGGTTTTGATTCGTATTTTCCTGATGGCAAGTGATGTGGAGCATTTTTTCATGGGCTTGTTTGCCATGTATAAGTCTTCTTTGGAGAAGTGTCTGTTCATGTCTTCTGCCCATTTCATGACTGAATTTTTTTTTAAAAGATTTTATTTATTTATTCATGATAGACACACAGAGAGACGTGGAGACACAGGCAGAAGGAGAAGCAGCCTCCATGCAGGGAGCCCATGTGGGACTTGATCCCAGGACTCCAGGATCTTACCCTGAGCAAAAGGCAGGTGCTTAACTGCTGAGCTACCCACGTGTCCCTGACTGTTTGTTTCCTGGGTGTGTTGAGTCTGATAAGTTCTCTACAGATCTTGGATACTAGCCCTTTTTCTGATATGTCATTTGCAAATATCTTCTCCCATTCTGTAGGTTGTTTTTGTAGTTTTGTTGACTGTTTCCTTTGCTGAGCAGAAGCTTTTTATCTTGATGAAGTCCCAATAGTTCATTTTTGCTTTTGTTTCCCTTGCCTTCATAGATGTGTTTTGCAAGGAGTTGCTGTGGCCAATTTCAAAAGGTTGTTGCCTGTGTTCTCTTCTAGGATTTTGACTATTAATTCAAAAAGTATTATTTATTAATATGTATAAAATCAAAAGGTGTATATTGTTTTAAAGTTCATAAAGAACTTTTATGAACTCTAGTTCATCTTCACTTCTACTCTGGAAACCATTGGAAAGTGTGCTGAAAATCATTTTATTAAGCAGCATTAATTAATATTCCCATTTGATTGAAAAAGTACAGAAAGTCAAGAAATTTTAATGATTAAGCCATAATTAATGACATTTAATACAGCTATTCTAGCTCTACATCCTCATACTTCTTCTCTAGATGAAGATGGACAGAACAAGACAATTTCCAACTTGTTTATATTAGACTTCAAATAAAATCTAAAGAGAAAAAGGATGGGGAAGTGGGTCTGAGTCAAAAGCAATAGCAAATAAGTGAATATCTGCTTCTATTTTTAGGGACCATAGTGAACACCAGAAGACAACCACATAATATTATCATTTTTATGTATTTAATTGAATAAACATATTGAATATGTTTATATTATATATAAATACACATATAGTTTATATTATATATAAATGTACTAAATATGTGTATATTTAAATTTATCAGAAATCTGAAAATGCAAGAAAACCTAAACAAAGTAAATTTCAGAAAAAAAAAAAAAGATGTTTATAGGAGAAAGAGATCTCAGCTGTTCTTACCCCTGCAGAAGGATGAGAAAATAATGAACCTGCCAAAGTCTGGAGTAGGAAAAAGCCCAACTAAAAGTTAATAAACCATTAGTGTCCAGGTTATAAGCCATACAAAGCACCTTGGGCTCTCAGGAACCAAAGGCTGAGCAGCCAACAAGCAGGAGCATTGAAAGACATCTATCTGACAGATGGCTGGCTTTCACCTCCAGAAGGCTGAGTGCTGAGTACGAGAAATAAAACATCTCCAGCATTACAGAGAGTAAGGCCTTCCATCTTCTGAACGCTGAGAGAAGATAGAATCATAGAAAGAATCTCCGGAGGTATAGAAAGCTCAAGGCAGATCCAGAGGTGAAGAGAACTATACAGCAATTCCAAAGCTGGGTGGCTAGATGATACAGCAGAGAGATCAGCTTCCATAAAAAATTGTAGAACACTCAACCAGGCAAGCAAGTATAATTTATATTTAAAAGAAGAAATAATTAATAAAGATAAACCCAGAGGTAAGATGTTAGAATTATCAGACAAGAGCTTGAAAAAATAATGTGGGCTTCACAGGAAATATGGAAAACAAGTGTGAAATGATGGGAAATTTTAGCAGAGACATAGAATCTACAAAAACAAACCAAAAGTAAATACTAGGGAAAGATATACATAGAGAATTTTTTTTTTAATTTTTATTTATTTATGATAGTCACACAGAGAGAGAGAGAGAGAGGCAGAGACACAGGCAGAGGGAGAAGCAGGCTCCATGCACCGGGAGCCTGACGTGGGATTCGATCCCGGGTCTCCAGGATCGCGCCCTGGGCCAAAGGCAGGCGCCAAACCGCTGCGCCACCCAGGGATCCCCAAGATATACATAGAAATATTCATATGTAAATGTAGATGTAGGTATAAATATATACATATATATAGATATCAAGAAATAGATAATATCAAATGAAGAATTCATTAAATAAACTTATAAATAAACAAAATACAAGGAGGAAAATGCATGACCTTGAACTTGAAGATAAATACACTGTGAGAAAACAAGATAGTGGAAAAAAAGAATAGTACATATGAGATCTGTTGGACAATATCAGATTGCTCACCATATATACAAGAGGGGCCATATTTTTCAGGAACCAGAAAGTCCTTCAGCATTTTCCATTGTGGTTTATTGGAATTGGAATCTCTCAGCCTCTATGTGTCTGAAAATGTATTTATCTAACTTTCATTCTGAATCTTATTTTATTGTATTTTATTTTATTTGGATACTATTGCATTTTATTGTATTTGAATGTATAATGCAAATACAATATGAGGTTTGATATAGAATTATTTGAATATAGAATTTGAGAGTATTTGAAGTTATTTTATTTGGCTAAACTGGTGATGGGAATTAAGGAGCACACTTGTGAGGGCCACTGGATATTATATCAAGTGATGAATCACTGAAGTCTACTCCTGAAACTAATATTACACTAGATGTTAACTAACCAAAATTTAAATTAAAACTTGAGGGACACCTGGATGACTCAGCAGTTGAGCGTCTGCCTTCAACTCGGGGCATGATCTTGGGGTCCTGGGATCGAGTCCCACATTGGGCTCCCCACAGGAAGCCTGTTTTTCCCTCTGCCTGTGTCTCTGCCTCTCTCTGTGTCTCTCATGAATAAATAAAATCTTAAAAAAATAAATAAAAATAAAACTTGAAACATGAAACAAACAAAAACCAAATAGAGGTGTTGAGTTTAGATTAAAGCAGGCAGAGATCCTTTACTTTTTTTGGAGAAAAGCAAGGAATAGTTTTAGAGATTAATGCAAGCAAAGAGATTTGGTGATGAACTAGTTCTAATGGGAACACTTGAGTTTTCCTAGAGTCAATAGAGAGAAAAGAAGTAGTAATTAATACCTTGATAAGAGAAAAGATAATGGTTTTTTCGAGGGTGGTTGAATAGGGTTTTCAGCAATGATGGATTCCCTACTAGTGATTTATCCTGAAGAAGTTTGTGTATTTTCTAGCCATATTCTTCAGCTAGGTTTAGCAGCAGTTGGGTTTATGTCAGGCTAGTGTAATAGAGAGTGACAGAGGAGACAGGGAGTGGGAAACATGTGCAGGATAATATTCACAGAGACAGGCTAGGAAAGATAAATCATGTGGGGAGGCAATGTTTTCACCAAAGCCACCAACAGTGAAAAACTGTTAAAGGGTCATGGATTGAACGGCTGGGCTTAGGATAAATATGAAACCATTATGGGGAAAAAATGTGTTAAAGAGGGTGATGATTTTTAAAGTTTTCTTATAATTCATGGGTTTGACTCAGATAAATTAAGATGTAAGCCACAATGAGATTAGTTTTATTTCCTAAAAGAAAGTGGTGGTCAGTTTCTCCTCTCCCTCCTCCTCCTTCTCCTTCTCTTGTTTTGTCTCTTAATTTACTTTATAAAAGGAATCACATGTAAATTGCCAATGAACTGACTTTACTTGAACCTGCTCTAAGAGGAATTCTTCATGGGATTTCAGCTACTTCTTTACCGTGAAATCATCTATTCGTCCCCGTACACCCACTAGAAATGTAAATGTCTTTGTGAAGATTTTTCCAAGGCCCTTCTGTCAGAGTTAATCACTCTCTTCAATGTTCCCATAAAACTTTGTACTAAAATTCTATTACACGGGTGGCATTTGTGTTGCAGTGTTCCCAATGTATACATCCTACATAGGATTATGAGTTCCTCAAAGAAATGCAGTTTATCCTATTCATTTCAGAATCTCTTCTATCTGTTTCATTGCCTCGAGCTCAGAAGATGCTCCATAAATATTTGCTGAATGAATCTATTTTGTTAAGCAAAGAACACTTGCAATAAAATGACTGCCCCAGAGTTTTTAATAAATGGCATATCTTTCTGCAAATATTGAAGTGAGATCAGATTTCTTTAGGGTAGGACATACATATATTAACCAAGCACAAACAATCAAACCTCCAAGGTTTTTCTCTCCTTTTTGGACTGAGAGCTGTCTAAAACCAAACTAAATTATCTCTATCATTACAACAAGGAAGGGATAAATAATTTGCACATTTAAAGGGTATTTTTGTCTCAGCAGTGAATTTAATGATCATCTATTAAGTGAAAGACTCTCAAACTAATGAGGCTGGATTGATCTTTAAACAAAACTTTGAATAATTATTTCAAAGTCATTGTTGTTTCTGACCTATTTTCTATTATGCCTCTGCCACATTTTTTCATATTCCTGTTCAGAACTCTGGACAAAGATCCACATAGATCTGGAAGCTTGAATAAAAATTAGTTAGTACCAAATCATTGTTTGGTAAGATTGTACGGAGCCCTATAAATGCTTAACTTCCTGAAACTCTAATCAAAATTTATCTTGTAGGGATCCCTGGGTGGCGCAGCGGTTTGGCGCCTGCCTTTGGCCCAGGGCGCGATCCTGGAGACCCGGGATCGAATCCCACATCAGGCTCCCGGTGCATGGAGCCTGCTTCTCCCTCCACCTGTGTCTCTGCCTCTCTCTCTCTCTCTGTGACTATCATAAATAAATAAAAAAATTGGGATCCCTGGGTGGCGCAGCGGTTTGGCGCCTGCCTTTGGCCCGGGGCGCGATCCTGGAGACCTGGGATCGAATCCCACATCAGGTTTCCGGTGCATAGAGCCTGCTTCTCCCTCTGCCTATGTCTCTGCCTCTCTCTCTCTCTCTGTGACTATCATAAATAAATAAAAATTTAAAAAAAAAAATAAATAAATAAATAAAAAAATTAAAAAAAAAATTAAAAAAAAATTTATCTTGTATTTGATCACTTAGTATCCCATTCTTCTTAGAAGCAGGCAAAGTAGGCTTCAAGAACAAGTGAAAATGGCAGAAATTATCTTGATCCTTCTGTCACTGTTAAACATCAAGTGGGAATTCCACCTATTCTTATTAATCAATTGGATTTTTCTTCCTATTAAAAAACAATTTGGATTTTAAATGATTTCCTTTGCTGATTTGATTGATGGTGAACATTTCAGCAAAAATTCCAAAAGAAGTATTTCTTGGCCTTTTCAATCTACTCCCTCAATAAAGACATGTCATTAGAGCAGCTACAATATTTTGCTGCCTTCCTAAGAAACTTTTCTGCTATGGTCATGAATGAAGCAGGAGTGAAAGCATCTGATTTCCTTCTTACCGGATTATAGAAGCCTTGAAAGAAAATAATAGATTGGGGGAATTATCAGGCACAGGACTATTGCCTTCTTGGAGTGCCAGTGATGTCAGCTCTGGAACACGGATTTAGAAAATGTGAGATCTAACTTCATTTATCACATGTTGGCCACAGGCCCAACCTAGGGCCTGGCACTAAGTTCTCCCATTGTATGTTTAGGATACAGTTGGAACAAGTCTATGCAAGTACTACCCCATGATTTTTGTTAACACAGAGCTAATTTATTTTTCATTAATGTGCATGTCTTCTTCATTAATGTGGTAATACTATAATGATATAACGTTGATGCACTGAGTTGTTTTCTAAACTAAATATATTGAAATACATTGATGAAACTTAAAAGATTGAAAGAGCTTTCCTGTTCCATCCAAATTCAGGGCACTCCTACATTGTAGACCTGCTTACTCAGAGTTTTGTGGCTTTGTGTTTCAGATTTATTTCAGGAAAGATTCTACAAGAAAAGAAAAACTCAAAATAGAACACAAAGCATTGTCACTCAGATTAAGGTAGGGGAAACAAACAGCACCATTGTGTCCTTACTCTGAAGTCAGTACAATTTGATAGTCTACCTTGGAAGAATTCATATAATAATGTATTTATAGAAAGTGTGCGATTTTAAGAGTGTCTTGTTCTATTTCTGTTTATGAGACTTTTGCTGAGTACCTACTACTGCATTACTTTTGCTAAATACATTCACATAATTAAAAGGATAAGAAACACTCCATAGTCCTCTTGCCATAATATCAAAAGATCTTTGCATTTCTCTGTGTCCTAGCTAAATTTGAATAAGTCACTTATACTCCTTGTTATTCTCTCTGTATATTTTTGAGAGAATAATTACTTTGGTAATTGCTTCAAAAATGTTTCTATTTTTATTATTTAAAAAACTTATTGTATTTAAATTCAATCAGTTAACATATAATGTATCGTTAATTTCAGATATAGAGTTTAGTTATTCATCCTTTGCATATAACACCCAGTGCTCATTATATCACATGCCCTCCTTAATGCCCATCACCAATTACTCCACCTCCCCATGCACCTCCCCTCAAAAAAATTTTTTTTGGTTTAAAAAAAAATGAATGGAAAGAATCTCTGTGCATCCTGTTGGAATTTACCCTGTATTAGATAATTTGGGTAGTTTTCCTGAAAACAATCACTGAACCAGAAGGGATTTGCAAATAATATAAGCAGAACAAAATCACCTCAAATTATGGACTATGTTCTTAGCTAATATTAAAATAATGTCATATCAGAATATCTACCTATCTATCTTCTACATTTTAAGTCCCTTGCTGGCCTGATTCGCCAGTGTTATTGACATAATCATTTATATCAGCTTTTATTATACTTCCGAGATTCTACAAGTGCCTTTGATTATATGACACATTTTCAACTGATGTGTGACTACAAATCTGACTATTCCTCTTGAAGCTAAAGAAGCAAGCAGGGGATCCCTGGGTGGCTCAGCTGTTTAGCACCTGACTTTGGCCCAGGGCATGATCCTGGAGTCCTGGGATCAAGTCCTGCGTCAGGCTTCCTGCATAGAGTCTGCTTCTCCCTATGCCTGTGTCTCTGCCTCTCTCTCTCTTTCTGTGTGTGTCTGTCATGAATAAAGAAATAAAATCATTAAAGAAAAGAAGCAAGCAATATCTGCCATGGCACCTGCATATCCAAAAGTTCACGAAGAAGGAAATAATGGCAACACCCAAGACATGTATTCTAAGATATTGCATAGATTGCCTCCTTTCATATGAACAAAACAGCTTCATTAGGTGCAAGGGAAGGCAACATCATTCTCATATTTTACTTTTGTTTCTTTTAAACAAAACAATTGTAGCTATCATTATGTTAGTATAGCTGTTTCCCATGTCTAACTTTAAGGATGACCCTTGGCCTTATGGTTTTTGTCCTCTGACATATGAAATCTTTGGCAGTAACAGCAGTTGATAGCAACATAGCTCATCAACGTCCCATGAGAGAAGAAACAAATACGTTAACTACTTCAGTCTCCTTTGGATAGTACTTCTTAGAAAGCCCAGGTTATCAAGCACACAGGTTTGTAAATAGCTTAAGATAATGGAAAAAAGAAGTACTTACTAAAGTGCCAGGTATGTGATCATTATCCTTTCCCAAGATTCTTAGGTTTCCATTTTCAGCCCAACTCCTTTATTTTTCCTAGAATGAAAAGCTAACCACATCGGTGGGATATATTTATTTTCTCTCCATGACATGTACATTGTTGGGTAATGCTTGCAATTTATTAAGCTTGCTCATTGCTAAATTTGTGGTGGAGTCACAGAAATAATGGAGGCAATTTTAAGGCTAATTTATAAGGAACTATCAGAAAATGAAATTTCTAACCTAGCTATGAGACATAATGAGACTTAGCTTTTGTAAATTTATAATGATAACACCCAGAAGGAACATTATGTTTTGTATTATAAAAACATTAATATCTCAAAGAAGTCTTTATTAATATCATTTAAGTTTTTTTTTTAAATTTTCAGAAATATTAAGTAAAACTGGGCAAGATTTATGTATCCATACTTTTCTTTTGCTCTCTCCCTCACATACATGCATATGTGAGGCTTTGGCTCTGCAATTGACTTTTAATGAGGCAAATCCCTGAGATTTAGAGTAGAATCCCTATAGGCCCTCTATCAATTCCTTTCTATTAAGCTAATGACTTTTTAAAATGAATTATTTTAGAGAAAAGAACTAATGAGGTTGAAAAACTGTTGTTTTCACCCTAGTCAAAGAATCTCCAGGCAAGACATGCTTTATGAAGGGATACTTTTTCATTTTTAGGAAATGTGCTTAACAATCAGTAATAATAATAATAACAATAACAATAACAATAATAATAATAATAATAGCAGCCCAGAGCAAGGAGCAACTTCTGTGGATCTTGTGATTCCTCAACTTGCTTTTGAACAAAACTGTAAAAAATATTCAGCACAAGTGGAAATGTATTAATATATCTTATCTACAAATAGCTTTGTTAAAATGCATTTTCCCTTCCCTTTTCAATTTATTCCATTGTTTAAAAAGTTTATTGTTTAAACGTTTGTCTCCTAATATAAAGCAGTGTCTATAGTTTTAGTGCAGTTCAAACATTATTCTTTCTTAAGATGGAGAGTTAAATTTTTTGTGAGTCTTTTGTCCCTAAAACCTAGTAAATCAGCTTATATTTTTCTCATTGGGTAAATACTTTTCGAGACCATAAACATGGCCCTCTTCTGTATATTCCCAGGCTCTTCCTATCCCTTTTAAGTATTGAAAATTTCACAGTCTACGTAAGGTATTTTTATCACTAAACATCAATATGAGATTTTTCGATGGACTGAAGTAGTTTTAAAATAGAATTAAAGTAGTTATCATTCATCTCCTATTTATAAGAAAAGCTGATAAAAGAAATATGCATCTATAATTGCCAGGTTCATAAACAGAAACCTAAGCCTAGCAGCAAATATAAGAGAAAAAAATGAAATAAGTAGCAGGGGCAGATGTTTGGAGAGAAAGCATTTGAGATGAGAAAAAAAATTCTATCAGTCTCTTAAATAATTACTAAAATTCATTCTTACATGATAATTTCCCAAATACTTACCTAGTGATAAATGTTGAGAAAACGTTGAGGAAAATGTTTTAGGGGCACCTAATTGGCTCAGTCCTTTAAGCATTCAACTCTTGATTTCAGCTCAGGTCATGATCTCAGCACTGCATCCTGCTCCCTGCCCCTCCCCTCCACTCCTGCTCACCATCTCTTTAAAAATAAAATTTAAAAAATAAGGACATAAATTCTGTTTTGCATTGACCTTTTGAAACATAAATAAAAAGCCGCATAGAAAATACAAATGAAAATCTGTAATTAATGTATGTGGGTTAGTTATCTACTAAAGAATGAGTTAAACAAAAAGTTGTTTGTTTTGTTTAGTTTGTGGGTTTGGGTATGTAGATAGATTCATCTTGTGTTATGTGAGTTCCATTCCAACTCTTCAAATGTATTGATGCACATGAAGCCTCTTCTTACTTGCTTTCCTTTCTCTTCCCTCCCTCCATAATGGCCAAATAAGCCATATGGCAGCAAGTGAATCTTTAACACATAACCCTACGTTACTCTGCCATAAACTCTTTGCTTATTTGGAAGAGATAAAATGGTAATGAGTGTCAAGAACACAGGCTCTGGAGATAGGCACCTCACTTATTAGCTGTGTGACACATTACTCTGACTCCCAGTGTCTTCATCTATTAAAAGGGTCTAATTACACTTGTCTTCTGAAAGGAGACTTGAATTTCTGTCCAGCAGAGAGCACGCTATTCAGCATACTTTTCCATTTTGCTCATCTGTGGATTTCCATCACCTACACCTGGGCTTATCACACAGAATTAATATTTGATTTTTATTATAGTGACAGATTACCACATGTTCAGTCGCTTGATATAGTATGAATTGATTAATTTACAGCTCTAGGAACATGGATTTATTATCTTAAGTTTCTAGAGATCAGAAGTCCTAAAATCCAGGGCTGTGTTCCTTCTGAGGGTGATGAAATCTGTTTCCTTGCCTTTGCCAGCTTTCAGAGGTTGTCTATATTCCCTGGCTCATGACTCCTAACAATTGTCATTCTAACCCCTGCTTCCTTCAGCATACTTCCTCTGAACTCTGACCCTTCTGCCTGTCTATTGTTAGGGCTATCATGATTATTTTAGTCCCACTCGGATAATCTTTCCGTCAAAGGATCCTTAACTTGATCACATTTGTAAAGGCCCATTTACTATGTAAGGTAACATATTCATAGGTTCGGTTGATTGGGACATGATGTCTTTGAGGGGCCATTAGTATGTCTGCAAAAGTGTCTTGCAAATAAATATCTGTTGCATAAATTAATTAACTATAGGTTGTGAGTAAAAAGCTGCTTCTTTCCTTTACGCATTTATACAGTCATCAATTATCCATTTAATTCATATGCATGGAGTTTATTGAAAGCTTGTCTTGGCAGAGTACAAATAGAAAACAATATTATTTTTCTACAACACTGTCCATTGCAAAAACAGTTTTATCATTTTTTCTAACACTGAAATAAAACTTGGGTATCATAGATATTTCTATTCATATACATATATGTGTGAGCATGTGTGTGTGTTGAGAGAGAAAGAAATCAAAGATATTTCCCTGGTTTTTAGGTAAACTGAACAGAATGAGATGAGGGAGACTTTGTATGTTTGTGAGATGTGGATGAAGCTGTAAAGATTCAGTAAAATAGTTTAATGTTGCCTATTAGCAACTCAACTGAAGATGTATAGTGGGCAAATGGATATAGTTATGTTGAGGTAAGAGAAGAGAAGTTTTTGAGTGTGATAACATTTTATATGCTATTTGATGATATTTAAAACAATAATCCTAGATGCAATCACCTGGAGAATGAGTATAGACAGAGAAGGCAAATGACACAAGGACTCAGATTGGGCAGTCCAACATATAGGGATTGGATTAAGAAATGACAGCAATAAAGAAGGCTGAAAAAAGAGGCCAGTTGAATAGGAAAATGAGCCCCCCCCAGAAAAAAGTTAAGAAAGCAAGAGTTTTATAACATTAAATAACTGTCAAGATCAGTTGAATAAAAGGCAAGGTTGAGATTTGAATAAACACTCAAATTCTATTTTCTAGAAAGTGGAAATATGGTAGTCTGAGCATCTTTTTAGAATGGTACAGAATACTTATTTATCCTTGGTATCTAAGGTCACATTCCATAATCTTTTCAGAGAGAATCCCTAACAGAAAAACTTAATTGATTTACATTATTAACTTGAAGTGTATGACTTACTAGATTTTGCTTCCTTTCTCAATGTTTCTGATTGTACATGTACTTAGATTATGATTAAAAATTAAAGGATGGATTTTGAAAATGCATTGTTTTTAAAGTATATAATACTTTAACAATCCACAATTTTAAAATGAAAATTTTCTATGTAATCAATATTTTTCATTTTCTTTCCATTTTCCATTGCATTTTAGTTTATCTTCTCATTCTACCTTTTTTTGATAACTGTTTTTTTCGTAAGATTTATATATTTGTTACCTTACTTTTTAAAGATTTGTTTGTTTATTTATTTATTTATTTATTTTAGAGAGAGAGAAAGAGGGAGAGAATCTCAATCAGACTCCCTGCTGAGCACGGAGCATGAGGTAGGGCCTGAACCCAGGATTCTGAGATCATGACCTGAGCCAAAATCAAAAGTTAATCACTTAATTGACTGAGTTACCCAGGTGCTTCTAGAAAACTGTTTTAAAATGTAAAATTGCAAGGACACGTGGGTGGCTCATTTGGTTAAGCCTCTGACTTTTGGTTTCATCTCAGGTCATGATCTCAGGATTGTGAGATCGATATTTTCCTGTGTCAGGCTTAGCATAGAGTTGCTTGAGATTCTTTCTCTCTTTCCCTCTACCCCTACCGCTCCTCCTACACTGTGTACTTGTTTGTGCTCTCTCTCTCTTTCAAATGAATAAATTTTCTAATTTGTCTTCTTTTTTTTAGATTTTAATTGTTATATAGTTATTTCTTTAGTTCAAATAATGCGCACTTTAACAATCTATTTAAATTGATATCTAAGGAGTCATGAGCTCCAATATTTATTTGTGTATTTACATAATGACAATAGCTAACCTTGGTAAATTCTATAGGAAATGTGGAAAAAGTACATTGTAACATAGATGATGCTTTAGAGAATGGTCGCTGTCTTTAGCACTATTGTTTACAAAATGGCACTCTTTGAATATTCCTAAGGAAAGAGCTGCAGAAATGTTTTATGAAGTCGTATTTTTCAAACTATCTCTGGGGAAAGATTTTTTTTCACTGTGTTGTTCACCAGTATTTCGTAACATAGAATAGAAATTAATTATTAGAAAATGAAATAGAAAACAATGCCATATAAAATGCAGCCCTGATTTTTTGTTAGACTCAATAAGTGTAAAGTCACTCTGACAACATTCTGTAAAAAGAACATCAAAGCATTTGCTATCATTTTCTAAACTTGGGTCATCATGGGTACTGATCTGTGGACCACACTGGGGGTAGGGGAATGTTTCTAGAGTCTCCTCTTCTTGAATTCCCTTCAAAGATGTTGAATTTTACAAGAATATATTACAGAATTTTATTGAAAATTATTTTTTAAGTCAGTTATCATACAGAAAGATAGGCTGATGATGACTATACCAGTCTTGTAAGTTATATCAGAAGAGGTTTTACAATGGAAGCATATGGTTTCTTCCTACCAAATAACAGTGATTGTTTTGATAATGGTAATATCTTTTAGTATAACATGCTTCAAATTCATTTCAAATACTTCTTTTGGAATCCTTATAACATTTATAAGTCTGACAAGATTTTTCATGTTTTATAGAGAAAAAAAAAAAAAAACAGATACAGTGAGGTCTCATGGCTTTCTAAGATTGTAAGTCTCATCATGACCAGCCATTCTCAAATACATGCTTTCTACCTCTTGCTCTCTTCCAGGTTAATATAATCATTAGCACTTGACTTTTATTTTTTATACTTGATTTTGAAATTTGATGTGAGAAAATATTGAGATCAATTAACCAAATTTGAGTTGAGGAAGTATTGAGAGAGACTGTGGAAAGGAATGTTCTTTATGATGCTCCTGTTTATTTATATTGAGGAGGTACGTGCACATTAATGAAAACCACTGTAGGGAAGAATTGAGAGTGTTGGTATTAATGCAACAGGGTTTAGCAATAATAAGTCCTGATAATACTATGATGCTGTGTGCAGTGGATTGACCTTATACTACACTGACATAGGCTTCCGTGTAGAAGCACATCTTCCTGGTTGGAACATTAAATTTAGCTAGCTTTCTCAGAAACAGACCTATTCTTTTTGCTTTTCATCACTAGAAAAGATTCTCAGGGATTTCTATTTTAAGTCCAGTTCTATTTTTAGGCCAAGTTAACACAAGTTAATAGGTTAGCACAACATCCTAGACATTCACCAAGATGATACTTTAATCTTGCATTTTTGTGCTTATAACCAGATCTTAAGATGAAGAATAGAGAGTTGCTGAGGTCTCTAACCTGAACTGGTACTGGTCAACATTGGTGACTTGTTATAACTAGAACTGTAGGTAGTAATTAATGAGTGTATGTGCACGTATGGGTAAGGAATGGATTTGCCCAGAGCTAGGAGACTGGTGCTTGATACACCATGCCCCAAGGACAGCAGATAAAAGATTTTACTTCCAACAAGTAAATGCACCGCAAAGGGGAGTCAACTCTGCAGAGTATTAATTCTTCAATATCATGCGTTTTAATCAGATTCTCACCCTATTGAAGCTAGCCTCAGGAAGTAGGTTTTGAAGACAGAGATGAGATAGAATAAGGAAGAATAAAAAGAAGAGGAATATTTTCTAAACTGCTCAATCTCCAACTTTCCTTTGAACTTCCTTTCCTTAATTTCCCCCAGAGTTCCCCTCTTTAAATTTTAATGACTCCTATGTTCACCATTTATGCAGTAACATACTCTTCCTGTGCTCAGAGGCTAAGTACTTTTTGTAGACCACACAATGATGAAAGATTCTCATATTGTTAGTTATTAGATTCAGCAATACGAAACCTAAATTCAAATTTATAGATTTATTTTTAGAGATATATGAAATACAATAGTAGAATATTTATTTTGCTGTTCAGCGGTATACAAATATCTGCATATGCTGATGCATATGGCATTGCAAGAGCTAATTTTACATATCAGTAGATTCACAATCTACTGATATGTAAAATTAGCTCTTGCAGTATATGTGAATCTTTTGAAGTGTTATCAAAAACCCCAAATCTATCATCAATAATAATTTGGTCTTAGTATTATTATCTTTAATAAAAACTAAATGCCACAAAATGAAAATCTGTATCTGCATATTTATTTTCTCTCACCTCCAGTTGCCTTATTGTAAAATGAAAATAATAGCCAGAGGGGGAATCCATTAATTTTATCTCCCTCCTTCCTTTCCTTCCTTCCTTCCTTCCTTCCTTCCTTCCTTCCTTCCTTCCTTCTTTACTCCCTCCCTTCTTCCTTCCTTCTTTCTTCCTTTTATTCCTTTGTTCTTTTGTTCCTTCCTCTCTCCCTCCCTTCCTTTTATAATTATTAACTTCTTCGTGTAACAACTGGTATTGATATTATTTATATCCACTAAGATTGAGGTGTTAAAAATGTTTTCTTTATAAGTATCACATGAAGACTGTATGTTACAGGGGATCCCTGGGTGGCTCAGCAGTTTAGCGCCTGCCTTTGGCCCAGAGCGTGATCCTGGAGACCCAGAATCGAGTCCCATATCAGGATCCCTGCATGGAGCCTGCTACTCACTCTGTCTGTGTCTCTGCCTCTCTCTCTCTCTCTGTATCTCATGAATAAATAAATAAAATCTTTAAAAAAAAATGTATGTTACAGAGTCAGACTCCACACCCCCAGAGATTATACTTTGATAAGTGTGGATGAAACCTGCAAATTAACAAATTCTCAAGTAATTCTGTTAAATAATGATTCCTAGAGAAAAGATCTGATTAGTGAAATGAGGAGGGAAATAGAATGAAAGAGAAAAGCAAAGAAAGAGCTAAATGTAGTTCTAAATATAACTAAATATAGAACAGTTAGCCCACAATTTTCCAAAACTAGGTTTTAATTCCTAACGAGGACCATGAGATGCTGCAGAATTTTAAGTTGTGACACAAATCATTAGACAAAAATTTAGTCAATATAATGTTATTGCTACTGCATTCAGGTATGACTGAAAATATTTTTAAAAAGGAAAAACATGATTTCGATTAAGATTATTTGAAACAAGAGACTTAATATCTTAGAATGAATCAAGACATGATTTTGAAATGCATATTTTTTAAAAAAATATCATCTATGCAATATATTAAAGTAGGGATATGGTTAGATAAAAATCATCCTTAAAATCTTTTAAGTAATTCATAAAATAAAGTGTGTATACTTATAAAAACCTGAAAGTAATAGCATATGGAATATAATGAGAGCACTTAGGCAAAATATTATTTTACAACCATGATTACATTCCCCTGCAGACCCCATCCCATCATTCTCTTTCTTCCCCCCAACCCCACCCCCAAGCCTGACACTTTTCTTTAAGTAGACATAGTCAAATTTGTTTTCTTTTTTTTTTTTTTTAAGATTTTATTTATTTATTCATGAGACAGAGAGAGAGAGAGAGGCAGAGACACAGGCAGAGTGAGTAGCAGGCTCCATGCAGGGATCCTGATATGGGACTCGATTCTGGGTCTCCAGGATCACACTCTGGGCCAAAGGCAGGCGCTAAACTGCTGATCCACCCAGGGATCCCCTGTAACATACAGTCTTCATGTGATACTTATAAAGAAAACATTTTTAACACCTCAATCTTAGTGGATATAAATAATATCAATACCAGTTGTTACACGAAGAAGTTAATAATTATAAAAGGAAGGGAGGGAGAGAGGAAGGAACAAAAGAACAAAGGAATAAAAGGAAGAAAGAAGGAAGGAAGAAGGGAGGGAGTAAAGAAGGAAGGAAGGAAGGAAGGAAGGAAGGAAGGAAGGAAGGAAGGAAAGGAGGGAGGGAGATAAAATTAATGGATTCCCCCTCTGGCTATTATTTTCATTTTACAATAAGGCAACTGGAGGTGAGAGAAAATAAATATGCAGATACAGATTTTCATTTTGTGGCATTTAGTTTTTTATTAAAGATAATAATACTAAGACCAAATTATTATTCATGGTAGATTTGGGTTTTTTGATAACAAAATTATTTGATTGATAACATGACAGATAAGTCAATTATTTTTAAGACTTGTATAATATCACAGTTTTTTAATGATTCTAAAGACTTTGTAAGATATCAATTATTGTTCAAATCCCATTAGCAAATTAATTAGTATGTAGTTAAAAATCTGCCACAGATATTGTAGAACAAACAAATCAAGTAATTTATGACTACCCACCCATGATAATAAAGGAATTTTCAGCGGGCTCTAGGGAATTGACATATTATTAATTAGTGTTCCTTTAGTTGTTCTTTTACTGTTGAATAATTAATATAGAATGACTCATATTACATCCAATGAACAGAAATTAAATACAATTGGCCTTTGCGCAACACAAGTTTGGACTGCACAGGTCCACTTATATGAAGATTTTTAAAAATAAATACAGTACAAGACTATAAGTGTATTTTCTCATGATTTTCTTAACAGTATTTTCTTTTCTCTAACTTACTTTATTATAAGAACATATAATACAAAGTATGTCTTAATTGTTTATGTTACCAGTAACGTTTCTGGTCAACAGTAGGCTATTAATAGTTGTTTCTATAGGAGTTAAAAAAATACACGGAGACTATCAACTGTGTGAGGGTTACCCTAACTCCCATTGTTCAAGGGTCAATTGTGGTTTTGTATTTCTCCTTCTTTTACTGTTTCTCATACTTCTGTTCTCCTTTTTAATTATAATTGTAATGCATTATTTATTTTATCTTTATTTTTAAATTTTTATCGAAGTATAATCAACATACAATGCTATATCAGTTTCAAGTGTATAAGAGATTTAACTGTAAATGTTTTAATCATAAACTAGATAAAAAATTTTTAGATTGTCTTCTAAATCCTGCCATACCTCTGTGTAAGTTAGAATGATATAAATAACAATTAAAAATATCCCCATTTAGGTTTGTCTTAAAAATGAGTCAGTTATTTTATAAAATGGAAGCCTAGACATCATGAAATTTCAAGGATTCATGGCTTTCAGAAAGCCAGGACCTTTCTATCATCAGCTCTGAAGTTCACTGAGCTAAATGTATTTTAAGGCTTGTTCCTCTCTTGATTGCAAGACAGCTAGCAGCATCTGTCAATGCAATAGGCTTTCTTATTCACTGTGTAACATTACAGATGACCACGAAAAACTTGACCCTCCTTCCATCATGAGATGAAGTCTATGTAATCTCTTCTTGCACCTAGGTGGGCTCCGCGACTAAATGAGCAATAGAATATGGCAGGAATGGTTCTGTGCCTGCTTCCAGGGCCAGACCTTAAAAGACTGGCAGTTTGGACTTCTCTCTTTGAGCTGCTGCTTTTGGAAGCCAATGACCATGTTATGAAAAAGCTTAATCAGCCCTGGAGAGGCCCACATGAAAAGCAATTGAAGATTGCCAGGTAAGCTCCCAGAGGGCAGTCAACACCATCTTATGATTCTTGTAAGTGAACTATCTTGGAAATTAGTCTCCTGTTCCTACTCCAGCTGACCAGCTAACACCACATGGAGTACAGACAAGCCATCCTCACCAGCCTTGTCCAAATTGCAGACAGGTGAATAAAATAAGTGATTGTTGTTTTAATGCCTAAATTTGGGGGGTATTCATAATATAGCAATAGATAATCACAAGAGTCATATTTCTCAAGAGATAGAGAAATATAAGTCCTTGTCTGCAGTGTAATGGGCTAACAGTCCCAGTGCTCATGCCAGAAGTCACTTGGTGATAAATTCCAAAGCTGACTGTCGTTGCCTAAACTAAACCTACTGCCAAAGTGGAGATGAGATCGGTTTTTGCAGATACACCTGCTATATGGAGCAAAGTTAGATTCATGAAGGAAGGAAGAAAAATTGGGGCCAAGAGAACCATCTGTAATGTCCATTGTTATCTATATACTTTCTTTTAGGAAGATAGAAATCTCAGATGCCATTTTTTAAAACAGAGACATTGAAACTTTTATAAATGTCATTAGTCATTAAAGTAAGGAAGGATTAACAGAGCAGATAGTGATTCATGAAAGACCATGTTAACATAGAGGATCTATCATTTGGAAACCTTATTAAAAGAGAATAGATCAGATTAAGGTGATTCAGAAATTCTACTGGCCTCCTCTATTTTGCTTTATTGAAGAGACTATCAAAACAACAAATACTTACTACAATATTAAAAAAAACAACAACGTTCAATAGATCAACTCTCCAGGTAAATAAAAAATCATGCTTTCATGTCTAGGTGAGACAGAAGATGCCCTTAGGCAAAAAAAGCTGAGTCACAAATGAGTTTTGAGAACTTTTGTTCCACAAGGTGGATAACTTGTACTCAGTACATGCTTTCCCAATACTCCAAGGGTAGATTGTAAGCAGTAAGATGGTCTAGTTTCCAAACTAGAACATGAAAGTGACATTCACTTTCTATGTGAACTTAGAAAAAAAAAAAAACATTGGATTTTTTAGCTTTCTTTATTCATTTAGTAATGACTTACTGAGCAATTGTGCTATAAGAGACATGGTACCCTCATCTATAAAATAAAATAAACAAACATTTTTTAAAGATTTTATTTATTTATTCATGAGACACACAGACACACACACACACACACACACAGAGAGACAGAGACAGAGACACAGGCAGAGGAAGAAACAAGCTCCATGCAGGGAGCCTGATGTGGACTCAATCTTGGGACTCCAGGATCACGCCCTGGGCCAAAGGCAAGTGCTAAACAGCTGAGCCACCCGGGGATCCCCTAAACATACATTTTTTAAATTGCTGTGAAGATTATATGAGCTCTTGTTTATTAAAAAAAGTACTTGTAAAAAGTACTTGTTTGATTATAAAACATGTGTTTTAAATTTTTACCTACCTATAGTTGGAGACGACTCAGAAGTAGAAAACCAAGGGCATCTCTAAGACATACAAAATCCCTTAGCTGTTAGCAAATTCAGATTAGCAAAGCAGAAGCGAGTCCACATACCCAGTATCCTATGGAGTGAAATGTGATGTAGTGGAACCACTTCTATACACAACGTGGGAATTTGAAGCAACACAGTTTATCTTTCCATAATTCCTATAGAAAAAGTGTACCGCATATATAGTAGGACAAATTCATCACCTTGACTCTAAGGCAGTGTGAATATTTTAGGTTGTAACAAGAATTTTATTGAATGATGTAGTTTTAAAAAATGGAGTCAACTGAAAATTGGAAATAATTATTGTATCATTTTAACCAACCTTGTAGAAATAACAACTAGGCAGGCCTAATGTCTTTCAAACAATTTTATAGAGGTTTTGTTTTTGAAATCAGTCTCGGCTTTTCTCTAAAGAAGTCAGATCCTGGGACTGGAGGAAAAAATAGGAAGAAGGCTTTACAGTTTAGATGACAGTTGTTTCTTCTTTATTTTGCTCTTCCTTCAATGAAGTTGATAATTTGTCCATGACCCTTCTGTTTATCCACTTATTCATTTCATACCAATTTACGAGCCCTATGCTTGGTGCTCAATAAATTTTGTTAATTAGGAATCAATTTATTTCCTTAGCTTTTTATGGTGGGGGAGGGGATATGATTTTAACTAGATCTCCATGATGGAATTGAGTGAAGTGACTTATAATTACAAATATGCCTCACTGATGCCCAGATTTTAATCTTCCTTGATTTTCCATTAAATTTAATCTGAACAAATACTGTGAATGGAAGTCTCACCTAGCATTAGAGTTGCACATACACAACCCAAACACACATATGTGCATCCTATTTCCATTTATCTTTGCGAAAAAAAGAAAAAATACAGAGATCATTTTATAGGATATGTTATATTCCACTGCATGGTTGCCTGAAACGTCTTTCAAGGTAAATTTATACTTGACAACATCAACCATTTTCTCTCCAACAGAAAAAGAAAGGCTTTGACCTCACAGTGAATCCTTTCTCTCACCATTGCTACAATTTTTCACTCCTGAGTGATTTGGATTGCAACAATAGCGAGTAGCTTTGAAGAGCTGAGGTGGGAGGTAAAAAGTTATTTTACCCAAAATGGAAATCTCCAGCTGTCCTTGTGATAATTGAGAGGCCTACAGTAATAAGTGATTTCAAGGAAAAGAATATCCTAAATGTGAAATGAGAGCTTTGATAGGTTTATTTGTAGTATAAACGAACTGAAGAAAAAACATATATCCTGAACTGACTCTCGGCATACTTTTATAAGGATGAGACTCTCCAGATTTCCTACCGAGGGCTTAGCTAGTGTGACTTGCAAATGAAACAACGACTCCAGAGATCTTTTGCTCACCCAGAGAATTTTGTACACATACGGGTGACCAGGGGTCACCCGAGGGACACCTTCACTGCACCAAGGATGTGTTTTAGATATAGACAATCCAGGTTCAAGTCTCTCGTTATTTCTTATTAGCTGAGCAACTTGAGTGCTATTTGACATTTTTTTAAAAAGATTTTATTTATTTATTCATGAGAGACACACAGAGAGAGAGGCAGAGACACAGGCAGAGGGAGAAGCAGGCTCCATGCACGGAGCCTGATGTGGGACTCAATCCTGGGTCTCCAGGATCAGGCCCTGGGCTGAAGGCCCTAAACCACTGAGCCACCGAGGCTGCCCTAATTTGACATTTTTGAAACTGTTTTCATCCGTAATAAGAAAGTTGGTTGTACTAGTAAACAATTGAGAAATGGCTCTACTCCCAGAAATGTAGATAAAAATGCAAGCAAGGTGGCTCTATCACAAGGCAAAATAAGAAGCCAAATTTTCATGTGAGAGTACTAAATCTGCTGCTTACCTACGATGTCAATCCCATCTTGAGAATTTACTGATTAAAAATTTCGTGTCCTAATGTGTAAAGTTTTGGATTTTGAAAGTACTACTGAGACAGGTTAATGAGATTTTTCATATAAAATGTTTAGACTGTTTTTTTTTTAGCACATTGCTGTCACTTAAGTAACTAATAGTATTTAATTTCACTTAATAAAATGGTCAATTAAAAGGTTAGTTGATGAGGGAAGAATGGATGAAAGAGAAGAAAAAATACACAGACCAGCATTATCAGCATTAAGTCCAAGGATGCCCAGCAGGCCAAGTGACCCATTCTTACTGACAGCTAGATCCCTTTACAGAAGATGATTACATCAGGGCATATGGGTTTGATGTTAGAAATGTGAATATTATAAATAATACCTCTTTATTTTTATTTTGATTTCATTATCTCCAAGCAACCATCTACCATCTGACTTCCCACTGACTTACATACAGAAAACAAAAATTGTGATCTCTCCAGACCCAAATAAATTTCTGATCTGGTTATTAATTTAAGTTTCCACTGAAATGAATCCCCAGATCTTCTGATCTTATACGTTAGTCTTTATACAGTTCAGTAGAAAGAGTCAGCCACTCTAGGCTTTATGGCTTCTGGATATACAAGAAAATTTCTAAATGTTCCAAACAAACATAACTGTAATAAACTAACAGTAAGATACGGCTTCTATTTAGGGATCCTTCCTGGAAAAACATGGTGCTTTTCTAATGCACTGTAAAGCTCTAACACCACCAGCTTGCTTTCCCATGAATATTATTTTAATTAAGTTATATGTATATACATATACACACACACATATATACACATATGTATATACACACATGCATATTCAGTTCAGTTATATAGCAAAAACGGCAAAAAAATTCATTATATTTATAAGAATCATAAAGTTGATCACAGACTGATTAGAAATGAATATCTTATCTCCCATAAGTAGTGGATGCACTGAGGTGTGTACAGGATTACAGGCTATTCCTGGATCACAGATATTACCTCTCAATCTTACACTAGGCAAATTTAGAGATAAAAATGGAGTTTAAGGCAGATATTTAAGATCTTGACAATTTTATAACTTAACAACACAAAATTGCTAATACTTTCGGAAACTATTTGGAGGAGGGCTAGTTTGACTTTTAACTAACTTGATTATATAGAGATATAGAGATATATCGATAGACTTACACTACCTTTAAAATTGATGTTACTTAACAATTGTCCATCCTCAAGGGATTTATTTTTAATAGGTAACAACTCATAATTAGTATAACAATATTGTAGCACATACATGGTTGCTTCCAAATGACTTATGTGTCAATCAAAACAATTTGTTTAGCTAAATATTTTTAATAGTCATCCTGGATACTATTTGTAACACCACTTTGCAGAATTTATAAGTAGGTTTATAAGTAAAGATAAGCTTCTAACAAGCTCTCATTTAAATTTTTATAAATTTGGAATTGTTAAATCTGAAATGGATCAAGTTTAAATATAGCATCTCAAGTGAAAAGAGTACTAGTCACAGAGGAAGAAGTTAATACCTGAGAATATTGCTGCAGAATTATTGTAAGATTGCAGTTTTAGCAATGCACTTATAAATAATGTATTAGAAATACTAATTCAGAGCCTCTGTAATAAATTTCCTCTACACTGAGATACATATAATGTATAAATTCTTATTTATGGTAATTAAAAAGGTTAGAATTGGTTCAATCTTCAGAATGTTAAGTAGAAATAATACATATTATGTAAATAAAATATAAAACTCATTCAAAGTACAGGAATGTGCAAATTGTTTTCAAATATATTTAAGAATATTGAAAGAATATTCATAATTGGTACATGTTAAATTAATGGTGTATCATTCTTATTTACTAAATGATTCTCAAGTTAAACCTTTTTAAAGTAATATTTTATGAATCTTCCGTTTATAGAACTTGGTACACGGAGTCAAAATGCTGTCTTCTTTTAAATTTGTCTTTAATTCTGACAGCCTCTTTAATTTGGCTTAATATACAAAATATGAATTTATGGGCATATAAAACTTCATATATCTTTAAATGAATAGATTTAAATCTTCACTAAGAAAGGTTTAATCTTTTACAAGAAAGTGATGGCCTATATTTAAAATATTTAATTATAATATTTCTTTTAAAATAATTGGTATCTTAGAATTTCAAAAAAATTCTGACATGCAATTTGTCATTGATAATAACCCTGGAAGATGCGGAACAGATGTTATTATTCCTATTTTAAATTTCAGAACAAGTGAAACTCTGAAAGACTTTGTAGCTTATCCAAGGTAATTTAGCTAATGTTCAGGGAAACTACTAACAATTTGACTCTTATTCTGGTCTTTTTGTTTTCCTTTTTTTTTTTTTAAGATTTTATTTATTTATTTGAGATAAAGAGAGAGAGAGAGAGAATGCATAGGAGAGAGCATGAGACAGGGCAGAGGCAGGGGGAGAGGGAGTAGCAGACTCTGGTTGAGTGGGAATCTGATGCTGGGCTCCATCCCAGGACCCTGAGGTCACGTCCTGAGTGGAAGGCAGATGCTCAACTTACTGAGCCACCCATGAGCCCCTCTGGTGCTTTCCCTTAAACATGAATGAATTGGGGCAGCCTGGGTGGCTCAGTGGTTTAGCACCACCTCCAGTCCCAGGGCATGACCTAGGATCGAGTCCCATGTCGGGCTCCCTACGTGGGCCTGCTTCTCTCTCTGTCTGTGTCTCTGCCTCTCTCTCTCTCTCTAGAGTGTCTCTATGAATAAATAAATAAAATCTTAAAAAAAAAAGACCTGAACAAATCATGTGAAATGGTGATATAATCCAATAAAAAATGATGATTACTATTACATAATATAAAGAATCTTTCAAGTACACATTTTTACTATTTTGATTGAAAAAGGATAAAATTTTACATATACACACAGAAATATGTTGTCAGTTGAAATTTAAAAAGACTACCATGCACACCTAATTGTAACTGTATATATGCTGCAATCTGGGTGTTGTTTTAACATTTGGAACAGGATTCGGAAGAGAACTGGTTTTTATGTCATTTTTACATCAGTTGAAACTGAAGAAAGGCAGTTATTAAAGATTTTAACGGGATGCCGTCTTTTTAGTTTTCCTACATTAGTTGTTGTAAGGATAAATTCAAATGACTATTTTTCTAATTATTGTTCATAATATCCTTCCACATAAACAAATAATTAGTGTTTTGTTTCTGGAATCATGTTTATGAATGCTGGCAGTGGAGACAATTCCCCCCTTCTTATAAAAGCAGAGGAAGCTCCCGTGGCTCCTGAAAACCCAGACTGTGCTCTAAAACAACTGCCACAACCAGACTAACCCCAGTGGTTAGGTACAAATCTTCAGAATTGTTTCTAGTCTAGACACAACTCATTAAAAAGGTTTTGCACCTCCTCAATTGTAAACACAACAGGAGAAAGAATCAAGAAAATGATAATTCTCTGAGTCTTAAAATAATTACACAGAAAATTAGTTTCATCCCTCTGGCCTACTTAAAAAAAAAAAAAAAAAGAAAAAGAAATGGAGATGAGGAGGTAATCTAGCCCATTCCCTTTCTTAGCTACGTGGATAATACAAAACATTTAAATAATAACACTATGCCCTGGCAAAAAAAAATCATATATCATTCTTCACTGATTAAGAAGTGAATAAAATTATGTGCAGAGCAGCTTTTACAGATTGCAATGAGAACTTTCTCACTCAATCACACAGAGGTGATTTCCTTCCTACGCTTCCCAAACAAGATTTTCTTTTGTAGAGTTGATAAATCTCTTTCCATCAACTTAAACTAAAGTTCTATCCCCAAAACTGGCCTTGCAAATCAAAATTCAAAGATGACACGGATAAGATGTGACAAAGGGGTTCCTGAAGATCAGCTTAAGAGTAGCGTTAGAAGGCAAAGCGGGTAGAGTTGACTTAACTGTTTGCAAGTTCCAAGTTTCCTTTTTAAAATTATAATGAGTTATTCAGTTCAGTAACATCTGGCACTGAATACATTTTCAAAAAATTTGCTGAAAGACTGAGAAATGAAATTTTACCTTTTAGCTACAGTTAAACAAGAGGCACCTAGCTGCCCTTCTATTTCATCCTCTTTTACAAAAGTGAAAAGAAAAAGTGATTAAGCCCATGGGCTTTAGTATCAGAAAGAATTGAGTTCAAGCCCTGGTTTTATCTTATTACCTGGATAATTTGGGGTAAGTTAGCCTAAGTCTTTTTCCTCCCTCTTTTCCTTCCTTCCTTCCTTCCTTCCTTCCTTCCTTCCTTCCTTCCTTCCTTCCTTCCTTCCCCCACCCTCTCCTTCCTTCCTTCCTTCCTTCCTTCCTTCCTTCCTTCCTTCCTTCCTTCCCTCCCTCCCTCCCTCTCTCCTTCCTTCCTTCCTTCCTTCCTTCCTTCCTTCCCCCACCCTCTCCCTCCCTCCTGTCCCTCTCCTCCTTCTTCTCTCCCTCCCTCCTTCCTCCTCATTTTCTTCATCCTCCTCCTCTTTCCTTCTGCTCCTTCTTCTTTGCGGACAAAATCATGAGCACAATGTATTTAATTGAAAACTTCTACAAGTTTCTAAAGGAAATCATCAACTTCTAGCCTACCATTCCCAATAGCAGAATCCTGCTCCTGAAAAGCAAGCAGTCTGAGCTCTTTATTCTCTATGTACTTGGGTTTCCTTTAAGAATGTATTTTTAAAAATAAACTAGTTTTAGAACACTTTTAGGCTTACAGAAAAGTTGAAAAAGATAGTAACAGCAAATTCTTATATATTCCTCACCTAGTTTCCCTTGCTGGCAACATCTTTTATTGGTATGTCATATTTTTTATACTTTATGATTGCTTAATGTCCTTTCTGTATTCCAGGCTTTCATCCAGAATATCACATTCCATTTAGTCATAGATTGTTGTGGGCTCCTCTGGGCTGTACCGGTTCCAGAGACTTTTCTTGTTTCTGATGCTCTTGACCACTCTGAGTACTGGTTTGATACTTTGCAGGATACACCTCAACTGGAATTTTTATGATGTTTTTCATGATGAGACTGGAATATGGGTTTTGGGGAGGAAGACCACAGAAGTAAAGTGCCATTTTCATCACATCATATCAAAAATGCATGCTATCAACCTGATTTGCAAATGTTGATGTTGACCTGGACCATCTGGCTAGTGTCTGTCAATTTCTTCACCGAAAGTTACTCCTCACTTAACCCCCATTCCAAATTGAACTCTTTGGAAGGAGGCCATTATTCCCAGCACACACTTATGTGTGGGGAGCTACACTTCATCTCTTGAGGGAGATGTATCTACATCAACTATTGGAATTTTCTTTACAACTTTCTCTTTTTTAAAAATATTTTATTTATCTATTCATGAGAGACACAGAGAGAGAGGCAGAGACACAGGCAGAGGGAGAAGCAGGCTTCATGCAGGGAGCCTGATGCTGGACTTGATCCCAGGACTCCAGGATCACGCCTTGAGCCGAAGGCAGACACTCAACTGCTGAGCTACCCAGGCATCCCACAGATTTCTTCTTTCCCATGTATTTGTACGTTCAAGTATTTATTTGTATCAGAATAACTTCTAGACATTTATTTTATGTTTTGTGGTATAATGTGTTCGTACTTGATTGATTTTGTCCCAAATATTCCAACTGTGGGCATTGGAACATCCTTCATAGAAGTCATGCTCTTTTGACATATCTTCATCATTGTGGACAGTGTTGCTGTCTCCTTTGTTTTATTTTTGAGTCATTTCTATTTTCTGACACTAGAAGATGATGCTCTAGGATCATCTTACAAATTTCCTCTCCCAATCTTAAAATCGGCCATTTTTTAAAGAAGATCTAGGTGTTTTCATTGGAAAATAGTGTTAGCAACCCAGATTTGTGAGTTAGATGTGGTCTTTGTTACTGTACTATTAGTGTTTCTAGGTTCTTTCAGGTGACAAAGCAAGAAATATATATGTGGACTAATCTGTGTATGTACTTATATCTAAACATATATACATGTAACCAACCATCTATATCTATATCCAGCTAAACATGAGTTCATACTGCTATCTCCAGCTTTAATTCATTAAAAAAATGGATCATTATAGCCTATTCCCCTTGCTTATCTTTAAACTCATAGTCAGAGAGAAACCTAGTTCAATGCTTGTCATTCATTTACTTACTGTTCAATTCTAGTGCAATTGTATGATAGTATTAGAATTGCTCACGTGTGCCATGGTGAGAAAGAATTATCATTTAGAATACACTGCTTGTGTACAGCTTCTTTCACCTGTAAGCTTCCATACTCCACTCATTACCAAAGTTATTTAGGTAAACATTTCTGCCTTCTCCATTTTAGAAAGGCTGTTTCATACATGGTAATATAGTTAGATTTTTCTGTCACATTCTACATCTCAACATCCTGAAGTTTTTTTTTTTTTAATTTGCATATATGAAGTTTCACTCTTATTATTATCGTAATGTAAAGGTCTCTGTATTTTAACAAATTTATAAAACCATGCTTCCAAAATAACAGAATCTCATGGAATAAAGTCACAGACCTAAAAAACGTATGCGCTTCATTTATTCAATCTTTCCTTTCCTCCCCAAACTCCTAGTAACCACGAGTCTTTTTACCATGAACTAGAGCTTTGCTGTTTCCAGAATGTCATATATTTGAAACAGAGTCGATAGCCTTTTCACCTGGCTCCTTTTACTGGTCTGTATGCATTTAACATTCATGAGTGTGTTTTTATAGCTTGATATCTTATTTTGTAATCACCGAATACTATTCCATTGTACAAATTTATTATTTCTGTTTATCCATTCATCTATTTAAAGGCATCATAGTTACTTCCAGGTTTGATGATTATGAATAAGGTTACGATAAACATTTATGTGAAGTTTTTGTGTGTGGACTTTTTTTTTTAAGATTTTATTTATTCACTCATGATAGACATAGAGAGAGAGAGAGAGAGAGAAAGAGAGAGAGGCAGAGACACAGGCAGAGGGAGAAGCAGGCTCCATGCAGGGAGCCCGACGGGACTCGATCCTGGCTCTCCAGGATGGGGCCCTGGGCCGAAGGCAGGCACTAAACCGCTGAGCCACCCAGGGATCCCCTGGACATAAGTTTTCAGGTAAGTTTTGTGAATACTCCAGAGTGTGTTTCCTGGATCGTATGGTAAGACTATGTTTAGCTTTGTAATAAACTGCCAAACTGTTTCCAAAGTGGCTATAACATTTTGCATTCCCATTAACAATAAGTAAGAGTTTCCAATACTCTGCATCCTTCCCTACTTACTGGTACTGCCAGATTTTTGGATTAAAGCATTCTAAAAGCTGTAAAAGAGTATTATATTGTTGTTTTAGTTTGAAAATTTCCTAACAAAAAAAAAGAAAATTTCCTAACAACATCCAATGTTAAGAGGCTTTTCACATGCTTATTAGCTATATATATATTTATATAGCTTCTTTGATGAAGTCACTGTTCAGATCTTTTGTCCATTTTTAACTTGGGTCGTGTATTGTTGTTTTGGTAGCTGTTTGTATATTTTGGATATAGTCTTTTATCACACATGTGTTTTGCAAATATTTTCTATTATCTGTTCCTTGGATTTCCATTCTCATATATATAAGAGAAGGACTTTTTAATTTTAATGTCGTTGAATTTATTATTATTCTTTCATTGATCATACTTTTGATGTTCTATCTAAAATCTCATTGCCAAACCAAAGATCATCTAGATATTTCATTTCTTCTTCTGGAAGTTTCATAGATTTTCCTTTCACATTTTCATCTATGATTCATCATCAGTTACTCTTGTGAAAGATATAAGGTCTATATCTGGGTTTATTTTTCTGCATATATATCAGCACCATTCGTTGAAAAGCCCATTTCTTCTCCACTGAATTGCCTTGGCTTTTTTGTAAAAGATCATTTACTATATTTATGTAGGTCTTCTGGATTCTGTTCTGTGCTTATATTCTTGCACCAATTCTATACTCTTTTATATTACCTTTATAGTAAAGCTTATGTGACTTTTTATTTATTTATTTATTTATTTATTTATTTATTTATTTATTTATTTATTTTTAAAGATTTATTTAGTTATTCATGAGAGACACAGAGAGGCAGAGACATAGGCAGAGGGAGAAGCAGGCTCCCTATGGGGAGCCTGATGTGGGACTCGATCCCCGGACCCCGGGATCACAACCTGAGCCAAAGGCAGATGCTCAACTGCTGAGCCACCCAGGTGTCCCTATGTGATTTCTTTATAATAAAAAAAACCTTTATAATAAAGGTTGCGTGATTTCTCCAAATTGATTTCTCGTTTAGTCTTGTGTATTTATTCTAGGTCTTTCATCTGTATACCTTATAATTAGTTTTAGGGTATGCATAGCTTGTTGGGATTTTACTGGAATTGCATTAAATCTATCCATCAAATTGAGAAAACTTGACATTTTAGTAACACTGAATTTCTAGGAACTGCATGTAAGTCTTATAGATATTTTGTTAGATTTATACCTAAATTCTTATTTTTTTAAAGAGGAGTCTGTTATAAATTAAATTTTTTAAATTTCAAAATTTCACATTTCTAGCTCTTCATTGCTGATATATAGGAAATTGAATTTTGTATATTAATCATATATCCTGTGTCTTTATAGTAGCTTATTCTAGGAAGTTTTATTTATTTTTGTGGATTCTTTGGGATTTTCTACATAGAAGTCACATCATCTGTAAACAAAGATAACTTAATTTCCTCCTTCCCAATATATATACCTTTATTTCTTATTCTTTATTTTTCTTGCTTATTGTACTAGCTAAGAATTCTGATATGTTGCTCCATATGATTGACAAGAAAGGATATTATTGACTTTACCTGACTTTAAGGTGAAAAAAATTCAGTTTCTCACCACTAATTCTATAGTCAGCTGTAGTTTTTCTGTAGATGTGCTGTATCAAGTTAAGAAAGCTCCCCTCCAATCCTTGTTTATTGATGTTTTTATCCTGAATGAGTGTTGGATTTTGTCAAATGTTTTTTCTAAAGTATTTGATACAATTATATGATTTTTCTTCCTTGGCCTTTTTATACATGGTGGTAGCCTCATAAGAAGACTTAAAAATGTATCTTCTGTTTCTATTTTCTGGAAGGTATTTTATGTGTAGAATCTTGTATGTGTATTTCACAATGTTTATTCTTTCACTTTAATTGACAGAGCCTTGAGGCGATCTTTTCTGACTCTTCTTGTGGATCTAACCACCTGGTGTGGTTCCTGGAGACAAAACTAACGGAAAAATGCCCCTTTAACATCAACCACACACACAAAAGACTGAAGCCTCTGTTTTTTTGTTTTTTTTGTTTTGTTTTGTTTTTTTCTGTCAAATTAGTCCACTCAAGTGTTTCTATCAGTTTACAGTTCCAGTGTCTCTGGTCCAGATAAGCAGCATTCATCTGTGACTCTCTGGAATCACCTGCCTCTACATTTTAGAGTGAGAGTTGGCCCTGAGATTTCATTTATTTCATGGATTCTGCAAAAGTAATTAATTGCCAATTTTTCTCAACTTTTTATTTTTTCCCTTTTTTAAAAATTATTTATTTGAAAGAGAAAGACTGGGGGGTGGGTAGTTGGAGGGGCAAGGGAGAGTGAGAGAAATTCTCAAGCAGACTCCACGCTGAGCATGGAGCCTAATACAGAGCTCAATCTCATGACCCCGAGATTAAGACCTGAGCTGAAACCGGAATTCAGATGGTTAACCGACTGCGTCACCCAGGTGCCCCTCAGCTTTTTCTTAATGTAAGAATGGGAGTGATGACTTTCAAGGTCTATATATGTTGGAGCTGAAATTGGAAGAAAACAGTATGATTTAAAATAGAAATGTTCTGGTTTTTCTTTTAGAAAATTATCTGCAAAATTTTTCCAATAGAAGATGAGTTTCAAGATGTTGCCCAAACACACACACACCCAATCACATCTCCCATTTTTCAAATATATTTATATTGTAAATTTTATCTATATCAATATTAAATACTGAGTATATTATTAAACAGGTTGTTTATGACTGAACCATATATAACATAACAATTTTACAAGAACTTATGTTACTTTTGTTATTATTTTCCTTGACTTTAATAATTGCCTTAGTTTTCTTGCTAAATTTTAAAAGTAAAGAAATATAAATTAGGAAAGAAAAAGAAGAAAGGAAGGTAAAAAGAACAGAAATAAAGAAAAAGGAGAGAGAAAAAGGAAGAAACCTAATAAAGTTTCTCTCAATGTAGTTATGACATTACTTTTCTTTTCTCAAATCCCAATTTTTTCCTATATAACATACCAGAACCCATTATTCCTTTTTCTGTATTTTCAATCAAAATATGGAATCTATTCCATTCCTGGGAATCCTGATGACATTCTATTTCTTTTTCTGTACATGATCTGTTTATTCCCTGGAAGCTTTTTGGATCTTATTCTTCTCTTTAATGTCTAAAACATCAATGTTAAAATCAGAGAAAAAACTACCACATGAAGCTATTTTGGGGATTAAAGAAAATAATAGATGAGAATGCCATAATGTAATGACTGCCCAATCTTGCACATTAAGTTAATACTCATGACAATACGAGTGATAATGTTAATGTTGCTTATTTTAATTACATATCATGAGATTTCATCCTTTTATACATTTAAGAGTAATACTGCTCACTTCTCACTTCTATGAGCAATTATAGATACCCTTGAGGTCAACAGGATTTTCATTGTTTAGACTAAAGAAAATAAATCCCTTTATAAGCATAGTATGTCGAAAGCAAACATAAGCTCTGGTAACAGACAAGGTTCCCAATACTAGTGCAACCATAATTTAGGATGTGATGTCAAGAAAGATATGAAAACTAATTTTAATAAGAAATCCCCAGACTCATTGTTAGTGCAGGTTTACATAAAATAATGATTGTTAAGAAATTGAGCCAGGCCAGTGACACAGCAGGTTTTCAAAGATGTTAATTTCCTCTTAAATTTTATTTCTATATTTATTTCCTTTAATTTATGGGACCCATTCTACCATCCAAAAGAATGCATTTGATTTTGTATACTCTGTATGAAGAAGATTATAATCCAATAAAAGCTTACCAGAATATTAATAAGGCTGGATAGCCATAGAGTTAGGAAGCCTAAAACGGTGTCATCAGAAATGACAAAAGTATCTATTCAAACTTAATAATGCCAGCTTATCACCAACTAATACAACCATCAATTATTAAAATGTGTTTGAAAAGTTAGAAGTTTCATTCCAGTTGCAGAAAACTGAAATAAATGTTTGGAAGCAACAAAGTTTAACAAAGTATAAAGTATATTTATATTTATAATAGACCTATCTAGATTATGAGCATCATTTCAGTGTAGTGTCAAGTAACACTTTTTTTTATACAAAGATATTCAACCTTTGGAAAAGTTGTCAAAGAAGGATTTCAAGCCCAGCCGGAGTAGTGGTTTGACAATTTTATAATGCATAATATTACTTGGAGTGCCAATTTAAATTCAGATTTCTGGGCTTCACCCTTTTAAGAGTGTGATTTTATGGGTGATTTTGAGATGTGCTGCTGATGGAAGGTTGATACAAAAGCATTTGAGAAATTCTGGTCTAGGGGTATGACATGATGAGTTCTAAGGTTTATTCCAAACTTTGTATGCCATGAATTTAATAAGATAAATGTCTCTTACAGAGATGTGATTCAGTTTGGGCTTCAAATGATGAGTATAATTTCACAGTGAATCTCAATATTGTACAAAATTACATTGCCCTGACTCACATTATATAAATCAGAGGGCAGATAAAACTTAAACTGCTACTAACTTTTTAAAATATTAGCAATCCCATAGTAGGAGAAAAACAAATTGACCTAATGACAGTATCTTTTCAGTTACCATGCCTTAACCATAATGAAGCAGAAATCAGATGACATTTATTGGTTCTGAGACAATATAAAAATGGTACTTAATGTCACCTACATTAATAAACGCTGACATGATTCTAACATTGCTAAGAAAACTGCAATATTTATTTCAGAATAGACTTGCTTCTTGCAGTAAGAAAAACTAAATATATTTTAACAAAAGTATAAATTATTTGAGAAACTGATACAAATTCAGCACTGTCCTTTTGAAAATTAAATATATTTTCAGTCCAATTGGTTGGAATGAATAACAATATTTTTTTCCCACAAAAATCTGTTACTTATTAGGACTACATAATAGGTGGAAGCATGAGAATCTCACAATTCTATGATTTTCATCCTGGGAATATAACTTTAAAAAAAAATTTAAATGACGTTTTCCTGAATGCATTTAAAATAAGTAGAACAAGGGTTTTACGTGCAATTCCAGTATTTTAGAACATGTAGTGGTAAATCATACCTATTAAATATTTAAAACATTACTACTTAAATATCTTTGCAGGTGTTATATAACTAATCTCCCCTTCATCTCTCATTCTATTATCTTTAAACAGTCATCACCAAGAAGTAAAATCAGCAAGAATATGGCAAGGCGTGGATACTTTTGATACTAAAACAGGCTTCATGCAGAAATTTTGTTATAGTAGTGAATATTTGAGATTTAAAATTGCATGATTTCCAAGAAAATTAAAGAAATAAATGAAATAAAAATCTGTTTGTTTTAAGATACGGTCCCTTTTATACCCCATATTAGAAAATGGTGGAATCTTAATTTATAAGCAACTGTTAGACAATGTATTGGCCAACCAGTTGAAGGGACTCTAAATTAGCAGGAGTACAGTTGCTTCACATTACAAATATCCTAGTAGACACAGAAAATCATTTCATTCCCAATAGCAGGCACCCATACAAATGAAAATCATTTAACTTGAGACTTTTGCATTTTCTTCATGTAAGAACAATCTTGTCAACCACACTTTTTTTTTTTTTCTTCCATATTGCTATGAAATCAACACTCCTCCAAAGACCAGTGAAGAAGAGAAAGTTTATTTCGGGAACCACTATGATACCATCAAGAATGGGGACAGTTCCGGGATTGGATTTTTCCTTTGTGTCTGAAATCAGCAGTTCTGAGTAAATTTTTTTTAATAAAATGAAGGTTACAAACAGCAAAATAGCATATAGACTTGTTCAATGCTCAAAATACAGGAGAAGATCCTACTAAGAGAAAGAGGTTCTGGTTGACTCTGAAATTTTGCCCTTTTTTTTTCTTTTTCTTCTTTTTTCCATTTTTTTTTCTTTTTCTGAAATTTTGCCTTTTGTTAAGACTCGTCCAATATTTTCTTTTTCTGTAACCAACATAGACAATGGATCATATCAGTTCCCCAACTAATGGCTTCAAAGGAAGAGTTTAAAGTTCCATGTAGAGCATCTGTTAGATTTGGTTCTCCTTCATATTGGTTAATTTCTCCTTCACACTTTTAACTTTCCTGTTTCCCTATGCTTCTTTTTTCTTTATTGATAAATTCATTAGTACTATTTTCCAGTTTAGGAATACACACTTTAACTATGTGTAGACTAGTTGTTACTCCAGCAATTGAGCATACTTTTAATAATTGTTTATGTATTCTTTCCAATTACTGGCTATTTTTTATGTCGGGTCTTTTTTTTTTTTTTGAGATTTAGATTTAGATTTGTTTATTTATTTATATTTATTTATTTATTATTATTATTTTTAATAAATTTATTTTTTATTGGTGTTCAATTTACCAACATACAGAATAACACCCAGTGCTCATCCTCATCGGGTCTTGATACATGCTTCTTTATTTTGTTTCATTACTTCTTATGTGTCATTCCAAATGTACACTATTATCTCCTCAAACATATTGGGGACTTCAAACGTATTGAGCTTTTTTTAACTTTTAAGTTATTGTGGCTCTTGTTTATATACCACTATGATTTATAGTGGGAATTAGAGATAAAATGAAAATGCCTAGAAAAAGACAACTTGTCTAAATAATGGCTGGTGGATGAAACTGGGTACTAGTTTCTTTTATTCAAAACTTCTGAGAGTACATGAGCTCTAGGGTGAAAAGTGAGAAGAATAATCTACAGAAGAAAAAAAATCTTTGTTTGTTTTTAAGGCTTTACAAAGCGTGAAGGGGTCACTTCCCCATGAGCATTTAACAATCCTGAACACATATGTGCCTGCAAATAGAGATCAAACCACATGAGGAAAAAACTGGTAGAACTGTAGGGAGAAACAGATGAATCCACTATCATACCTAGAGACATGAACACTTTTATCAGAAATGGACATTTTCAGCTGGCAGAAAAGTAGTGAAGACATAGCTGAATTCAATAACACCATGAATTAATTAGATATAATGGACACTTCTATAGATTACCTTACCCAGCAAGAGTGGAATAAACATTCTTCCCAAACTCCCATGACACCACCCATGACTTCACAAGAGAGACTACTTTCTTGTTAACACTCCTTAACAAATTTAAAAGAATAGCAATCATCCAATGTCTGCTTTCAGACTACAATGGAATTTAACTAGAGATGAATAAGAGAAAAATACCTGGAAAAATACCAGAATACATGGAAATTAAATAACACACTACTACATGAGATAGGGGTTAAAGAGGAAACCTCAAGAGATATTTAAAATATGTTTAAGTAGATGAAAATTAAAAAGAGAATTTATTAAAATTTGTGGAGGTACAGCAAAAGTAGTGCTTAGAGGGGAATTTATTACACTGGAGTCATATATTTAAAAAGAAGAAAGATCTAAAATCTGTTACTTACGTTTCCACCATAGAAAAATGGAAAAAAAATAGCAAATTAAAAACAAAGTAATGGAAGAAAAAACGAAATTAGAGGAGATATTAATGAAATTGAACACAGCAAATCAACAGAGAAAACTAACATAATCAGAAGCTGGCTGGTTCTTTGAAAAGATCAATACAATTGATATGCCTCTTGCCAAGGTAACTAAGATAAAAAGAGAGAAGACACAAATTACTAATATCAGAAATGAAAGAGGGGACATCATCACAGATCACATGGACATTAAAAGGATAATAAAAGAATATTATGAATACCTTTATGTTCACAAGTTGGATAACTTAGATTAGATGGATCTACTCTTTGAAAAATCCAAGCTGCCAAAACTCACATGAAAAATAGACAATCTGCATAGGCTACTATCTAATGAAGAAATTGAATTTGGGTAGTTCTAAGGGCAAGAAAAATAACATTAAATGAGATTTGAGTTGTTACCGCAAGCATAGACATTGAAGGGATTTAGACTCCATCTTGTTCTTCTTTTACAAATGAATTTTATTTATTTTATTTTTAGTATTTTTTGTAGTGTATTTCAACCTACCTTTATTTTTTTTTTAAGATTTATTTATTTATTCATGAGAGACACAGTGAGAGAGAGAGGGAGAGAGAGAGAGAGAGAGGCAGAGACACAGGCAGAGGGAGAAGCAGGCTCTTCACAGGAGCCCGATGCAGGACTCAATCCCAGATTCTGGGATCATGACCTGAGCCTAAGGCAGCTGCCCAACTGCTGAGCCAGGCATCCTGGATTTTATTTTTTTTTAGATTGACTTTAATTTTACAGAAATATTGGGTGGAAAACAGAGAGTTTCCATATACCCCCCCACACACATGCATAATACCCCACTATCAACATCCTGCACTAGAGTGGTGTTTTTGTTACAACTGATGAATCTACATTTACAAATCATTTATCACCTCAAATCTATAGTTTATATTAAAGTTCACTCTTAGTGTTGTACCTTCTGTGGATTTGGACAAATATATAGGATATATATCCACCAATATACTCTCATACAGAGTATTTTCAAAAATTCCTGTATCCCATCAATTTACCTGTCCTCCCCACTAACCCCTGAAAACTAGTGATCTTTTTTGTTTGTTTGTTTCCACAGTTTTGACTTTTCCAGAATGTCATATGGCTGGAATTACACATTATGTAGTCTTTATTTTTAAGTTTTTATTATTATTATTATTATTATTATTTATTATTCATAAGAGACACAGAGAGAGAGAGAGAGAGGTAGAGACATAGGAGCCTGATGCAGAACTTGATCCCAGGACCCCGGGATCATGACCTGAGCAGAAGGCAGACGCTAAACCATTGATCCACCCAGGTGTCCCTACAGTATAGAGTCTTTTAAGATTATCTTCTTTACCTTAGTAAAATACATTTAAGTTTCTTTCATGTCTTTTCATGGTCTGACAATCCATTTCTTTTAAGTTTTGAATAATATTCCACTGCACAGATATACTACAGTTTATTTATCCACTATCTACATAAGAACACTTAGATTGCTTGCAAGTTTGAGTGATTATCTGCTATAAACAACTATGTGTGAGTCTTTGCGTGAACATAATTTTTAGCTCATTTTCCAACTACAAAGGAATGTTATTATTGACTGTATGGTAGGAGTGTTTAGTTCTGTAAGAAACTATTGAATTGTGTTTCAAAGTGGCTATACCATTCTGCATTTCTACCAGCAATAAATGAAGAGTTTCTATTGCTCCATATCCACAACAGCATTTGGTGCTCTCATTGTTTTCAGATTTTGACCATTCTAATAGGTGTATATTGGTATAGACCATTCTATAGGTGTATTATTGCTTAATTTGCAATTCTCTAATGACATATTACAAGCGTGTTTTCATATAGCTATTTACCAAAGGTATATCTTCTTTGGCGATGTATCCATTCAGGTCATTTGTTCATTTTTTTAAATCATATTGCATTTTTATTTTTAAATTGGTAGCTTTGATGAGTTCTTTGTATATTTTGGATAACAGTTCTTTATCACATATGTATTTGCAAATATTTTCTCCTGGCCCGTAACTTGTCTTCCTAGTCTCTTGACATTGTCTTTCTCAGAGCAGACATTTTTAATTTTAATGAAGTCTAGACTATAAATTATTTATTTCATGGACTGTGCTTTTGGTGTTGTGGCTCCATATTTTTTAACGAGGGTTACTCATCCCAGAATCAACTGGAAAGCTGAAGCAATATGGTTTAAATTCTTGTTATAAAGTGACCTTTCATGTGGGAAAAGGAGAACTAAAGAGGCTTCAAAAGAAATCATAATCATAATTATAGTAAATGTTTTTAGTACATATTAAGTTTCTAGAAAACATCTAAGATCTATATTTTAATATTTAATCCTCAACTCAACATAATCATACAGACATGGATGGTACCATAACACCATAATCATTTTATAAGTTAGGAATGTGAAACACAGAAAGATTAATAGCACTCTCAAGGTCATGCAGCTGGCTGATGTTAAAGCCAGCATTGCAACACAGGAAGATCCATGATTCCAACCCAGCCAAGGTTCTAAACCACCCACATATTTATTCACTGCACAAGAAGTTTCCTAGAGAACAATAGCAAGTGTTTGGGCTCATGAGATGGGGATATGATTATAAACGCAGCAAGAAATGATTTCGGTAGCTTCAGGAAATGAAGCCGAAGTCTTCAGTTTCTCATTTAGAACCCAAGTTCCTTGGAGCTTCTCTCTTCTCATACCTTCTTATCATTTAATTATTAGCAGCCTTGGTTAATCATTAATTATGCACCATCAATTATGCTTACATTATCGTTTCAAATAGATACAATATCTGATTGATTTGACTAAAATAACCCCCTTGTTGAATTGTCAATTTGCATAAATTCCCATGCATGAGGTGTTGCACAGTGATTCATTAGTCACGGAGAACAGCAGCCACAACCTGAGCAATGGGAGGCTCAGTCTCCCAAATTATTGCCATTTTCATCAGGAAAGGAATTCCATTAAAACTGACTTTCCTCAGTTTGGAGCTGTGATGAGGAGTTTGCAAGTTTAAGATACCATAGGCTTTTTGGGCAGACACTAAAAGGAGCATATACTCATGACCACTGGCAAGACATCTGTCCTGCAAGTAATTGAAACTCTCTCCTGTGCTGGTCCAGTGCTCTAATGGCAAAGCAATGGATTTCCATGCTGGTGCTCTCATTACAGAGATGGCCATCTGAATGTGATCCCCAAGTCCAGGGAGCTGAATGATTCACTTCCCTCACTGACTGGAAGAGAGGTTTTGGTTGAAGGTGAGTGAGGTGAACTAGCAAATTTACTTGTTTATTTTTCTTTGCTTCTTTAATAACAACATAACATCTATAAGTGCCTAATATGTGTTAGGCATGCATCAAGAATCATGCATAACTTGTTCACATTAAATACAATAACTCTATGAGGTTTATAAGGTTTAGAGATCACTAATTTAGCAAAGAAAGCTGCCATAGATCCTAAATCTAATGGGCTCAGATTTCTTCTGTATTACATCCCAGTGCCTGTGAGCAACTGTTTAACTAGCACCTAGGAGAACCTAGAAGTATTGTTATTCATATTAAGAGGCACATATTTCTTAAAACATATTAAGGTATAGTCTTCCATGTCCAGTGGGACTTTATTACTTAAGCCACTATCGATTCAAAGTTGGTTTTAGGAAAACGTGATTAGGGATTTTTTTTCTGGATTTCTTTCTGTTACACTTTAATAACAATGTATATTATATTTTTATGGCTCTACAGTTACCAAAAAACTGCAAAGCTCTAGTGAATAACATTGTCTTTATGACCTTCTTGGAATCTAGGGTAGCATTTCAATCCTCATAGATTTGAAAATTCAGAAATTTACTTGTCCCCAATTATAAAAGTCATTTTAAAAAGGACTTAAAGACCTCTAATTCTGAAGTCTCTCCTCTTTCTTCTACACTTTATTGCTTTGATTTTTTTTTCTCTTTTTTCTTTAACTTTAGGTGATCAGTGTGCTCAAATGGATCCTGACTCTCCAGAGTATTTCTACAGGAATACGATTACCTGCAGATGACTGTGAGGGTCACAGGTTAAGCTACCTTGCTATGAAGTCCCCTGGCTTATCAGAAGATATATTTTCCCTGAGTCCCATCCAATTAAGATCTAAAAAACAAAAACAAAGCCTTTATTTTTAATAACCTTTACTTTGAAGTCATTTATGTCTAAAATTAATAGAATTAAAGTCCTGCCTTTAAAAAATATATATTTATTTGAGAGAGAGAAAGAGAGGGAGACAGAAAGAGGGAGAGGGAGAGGAAAAGAGAAACTTTAGCAGACTCTGCAGTCAGCATAGAGCCCAACATGGGGCTCGATCTCATGACTCTGAGATCATGACCTGAGTCGAAACCAAGGGTCCGACACTGAACTGACTGCATCATCCAGGCACTCCTATTCCCGCTTTCTTTTGCAAACTATTAGCATGGTGTATTTTTCTCCTTTTGAGTACTTTATGTCTATATGTACCTTCATATTTAAGGTGGGTTGCTTGCTCGGGCTCCTGGGTGACTCGGTTGGTTAAGCAGGTAACTCTTGATTTTGGCTGTCATGATCCTGGGATTGAGCCCCATGTCAGGCTTCATGTTCAACATGGAATCTGCTTGAGATTTTCTCTCTCTCCCTGTCTCTGCCTGCCCACCTCCCCGGCCCCCAGTCAGGTACATGCAGGCACACACATTCTCTCTCTCTCTCTCTCTCAAATAAATAAATAAATAATTTTAAAATGAAGTTAATTGCTTATAAAAAAACATGTAATTGCATTGTTTTTTGATCCACTCTGACAATCTCTACCTTTCTTCTTATTTCTTTCATTCCTTTCCTTCCTTTAGTCATTTTAATTGAACATTTTATATCATTCCATTTTCTCTCCTTTCTTAGTATATCAGATATGCTTCCTTCTTTACCTCTTTTAAAGGTTCCTCCCATTACTTTAGACTTTGTTAAATTTTACCTTCTGGAATTTTCTAAATCCTGAGGGAGCTATCCTCTCTCTGATACCACTGTACTTATTATTTGATATCTGAAATGCAAGTATAGACACTGAAAAGACATTGCTGAATCATTATGTAAGTAAAATTCCATTCTTACACTTGCATAGCTTTCTTTCCAATTTAATGTTAAAGCCACTCGTTGAAATTTAATACACACTTTATTAATTTCATCAGTACTGCATAATTACCATGCCAAACTCAGTGCATTTCAACAACAAGCTTTTGAGCACCTCATGAGTCTGAGAGTAAGAGATTTTGATTGACCTTTGTTGGGTGTCAATCACCCAACACCTTTGTCAAGCACCTTTGTTGGGTGTCTCTTCTAGGTTCAGTCCCATGCCTGGGGTTGGCTGGCTGTCATCTGACTGAGACATGTAAACTCAGGCCTATTTTAGCAGGATGAGAGAAACACGAATGATTAAACTGAATATATAAATGTGTCTTGAGGCCTCTTCATGGCTTCAAGTCAACTAGAATTTATTGGCCATGAGTTATAAAGCCAAGTACAGAGTTAAAAGATACTTTTCTTGCCCACAATGAGTTGACTGGTGTCAGAAAGTTATATGACAATATGTGGGTTAAAGGAGGGTGAAGAATTAGAGCAGAGTGCTTCAATTTGCCCTACTCACTACACTTTTTCTTCGTAACCAGTTTTTAATCTACAGAGCACGTATGTTTGAAAAATATCTGTTGGCTGATCACTTGAATTTTGCTCAAAAAAATGATACAAGGACAATAACTTGAAAGTAAAAATGTGTTTTATATTTCTGATTTTTCTACTGTTTTGAAAGATAGCTACTCAGAAGAAAATAAAAGTGTTCCGTAAATCTCAATTTGGAGTGTATCTTGTGAGTGTGTTTAAGCAACTAGCACAATCAGTAGTCAGTAGGCAAGTCTCTAACTACCCCCCTCAGTTTTGTAGGACAAATTAAGTTTTTAAAACATGTCACATAGTGTTATTTATTGGCCTGTGTCCAAGTAAGTGTTTTACTTGACATGCCACATGTTGAGCCCTCGCAAGTCTTAGTAGCTTGAAACTACATTTATGTTGCTCACTAATTTGCAATTTGGGGAGGATTCTGTGGAAATTTGCTTATTTCTATTCCACATGATGTTAGCTGGGTCAGCTAGAAGCCTGGGGCTGGTTTTGTCACTTCCATCTAGGGCTTCATACTATGAAGTTTCAAACAACTGAGAACTGAAGTAGATGGGACTACTAGAACATCTCTTTCCATTGTCAGGTGCTTTCTTCAATATGGAGGCTTCACAACAGATGGACATTTATATTTCAACTCATGGACCTCAAGGTCATGTCCCAGGAAAGAAAGAGAGCCAGATAGAAGCTCCACCACCTTTTATTACTTCACCATGGAAATCCATGCAGAGTCACTTCTAATACATCTGCATGTCCCCACGTACAACGGCTTTTTGAAGGTACCATATTCAGACTTCACTTTTTGATCAGAACAGTAATCAGAATCCTAAAAGAATATTGGGGCAGCAGATATATTGCTGTGGCCATTTTTGTAAAGTGCAATTAACCCTAGATGCTCAAGAACTCTTGGCTTGTCACAGTGCTCACTCAGACAGCTAGAGGAAGCTTCTCTCTCCCAGAACCATTCCATGGACACTAGCATTTCAGCTGATGCTTTGTACCTTTTATTACTCACATTTTACAAAACAATCACTGCGTGTTCATTCTTGAGGACCCTGTTTCCTTCTAGTACCAAAGCCGTAGTAAGGATTATTAAATAAACATAGTCACTGAATATGTACAACATTTTAAAAATGCATTAAGCTGTTGATATGTAGGAAAGAAAATATATTCTCCTTTCAGATTATATGACGGTGGATTCTAATTATCCAAATAAAGAAGATACTTGATTCTTTATCAGTCTCAGAAAACATATCTAAAATTAACTTCTTTATTGCTTATAATTTCTCCCTGCCGTTCAATACCACTACCAGAATGTATGATCTAAAAGAACAAAATCCTCTGGTTTGGTTTGGTTTTGTTTTTACCGGTGTATTTCCAGCACATAGAACAGTTGAGTAAATGAGTAAATTAAAAGTAACATCAATTATGACTATAAGCAAATAAGGGAGTCATTAGGAAAGTAGGGCCAGACTTCCACACACAATAGGCAAGAAAAATCTGTCTTGCCAACAAGTTTGACAGGACTTAAGAGTTAGTGACCCCACATGAACTGAGCTTTTTTTGTTTGTTCGTTTTCAGGCAAGAAAACTGAGGTCCTTTTATTTGGATGCTGGAGTTTAGATTTATACTGTACTAAACAATGGATTGATCCTTTTAATATGTTCCCAGTGACAGAAAAAAAAATACTATAGAAACTTCTGAGATGTTTATAAAAACATATTTAACTAGGTAGAAATCTAAAAACCCTTCAATGTTTCTTAAAGCTCTTAAAAGCTGAGATAAGCCATTCCTATTTTTATAAGACGTTCACCAGCTTTATTTATGAGTCAGGTCAAGGATTATGTGGCAAGAGAGTCCATTTAAAGAGAAAACTCCAAACATCTGTCTCTCAGAGATTGTTTTAAGAGGAATTCTGGATGTGAAATTCAAGAAATGGAAGTCTTATGAGAATGTCATTCTTTTTTCTTTTTTTCTCCCAATTGGAAATGATGATTAAATTCTAATGCAAATCTTTGTCACTCGGATTAAAGTTTTGATTTCTGTAAGAAAACATGTTCCACTGAAGTGAATAAGCCTTTTGCTACTATCATTTACTGTGAGCATAAGGGGCGGGCCGGGGGTGGTGGTGGAAGGGATATGTCAGAGGGAGACACCCCTGGATTTATATTCCAACTCCAAGAACTTCCAGCTGAGTGTCTTTGGGCAAAGTATCCAGTCTTCATGAGCCTCATTTTTGTTTTGTTTTGTTTTTTTAGTTTTGTTTTTTCCCATTCTTTTATTTGACCGTGTACAATTTAGCCCATGGTTGGGCTTTTAAGATTAAATGAATTAGCGTATTTAAACATAAAACAGTGCCTGCTTCATAGATAGTAGTTGATTTGCAACATCCTATGTAAAGTATACCCTTGAAATTAAATAAAATAATTGAATTAATTGTACACTTTCCTTTCATTTTTTTTTTTTTAAGATTTATTTATTTATGAAAGACAGAGAGAGAGAGAGAGAGGCAGGAACATAGGCAAAGGGAGAAGCAAGCTCCCCATGGGGAGTCCTACATGGGATTCAGGCCTTGCACCCAGGATCACGCCCCGAACCGAAGCCAGATGCTCAACCATTAAGCCATCCAGGCATCCCGAATGTACACTTTCCCAATAAAGGAATAAAAAATGAGTGAGTGAGCACAATCACAGGGGAGCTAGGGAAAGGGGTCAACTGTGAGAACAGCTCCTCCAGAATACTAGTGCCGCGGACTGTTGGATTTTAGAGGAATCCACAAGGACAGATAGTTGGCAAATATTTCAATCAGCTCATCTAGCAAGACAAGAACCATGGTCAGCAAGATAATATGCCCCAGAGCAGAACTCCTCAGAATCCATCATCACATTTAATAAATATCTCAACAGTCTCTTCTGCAACCACATAAGCTTTTATGAGGTGAATAAGCTCATACGCACTTGATAAATAAGGGCCTACTATTAGCATAATGGAGAAGTGACATTAGTTCAAATGTGTTTTTATTTTTTTCCTAGCCAGTTCATTTTGAGGTACTATCGCTGAGCACAGCAAGCAATTGAGGAAACAGCCCTGTGGGTCATGCTCATTCTCCTCCCGTGGCTCCGACTGACCACCTGTCCTTTCTGGGCTCTGTTTTCTTGACTTGTGTGCACTTGAACTTTGTCCCCATGATTCAGTCATCCCAGCGATTCCTTGATATGTTTTGTCAAGCTGAATTTTCCATTTTAAAGTGAGGTTCTACATTTCTCAGTCCAGTTTGTTTGTTGTTTGTTTCTATAGACTGGGTGTGTCTTCTTTAAGCATGCTGCTGTTTTATTTGGATCATAATTGTGTTTCATCCCAGGGCACCTGGGTGGCTCAGTGGTTGAGCATCTGCCTTTGGCTCAGGTCATGATCCCGGGGTCCTGGGATCGAGTCCTACATCAGGTTCCCCATGGGGAGCCTACTTCTCCCTCTGCCTGTGTCTCTGCCTTTCTCTGTGTGCCTCTCATGAATAAATAAATAAAACTTTTAAGAAAATAGTATTTCATCTGTATTGTGTTTATAACAGGTTTAGAGTAATCTGCACCAACTCTATTTTCCCCGTGAGCCTCATCTTTTCGTGCACAACTTTTCAGAATATAGGATTTTTTAAGAGTGCTAGATCTCAATAAAGAAGAAATTGGGTTATTGCCTCCCACAAAAGCCAGAGAAATGGCAATTACACTTGAACTCTTGCTTATGAACCCTTCTCTAGAATTGTACTTCAACTTCTAACGACGCATAGGCAATCACCACCACAGCAGCTGATCCCACTGCTGCATCAGGAAGGTTTCTTCCTGGCCAGTTGGATTTGATGTACCTGCTATGCAGTCCCCAAGTCCCCTGGGCTTTATATGACTACATAGGTCACAGTCTAATGTAATGTCTCATCGACTTCTCCAGTTCAAGCATAGATCCTCTCTACAGCAGTGGTGACAGTTAATTTAGTTCTCCCTTGTATAGCATTCAGCCCAGTGCTGGGCATACCGTAGGGGTTCAAAACGTGACTGTTCTTGAGGTCAAAATGCACTGAAGATTCCTAGCATGTGAACATCAGGGACACAGAACCCTCTTCTAGAGAGGATGCACTCACACTCAGAGTTATCATAATAACATCATTGCTATCATTATCCTTCAATTTAAAAAATATATATATTTTATTTATTTATTCATGAAAGACGCACAGAGAGAGGCAGAGACATAGGCAGAGGGAGAAGCAGGCTCCCTTCAGGGAGCCCAATGTGGGACTTAATCCTAGGACCCCAGGACTACAACCTGAGCTGAAGGCAGATGCTCAAGCACTGAATCACCCAGGCATCCAATTATCTTTCAATTAAATTTGGTGATAGCATCTTATAGTTTTTTAGCTTCTTTAGGTAGGGTATGAAAATCCCACCATTTCCAGGATCCTGTTCCATTTTATAGCAATCAGTCTCAAGATAACTTTTATCATCAATTTTACAGGCAGTTAAAGGTGAGGCACTAGGGTTGAAATAGTTTATCTACAGTCACATGGGTAGCTACTTAATAGCTCGAAGGCGTTCGGAACCCATGGGTCCCATTTCCCAGGCCAGATCTTCCAGGCTCACTATGATTCCTCCTTAGTAAGACGTACCAAAGGCTTATTTAGAACACAAGGCTGTGACTTTTGACACAATATCTATTCCTATGGGATAAGTAGACCAGGAATTAACATATTTTGTATGGATTAATGCTTTCATTTAATATCTCTGTGGAGAAGGTCTTAGAGCACTGTGCTATATGTCTCACGCATGCTGATTTGAAGAAGCAGGGAAGAGAATGCTTATTTGTTGACATTTTGGTTTTGGTAAATAAAGTGACCTTTAGCTTCAGTCACACACTTGAATTTAAGGAAAGATAAATGCAAGTCTCGAAACCCTGGCTAAAAACCAAGAACATTTTGAATGAGGTATGCCTTGTACCGAGAAGAAAACACTCATTACTCCCTCCTCAGATCTACTTGCCTTTAAAGTATCCGGATATTCATGAAAGATAGATTAAGTAAACAATTCCTGATCAAACAGTTTCATTTTTCTTTGCAAAGGCATTGATAATACAATTCCTTTATTTATTTATTTTTTAAGATTTCTTTTTTATTCATTTGAGAGAGAGAGAGCATGCACAAGCAGGGGAGAGACAGAGGGAGAGGGAGAGGCAGACTCTCCCTTGAGCAGGGAGCCTGACCCGGGCTCGATCCCTCAACTCCAAGATCATGACCTGAGCTGAAGGCAGACGCTCAACCATCTGAGTCACCTGGGTGCCCCAATACAATTCCTTTAAAAAAAGCAAGTTCCTTGAATAGGTGGAAAACACCACAGCAACTGGCACAGCACAGCCACATTTCTTCAAAGGAGAAGCATTGTATTCAGTGTATTCAGTGGCTCAGGGACTGTGCTAAGTGGTGGGACTATAAAGGAGACTAGAAAGTTCAATTAGATCCTAGGTTTTTTGAAAGAAGGAAGATTCAGTATATTATTTTCACATCTGCATTTTGAAAATACACTCACCATCCAGGTAGCAATGTTCTGATCATGAGCCAAGTATTACTTGGACCATCCAAATGGGCTTGAGGATCTTTCTCTTTGAACACCAACCTGCATGGCCCACGCAAACCTATTTGGGTTTTTGTTTTCAATCAGATTTTTAGGGAAGAAAGGTTTTTATTATATCTGCTCCAGAGACAGTTCAATGGAGATACTAACTTCCCTGCTCACATCTCTTACCTTTGCTTTGCTTCCTATCACCTGTTCCAGACTCCTTCAGAAATGTCCATCCTGCTTGAACAAGATGTGGCTACAACCATACTGGTCTCAGTTGACACCTGAAGTCTGCAAATTCTTATACCTCATTTTCATAATTTTCTTTTTTTAAAAAAGATTTTATTTATTCACAAGAGGCACAGAGAGAGAGAGGCAAAGACACAGGCAGAGGGAGAAGCAGGCTCCTTGCAGGCAGCCCGATGTGGGACTCAATCCCGGGACTCCAGGATCATGCCCTGGGCCAAAGGCAGGCGCCATACCACTGGGACACCTTGGGATTGGGATCCCCCTCATTTTCATAATTCTCTGCTATACCACTAATGCATGATTGATGTGTATGGGTAGCAGAGAATGAGAGAGAAAACAGACCTATTGAGAAAACATACTTCTTTAATCTAAATCTAAATGATATTTCTATAGCAAATATCAGCCCTCTTTGGAGAATCTTAACCTCTATGCATAGAGCTTGGTATCATCCTCATCTCTCCCTTCACCCACACAATGACACATAATGATGCACTGAGTACTTTGGCCTGTGAGAGACCATTCCTGAAGACCACAGAGGGCTTTACCAGAACTGTTCATGAGTGGCCCTGTAATGGTTAATTCTATGAATCCACTTGACCAAGATGCATAGTGCCTGGATATTTGACCAAACATCATTCTGGGCACATCTGTGAGAGTGTGTCTGGAAAAGATTAACATTTGAAACAGTAGACTGAAAAAAAGAAAGAAAGAAAGAAAAAGAAAGAAAGAAAGAGAAAGAAAGAAAGAAAGAAAGAAAGAAAGAAAGAAGAAAGAAAGAAAGAAAGAAAGAAAGAAAGAAAGAAAGAAGAAAGAAAGAAAGAAAGAAAGAAAGAAAGAAAGAAAGAAAGAAAGAAAGAAAGAAAGAAAAGGTAGACTGAGTCAAGCAGTTGGTCCTCCCTCACGTAGGTGGGCCTTATCCAATCGATTAAAAACCTGAATAGAACAAATAGAGAATTCCCCCTGCCTGAATGATTAGCTGGAACATGGTTCTTTTTCAGCCTTTGGACTGAGATGCACCAACACTGGCCCTTCTTGGGACTCAAGCCTGCTGGCTTTCAGACTAGAACTTGTACCTTCAGCTCTTGTGGGTCTCAGACTAGAATTGCTGACTGGGGGACTTCTTAGCCTCATGACCCAATTCCTTATAATCGATCTCTCTGTATCTCTCTTTCAAATATGTCCTATCCTGTCTGTCTGGAGAACACTGACTAATACAGGGTCCAGTTCCATTAGAAGCCACGTAGCCAGTGTGAGGTAAAGCTGTGTGTCTTTTGAAAAAAATTCTTCTGGTAACCTGTGAAATACTGGACAAAGCACATGTGTGTGAATACAACGAAGAGGCAAATAGAGAACTTGCACACACATACACATTTTCACACTTACATATATGTTCCAAATACCCTGGGAATCCATATGAAGAAGGGGGCAAATACAGTATCCGGACGGTTTCCCAAAATTCATGTTACCCACAGACACTACCGTGGGCCACAGATGGAGTGCATTTTTCATGTGATCACACAGATTAGTTTTAGTTTTATCCTTTATCTTTTTTTTTTTTTCCTTTTCTACACTCATTTCCAGGCTACATACTTGAAATAATTCCTAGAGCTTTAAAATGTTGTGGTATTTTCCTCAAAAACTTGGAGCCATTTACTCGTCCTGTCCCACCCACCCCGCCCCACCAATATATCAAAAACCATCTTTTAATTCTGCACCAAGTGGGCAGAAGCTTCACATTTCAAACGTTTTTCCTTTTGAACATCTAAATTGGATTTTTTGGCATTTGTGCTTTTCCTCTCAGAGAACTCCATATGCGGAAGAGGGTAATATGGACATATTTCGCCCCTTCCAGAGAGAACTCCCAGGCGTCCCTGGATCTGGATCCCACAGCTTCGTGACAGATCTCTCCTCCTCTCAGGCCTGTAGCATCGCAGATGCCATGACTGTAGCATTATGACAAGATTAGCACACTAGGGCCGGGGTTTGACCTGTTTTATTGTCTGTCTTACGCCAGCACTTTAGGCAGTGTCTGAACATAACTGGTGCTCAACGAATAAGCCCAAAAGACCTGCAATAATTCATGCATTCAAAATGCATTTCCTGAGTGCCCATTCAGAGCCAGGAAAAGCGAGTGGCATGGGCAAGAAAAAATGCTAAGATGAATAAAGCAGTCTTCGAGTCAAATAACAGACATAGACACAGAAATGAAATGCTAAGTGTTGGCTACAGGGAAGGAAATAGTAGAGGGAGCTTCAGTGGCCTGGCATAGTTTTCTGTTTTGCAGCTTGTATTTGGAAGGCAGATTGCACTTTTTTTTCCCTCAGCTCATCTCCTTTCTTTGTGCTGTTAAGCAACGAAGCAGAGCATTTTACCCTATTTTCATCAAATATTTTAGTTCTCAGGTTTCTGAAGAATAGAAGCATAAAAATTGAATTACAGGAAGAATAGATACCCCATAGCAATACCACAGTGACTTCAGAGTGATTTCTAAAAGAGATAGATTATTAAATTTAGCCATATCCATGTGTCATGTTGTTATTAGCCGGCTTGGTGTTCTTCTTAGCCGGCTTGGTGTTCTTCTCTGGATGCTTTTTTTTTTTCTTTTAATTTTTAATGACAAGAAATGCCAGTTCAGCAGCTATTCGGAGATGTTTATCATAGTGATGGTTTTGTGTCAGTTCCTGTGAAAACAATGGTCTAACCTATCTATTGATAAAGGGAAAGGATTTCAAAACGATTAAAGTGGATGACAGAAAGAGAGACCTGGCGACTATCTGCAGAATTTATATATTGCAGCCTGGAGAGGGACTGGGAAAATTGGAGCCATCAGAATTTATGGATTGTCCCTAATCAATGTGAGTAGATTTCAAAAAGGATCGGATGGAACCTAGAAGAGAGGTGAGGAACCAAAGATTGATTCCGGTGTGAAATTTAACTTAAAAAAAAAAAAAATCTAAGAGTTTGGTTTTAAAATCAATCTGGCTTTTTCCTGTAGAAGAGGGTTAACGTTAATAAAAATAACTAATATGTATTCAGCACTGGTGTGATGTTGCTAGTTGTAAAGTATCAGCTTTAAACTTCAGAACAAGCCTAGGAAGTGTTTACTCGTAATATGGCCAACCGATGAATGGAGTGTCGTGGGGAGCCCAGGGAGGTTAGTAAGTGTACAAGACCAGGCAGTGTCAGATGAAAAATGAAAACTCAATCTAAAAATTTTAAAAACTGAATGAAAAAAAAAAAAGTTTAAACTCTTTGGAGCCAACTGTCTTTGTCATCAGGTTTTATGGCCTCTCAGAGCTGGAAAGAGGGAGGGAAAAAAAAGGCAAAAGGAATAGAAAAAAAATGTAGGTCAGTGCATATTCTGACAGCAATTTCTATTTAAGACTTTGCTCTCTATCCCCAACTCTCTCTTTTTTGTCCCTCTCCTTGGTTCTGAACACTGACATCTCACAACTATCTCAACACACCAAAGCCAGCACATTCTTGCCTTCTTTCCCCAACTCCCCAACTCCCCCCACACACTGTTGCAGGCCTTCCTAGAGTGAGCAAACATTCAAGGGCAGTCTGTCCTTAGACACTCTATTGCAAATGTTTTTAGAAAATTCCTTAAAATGGACTTACCGTATCATTCCTGACACTGCGCTTCATATGCTAACAAACAGAAAAAACAAATTAAAAACAAAACAGAACATAACTATCAATGAATCAGAAGAGTGTGGAATGGCCTAACTTTTTGCCTCAGTTTATTATTCATTTCCACATAGGTAGTACAGTTGTGAGCGAGGAGTGGCCGGCCTTTTTTTAATAAATCAAAAACCTTTTTGGCGTATTTTGCAAAAAGAAACAGATTTGGCACTGCAGTTTCATTTTGTTCTCCATCTGTGCTGTTGTCCATCAATCCTTTTTAGACTCCTCGAGGTGAGCAAACATGGGTTTGCCAACCCTGTGGAGTATCAGATAGGGGATTAAATTTACCTACTGTTTTAGATTGCCCCAGTCCAGTGCCTTCATGCAATTATTTCTCTTGATTATTGAATCATATTTCCAGCATTTTACAGAGAATATCAAATGAGACTTTCATAAAAAAAAAAAAAAAGAGAAACACCTTGGTTTGTGAAAAAGGAACATAAACTGGGTTTCTCCTTACTTCTCTAATATTTAATTTCAAAAGATTTATTTTGGAGTGCATCATAATGGGTTGCTATTAAGAGTTAATTTGCAATATTCAGAAACCAAGCATACCATCTTTATTAACACATATCCCTCCAAAAGTGTAGTTTGTTGTGCAGGGTTTCATGTCTCTGATGATACAGAACTGGTATTCTGGTGCAAAAGAATAAACTCAATAGTCTGAGGTGACTGTAGCATGGAGTAGTCTATATCCAAACCAGTTCTCAGTACGTTGTGATTTTTTTTTAAGATTTTATTTATTTATTTATGGGAGACACACACACACACAGAGAAGCAGAGACACAGGCAGAGGGAGAAGCAGGCTCCATGCAGGGAGCCTGACATGGGACACGATCCCGGGGCTCCAGGATCACACTCTGAGCCGAAGGCAGTGCTAAACCGTTGAGCCCCTCAGGCTGCCCCACATTACGATTTTCACAGGCCCTGGGAAGTTTTGTGCTTGTGGGCTCCTTCTTCAACTCACTGCCTAAATAATAAAATTTCACTTTATGATTATATTTGTATAAAGATGAATATAATCCAGGCTGGTTGTGTTCATTTATTTTTTCTGATTTTACAATAAATTAAAGTATTTTGGACATCCCTAAAATGATCATGGGTCCTAAGACTGTATGGCTGCTCTGCCTAATGGATAAGTTGGCAATGGCCTGGTTCAGGGTCAGGGTAGGAAGCTATACACATGGCGTGATTTAAGGGTCACTTTGAGATTGTGATTAAAAAAAACAAAACACCTCAGTGTATTTTAACACTGCTCACACTTGATGGTTGCTCTAAGATGTTTGTGTTTTACGTGGCTCATTCGAATGGAGACCTGTGGCTCCTGTGGACACTATGAAGGTATTATTCAGCCCAAGGCAATAGGAGTTTTCAAGATGAATTTTCTTGTTGTTTCAGTAGAGTTCTCAATTTCCTGTGCATTTCCAGAGCCTGCTCTATGCCCAGTCTTTCTCAACTCATGGAATGTCGATACTTTCTTTCCAGCTTGCTCTGTTAAAACTCTGGAGACAGCCCTTGATTCCTTTCTTTCTTTCATACCCTATATCAATCAGTTAAGAAATCACGTTTTCTCTACCTTCGATAAAAGTTCAGAACCCTTCTCCCCGTATCCCATTGCTATCACTCTCTGGATTATCACAGTAGCCTCCTCCTCGGTCTCCCAGTTCATACCCCTTTTCCTCTTCTAACCATTCTCAACACAGAGGCCGCATGATTCCTTTAAAAAAGGAATTAATGAAGCATCACATGTCATCCATCTGTCTCATATCCTTTGGTGGCAAACTCCTTTTCTCACGAAGTAAAAGCCCAGGTCTTTGCAAGGCTTTGCACAGCGCTCCACAATCTGGCCCTTCATTCCCTCCTGTTGTCATCTCCTAGTTCTCTCTCCATGATCACTACCTGCTGGAACTCTCAGGCTCTGGGAGTCTATTAGGTGCTCTCTGCCTCATTGCCTTTGCACTGAGTGTTCCCTCAGATTCCCTTGTTGGTCAACCCCTTCCCTCCACCAGCCTATGTCTCTGTTTATGGCACTTTCTCAATGTCACCAGTAGCATCCATCACTTTTAACCCCTGCTTTAGACTCCTTAATGCTCTTCTGTCTTGATACGGCTTATAATCTCTTAGCATAACATACATTATCGTCTCTTGTTTATTACTATCTGTCTTCCCAAGGGCAGAGATTGTTGTCTGATTTTATCTCTAATATATTCCTAGAGCCTAGGACCATTCCTGACATATAAAAGACACTCAGCACATGCTTATTAAGTGACTGGAATAAATGAATGCGGGGACTGGGTGAAAGGCTATCCAATAAAGAGACATCAGAGTGATGGGCTGGTATATACTCAATTGGACCTTGTGCATAGTTTCCTGAAAGAAGCGAGTGCTTTGCCAATTTTGATATTTTTTTCTGGGACTGGTGCCACAATCTATAATTATAAGAATGGTCTCCTTTATTTTTCTTTATCCAATTTGCTCAGCCAGAGCAAATATAAAAGTTTGGTTGACTGCAGTCTTTTTTATTCTTCTAATGATTACCTCTGATCCTGATTTAGAATACGTATTGAATGGAGCACAAAGGTCCCTGTAAGTTCTTGAAACTCAGAGACTGTTCCAACAGATTAATGATTTGTAATGTGGACATTGCTGCCCTTAGCATTGTTCAACCTCAAAAGAAACCGGTATCAGGAGTGAGGATGGGGCTTCTGGCCAGAGAGTCATTGATGCCAGAGGAGAGGGTTTTGGTTACTCTTTCCCTTCTGCTGTGGATGCAACTGGAAATATCACATCATTATCCCATATCCTAGCTAAAATATATGGAAGTATGATTACACCTTGGATATTGAGAGACATAGGAGTATTTAGAGACATAGAGCTCCAAATTTTAGGAGACCTTTATAATCTTAAAAATATTTTAACTGTTTTACTAGTTATTTTAGCAGTTTAAGATTAAAATAAATATTTAACATTAAAATAACAGTTTAACATCAAGCTGTTTTTAAAGAACAATTTGAGAGCTTTTATAGAGATATTTAAGGGTTTGTTTCAAGGCACTCTATAAGGACTTGTGGGCTTTGGTGAGGAAGTCAAAATTCTAATAGGATAAACTGATAACAGAGCAGAGGTTACCCTGAAAATCAAAGTCTGTATCCTACTTCAGAAAACCAACTTGCAAAGAAGCCTTGCATTAAAATAGAATAGATCAATTGGTCAGGGCAGGCATTCTGTCCTGTATAAAGTACCAGGGAGGAAGGGGACATATTGATTACTCACTTCCGTGCAGTAGACTTTAGCTTCCTTCTCTCTTCCTCTCCCTCTCTCTTGTTTTTGTTTGGAAACTCATGATTTTCTTTTCATGAGTTTGCACTCATTCTCCATTTCTTTTCTTTTTTTTCCTTTTAAGATTTTATTTATTTGAGGGAAAGAGAGCTAGAGCATACAGGAGCAGGGGGAAGGGGGAAAGGGTGAGGAGAAGAAGCAGGCTCCTTGCTGGAGCCCAACGTGGGTTCAATCCTAGGACCCTGGGATCCTGACCTGAGCCAAAGGCAGACTCTTACCCAAATGCACCACCCAGACACCCCTCATACTCCTTTTCCATTTCTATCCCTTCCTATATTCTTATAAACACCCTGCAACAGTCCCATCTTTATAGATATTGAACAGGCCAGGTACAAGTTCCCTTCACCTCATTCTGCACCCATTCTTTAGGGCTCATCTAAAATGCCTATTTCAGTTTAACACTTCCCCTAATATCCAGGTGAAACTATATGGATTTTTTCTCTGCATTTAGGTGGCACATTTAAGTGGCAATTACTTTAATTAGGCATATACATCACTCTGTCTAGCATTAGAGTCAATATTTTATAGGCTTGTCTCACTTGTTGATAGTATGTCCCTTGAAAGCACAACTAACCAGCCTCATAATTTTATAATCCAAGTGCTTAAATATAATAAGTTTCCAGGGGATAGTTGTTGACTTGAAATGAGATTTACTAGGAGCCTGATGTACATCTTCAAAAATTTAAATAACTATTCTTAAAGACAGCTCAAATTTACTTATGATTTTAATAGTAGGGTTTGGAAAAATGGGCAAAAGTCAAGGAAAATTTCAACAGTGTTGAAGATGCTCAAAAAGTAATGAATATTCTTGATATTATGGCTAAGGCATTCTAGCTTATACTAAATGAAGACTTGTCAGAAATACTGAAGAAACCATTAAGGTATCAAACACTCTGTTACTTGAAGAGTATTCTGTTACAGGCACCTTCAAGTATCTGATATTCTATAACTGTGATTCTGTATTTCATGCCAGTAGAAAATGTGCTTTAATTTGTTAAAGTTCAATAGTATTTAACTCAGAGGTTTGCTTGAAGAAGAATTTTATATAATGCTTATGAAAATGCATACAACATAATAAATATTTTTCAATAAATCTGAGAAGTGGTATAGTATTTATTTATTTATTTATTTATTTATTTATTTATTTATTTATCTTTAGAGAGAGCAAGCAGAGGGAGGGGTAGAGGGACAGAGAATCTCAAGCAGACTCCATACCTAGTGCAGAGCCTGATGCAGGGCTTAATCCCATGACCCTGAGATCATGACCTGAGCTAACACCAAGAGTCTGATACTCAACAGGCTGAGTCATCCTCAGAGGCACCCTGCTATATAATATTTAAAACAAACAAAAAATCAATGTGTTTTTGAATTTACTATATTACACACAAATCAACATATTATTATTTATTAAAAGTATACACAAATGTTTCAGAAGTGAAGATTCTCATTGGGCTAAGGGTATCAGAGCCAGTGTCATGCAGATTGGCGGTAAGGTGGTAGGACCAAGTTCTGCGTCCTCAAGATCAATCATTTAGCAATGACCTCTGTCTAGATGTCCCTCAAGCATTCTAAAATTACCCAAAGCATGGAAATTCCCATGCTCCACCAAATCTGCTCCCCTTCTGAGAGGTTCTCTGATTTCAAGGATGGAACAATTATCCATCCAGTTACCAAAAATTTTTGTTGTAATGCTGATTCCCTTTTCATCCCTTGATTCTTGTTACTTGGTGTTTGCAAGGACTCATCCAATAAACAAATCCAGCTTTTCCACACATGTTCTGAGCAAAAAGAAAACTAAAAGGATTGTCAGGTAGTAACCAAAACATTATCTTCATTACTGAATTTGCAGATGTGGTTTGAATTTGAAACTCAATGTGCCTATTCACTAACCCCCAGAGTTAGGCACAATCTAATTAACTAGAATTATCCACAGACAGAATTATCCATGCAGTCTTAGAAAGAATTGTAGTGAGCCAGGTCCTTTCATTTCCCAGGTAAAACTTGGAGTTATACTGTCCAGTAAGATAGACACTAACTACATACATTTGCTGAGCACTTGAAATGTGCTAAATGTAAATTGATATGCGTAACAGGTGTCGAATACATATCAACCTCCAAACAGTACTAAAAAGAATGTAGGATATCATAATAATGTTTTTATACTTACTACATGTAGAAATCACAATATTTTGAATACATGGTGTTAAGTAAACTTTATTATTCTGTTTGCTTTTCATTCCTTTGAAGCTGTCTTGCTTCATATTCTTCAGCACAACTTTACATGCAGTTTATAATTAAGTGTAAATTTCAAAGCAAGGTATAAAAGGCTCTTTATGATACAATCACTCCTCTAGTTTCATCCTCCTTGTACTTTCTATTCCAGCAGCAAGATTGCTTTAAGATTAAAAATTGGATAAATTTTCCCTTGCATGTGGGTCCTTGCACACTTACTCTTCCCCCCCACCCCCGAAACAACTTTAACCAGCTCTCGGTCTGTCTACAGCCTCTTGACCTATAGCTTTTTAATCCAATAATTATGTCATCTATGAAACCTTCTAGAATCTCAAGATTGAATATGTGCCCTCCCCATGCCCTCCTGTAGCTTGTATAATTAACATTATCATCTGACTTAATCACACAGTATTTAGTTGCCCCTTTGCGTGGTTGTCCTATGCACTTCATGTTATGTTCTTGGAAGTTACTGTAGAGAACCCTCATTTTCTTCAAATTGTCAGTGCCTAGTACCTTGCCTCATACAATAAATGTTTCAAATATATGTGGGATATAGAAGAGAACATGTGAACAGTGGGAAAAAGTCTCTTCAATTGGTCATAAGAACAGAATTCCATTACAAAGGTGAAAAGAATATTCTATAAACTCTAGCTTGTGATTTTCTTATGGCTACAATTATATTTCTCTGTGTCCTCTGCATCTAGCATCTTCCCTATACATAGTTTATGTGTAGTGATGGTGTCTGAATAAATGAGTGACCAAAATGAGTCAGTCTTATAAGTTTAAAAAACTAACATAAAGTAAATCATCAGAGCATAAAAATACATTATTACAATATTGTTCTCTTGAGCCAAATTCAAAAGTCTAAGCCGCTTCTCAACATGCATTTCTTTACTCAGCTGAAAATATGCACTCTGCAAGTTTTAAAATAGCTGTTCCTTTCTATTTGTCTTTTGTTTCTCATGAATTAGGCCAGCACACATCATTTCTACACTACCCAAAGCCAAACTCTTAAGCTGTTTCCATTATACATTCATTCCAATGAAAATAATGACTTCCATTTACCACAGTGTCAGAGGCCAGTAAAGCCAAATCAGCAGCAGCTGCATTGTTTTATAACAGAAGATAATGCTATCCCCACTATAGTTACAAATGTGATTTCTTCAGAGTTCAAATACTCTTAGAGCTAAACTGTGATTTGATGTCTAATGGTCAACTCATGTTCTGGGGATTAAGTTAATTAAAACAGTTGCCCTACTCTATTAAAGCTCCCCGTAGACTAATTATTAAAGTGCCAAGCACCGTTACAGACCTACAGCAATTGAAAGTCACAAAGGGAGTTGCTTATATTATGGGAACTCCAGAACTCAGTAGATTATCGCCTGTAGTAAAAGAACATGCACACTGAGAAGTAGATTACCTTCTCCACAGCCACTGAGCTATTATAAAATGTACAAAGGAAAAGCCAAATGTACAAGCATTTGGATTCATAGCCTTTAGAATCTGTAATTTCCAAAGCTAGTCAAATACCAGAAAAGCAGCTTGGTAAAGTGCAAAGGGCTCTGTTCAGGGATCAGGAACAGGACTTTGAGTCCCAGATCTTTCTGACTGTCAGGGTAAACATCGGTAATTTGCTTCATTCTAGGCATCAAATGCGTCATCTATGAAATGAAGAGTATATGTGACCAGTGATTCCATTTTAACGTCCTGAGTTCATCAGAGCCTGAACCAAATAAAATCTTTGGATGAAAAGGAATAAGAAGGTGGCATAAAGCAGAAGACACGGCGTCTAAACCGCAGTACTTCCTCCTCTTTGGAAATTTTCAAAGAACTTTGTTGTGCAGAATATGTTTTAAAAGCTTTTAGGGATGTCTGGGTGGCTCGGTGGTTGAGCGTCTGCGTATGGCTCAGGGCATGATCCTGGGGCCCTGGGATCGAGTCCTGCATCAGGCTCCCCGAAGGGAGCCTGCTTCTCCCTCTGCCCATGTCTCTGCCTCTCTCTCTGTGTCTCTTGTGAATAAATAAATACAATTAAAAAATATTTTATATTCTTTACTGGTACAGAAAAGAGATATTGGTTGTGCTTTTCTTGGTGAATCTCACAGAAGTCATATGGAAACGAATCAAAACCAAAATGAGTTATCACCTTATACTTGTCAGAATGACCTGTATCAAAAAGACAGGAAATAACAAGGGTTGGCAAGGGTGTAGAGAAAAGACAACCCTTGTGCACCATTGGTGGGAATGTAAACTGGTGCAGTTACTGTGAAAAATAAGGTAGAGTTGTCTCAAAAAATTAAAAAGAAATACCATCTGTCCCTGTCCCAGTATTTCCGATTTGGGATATTTACCCAAAGAAAACAAAAACAGTAACTCGAAAGATATATGCACCTCCGTGTTTATTGCAGCAGCGTTTACAATACCCAAGATATGGAAGTAACCATAATGTTCATCCGGAGATGAACAGATAAACAAGATACACACACACACACACACACACACACACACACACACACACACTGGAATGTTACTTGGCCATAAAAAAGAATGGAACCCTGCCATTTTTGACAAAGTGTATGGACCCAGAGGGTAGTACGCTAAATGAAATAAGTCAAACAGAGAAAGACAAATACCATATGATTTCACTTATATGTGGAATCTAAAAAACAAAAACAAAAACAAAACAACAAAATTCAAAGACAGATTCACAAATACAGAGAATAAACTGGTGGTTGCCAAAGGGGTGATGGGGTGGGGGAATAGGTGAAATAGATGAAGGAAATTAAGAGATACAAACTTCCAGTTATAAAACAAATAATCACGGGAATGAGAAGCACATCTTAGAGAATATTACCAATAATGTTTTAACGACTCTGTGTAGTGATAGATGGTAACTACACTTACTGTGGTATTTCATCATGTATATAATTGTCAAATTACTATGTTGTACACCTGAAACTAATAGAATACCAGTTTCAACTATACTTCCATTTTAAAAAATTAATTAAAAAAGAAGTCATAAGCAAATAAATTAAAATTTTCTTTACATACTTTCTCAAAATGTGCACATTTTCTAACCACAAAGAGCCAATAATAATTAGAATAAGAAATCAAAAATGCTTGTATTTAAATAGTGGGAAAAGCATTAGTTATAAAGTTAGACTGATCTAAATTTTAATTCCAAATTTAATAGGTCTGTGGATTCAGGACAAGTTGTTTTTTCTTGTGGAATTTTGTTTTACATCTCTCTCTCTCTCTCTTTCTCTCCCTCTCCCTCTCCCTCTCTGTCTCTCTATATATACATCATGCAGTGGAAACTAAAACTTATTTCCCCTCTATCTTTATAGAGGAAAGAGATAATATTCTCTTTAGAGTATGCTTACTATGATCAGAGTTAATTTTATCTTACTATGAACAGGGTTCAAGAATTCAGTAGATGGTCACATGGTATTTCAAGCCATATCCTGATAAAATATGCAATTATCACAAATATTGGGACACCAATTTTGGAGAATATTGGGATGAGAAAAATCAGGGCAAGGAATTGGATAGATGTGTAGATAATTATTGTCTCAGGGTTACCTATGAGCTGTCACAGACATCATGCATTTGACTACTCATGTTACACGCAGTTGATTTTCAAGCCTGCAAGCCATTAAGATATGAGACTTAGACATTTTCATTTTAGATATGGGAGCACAGAAAAAGTTTTAAAAATCAGCTTTCTATATTAACTTCCCGTTTATGTAAGTTTAATATCAACTGGTAATATTATTGTTACTTGTCAGCCAGCAAATCAGTTTGGGAATCATTTTGTGTAGTCAATAAATCATCTTGTAAAATCCCTTTTCTCACTAGAGTTAACAGCAATACCCATTAGGAAGCAGCAGTTCTCATTATTACTCCAAGAGGTGCTAGGCCATCAAAGTATATAAGCTTTGGCAGCGCTCATTCATCAAGGTAGGAAATCTGTTTCCAGCATGAAAACAGAGGCTGAGAAACACCAGAGACCAGTGGTTGAACGAAATAAGTAGAAATAAAAAACAAGAAAGAGAATTGCAGAGAGAAGAAAATACAGTTTATCTAATGTTGCATGTGTGAACTGAAATACACACATACACACAATTACTGACATGACCTTGCCTTTTACACATAAATGAAAGTGAATGGCTTACTTTACAGACTTCTATAATTACAAGAAGAACAAAATAAGGGTATAGTTGTATAAAAGATATTTTTAACAGATTTTCCATTTGTGATAAGTCTGAAGATTCAGACACTATACCCAATAATATTGATTCCTTAATGGTGGATGTGCTATGAAATTCTATAACAAAACACGTTAACCTCTATCTGAAAACATGCAGCTAGAATAACCTTGAGATTCATTCTGACTGGATGGTTCAATCAAGTCAACCTGCAGGTACATTTATTTTCTAAGAAGCATGGATGGCAGAGTCACAAAAAAGTTAATACTTATAGTTTCCACCTGGATACAGATCAGAATACTGGTTCCCAAGAGTAACAGATGAGATGACCCTCAGAATCTACTTATTGATTCATGGCTTAAAATGAACAAAAAAAGTTGGGGTAATTTTACACGTATCAGTTATTTTTTTATCTAATTTTCTAAATTGATTGATGTTGGTAATGTTTTAAAACATGCAAAAATGATAGATCCCAAATGGCATAAATCTTTTCAACTGAGCAAATGTAATAATGGATAGTTAATGTCAGAAAGTCAGTTTGACCAGAGCATTATTCCAATCATTAATAGAGTTTCAATCAGCCATGGCCTATCACCTACCTGGATTGATCACATTAACTGATTAACTGAATAATTGCTGACTGTCCCTTAATATTGTCATCATATTAGAAAAAAAAAAATAAGTTGATGCTGGTGAGATATGCTGGAGAGATAACTAACTTGATTTAGCATCTGTATTCACCAAAATATTGAACAGAACATAGCATACCAAATAACTTTGTGCTTTCAAACCTGGGAAATGTACCCATATGACCATTTGGATTTGTTGGATGAAAAGGAGAAAAAAAAAAACAGAATATCAAACTGATTTATTACCTATCATAGACCAATTTCTTTCTTCCAAATTTTCAAATAAATGGGAATTTTCAAATTTCCAAACTTTGAAGTAAATGGGAAATTCAGTGAGCTTCAGAGGTGGTCTTGGCTACAACAGATTGGATGGGAATTTGACAGCTGTGGAGACAAGTAAATCTACAGACAGTCCCTGGCCATGCCTATTGCCATTTTAGCTCTTAAATGACACCCTTTGGTGTCTAACGTGCTGCCATACAAAGATTCCTACTTGCAATTTTTTTTTTTTTATGGAAGCCTCTTATTTTCAGTCTGACATCATAAATCAGTGTCAACATCAGGATCCAGAGAGGAAAGAGGAATTATTTAGAGAGTTGGGTTAAATCACCACCCAGAATTTTACATAAAGCACTTGGTAAATCACAAAAAAATAGAGTTATTTCATGATAACACAGTAAATAACCAACAGCACCACCATAAATCAGCCTGTAGCATAACTATATTTTTAGTCCTAACATTTCCCACATGAAAGACTCTCAATTTACCTAAAATGTTTTCTGTTGTTTCCCAGTTGCTGACTGGCTAGTGACACCATTTCAAGTTGCAGGGAAAATAAATTTAGAACAAATATGTGTGGAAGGACCATTTCAATGTCTGACAGCAATTATAATCAAAGCATACTATATTTTCTCATTGTCAAATGAATATGAGCTGGAACATCTTCAATACTGCTGTTTTATTATCATTTAAATGTGTTTCTAGCACACAAGACATTGGCAGTATCGGGCAACTGGGTTTTGATCACAACAGCAAAAATCTAGTTTTCCGCTCTGGGCCATTGCTTTCTGAAAGAACTGCTTGAAGATTGATAGGAAGCAGAGAATGCTCAGTATAATTTGTCCCCATAGCCTCATTCTCTGTGTCTGTCTTTCTGTGACTCGCTGTCTCTCTCTCTTTCTTCTTTTCTTTCATTGTCCTAGTTTGCTGGGAATTTTATTTCTTCTTCATTTTACAGCACTGAAAAATAAATTTATTCTGTTTGACTAATTTCTTATTTAATTTATAGTAAAATACTGGACAGTATCTTTTCTAAACTTATATTTGGCCATGTTGCTAAATAATCAGTCACCAAATTAGGAACAAACAAATACGCTATAAAAACAAACAAACAAACAAACAAACAAATATTAGACGCTTCAGACCTGTGGCAAAATTGTGAATCTTGATTTTTCCTGTGTTCTCCAATACACATTGAATGGCTGATCATAAAGCAGTTGTAAGCACAATATAAGTGCTGCATCTATTTGATATAGATAAATAATTTTTAAAGTACATGAAAATGGGCAAAGAAATGTATCAGCCATATTTAAAAATATTTAGTAATATTGTTTTCTGATCACAAAGGCAGAATTTTCTATTGTTAAGTAACCTGACAACCACCTTTACGTGCAAAGTAAAACCACAGTCTAGATATTGTTTGAAAGTGCATGGCTGTGATGCACTGAATAGCAGTGAAATAACTGAGGTGCTGTGAGCAGAACTTGCTGGAAGCCACCTTCCAGAGTGTTAGGGAAAGATGTTCACAAGCAAAATTTCCTGAGGAGAAGTTCCTTGCTGCTGCCAAGCCAACTATAATGCTCTATAGGATCCCAGTGCTGGAGAGATTATTATAGAATCTGGATGCTGGAGAAGCCACAATGCTTCAGGATCCAAATACTGGAAAAGTCCTTTGCTCTGCAGGAGCCTTCAGAGAGCTTACTGGAAGCTTGATGAAAAACCCCTTTCTCTTGCAATGTCTCTGGAGTGCCCTCTCCTGACAAAGGTTAACCTATACCAGTTGACAGAGAAAAAATTTAAAGAGCTCAGCTTCAGATACCTAGGAATAAACCTAACCAAAGTGGTGAAGGATCTATACCCTAAAAACTATAGAACACTTTTGAAAGAAATTGAGGAAGACACAAAGAGATGGAAAAATATTCCATGCTCATGGATTGGCAGAATTAATATTGTGAAAATGTCAATGTTACCCAGGGCAATTTACATGTTTAATGCAATCCCTATCAAAATACCATGGACTTTCTTCAGAGAGTTAGAACAAATTATTTTAAGATTTGTGTGGAATCAGAAAAGACCCCGAATAGCCAGGGGAATTTTAAAAAAGAAAACCATAGCTGGGGGCATCACAATGCCAGATTTCAGGTTGTACTACAAAGCTGTGGTCATCAAGACAGTGTGGTACTGGCACAAAAACAGACACATAGATCAATGGAACAGAATAGAGAACCCAGAAGTGGACCCTGAAATGTATGGTCATCTAATATTCGATAAAGGAGGAAAGACTATCCATTGGAAGAAAGACAGTCTCTTCAATAAATGGTGCTGGGAAAATTGGACATCCACATGCAGAAGAATGAAACTGGACCACTCTCTTTCACCATACACAAAGATAAACTCAAAATGGATAAGAGATCTAAATGTGAGACAAGAGTCCATCAAAATCCTAGAGGAGAACACAGGCAACACCCTTTTTGAACTCGGCCACAGTAACTTCTTGCAAGATACATCCACAAAGGCAAAAGAAACAAAAGCAAAAATGAACTATTGGGACTTCATCAAGATAAGAAGCTTTTGCACAGCAAAGGATACAGTCAACAAAACTAAAAGACAACCTACAGAATGGGAGAAGGTATTTGCAAATGACATATCAGATAAAGGGCTAGTTTCCAAAATCTATAAAGAACTTGTTAAACTCAACACCAAAGAAACAAACAATCCAATCATGAAATGGGCAAAAGACATGAAGAGAAATCTCACAGAGGAAGACATGGACATGGCCAACATGCACATGAGAAAATGCTCTGCATCACTTGCCATCAGGGAAATACAAATCAAAACCACAATGAGATCCCACCTCACACCAGTGAGAATGGGGAAAATTAACAAGGCAGGAAACAACAAATGTTGGAGAGGATGCAGAGAAAAGGGAACCCTCTTACACTGTTGGTGGGAATGTGAACTGGTGCAGCCACTCTGGAAAACTGTGTGGAGGTTTCTCAAAGAGTTAAAAATAGACCTGCCCTACGACCCAGCAATTGCACTGTTGGGGATTTACCCCAAAGATTCAGATGCAATGAAATGTCGGGACACCTGCACCCCGATGTTTCTATCAGCAATGGCCACAATAGCCAAACTGTGGAAGGAGCCTCGGTGTCCAACGAAAGATGAATGGATAAAGAAGATGTGGTTTATGTATACAATGGAATATTACTCAGCAATTAGAAACGACAAATACCCACCATTTGCTTCAACGTGGATGGAACTGGAGGGTATTATGCTGAGTGAAATAAGTCAATCGGAGAAGGACAAACAGTGTATGTTCTCATTCATTTGGGGAATATAAATAATAGTGAAAGGGAATATAAAGGAAGGGAGGAGAAATGTTGGGAAATATCAGGAAGGGAGACAGAACATAAAGACTCCTAACTCGGGGAAACAAACTAGGGGTGGTGGAAGTGGGGAGGAGGGCGGGTGTTGGAGGGGAATGGGTGACGGGCACTGAGGTGGACACTTGATGGAATGAGCACTGGGTGTTTTTCTGTATGTTGGTAAATTGAACACCAATAAAAATTAATTAAAAAATAAAATTAAAAAAAATAAAGAGCTCAGCTTCATTTTCACACAACTGGCAGTGAAGTAGGAATTTGGAAGTACAGGAAATAAATTGATAATTGACATGATATTGTGAAAGTTTATACATATATTTATTTATATATATATATTTATATCTATCTATTTATCTATCATCTATTTATCTATCATCTATCTATCATCTATCTATCTACATCTGATAGTTAAGCAACAATATGAAGGGATTGAAAGAAAATTTATCAAGAAGAAGACATTTCCAGGGAGAGGTGCATGTTGGGATATGTCCAGTGTTACTAAGGAACAGAAAAACCATTGATATGGTTGAAATAGAGTGAGGAATGATGAAATGATAGCAGACAAGAACATAAATGAAAAAGAGCGATTGTATCATGTAAGATATTTGATAACTTTGTAAGAAGTTGACTCTGACTGAAGTGTAGAATCTTTATAGAGTTCTGAGCAAAGAAGAGTTATGATTTGATTTTCATTTATGCAATTAACTCCAACTGCTGTTTTGAGAGCAAATTATAGAGAGGGGTCGAGTAGAGTGGGAAGATCTGCAAGAAAGTCATTGTGCTAAGCCAAATGAAAATTAATGATGGCTAGAATGGAAGTATTAGCAATGGAGATTATAAACTATGGTCAGATTCTACATACACTGAAATTTGAAAGAATCAGTAGATTTTCTTGATGGATTGAATGTGGACTCAAGGATGATGTCAAGGTTTTTGGCCTGTGTAGCTGGAATGATGGAGCTGCCATCAACTTATATTGGAAAGCTTCTTTTGAGTAAAATGGGGGAAAATACAGATTTCACTTTTGGTCATACACATTTTTAAGTGTCTATGAAATGTCCACTTGGAGATGGCAAGTAAATATCCAGCAAGCAGTTGTATAAGCATCTGAAGATCAGCAAGAAAGTCTGAGGTAAAGATAAAAATTATGGATTTGTGGGCATATAGATTTATTTAATAGCATATAAATAGAGAAATTACCAAAAAAAGAGTAATGGCAGAACTTCATAGATAGTTGAGGTTCAAGAATTGAACTCAGGAGTGCTCCAAAGTTGACGTTTGGAAGAGGTGATTAGTTAGGAAATAAAACTGAGAAGGAGCAGCCAGTGAGCTATGACAAAAATTGAAAGTGCATGGTGTCCTGTGCACTAGTTGGAACAAAATCCCAACTGAACTAGGATTTAAAAAGCATGGAGAGTTGTTGACAGAATTCAGTGTAGATAACTAGTTTTAGGACTTTTGATGGAAAAGAAGAGCAACAAAAATATAATTGGGAGAAAAAGTGGAAATGCATTTTTAAATCTATTTTTACCTGAACAGTTATTTCAGAACCAATGTATCTGTTAGTAGAAATGGTAGACATGATTTTTATTATTACTGATGATTTGTTTGTTTTGGTTGGTTGTTTTATGTGAATTGTTTGTGGCTAATTTTCTTTAAATAGAAATAGAAGCTGAATTTACCAAATTACTTTTTGCTTTCTTATTGAGTGATTTTTTTTTTACTCCCTTAAATTATGGCTTTATTGAATTGAGTTACTCATTATATGAGCTGTCTTGAATGAACCCTAATTTATCAGAACATTTTATTGTTTTGTATATTATTTTAATTCTTCTATTTCCTAAAGTGTAATTTAGGATTTACATCACATTTTAGAGGTGAAATAGAATGAAATTTTGTTTTGTTTGGTTTTTGTCTGTTGTGTTGTCATATATTGATATGTTATGAAAACAAAGAAAGCTGAACTATTTTCCTTATTTTATTTTCTATATAAGATTATTCATGTTATATGTTGACAGTTGTAAGATTTCATGTAATAACTACTAATGGATTCCTTATTTTTGACAAATATATCAATGTTGGAAAACATATTTTGAAACAAATATTACCTTAAAAGTTGTACATCATTCAAATTTTCAAATTAATTAACATGATATTGTATAATATAATGTATTATGTAATCAGTTATTATAATTATTTTAATCCCAATGTGTTTGAGGACTCATTTTCTATTTTAATTATGTTAATTTAATTACTGTATATATATTTTTTCTTTTGTGCAAAGAAAGATTTTGGATATGTTAATAATCCTACTTAAAATATTTAATTATTTATGTCTAACTTTATTTTTATTGCCATTTCTGCTTCCTTAATCTTCTTTAATTTTATGATCACTATATTAAGTTTCTTTTTGTGTGTGTCTTCATTACTGAAAGTGGTTGCATACCATAAATATTAATCTAGATATACATCTTACCATGACTCATAGATTGTATTCTATAAAAATTCTAAATAGTCTGTGATTGTGGCTTGTATTTCCTCTTCAAGCACTTTAGGTGGTAGATAATCTCCCTGCTTATCTCTCTTCCTTTTCTCTTTGTCTCCTTATCAATCATTTTCTCTAATATATATTGTTATGTATTGTTATGTATTATGTTATACATTATACACATGTGGATTGATAATATTGCCTAATATTGCTTTATTATTGAGTGTTTTTAAGCAAATGTGAATTTCCTATTTTAAACTTTTTTTTAAATTTTCTACTCATATTTCTTTGATAAATATAATTTATTTTATAAAACAACCTCTTGGTCCTAGGAAAGGATGGACTTTGTATGATATAGGATCAAGGTTAGTACATACATATATGATTAATTTTATTCATTATACTCATATTTATTTTTCTCCAATTACTCTTTCAATGTCAAAAGGAGATTTGTTAAAATCTCCCCTTATTAAAAAGCTTCTCTGCTTCTCTTTAAATTTCCTTCATTATTTGCTTATATGTTTCAGTGCTCTAGTATTTGCAATCAATATAATCAACTCAATTTGTTCTTGATCATGGCATATACCTTTCACATTATAGAATGACTTTCTCTTTTTTCATTGTTTTTTTTTTTTTTGCCTGATGTTGGTATCATAACAACTAATTTGTTTATGTATTTACGTTGAAACTTCATAGTATAAAAATACTCATATGTGTAGTTATTTGAGTCCTGTTATTTTAATAGTAACTTTTAAAGTGGGTCTAAAATTTATTTAGTATTTTAGTGTTGCTTGAGACACCATGACATGATTTTGAGTTTTGCTATAAACTTTATAAGTATCTACTCACATACATATTGTTAAAAGATGAACTGAGGCATATTAAATTGTTAGTTAATTTGAGCAAAACTGGATTCCAATTGGCCAGGATCGAATCTAGCAGATAGAAAGGAGCTCAGAGGGACTGTACAAAATGAGACTTATAGGCAGAAGGGCGCAAAAAACAAGGAAGTATAATACTAAGCAAAAAAACAGGTTGGTTATTGCATGGTAACTTCCCTTTAAGAAATGGCAGGGTTCTATCAGGAAGATTATTTAACTAGTGTTGATCAGGTGATTCCTGATTGACTGAGTTAAGATTCCATTTCTGGGAGAATTGAAACTGTAATTTAGTTAAGTATGATTTTGGTATTGTGAGGCTTAGCACAAGTGACTCCATTTGGGGCCTGTTGTCTTGTTCTTAACAATGTTATATGTATATATATGTGTATACATACACATAAATATCCCTATACATGTTTTCAAATGGAGATGTACATATGTCTAAATACTTAAATCATCAACAAATCAATAGCATTGGTGATTTCTATTTTTGTAAATTATATTAAATTCTCTCTATCCTCCACCTCCCATCCAAACCCTGGTATTTAGCATGTTCTAAGAGTTTTTCCCCAGTATGCTATAAGATTATCTTAAAAAAATTGGATTACATTGCTTTCCTTTTAGGTACTACAGATTTATAGTCTAGCTTTTAAACTATTACCCCATAAATGCTAGAAATGCATATACGTGATATATAGACTCCACGCACATAATAATTCATATATGCAATTTCCGATCAATTTCTTTAATGATAGACATATTTGTTAATGAGAATTTTCACTGTAGTTTTGGTAGTCCTGTCAAAAAAAGTAAAAGAAATCTTCAAGCTATCACTAATGTTTAGCATGATCTGCCTGATGGAAACAAGTACTTGCAAGACAATTATTAGGCTTCAGATCATGTACCCTGTAAGTTACATCCATTGTTATGGATCCTTATGATAACTCTAGGAATTCTGTGTTATCCTCACTTTGCATATGGATAAACTTACTTACACCAAGTTCCAAACTTGTTCACGCTCATATCCCTAATAAGTGTTACAGTCAACCTTTAAATTTAGGTCAAACTGGGACGCCTGGGTGGCTCAGTGGTTGAGAATCTGCCTTAGGCTCAGAGCGTGATCCCATGGTCCTGGGATCCAGTCCCACATCAGGCTCCCTGCATGGAGCCTGCTTCTCTCTCTGCCTGTGTCTCTGCCTCTCTCTGTGTGTCTCTCACGAATAAACAAAATCTTAAAAAAATTAGGTCAAACTTACTCCAAAGCCAGTATATTTAACCTTTTTTACTTATTCTCCCTGACATCATTGGATATCTAATTTCTGTCATGGAGATTATTTCTATTTTTTATAATCTGTCATGATTATGTTCCTTGAACCCCTAAAATGAAGCCCTCCATTGCAACATATGTGTGTGTGGTTGTATCTTTATATTCCCTGAATTCCAGAGGAGAGGATTTCACATTTTTACTGTCTAGCTACATGTTCTTCAGATTTTGCAAACAACTATAAATGGAGTTTAATGTTTTCATCAGTCCTGGGGGTTCTGCTGAAGATAAAGAAACTTTTAAAAAGAACTTTGGTATCCTGGCTTGTAATGTAATTAATCTTTGTGCTGAAGTGTGAAAAATAACATAACCTATGGAATAAAAAAATAAATTTTTAAATTCAAAAAAATCGCCTGAAATTGTAAACTTGAAAGGCTTACTTTTTTGTTAGTTTTAAATTAAACATTATTTATGGGAAATTTTTGCCTTTCCCTAATAAAATCAAATTCAATTCAATGAAGGTGAAAGATGCTTAGTTGTATATTATCTTGCTAGAATAGTGTAAAATCAAGAGCTCCTTTTGCTTTGATATCAACAGAATTCCAAAATAATTTGCCCCACCTAAACTTTAGCTTGAAAACTGAGAAAACATGTGAGATATTTAATAAACCTAAATAAGTTTTAAGATGGACATGACAATGAAGGAATTAGAAATGTTTTTATTTTAAGATTTTATTTATTTGAGAGAGTGATAGAGCAGATTACAAACTAGGGGAAGAGCAAAGGGAAAGGGAGACTCCCCACTGAGTAAGGAGCCCACGTTGTAGGACTTGATCCCAAGACCCTAAGATCACGATCCCAGCCAAAGGCAGATGCTCAACCAAAGGAGCCACCCAGGTACCCCTAGAACTGGTGTTAATTTTCTTAAGGATTGTGTTGTGGCAATTAAAGAACATTTACGTATATGTATAAAGTGAACATGTATTTTATACATACACATAAATATATGTATAATATGTATAAATATGTATAATATATAATATACATATATACATATAAAATCTCTCTCACTAACATGTTTTAGAAGGACGAAAAATATAGGAAGTAATTGAGAAACAAATCATGAGAAATGGAGACCAGAAAAATGAAAATAAAAAATTTTAAATTTGGATCAAGACATTAATTTTAATAAATTTTCCTTTGTCTTCAACTATAAACCTATTTTTCTATAGAAGGGAATAAGGAGGGGTAGCAGGGTGATTCAGTCAGCTAAGTATCATACTCTTGATTTCAGCTCAGGTCTTGATTTCAGGGTCATGAGTTAAAGGGAAAAAGGAGAGCTTGTTCAAATTTTTCAAAATATGTAGGCTATGCTAGAGATAATGTGTGGTGTGATTTTATGTGTATTTTATCCAGAAAACAACTGAGACAAACTGAAGACCATATTTCTTTAAGTCAATTGTACACGAAATTGTTTATTTAGTAATTATAATACCCAGGTCTCCTGGTTATCAATTCAGGTTTTTTCCACAGTGTGTCACATGATAAATTTAAAATGACTAATATTAGCAATAATAATGAAATCACATAAAGTCACCATGATGTGTTGAGGAAGTCAATCCTGAAAGACTCCAGAGATAGAATCTTGAGGGACATCTTGAATTGAACAAAAGTTCTCCAGGTGAATCAAGGTGAAGGAAAGGAGGAGAACATCTCCAGCTGGAAAAATGCCACATATAGAGATATGAAGGGAAGAAAGAGCCCGGTCATTGCAAAAAAACTAGAACTAACTTAGCATGGTCACAGCAGTCCAGGGAGGTAGATATTGTTGTTGTTGTTGTTGTTGTTGTTTGTTGTTGTTGTTGTTTAGATGATGAGGAAAAGACCAAATCAGGGAAGATATTTGCCTTGCAAAGGACTTTGGACTTAACATTGAAAAGAATTGATCACAACATGCCTGCCTGTGTAAAGGAAAAATATCATGTTTCTTATTGTATGCTTTTAAGGTTTATGTTTTCTTTTGTTTTTGATTTTTGATTGCCTTAAATTTCATAATATCCTGAATTAAAATTAAAATTCTGACTGTTCTACTTACCACCTGTGGAAACTCAGGCAAGTATTTATTCTCTATCAACTGCTATCTTTTTCTTATGAAATGTAGAAAATACTATTTATTCCAAAGAATGAGGAGAAAGACATTCTTATATTATCTTTAAATAGAGTGGATCCTACGTAAAAAGGATTCTTAATCAAAGTAACTACAATATTTGTTAAATGCTAGCTATGTGCCCTCTACACAGATTCTATTGTTAATATTTCTAACAACATTAAAAAATAAGCCCTATTATTATCAGTTTACACATGAGGAGATCGAGGATAGAGGATTTAATTATACCTCCCAAAGCCGTGGAGCAGTGAGTGCCTATTAGAGCTAGGATTTGAACCCAGGGACTTGACTTTTAGTACTGTGCACTACTACTTTATGGGAGATAGCTTTAGGAAGGTCATGTGATTGCACAAGTGGGTTAGAATAGCATAAGGCACAAAGCTGTCTCTCTTTTCTTTTTTTAAAGATTCTATTTATTTATTCATGAAAGACACAGAGATAGAGGCAGAGACACAGGCAGAGTGAGAAGCAGGCTCCCTACAGGGAGATCCAGGCACCCTGGGATCACACCCTGAGCTGAAGGCAGGTGCTCAACCGCTGAGCCACCCAGTGTCCCCAGAAAGCTGTCTCTAAGGTAGAAAGCCACTCTCCAGGGTGATAACCCCCAAGATTAACCAGGAACGTAACAGAAACACTTAAAACCTAACCTCTGACTAAACTGCATGTCTCATTAGCTTTGCTGTCACAGATTGTAATCACTATGAGATGAATGCCTGCCACCTATTATTAGCTAGACGTAGTACACGGTAGTGATCGCCTTGTGATCTCTGCCTCAAGCACATATCTCTGATTTTGTCACAAAAATAAAAGTAATGGCAAAGCCCTTCTCAGGGCTCTTGTCCATTCCTGACATTAACCTCTCTCATTATCATCTCTTCATTCACCCCTTGCTGGACAAGGGAGAAGTTTTCAGGCTCGAAGAGCCTACAATACTACCTCTATTGGTTGACTAAACTTTGGAAGTCATCTTGTAGAAGGATTAGATTAGGCACCGTTTCACAGGTGATTGCAATCATTAGGGTAAGAAATAATGATTATTTAGAAGCAGTTACACCGGGGATTGATTTGTCCTGTCTATTTTCAATCATCATCCTTGTCTATAAAAGGACTTGGAGTTTGAGGGGCATCTCAAATCACTAGACTAAAAGCAGTTAAGTTACTATGGCATTTGGCAGATTTAAAGGCCCTCTAGTCCCATCTAAGTTAAAAATGAATCAAAAGGCCTCAATAAAATCATTCATAAAGATCAGGGATGCCTAAAATTTAGGCTAGCATCCCATCCCTGGGTGAATGTCTATCTAAATAGCAGGTTTGCCTGCCAGCCTTCTTTGAGAAGGATAACCAAGGCATTGAAGAAAGACAGCAGGGCAGAGAAAAGAATGCAAGAGCGTGAGTGGCTTGCAAATATGCATGCACTTTGCAGCAATGATTTGAGCAATGAAGATCAGCAAGCTATAGATATGTTGATGGTACCTTACCCCTGAAATCTAGCATGACATCAGCAAAGAGGATGGAGGAGAGTTTGGAGGTACTATGTTTGGAGCTGGTCAAGTCAGAGCAAATCTACCCAAGGTAACTAAAGAATTTATTCCCCTGCCGGGCTCTGAAAAATCTCACAGTGCTCCCCACTGTCAAGCCACCCTTTGGTTGTGACACACAGAGGACAATGATAGTCATTAGTGTCCAGAAGAGAATCAACAGCCAAAAAAAAGGATGTTAGAGAAGACTCAGGTGTCTGTCTAAAGTAACCTCTGAATTCTCTCCTATTCTTAGAAGATTGGGACAGAAAAGGGGAGAAAGACAGAATGAAATAGCAAATTTGTTTACACTGCACATAGGTATGCACGTGCACATACAAGCATACATACAGCTGTGGACTGTGTGTGTGCGTGTGTGTGTGTGCGTGTGGCTGGACTTGAACAAAAGTTTGTTTCTTTGCTTTGTTTCAAATAACTAAAACTGCTGTAGAAGCCTCCTCACTGGTCAAGGAAAAGAAAGATATACAGAGCATTAGCCAAAGAAATATCAAGAAAAAAATGTTGATTTTGTATCATCACACAATCAAATAAAGATCATTTAAAAACTGGGTTGCAACATTAAGCATGTACTGTTTTCAGAGCTTTTTAAAATGTTACAGAAAGATTTTTTAAAGCAATTCATTTCTTTTTCCTGGAGACAGTTAAAAGTTACAATGAGAAACCACACGCATCTGCCCTTGGTAATTCCAAGAACACTTAGGCTCTTTCTTCAATTTTCCTTTCATTTTGACCATGAAAGCAAGTACCAGGTGTTCTAGGGGCACAGTTTTTGTAAGCTGTCTTTTTGGAATTTTTTTTTTCTTCATAGTTTTTGATATACCTATGGCTGCTAGCTTCCCTCAGAATTTCTAGTTTGACAAAACTTAGTTATTTCCCAATCTGTTCTTATACCTTTTTTTTTTTCATTTCTGCATATGTAACATTGCATTGTGGGTAAAATGCTGGCAAGACCAGCACATGATCTTGAAGAAATAGAGATTATCTTTTGACCTAACAATTTGCTTTAATCTTCTTCATTCTTAGAAAGTTTAGCCATATATATATAAGCAGCAAGAAATCAAGGCTGCAAAGTTAAAAAATATAAATACAAAAGAGATTTTCTTGTTATGGACCTTGAACTCAACAAATATTGAACCAACAATAAAATATTGAATTTCATACTTACTCTCTCCTCTTTGCTTAACTGCCAATTGAAAGCTTCAGTAGCAGATGTGTGAGAAATACCCACTGATGATTATGATTCTCCAAGAGTTGACATAATTTTCTGCTGAAATTAATTAAACTGACATGTTTTGAACCCCGATCCAACTGCAGACTGTTACAGATCTTTATTTACTTGAAAAGCTTTTTCTACCTACTCGTACGTTATTTTTTTTAATGTTCCATTTTTACCAGCATTGGCATCATATATCATTTGATGTGCCAGCTGCTAATTAACTGAGTAAGTAAAATTTGAGTTTTCCGTGATTAAAAGGCCTAACTCTTTATTTAGGTTGTATTTGATATTTTAATTTTTTTTCTTTGCTTTAAAATAGAACTGGCAGTGGGTGGTCCTGGAACAAAGATTTATTTCCCCCTGCCCTTGAAAGAGTCGTGTTTCACCTAGGACCTTCAAAACTTATAATTCTTAAGTTTAAGAATTTTCCAAACTGTGAAAAAATACTACTTAGCAATGCTCAAGCCATGAGAATGAACTGAGGATTCAGAAGCATTTATTCCTTGGTGAATTTCACTGCAGCTTTCATTTTTGAATTATACTCACCACTTCAATATGATTATTGACTAAATTATGCTATTCTGTCAAAGGCCAATTTCCACTGCAGTCCTGTGGGAAAGAAGACTTAATATTCAGTTAATTACATTTGTCCTATTATGCCTGAAAATCTCATGGACTCTCCAAGTTCTCCACTTCTGTTGCTCATAGGTGAGCTTATTGATGTCTTACCACACTCTGCAATCCCCACTGCAGTGCACACTGTCATTCAATTGTCCCTAAATTAAAAGGAGTCTTAAGGTCAGCTCTATAGAACTACAGGGGTCAGAAGTTATAAACATGTTCCTGCCTTTTCTGCCAGTCTATATTTTAGTTTGTGACCTGTGTCTCAAAGAAGAAAAAAAAAAAAAGTTTGTCATGTGAATTTGCTTCCCTTAGAAGTAAATAGCATTTTATATATTTAAGGGTTTACAAATTGCTCACACATGTATTGTCGTTGAGTCCTCTAAGTAATTATTATCCCAATTTTATAGATGAAGAAATGGAGGACCAGAGAGTGGAACTATTTTATTCAGGTCACACAGCTTACAAACGTGGTGCTCAAATATGAATGTATATGCCCGCAGTTTCTTATTTTTTCCCTAGAGTTGCATTGAGAGAATAAACTCTAAAACCCAAGTGCCAAGGGATGAATCCCAACTCTGATCACTTATCGGTTGTGTGTCCTTATGAAGTTTCTTATTGTCTTTGTGCGTTTGTGTCCTCATCTGTAATGAGAGAATCAGAATAATGTATCTACCATATACAGATGTTAAAATGAGTAAGACATTGAATTCAAAGCATTCAAAACCATTCCTGGCACATCCTCGTGCTATTTAAGAGTTGGCTTTGATTATTGTCAGACTGAATACCCTTCCAATACTAAACTAGAATCATGCGAGTAAAATATAGATAGTTGGATTGTCATGGATGTCTCAGACTTTCTTTCTAGGACGATGACTACATAGTATCATGGGCCCTCCTTGAAGATGCTTAAAGGTGTTTAAAAAAATACTATTTTTTAAACAATTATATTTGAAAGTTTTCTGCCAATATGATGCTTAAAGTTGGAAAACTTGAAGAGTGGACATTGCAGGTAAAAGAGCTTAAAACTTTTTTTTTTCTGTTTTAAGTAGTTTAATTTAATGGTGTTCAATATATTATGGTGGCTTTCCCACTCTAGTTGTAGAAAAGGAAACAATTAGTTTAACTAATTATGTCATAAGGCATGCCTCAAAGAGTACTTATAAACAATTAGCTTGCAAAGTAAATATTATTATACTTTCACAGGACGGTCAAAACTCTAGTAGCAAAGGAGGGTTAGAAAATCACATTTGTTTTTGTTGATAGATGTTACTTGTTTATGACATGAAAGAGCAGAGTGGGCTAGATGTGAATTTCAACAACTGTATTTGGTTTTACAAAACTATAAAAATAATAAATTGTCACTCTTGTTAATGGTTTCTTGTTCTCCCTTTTGATTTATAAGGATGGGTTTTCTAGTCAGTAATGTTCCACCCAGACCTTGGTCCAAGGTAGGAGATTCATGGTCAAGGTCAAGGTAAATTTAGTTCTACATCCACTCATTCAATGCCACGGAGGACTGTCATCTCAGATTTGACTTATATTAAGACTTAGCATGGCTTGAATGTCAGATCTTATACTTGGAACTTATTAGAACTGTGGGAAAGCAAATGAACTTCCCTAAACCTCAGTTTACAGGCTTACAAAGTAGACACAGTAATATCCATCTCAGAGTCTGTCCTGAGGGTTATGTATACAGGGTTTGACACAGTATTTGGTATATTATTAGACAAGTATTTTAGCACACTTACCTGTTTTTACATTATTTTCAATATTATTTTTGCTTACCTGTTGAGTCCTTGAGCATTCACGTCACTAAATATTATTTTTTAAACAATTATATTTGAATGTTTTCTGTCAATATGATGCTTAAAGTTGGAAAACTCTGTGTGTTGGAAATTCTCTCTTCTGATTCATACTTTTTTCTTAATTTATTCCTCATCGGAGGGAGGACCTGATCTCTTTGTGTCTTCCTGAGAAAGGGTCCTTGAGAAATAAAAGCATTGAGAACGTTCATAGATAACAATGTCTTTATTGGCAGTTTGTCAGGCTACATAATTTATGGTCTGAAATTTTTATTGAAGCAGGACCCCACTGTCTTTGAGATTGCAGGGGTATAGAGAAGTCCAACACCATTCTGATAACCAAATTGTTCATATGCCTGATTACCTGTCCACAAATATAAAGAAGGAAGTTTGGTGGATCTTGGGAAGGACGTTTTATCATCAATTTATCTGAATGCACTTTGAATTATGAAAATATATAATTTCATGACATTCAATCATGGGAAATTCTTTTATTTTTTTTATAATTTCTTCTTATCTCTTTTCTCTCTATTTTTCTAAATGTCTACTACTTAAGATATTACGTTTCCTGGATTATTCCTCCAAATTTCTTATTTTTATTTTCCTATTTTCCAAATCATTTTTGTTCTTGTTTTTCACTTTTGGGAAATATCATCAACTTTTATCATTATCTTTTACTCTTTTATTGACTTTAAAAAATTTCTTCCTATTTTGTGTGTCTAAGATCTTCCTAGGTCTCTAACAGGTTGTGTGTGTGTGTGTGTGTGTGTATGTGTGTATGTGTGTGGGGGGTGGTTTTGTTTTGCTTCAGTTGTTAATTCTTTTTTTTTCATGGTCTCTACTCTCGCTGAGGAGTGTTCTAAGAATATTCCTTTTTTAAATGTTCTACTTTCCTTATCATCTTTCTTTCCTCTGATATATTTTTTCTTTTCCTTTGTTTTTTGTTTTTCAGTTTATCCAGGTCACTCTGACATGTTAGTGGTTTTATTGTTTTATTTACTTTTTTTAAAATTTTTATTTTATGGTCTATTTCATTTTCCCTTTGTCCAATATCAATTGACTCTTGGCTAGCAACTCACATTAAAGATCTAGGAAATAAAATGCTATTGGAGTCTCTATGTGCATTGGTAGTTTGTTAATTGTTGTTCTTCAATCTAGAGCAAGCATGTTGGTTTTATTTCTGCCTATCCACCAAGCTTCACACCATGTAAATATTTTATTTGTAGTTTTACCAAAAAGGCATTTCCCAGTTCCCTACCTAGAGGTATTCTCACAGTAAAGTGGTTGACGGAGGTCTCATTATTCAATATAGAGATTTCCATTATTATCCTGATTTTACTTATGATACTTGCACCCTCTGACTGGCCTGTGTCTCCTAATCAAAGCATTACTAGTGTCTCTAGTGAGTTTGCCACAGTTGGGTTGCAGTTGAGTGGGGTGAGGTGGGGGCATCAGGGAGTCATCGCAGTGCCCGGCGAGGGTTGGAAGGCATCCAACATTACTGTCTCAAATACTTAAAAAGAATCCTGTAAGTGGAGCCCTGTCCCTTCCTACTTATCCTGGAGTTGCTCCTTCCTACTCATCCTGCTTCTGGGTCTCCTCTCTGCCAGTGTTGAGATGGCTTTGCGCAGTCTGTGCCACCGGCCTCTATGCACTGAGGCTTTCAAAATGCTGTGCTATCTTTCTCTTCATTCTTTGTCCTTGTGGCTCTGTTCCTTTATTTATCTGCTTATAGTAATTTCAGTGGGAGCCAGGAGAATAGGCATGAACAGCCAGTAAGTAATAAAACATGATGGATATTTATCCAGTACAAGAGAAAATCAACATGGAAATGCGAAGGTACATACGCCACACCCACCTTTATCATTTATCAGATGGTGGTAACCAAAACTTAGTGTCTAGATGCTCTTTATGCTTCATTCTAAAGGGTGAAATTTTCATTTCTATAAAGTCCTTATCATTAAAGTGCAGACCAGAGACTTGCCAAGACGGAATGACCATTGAATAAAATACTAGTTTGTCATCAGATACTTAAATATTTCCCCAAGTTGCATGAGTTGGAATGCTCTTTATTCACTGGAAGGATATGATTTTCTGGACTAATCCTCTACATTTATCATTTTGTTTGACACTTGTCTGTTGACGCTTTCATAAACTCACTTATAAGCTTTAATAGCACAGAGGGAGGAGCTTGCCTAAAATTAATTCATGTGTTACCGCTATTTGCTAAAACCTTCCTTTTCTTTTTTTAAAAGATTCTATTTATTTGAGAGAGATAGAGACAGAGTTATAGCACAAGCAGGGAGAAGAGGGAGAAGCTGGCTCCCTGCTGAACGGGGAACCCCTCGGGGCTGGATCTCAGGACTCTGAGATCATGATTTGAGCCATTGGCTGACGCTTAACTGACTGAGCCACCCGGGTGCCCCTGCTAAAACTTTATTTTTCTGATAATGAAAAGAGGGCATATGGTAACTTTCTTTGATAGTTTGTGAGGAGCAGCGAAGATAATACGTGTGAACACACAAAGAGTTATTCAAATAAAAGACTTTCATCTTAAGGTGAAATGGCCAACTTCACTGCCCTTTCCTTGTCTTCCTAGAGTTGCTGTTCCTTGGAACTGTGTATAAAGAAAGCAGTGCACTTCCCCTAAAACAACAGTTGCCTGCCTTGGCTTCACTATAAAAATCTCACTCTGTATCTCATCATGGTATTGAACTAACTAGCAAGGAGGCGAGAAAAAGTGACAATTTCATACAAGACTCAATGTGTTGAGATAAAATGCCTGTCAGAGTCCCATTCCCTAAGGGAAGAGCAAAGCCTGCACATCAGAAAATGAGCAGTATGACACGCGACACTCCGCTGTGAACTGGAAAGAGATGGGCCAGTTTCTGCCCCCAGGTGCTCAGACATGAGGCTCAGGGCCACACGCGTAGGTCAGGCTGGAAACTGCAATCCATCAAGGCTGAACCAGCACCCTGTCGAGCTCGCTTATGATAATTAAATGAATCTGTCTTAATATTTTTATGGGTAAAATACAAAGATAATTATTTATCAAGATTTTGCGCTACAGCATATTACTCAGCCTAGAAATAGATCTTAACACTTCACATGGTATGAATTAGATTGAAAAGTGCTTTGAAAAATGAAACCTTTTAATCATGGCAGCTAATTATCTTGCATCTTCTTCGCTGCCCTCCTGGATTTCTCTCACTTCGCCCCCTCTCCCTCTTTCCTGTCTTTTTTGCCTTGCTCTCTGCCTCCTACCCCACCCCCTCAAATCTGGCTTTCCAGGCATCTTTTGGGAGCACAGAACAACCATGTGTGACAGCTCTCAACTACTTTAATTCAGATTTCCCCCCTTTTATGTGTTAGATTAAAGCTGAGGCATCGGCACAAATGCACACAGTAAACTCTTGGTCTTCTCCTACGTGGCTTGTTTGACACAAGATCTAGCCAAATTATACCACGAATTGAACAGTGGAAAGGCTTGTGTTTTATTACTTATTTTCTTTCAATTACATATTTTTTTTCCTTTAAAGAGGGAGTAAACTGCTAGAGGCGGGATCTCCCACTAATACCTACAACTCTCCTCATTAATTCATGTTTCATTTATTCAGCACCCACTAGGTGCTGATCAGGTTCCTATGAATACCAACAACAATAAGATGTTGTTTCTGACTTCAAAGATCTTACAGGCAGTCAGGATTTAAATGAAGGAATATTTGGGGTATTATAAGTGCTCCACTAAAAGTGTAGGTTCTGTGTTTGCAATTAGGAAGATAGGTTTTAATCATTAGGGTCAAAATGGGTTCATAAAGGAGGTCAGGCCTGATTTAAATCTTTAAATGAAATAATAGTTAACTGGGGGAGATCCAGACAAAAGCATGAAAACTATAAGGTTTGTAGAAATGAAAGAGTTTTGCTCATTAGAAAAAATTATATTTAAAGCATTTGCATTATTACTGGAGATTAGAGTTGCCCAAAATAGGACACCTGTTAGGTAAAACCTATTTTGCCAAAGGAAGGGATTTAGACTTTATTTGGTGAGCTCTGAGGCACACGAGCCGGGTCTGTTTACAGGGGAGTGTCACACTGATTATATTTTAAGAAGATCACTGATCATAGTTTGAAAGACATGGGGAAAACTGGGGAGAGGGACACAAGCCAGAGACCTATGGTGGTTAAGTCAAGCAAGAGATGTTCAGAGACTAATGTGAGGCTATCGTTAGAGAGCCAATGGGGGGAATTCTCATGAATAACAGAAAGGTGGAGAATAGACAATATTGGAATGCAATAAGTAGAGGAGGAATGAGCTGTGATCAGGTTTCTGGCCAAGATTAGAGGCATGAAGAGATCAAGGACATCGGTGACGCCAGTTGTCCGTCTTAGATGTGTTTTGTTATCAATATTCCACTCCTTTTTTTTTTTTTAAGGTTTTTATGTATCTGTTCATGAGAGACACAGAGAGAGAGGCAGAGACATAGGCCCAGAGAGAAGCAGGCTCCCTGTGGGGATCCTGACGTGGGACTTGATCCCAGGATCCCCGGGTCATGACTTGAGCCAAAGGCAGACACTCAGCCACTGAGCCATCCAAGTGCCCCAATATTCCACTCTTCTTGACCTATTGTTATCCTCTTCCAGACACCAAAGGGACTGAAGCATGGTGGCTTAAGTCCTGGCTCTAAGTGCTTGAAGCTTTGTTATTTTGGGCAACCTGCTTAGCGTTTGTGCTTCAAATTATTCATCTATAAAATATGATCAATTATAGTTACTTAACTTATAGGTTTATTTACAGTTTATTCTCCGGGGCTGGCATATAGTAGGCGCTGGAAGATGTTTATTGTTGCAATTGTGTTGTTATTATTATCATTGTCATCATTGCTCTTGGCTAGGGTCAGGGAGAAGATAGAACTGGTACGACCTATTATTCTAATGACTCAATTGCTAGGAGTTTTCACTTTCCAATTGTAACTCCAAGATTAAACTCTAGAAACTGTTTGTACCTCTACATAAATTCATATTATCTCTATTTTTCTCAAACTTCATCCACTTCCATAAACTTCTTGCCTGAAATACTAAAATAAATAAATTTTCATCTACGTCTGGTCATTTGTCTTTATGAAATCTATCCTTGAAGGTCAAAATACAATGATATATCTCCAAAAAGTCAGTTCTGGACTATCTACTGAAATATTTCAGCATGTTATGATCAATATTCACTTCTTTGTTTTTTAAGGCACTCATATTTCCATTTTATATTTCTATGTATCATACACTGATGCACACATATAAATCTACACATATCAACCACCTGTTCTGAGTTCACTGATGGCAGATCTCATGCTTTAGAATTTTTTTTAATAGTTGAATATATTGAGCATAATGTCTTCTTCATAATGGGGATGCAGAAAGCGTATTTATAAAAAATAAATGTATTAATTAATTCAAGGATTAGCTGCTCAATTCTAACCAGGTTAAGTGTATATTATTAGATTTTAAAACAGTCTAAATCAAGTTTTTAGAAGTAAAGAAAATAAGACAGTCAGAATTCAAATGAGATTTGTGTGTCTTCTAATCGTGTGTTTTGTTTTTTCTACCTTGTTTCATGTACTTGGAAAAGGGGAGGATTATCTTCAGGATCATATTATGTTTGCTTCTGATTTTAATCATTAAGAACAAAATATTTTAATCAATTAACACAAATCCTTTAAAAAGCCTTTTTTGGGGCATGCAATTATAAAAGTAAATAGAAAAAAGTTAAAAGTAAAAATAAAAAAAAAAAAGAAAACAGGCCAGGGTAGGGATAAAAAATAATAAGCAAACTAGGAAAATTTAAGAAATGAAAAGAATGTGAGAGATCATTTCAAAAGAATTTATGTTCAAAACACTAAATGCAATATAATCCTATATTTATCCTACTTTTACTTGTGAATAGTTGCTCAAATATTATAAACATTATATTCAATGATGCCAGGGGACCCTGTTCTTATTAACCTGCATAACCTTGACTTGTAGAAATATTTTTGTGTTTTATGTAATGCCATTAGTAAGCAGAAGTAATTCTAATTCATAAAACTAGGCCAGGAAGCAATTGACCCAATCAGACTGTAGGATTCCCCTATGCCATTTTCTAATTAGAAGTTTTCCAATTTCTTTATAGCTCTGAATTCTAGAGATCTCTTGTATGATAAAAGTCTGCTTATCTTACAAAAACAATATTTTGTGAGACCCAGTTCTTGTGACAACCCTCAAAATGAAGCTCCTCCAAGCTTAAACTTGGATTCTCTATTTGATGGTACCAAAATGACTTCTTTTTAATTTTTTTCTAGATGATTTGAATGGATGAGGACTAGTGGGTACATTTCTACAATGCTGTGTTTGATATGTTCTCTTTCATCTCCTCTGTTTTCTATTTATATGTTTGTATGCTTTTGGGGATTCAAAACATATTTGAGTATCTACTAATTGTCATGTACTCTTTAGAAGCTCATGACATGACAGTGAATCAAAGTTTCTTAAGTTGTTTTTGAAAAGTTTCTTTCTTCCATGAACAAATGAATGGTTTATGTCAGATATCAGCAAACTATGATACTGGGGCCAATTCTAGCTCATTACCATGTTTTATATGGTCAGCAAATAAAAATGCTTTTTACTTTTTAATTATTAAACAAAATGAAACAATAATATTATGTAAAAATGATAATGATATGAAAGTTAAATTTTAGTTTCCATAAATTTTTATTAGAACACAGACATGGTCATTTATTTACATTTTGTCTACATTTTGAGCAACAGAGGTAGAGTTAAGTAGTCATGGAAGTACCGTATGACCTAGAAAGTCTGAAACATGTAGTATCTAGCTCTTTACAGAAAATGTTTGTTGACCTCTTGGATGAGCCCTTCATACACAGGCCTGTAATACTGACTACTCTTATCCTGGTTTTCCTCCTTTTTAATATATTCTTCTCAAACCCATCTTTAGCAGAGCCAGCAGAGTGATCTATCTAAAATGAAAATCTAGCCTTATCACTCCCTTAATGAAAACTCTCCATTGACTCATCAGACTATAGGACAGACTCAGCTTTTATAGGTTGGCACATGGACTGTTCAGTCCTGTCCAGGAACCTGTTGATCTCCACCCAAACACACCACACCTTTAGCTGCACACGAGCAGTGAGACATTCTTGTTTAGAGGGGGATAAAAAGGACCCACAGCAAATCCGTAATTATTCATCATAGTGTAAAAATATGAAGAAGAGGAGAGATAAGACAACTTATAGAGTAAGGGGTCATTGCTGAGGAAAAGCCCCTGTGTCATAAGCAAGACTCCAGGCTTCTTTGATCAGTAAGGTATAGAAAAGCCAGAGGTAAGTTTTCTGTTGGGGATGGCAAAGGCAGTCATGGACATCCAGCAACATCCAACAACAATTTTTTTTTTTTTGCTAGATTTATGCTGTTCCAGGCATTATGCTAGGTATTAAGATCAAACAGAAAATTGCATAGGCACAGATGAATAAACAAGAATAGTCATCAGCCTGGGAAAGTCCCCTGATGATGTCCGCTTACAGTCCCACAGAAATGCAGAGAAGGGGATCCCTATTCAAAGTATGGAGTGCCAAGGAAGACTTTCTGGAAGAAGTGACCTCAAAGCAATAAGTAGGAGTTAATCAACTAAGAAATAGTGTTCTAAGTTGAAGAGTTTTTGCAAAGGCTAAGTAGCAGAATGAAGTCCAGGAAAACATTCTAAAATTTCTGTGACATTTTTCAGAAGTTTATGACTGTCATTTCATGAGTGAATAATGGATTAATGAGGTAAACATTCCTCTTTTCGTTCCAATGAGAAAATCACCCCATGCCGATGCCTCATTTATTCTGTTGTTTGTTATCATTTGCAATCTTGTGCTTCCATGTTTTTGGTTTTTTTGGTGACATTTCATTTGTTTTACACAATTGTCTGAAACTTGGGGCTCCATCGTGGGGGTGGCAGGGTCATGTACCAGTAAAGCTATTAAATGTGAAAGACGGCTGCAATATCTTTATTTGGGAAAGCCAGTCTCTGTTTTTTCATCATTCAGTCCTTTTGATGGATTAAACAAGGGAAATTTGTGGAAAAAGCAGAGCATAGCCACTGGCACATAGTTATCATTCAAAGAATGATTATGTATATTTTTTCAATATTTTTATTTTTTTGCTATTATCATGAAGTTTCCATAATGTGACAAGCACTATGAAGTATCTGCTACACCACATATGACCTAGAAGGCTTTGCAATTTTTTGCAAAGTGTTGGATTAAGGGAAGAAATATTTTACAAAATTGCATAGTTTTCACTTTGATCAGTTTGGAATATAATACATCAATTTAAAGTTTTTTTTCTAATTTTTTTTTCAATTTATTCATGACAGACACAGAGAGAGACACAGGCAGAGGGAGAAGGAGGCTCCCTGTGGGGAGCCCAGTGCAGGACTCAATCCCAGGACCCTGAGATCACGACCTGAGCTAAAGGCAGATGCTCAACCACTAAGCCACTCAGGCGTCCCAATTTAGAAGCTTTATTAAGACAACTATGAAATACTGTTAAAAATAATATGTCTGAAAAAAATGATATTGGAGAAAAGAAGGACTCAAGGTCAGAGAACATGTATTTGAGAATCTGCTTTACCTCTTTACTGCTGTTTTTTTCTTTACTTACTGACTTTTAAAAAAAATGGTGGTTTCTATTATCTATATGTTATAAAAACTTTATAAATATTGATATATCACACAAAACAAACAAAAAAGGGTAAAAACCTGAAACCCAAATGTTATGCAGCTATTTTTATGCTACACATTTTTAATGAAATTATCTGGCTCTATCCACCTCAATTAATTACTGTGGTATGATAAGATGTGTCAATTCTCAGCTACTTTATCTATGGAAATTCAGGTCCAAATATAGCATTATGAATAAAAACAAGTGCTTTAAATCAGAAAATTGTTGAGTTTAAATCCTACCTACACCATTTACCAACTATGCATACTTGGGTCACCATTCTGTGATTCAGATCCTTCTTCTACAACATGGAAATACCATCTAAATCACAAAAACGCAGTAAGAATTAATCCTTGGAATGCACAGATAGCAGTGATTAGCACACTTTTTGGTACACAGCCGAAGCTCAAGGATGGCAGTGCTGTTTGTAAGTGTTCTGTCCGTATCCTTCTTCCTCCTCCTCATCATAACCATATAACTCCCCAAGTAAATGCCTGAAAAAAATGCAGGGAAAAATCAGCAGAGAGAGCTTTAAGCAAATTATAGATCAAGGGATAGGTTAGAAAGCCACTTAAAACAGAAAATCTGATGAAAATGCATCCTCTGCACCATAAACTGCAACCTTGAGGTACTAAAACTAAACTTACAAAACCCACAATTCTATATGGACCAAGGTCTGCTGGGAGATTGAAATCCTTTCCAGGATAGAATAGTGAGTCTTGTAGTAGAAGAGACTACTCAGCTTCCATCTCCAGCATCAGAGAAAAAAGTAAAATGTGTCCACTCTCCTGAGTTCAAAACTATGATTCCAAAGGCATTTTAACAAGTAGTTAAACTATAGTGTGTGTCAATCCTCTACGATATGGCCTGAGGAACTACAAGAATATTCTTCCTTAGAATACTCTCCCTTAAAAGCATAATTGCCAAGACCCGAACAATGAACTTACACACAAATGTTAAATCTCAAGTAATTGCTAATTGGAGACAAGATGATTTAATATTAACGCATCAGAATAAACAGGCATTTTGAAAAGTGAGGCTTCTAAAATTGATGTCTGTTTAAAATACTTACTTAGCTCCTCCTCCCCAAACTTGTTTTAGCTCGAGTGCACCAGCAGGCAAAAACTAACTGCTATGAAGGTGTCATATTCTGGCATTTGGGCAAGTGCTTTATATTTAGGGTCGTCAGATAACATAAAGAACTTTCAGTACGTCTCATGCATAATTCACTGAGCCTTGGAGCTTGTTTTTACTGCAGGATTTATTATGCACATATGCATATGTGCATATATCTGTGTGCTCATATATATATATATACACGTATATGTATCTATATATATATATGAATATAAATTTATATATAGGTGCTATAAAGGATACCTGAACACACATACACACACACGGATGCAACTATTCTGTATTGTCTTGTCCAGTCTTGCACCAACCAGGAGGAGGAGGAGGCGAATGAGGTGATGAAAGAAAGGAAGGAGAGGAAGAAGGAAGAAAAAGAACACCTAAAACACCACCACCAGCATGAGATGCCTTTGGAAACTTGTATCAGCTTATTTCTTTCACTAGTTTTATTCTGTTTGTCAAGAAGGGATAAAGAGAGTGCAAACGACTTAACATAAGTGACTGACTTCTATTACTGAGAGATAAAGCTTTGACATCTGGAAGGCTGAGTATATCAATATGCATAAGCACGTTAAAGTTTTCAGCTTGGAGATTTAACAATCAGCTAAAATTTATTGAGCAGCTACTATATAATCTTATTTTAAATGTCGATCGCATAACAGCATGAAATTAAGAATAATTTTGAATAAAATCTTGATGATGGATTAATTGCTTTTAATATATTGTATCTAGAAACATGCACATAATAAATTTATCAAGTTTTATTATCAGGAACGACTCTATGCAAAAATGTAGTTTTTTCCATTAACTTATTTTATTTTATTTTTTTAGATTTTATTTATTTATTCATGAGAAACAGAGAAGCAGAGACATTGGCAGATGGAGAAGCAGGATCCGCACAGAGAGCCCTATGCAGGAGTCTATTCCAGGACCCTGGGATCAGGACCTGAGCCGAAGGCAGATGCTCAACCACTGAGCCACCCAGGCACCCTTATTAAATTACTAATTAAAAGGCCACTTGTGGATAATAGGCAAGTAGTCAAATAGTCAATCAGCAGATATTTTTGAGGGCTTACAATGTGCAAATGCCAGTGATTACTAAAATCATTGGGTAATAAAACCTCAGAATGCATTTTATATTTGTGTTTTTGTTTTTCACATTGCTCACATCTCTTTTTTTAAGATTTATTTATTTATTTTTTGTTTGTTTGTTTGTTTGTTTGACAGAAAGAGTGAGCTAGAGAGCACAAGCAAGAGGAGCAGCAGAGGGAGAGGGAGAAGCAGGCTCCCAGCTGAACGGGGAGCATGACTATTCTGAGGCTCAATCCTAGAATCCTGAGATCATGACCTGAACCTAAGGCAGTTGCTTAACCACCTGAGCCACCCAGGCACCCCTTGCTTGTATTTCTCACAAAATGAAATTACTTTAGATTGCTTAGGAAAGCAAATCTAGACATGTTTTTCTTTGAGTGACTAGGTGACAATAGGAAAAGTCTGCCTTGGAGAGCCAAACACAGCTTTCCAGAAGAGAGTATTCAATGAGAGAGTGAAAATAGTATGAACTTGCCAAAGGAGAGTGAAGAGAAGATGCTGACATGGCGTATGCATGTGTTCATCCACTCAACAGCTTTGTATTGAGTCCCATTTACATTACAGATAATCCGAAGACACGTGACGTCCTTCAAGTTCACAAATGAAAGTAATTCCTTATTTCTGAGGCACAACATGTACCTACACACAGGTAAGTGCAGGGAGGAAAAGGAGGTTGAAGAGAAACGAAGTAAGGAAGAAAGGCAGGGGCCAAGTCATGAAGCCTTCATCTACCATGAGAAGGCAGAGGATTGCACCCTGGATCTCTGAGACTCCCGAAGAACCTGGAGTCCTAGACAATGTGAGCACATTTACATCTTAGAAAAATCACTTGGCAGCAGGGGGACAGAGCAATGGAAGGCACAATTCTGGAAGTGGAGATTCTAACACAAGCGTTATTCTTACAGCTAGTATGTTGCCAGAGGTCTTGCTGCCTGCAGCCCTTCCTGTCCCCGGTGAGGCTTGATCTGTCTGTCTCCCACCACAACTGGGGGTGAATGAAGAAGCTGTTAAAAGAGAAGTTAAGGTCACAGTCTCTGGAGCCTCGGGTTTCATGCCTCAACAACATCACTTTTTAGCTATCAGCTACTTATCCAATCTGTCTCCATCTCTCTTTTGAGTTTTATGTACAGAGTTGGAAAATGAGAAAATAAAATGTGTCTTTACTATTCCACATGGACCTTTCCTATCACCTCCCGCACATATGTCAAGTCCTAGTGACAGAGAATCTAATACTTTCTTTATACTGAAGCAGTGGCATTGTCACCCTTCCCCACATCTGCACACAGATGGCTTTGCAGCTAAAGCCTGAAGCAAAGGGACCCTGGTTTATGAAAGGGCTCTCACACACTTGGGGACATTGCAGCACCAAGGTCTAGCTGAGGCTTCAGAGTATAGTTTACTCGATGCTTCTTAAATCAAAACACACCGGTGATACTTCTCCAGTGAATTCCCCAGGTGCACAGATTGAGTCAGAAGAAAGCTCTTTATGCGGGTGTAAGAGAGACCAGCAAGCCCCTTTCTCTCCTTTGTCAAGAAAGAGAATGGAATCTCAAGAGTCTTCATCTAATGATTAAATATTCAATCATCGAAAGGAAAGCTAATAGTGTTATTTTATCATAAAAATATTAATTGCTTAATAACAGAGAACACACAGAAAACATTGTTAGCATTAAGAAAGCACAGTGATAAAAAAAAAAGAAATCACAGTGATCATACAAAAAAAATCACAAAGCATCTCTTAATTTCAGGAAAACATATTCCTTCATTTTTCTTAGAATGTCACACTGCAGAGCTTTAAAAACCTTTGTTAACAACTTTATGAATATTAAAGAATATCATGAAAAAAATTTTAAAGAAATGATTTATTATTTAATGCTTATATTATTTTTATTATGTATTGTTGCCAAGCAAGCAACTTCCTAGTGGTCAAATAAGAATGTGAATGCTTTCATATTTTAGTGCTACAACATTCGTTCATCTATTATTAATACAACTCATAAATACTCTCACCCTCAAAAATAGCCTCAAACAATCTTATCTGGGCAGACTCAGACTTCATTTCTTCCCCAAGCGTTTCCAGTTTCTGGACTATAATTAGTTGTCATCTATTCTGACGGAGAAGGTTCTACCAACCTTCTCCCATGTCTCAATAATATTCTTGACAGATTTTATATCCTGAGGCAACCTAAACAGTTTACTAAGTGAGACCCACTAGTAGAGAAGGAAAAAGTAGAAAAGGAAAAAAAAAAACAATATTATTTTTAGCTAAAAGTTAATTAGGTATTTTTGTAGGGTTGTTTTCCTGAAAGAATTCATATTTAGCCAAATGTGTGACATGGCCCATGTCACCCTTTAAAACATTTTTAGCCACTTGTTTTAACACTATGATTGTACATCTGGATAGAGAAGAAAGAATCTTCTTGCCAATGAAGGACCTTCCATTAAAATCTTATGTTGTTAGATGATTCTTTCACACTTGACACACAAATTTCTGTAAAATGTCTAAACTATCATTTATTTCCTAAAACGATCCATGGAGATAAGAAAAACCCCATCCCTGATAAGAAAGAATACTTTGCAGCTATAGTCAACATGAAGAAGCTTGTCTTTCTTTGACTTTCTCAAGAGGTATATGAGCCTGTCTTCTTCAGTTCAAGTATTGGCAAATGCTTCCAGAAGAAAGACTAGAAATAATCATAGCATAACCAGACTAGGGCTTTGTCATCAGATTGATGACATGGGTGGAGGGCATCTTGTCTTTGAAGGCAGATCTTGACTATATCACGTATAGGTGTGCTTCAATTTTCTTAATTGTACTATATGAAACTTAAAATAAGAAATTGAACCCCCACTGTGGTTTAGGCACTGCATGTGTATTCTTGAGATAAAGCGATGAATGACACAAGTTCCAGCTTTCAAGACTCAAGTTTTTGAGTCTGGAGTCCATGAGTAGAGTAAAGGGGAATTTAGAGGATAGTATCATGAGTACTATGATAGAGATTCCAACACACAAAAGAGGAGCATCTCATACAATTTGGAGGTAAGATGGGGGTGAGCATTTAGCAAAATCTTCAAGGAGGAAGGGACATCCAAACTGAATCCTGGAATATGAATAATAGCTCTTTAAGGTAGAATTTAGAGGGCAGGTACAGAAAAGTCTTAAATAAGTCATTCCGATGATACGATTATCTCTCCCAAGTATTTTCATTGCTCTTATCAGTTGTCCTCTCTATAATTCCAACATAGACTGTGTTTTCCACTTTTCTGTACTCCTCAAAAGCCTATTTTTGGAGATCATAGGAGAAATGGCTAGCTTTGAGTGGGAAAGCACACTAGTGAAGAGTATGTACTGAGGTTGCTTCTGTTAGATTCCTGGCTCCAAAGCATCCTTTATGTGTGACTTTGGGAAAATGTCTTAATCTCTCTATGTCTCCCCATATAAAATATTATTAAATCACAAGATTGCCATGAGTGGTGAATGAGTTAAAAAATGTACTATGTGCAAAAATATTCAATGTTAGCTGTGATATGATGATGAGGAGGATGAGAGTGAGGATGATATTTTATCAGCCTAAAAATCCAAAGTAAATATTTAAATTTTGTTGTCTCCATGGTAATATTTTAGACCATTTTAGACCATTCTAACAAGTTAGATTAAATCAAGCTAAATTTCCTTTTAGGCTGAGACAAAGTGGAATGCATTTCCTCAAAGTAGTTCCCATATTCCTTCAAAGTCTTACTTTAAGATAAATATAGCAAACCAGATACCTCAAGTTTTCTTTAGCTAATTGGAAATAAAACCTATTTAGGATTTCCACCTCTGGCCATAACACAGTTCCTATATGAGACTTATGCACCCTTTGTAAACAAATATGAAAAAAAACAGAATTTATGTGATGATTATTTGCAAGCAATGGGCAACAAAAAGTGCAAGGCTATTTTATTTGATTAAAAAAAAAAAAAGGAAACATCTCTATAAATGAGCTCCACATTATCCTGACTTCCTGCCTAGGAGATTTTTTTAGACCACAGCACAAAGAGTAGGAACCCAAGCAGAAAGCTGCATTCTCAGTGAATGAAGCAGGCAGAAATCAGAGTCCAGGGCTTCTGAGGTGGAATAATTTTGTGAGTCTAGATGGTAGAAAGGAAAGCTGCGCAGAGAAGAAAGTCTTATGCTAGCATATTATTCCCTCTGTTCCTTGCAGAAGGCAAGGCTCTGAATGCTCAGGGCGAGATTCCAAGGCCTGGCATAGAGCAGCTGCTGAGGCCTAATAATGGATTGAAGACACAGAGGCTGCTCAGTTTAGGGAAACATCACAGTATGGTCTAGCTAGAGCAGACTCCTGTTGGGGATCCCAGGCATGCAGTTGACACTCCAGAAAGTCCATGCCTCCAAAGTAAGATGACAGGTTAAGACTAAGCAAAGAAATTGAAACAGAGCTACCCAAACAAAGCCTAAAATAAAGGCTCATAATGATCAATCATTAACTATATGCCAAAACAAAACACAGTGCTTTAAAGGAAGAAACATAATCCAGATAATTTACAATTTAGCAACCAGTCAGAATTACTGGACACGAAAACACAGAAACATGTAATTCTTCCACAAAAGGCATTAAAGAGCTAGCTATTAGAAACAGACTTCAACAACAGATGACATTGATGATGTAATTCACAGAAAAGGACTTGAAAACAGACACCATAAATATGTACATAATTTGCAGGAAAAGAAGCACAACTGAGAGAACAAATGGAAAAACTTGGCCAAAATAAATAAATAGAATTATAACAGAGATGTCTGAAGAATTCTCAGAAATTCACATATAAAATATTTGAAATGTGAAAGTTACAGGATGGATTTAAAAAGCTGAAAAATCAGTGGATTTGAATTCAGGCTAATAGACATTATTCAAATTGATCCAAACAGATAAAAAGTTGGAAAACAAAACAGAAACTAGATTACCTGAAGGATCAAATGTGACATACATGCATTTGGATTCCCCAAAGAAAATTAGAGAAGGAAATTTTTGAAGAAACATTGACCTTCAAATTTCCAAAGGTTAGTGGAAAAATAAGAAACCACAGATCCAAGATACTCGGTTTATAGCTATCCAAAGGGAGATAAAGAACCACATATAGGCATATCATAGACAAACTTCTAAAAACCTAAAATAAATAAAATAGGCAAAGGATGAAAAAGAAATAAAAAACTAGATACAAGGTAGCATTATTAAAAATTCCAGTAGACTTGTCAGGAATGATGAATGCATGATGAAAATGGCTGATCATATTTAACGTGCTTTAAAAAAAAATATCGTCAACCTAGAATTCTGTATCTTAAGAAATTAATCTGCATAAAGAGAGCTATATTTGACATAAAAATTCAGATAAACAGAGCTGAGAAGTCTACTGAAGTATTACTATAAGAAATGATTAAGGAAGTTCTTCATGCTGAAGGGGTGTTACCAGATAGACACTCAGACATACTGAATAAATGGAAATAATTGGAAATGAAAATGTAATAATAAATATAAAGATTATCTTTATTTTCTCAAGATATTTAAATGACAACTGACTAAAGCAAAGACTATAATTATTATATATAATTATTATAACACATATAAATAAAATATATTACAACAAAGGCACAAAGGTTTGGAGTAATAAATGGAATTATATCATTTTGTTTTGTCTTAAAGTTCATGTGAAGTAGAACATATGAAATTTAACTAGAATAAAAGAAGGTAATAATACATTGTGAATCTTAAAAAATATGGAAAAATTAAAACCATTTAGTAGCAATATGCACTATAGTAACTAAGAAAATACAGTTTCACATAAGGATAAGCAAAATATATTAATGGAGCTGAATGAAGTCCAGAAATAGATTGCACATATCTGATCATTCATTTGTCAACAAAGTTGTTAATCTACTGAAATGATAAAAGGACAGTCATAATAATCATACTAAAAACAAACAACAAACAAACAAAACCTCTTGATCTATACCACATGATACAGTGCAATGTGCAGTAGATCACAGACCAAAATGTAAAAGCCAGTATTTTAGATCCTGTATGAAAATAAAAGAAACTTTCCACAACTTTGTACTAGACAAAGACTTTTTCGATAGGACCAAAAAAGCTCTAATCATAGGAAACTGACCCGAGAGTCCATAAAACTGCCAGGACCTTTTTTCAGAGTTCCCTCATCACTGATTCACCTGCTGTTTCATCGGAAAAATGGAACAGGTTTGAGTCTCTTGCTTATGCTATCATGGTTAGTGATTAAAGGCTTGAGTGTTACTTTCATTTTTGTCTTGTTGCTTTAACGACTACTCGGATACCTGACAGTTCAGCTCTCTTTCCAGCTCAGCTGACCTCCCAACGCACACAGGGACCAAAATCGAATAACAAGTAGACACCTAGATGAGTGAGACTCTTCTTAAAGTTTAACATTATCAATCTGGAAACAGAATTGACAGATGATCACACTTACCTTCAAAATAAAAAGGGGTAAAGACTGATGTGATACTGGGGTGGTGGTTGTTGTTTGTTTTTGTAGGGGAAAGGAGTGATCATTGTCCAATGAGAAGTAAAGGCCTTTATTTTGTTATAAAGCTTTTTTTCTGATGTATAAAATGAATATAAGAGAGTAAAGATATAAGTAATTATATGCCTGAAGAAACATCTCATGGTGTACACCACATAACTACCAGTTGGGCCAGTACATGGAGGAGTAGTAACATCCATGAAGACGTAAGTAACTCTTTGTCTTCTCCCAAGAACCATCTTCTCATTCTTGCCAAAGTTAAGAATTGTGAAGACATATAACATTATAGATTAGATTTTCCCATTTTCTTGGCTTTATATAAATGAAATCATTCTTTTATTCTTTGTCCCTTTTGCTTAACATGAAATTTATGCTCTTGGCTTTCAGACTCTGTCATTCATTCAATTTTTGCCTCTACATATATCATTTCAGGTATCTGTTTTTTTCATATTTATGGCATGGTTCTTGAGAAATGAAATAATGAAAACTAAAACTTAATGGATTAGTTTAACAGCAGAGTAAATATCACTGAAGAAAGAATTTGTGAATAGAAAGACAGAGACAAATATTCAGTCATAGAATTTCCAATGATTCCGATTTTCCTCATAAGTTCTCTCTAGCATATTTTGTCATTTCTTAACTTATTAATCAGGTCAATTTGAAGTCTGGGTTTGTAATTTCATTATCTAGATTTCCTGTGAGCCTGTATGTGTTTTCTGTTTTTGTCTCTTGATTAATGGGTAAGACTTGTCTTTTCATATACTCAACTATTATGAATTGAGTGACAAACATTACAAATAAAATATATATATATATATATATATATAGTTAATGCTTTAAAGTACTGGATTAATTTATACTCTTTCAGAGAGGTTTTATTTTTGCTTCTTACAGGCAGCTAGGCCTGGGGAACCAGCAATTCTATATAATCTTGACCTAATTAGGGGATGCCAAAATTCAAGGATGAACTTAAGTTCTAAGAACAAGTTAAATTTCTTTTCACACTGATTCCTCGTGTATAGTTGTTATGAATCCCAATGGAATATCTGACATGTTTCTAGGCTCCTCTCCTTGGGATTCCCTGAACTCCAGTGAACTTTGTATCACTCTTAACTTTGGCTTTGTCTACTTATAATTCTCAGATTTTTAGTCTCTCAGATTCTATTTTATAAGCCAGCAACTCCCTCAAGGAGAAAACATAAGAATAAAGAGAACAAAACCAAGTGGAACTAATATAATATAATATGATTAATATAATATAATATAATATAATATAATATAATTAATATAATATAATATAATATAATAATATAATAAATTATAATATAATATAATACAATATAATAATATAATAAATAATAATATAATATAATATAATATAATATAATATAATATATAATAATAATATAATATAATAATATAATAATATAATATAATAATATAATATAATAAATAATAATATAAAATAAAATATAATATAATAAATGAAAAATTCACTGGAGAGACTAAGCTATAGACTAGACATGGTGGAAGAAAAGATCCAACAAAAACTATCTTTGAAAATTGTGATTCTGTGCTCGTAATCATATTTCCTTTTGTTTTCACTGTGTTCAGTAATATATAGGTGATAGAAGTTGCTTAACTTGGATCTCCTCAGTGAAGATGACATGGATCAGAATGTCCACTAAATTACCACAAACATGTAGTTCTAGAGAAATGTAAACCTTTAAGTTCCTGAGATTTAGGGGATTTTGTTTTATTTTTGTTTTAGATTCTTGCTGTAGCCTATTCTATAATATCTTCACTAAAGATGCTTTAATATTAGAAAATTGATTAATATAATTTTCATTTCATATCAGACCAAAAGTGAAAATAGAGTGGTTATATCAGTGTATGAGAAAATGTATTTTAGCTTTCATTTCACATTCATATTAAAAAAATCTTAGCAAAGGAGGAATTGGAAGAAGTTTAATATATTGAAAAGTCCTAATAAAAACTCTTAATATTTTAAATGCAATTGTTATTTTAGAAACATTTTGGATTTTCTGAAGATTTATGAAGGTAATACAAAGAGTAATACCCAGTTTCCCTAATTAAGTACGAACATTTGTATAATTACTGAGCCAATATTGATATGTTGCTGTGATGGTTAATTTTATGTGTCAACTTGACTGAGCTCAGATGCCCAGATAGCCAGTAAAACAATACTGAGTGTGAGGATGTCTCTGGAAGAGATTAGCATTTGAATCAGTAGACTGAGTAAAGAAAATCATCCTCAAAGGTGCCAGTGGGCATCATGCAATCCCTTGAGGGACTGAATAAAACAAAAAGGTTGAGGAAAGCAAATTCATTATTTCTGCTTGCTCTAAGACAGGCATCCCCAGCCCTCAGAATTCTATGCACCTAGCTCTTCAGCTTTCAGACTCAGATCAGGATTTATACCACCACCTCCCCCTTCTCCCCAAGTTTTCAGGGATTTAGTCTAGAAATAATTATACCCCTGGCTTTCCAATTTCTCTGCTGGCACAGGGCTGATTTTGGGACTTCTCAGCCTCCTTTACCATTAATTCCATTAATAAATATTTACATCCTATTGGTTCTTTTTCCCTGGAGAACTTTACTTCAATTGTTATTAACTAAAGTCCATTCTTAATTCAAATTTTTAAAATCATTACTAATGACTTTTTATTTCAGATCCTATTCAGAAGAGTGCACTGCATCTAGTCGGCATGTCCTGCTAAGCACCTCTAGACTGTGACATTTTCTTTTTCTCTTTTTTCGTGTTTTTTTGTTTGTTTGTTTTCGATTTTGATAACCTTGACTGTTTGGGAGAGTATTGGACAAATATTTTGTAGAGGCCACTTCACTGGAATCTGGCTCATGTTTTTCTCATAGTAGATTAGGTATTTATGTCTTAGGGATGAAGGCCACTGAAACTAAAGCCCTATTTTCATCACCATATATAAAGATTACATGATACCAGTGTGATTTATCTTTGGTGATGCTAAACTTGATCACCTGGCTGAGACAGTGTTTGTCAAATTTTCTCCATTATAAAGTTGGTTTACTGGGGATCCCTGGGTGACTCAGCAGTTTAGTGCCGCCTTCAGCCCAAGGTCTGATCCTGGAAAACCAGGATCGAGTCCCACATCGGGCTTCCTGCATGGAACCTGCTTCTCCCTCTGCCTGTGTCTCTGCCTCTCTCTCTCTCTCTGTGTGTGTGTGTGTCTCATGAATAAATAAATAAATAAAATCTTGAAAAAAAAAGTTGGTTTACTTAATCCCATACTCTACTTTAGGGATGGAAGTCACTAGAATAACCCACATTTAAGGAGCAGGGCCTATGTTCCTCTACTTAAAGGCAGAATATTTATAATAAATTACTTGTAATTATTCTGTGTGAAAGATTTGTCTATTCTCTCCCATTTATTTATTCAATCATTTATTTATAACTCAGACAGATTCATGGATACTTATTTTATACTTTGGGTCATGATCCAACACTTCATTATTTTGTTATTAAAAAATACTTCACTTTTGGCCTTTGGGAACTTCCTAAGTTGACTCCTCTGTTCCTTGGAGTTACCCTCATTTTACTGGGGGTTTTTGGACTTAGCACATCCTTCCTTTCTGGAAAAAAAAGGCAATTCATGCTCTTCTTGTACATTTTAATGCCCTAATTCTAGAATTATCCATTATTTCAAAGGGCCTCAGTTCTGTTTCTTGGAGAATATTATCAAAACCCAAAATCTATGGACTAGATTTGCTTATTCCCACTACAGCATAATTGACTCTAGGCCATGTCAAGTGACAAAGTAAGAAAATAGATATGTTCAAAAAATATTTTTTTAAAGATTTTATTTATTTATTCATGAGAGGCACAGAGAGAGAGGGACAAAGACACAAGCAGAGGGAGAAGCAGTCTCCATGCAGGGAGCCCGATGGGGGACTCGATCCTGGGACTCCAGGATCACACCCTGAGCTGAAGGCAGTGCTAAACCACTGAGCCACCAGGGCTGCCCTCAAAAAAATATTTTAATGAAGAAGTATTATACATGTTCTCATTTAAGTCATAAATCGTGCGTGTGTTCCACAACTTTTAATATTGTTAAAATGATCTTAACCAGTCCAGCAAGACTAAGCAAAAAAATTAAATATCTAATAAAGTTGAAAATACACATATACTTTAGCAGTTCCACTCCTAAAAAAAAAAAAAACAAAAAAAAAAAACTTACCTAGAATGCAGAAGGAAATGCATTGGGTGTTAGCAGCAACATTGCATGGGGCAGGAATTTTGAAACAATGTAAATATTCATTTTAAATAAAATAAATATATTGTGGAATATCATGTCTCCCTTTATCTATGGCTAGTTCAAAGGAGGGAACTAGAGCCATATATATATTCAATTCAATAGCTATATATGAAAGACAGTTGTTCAGTAAAAACAGAAAGTGTTTACATTATAAAAGAGTATCCCATTTATATAGTTTGAGTACCTATGAAACAAAACTGTATATTAATTATTGATATGTACATATTCGGTAGAAAAAATACCAAATTTGGGAAGAATGAACAATATTTATTATTGAAAGGAATGAGGTTTGTTTTAAGGTCATTATTCACCTCTACATTGTTTAATTCACGATCATATTTTGGTCATGATCCTGACATATCATCAGGCACCAAAGTGAAGATCTTCTTTATCCAAGGAAGGATTTTCTTAGTTTGGCTTCTGGACATCACATTCTCTGATGTTTGGCACTAGTCATACTTTGTCTAGCTTTATTTATTTGTTTGTTTGTTTGTTTATTATTTTTTTTATTTGGTCTCACTTTTTGTAGTCCAATTCTCACCAATGTCTTAACTTTGGAGTGGCCTAAGGATCATTGTTTTGAATCTTTTATCTTTCTCTTCTTGCCAATAATTTCTTCTGATTCGCAATTACAATTATCATCTATGTAATGAAACTCTTCTTCACTAAATTCCACAAAACTCTATAGAACTGTGTACTGGCATCTCTATTTAAGACATCTCACACCTGAAGTCCTCAAAGCAGAACTTTGGATGATTCCTCTAGAATCTGCTCCAGCCACACACATCTTTTTCCCCATAATCAGCCCGTATCATTTCAGGGGATGAGAGACAATATCAAGAACAAAACAAAAACTTGCTTCATCTTTGAAACATTTCATATATATTGCATATCTGGGATATCTCCTTATCTCTCCACTCCCAAGCTTTCTCTAAGGCACTCTTCCTGGTCACCCAGGTTATTGTGATAGTCTCCTATTTCTACTTCCATTCTTCCACCACCCCCTCCCACCCCTTTGCAGAGTCTCTTTACAACACAGCAATTGGAGGGTCCCTTTCAACACCTTTCAGGGTATCTGCTCACTGTTCTGCTAAATACCCTCCAGTGGCTCCTCATCTCTTGTGGAGTACAGCTAGTGGCTTCCCAAAGGCCTAACGTGCTCTGCACAATGCAGGCCATTCAAAACTGTGAACTAATCACAAGCACTGTCTTCATTTCCCTTCCCTCTGCTTTTTCTCAAATATGCCAGATACGTTCCTATCTCGTGAATATTTCTGATGTTTGTTTTCTGTGCTTGACCCACTGTGTCTAAATGTCACCTTCTCCTCAATTCTTATCTTGATTTCTCAATTAAAAAAACAAAAAACAAGAAAAAGAAAGAGAGAAGGAAACCCCCACATACTACCCAAACTATTTATTATACTTTAGCTCTCCTTAGCCTGCTTCATCTGCTACCATGCTATGCAATGAACATATACCCATGTTTTCCTTCTTTTCCTTCCCATTAATAAGTACACCCTAAAATTCATGGTACTTCTTAGTTCTTACTGCTTCTGTGCCACTGTGGAGTGTTTGGCATACAGTAGGGACTCAACAAATATTTATTGATATATATATATATATATATATATATATATATAAAATGAATAAATATGCAGTTATATATAAATTTATATATTTATATGTATTATTACCTGCCTGTAATAAATTAATTTTATGTTTATATTATATATTTATATATCATATGTAATGAATAACTGTATATCTGTATGTAATGAAATATGTTACTTATATTTCATTATATACAAGTTTATATCTATCTATCTATCTATCATCTATCTATCATCTATCTATTTATTTACTGCAGCAGAAGTCTACATTATAATGGCAAAAAAAAAATCCTTCTCATCAGATTTTTGGTACTCTATTTTTTAACTATATATTTAAGACAGATAATATAATAGGGATAAGGAGCCCACTGTGGTATTAATTACAGTCCTGACTGGAAGTACTTTTATTCCTGAGAGAATAAATTCTCTCAATTGCAAAATAATAAAAGGATACAGGACATGATTATATACACATTCTGAAGTAACAAAACACAGGGATAAAAGAAATAATTTTTAGGTATGTTTTTTTATTTTTTTCAATATACACTGGTAAACTGATATGGCTTTCAAAATGTTAAAAAAAAAGAAAATAAGCCCCAAACTCCATTTGATGAGTAACATAGCTAGCCTCTAAAACTCATCTTTATTATGAGAAGAGTTACTGGAAATATCTCAGCAAAGAAGTCTCAGGGGATTTTTCCACCAGAGATAGCTGAAACAACCTAGTTGGGCTGGGGATTGGACATGACTAGTTCAAAGTCAGTGAACTGTGGGTGGCATGCCGAGAATAGAGACTTTTTTGAGAGAAGGTTATAAAAGTTATTCCAAAGAGAGATGTACCTGTCATTGATTTCTTATACTCCAGTACAACGGAAATGAAAGAGTACAGTTTCTCTCTGCAAGATTAAAAACAGGAGTTTTCAAGCTGGCCCTTTTACCATTTCTATAATCCTTTGTGAGCAACTATAATTGTTATTGTATTTCTTTTGTTAAAAGGTATTCAGTGGAAAAAAATTTAATTAAGAGTGTCAATGGTACAGTTATCTTTCGTTTTCCACTCTTATCCTGGATAAGTTCTTAAAACCAAAAGACAAAGATCTGAAAGGCACTTGACTTAAACTTTAAACTAAATAAACAAATCTGTTCATCTCTTTTGTCGAAATCTAATAGTGACATGGTGTCACACAATTCGTTAGGTGTAAATGAATCCCAGGTAGCTTGTCAAATTATAAGGGCTTATATAAAATTAGGCAACACCATCAATTTTGGTTGCAATTCATTAACCACTTTATTATTTACAAACGCAGCCATATACCTATCCACAAAGAGATCCTTTTAAAGTCACAATCAAGAACAAAATATCATGGTTTACTATATCCATTGAAACACTTATGACACTTTTATACATCTTTCCTGGTTGATTGTAAGAAAAATTACTGGTTCTTAGGGATGTTTAAAAATAAACCAACATGTTCTGATTCTGTGTGTTTTTATTTTAAGTCTTGCTTATCGATGGATAAATATTCAAATGGTTGTTCTATCCCTGCTATCTAAATCATACAGATAACAAAATACACAATGCACCACCAATTATTATGAGCCAGTTCTTCTAATGTAGATTCTGATCATCAAATGGTCTACTTAGAGTGAAGTTTTATGATAAATGTTGAAAGGTAAGTATATACAAACAAAATTAGGCTTTTTCATTTGTTACAGTTATACCTAAAAACAAGATTTTCATCAAATGTTGAAGCTGTATTTTAGATACTGTAAATTGACATGCAGTCTAGGTAGTATACACAAAATTTGGGGGCAGGTATGGAAGAGAAACCTCAAAGAGTGACCTCCAAAGAAAAGGGGACTTTGTGATAATAAGAGGCCTCTGTGACACTGCAAATGAGAGAGATCTCCCATTTATGATAAAGCAGTATGGAGAGGGGTATCAAATAGAATCTTCTAATTTAAGAGTTGTAAAAGTTCATTTTCTAAAGAACAGATTTTGTTTTGTGACTGACCAGGTGACTGCCTCACATGGTCAAGTCTATAGGAAGCCATTGTGCACTAGACTCAGAGGTTTATATGATTTTGTTCATGATTCACAAGTAAATGGAGAGGTTTTTTTTCTAAGTGAGACTCTAAAATAAAGTTAGAAAACATTTTAAAAGAGAGAGAGAGAGAGAGAGAGAGAGAGAGAGACCTGGGTGGCTCAGTTGGTTAAGCTTAGGCCTTTGGCTCAGGTCATGATCCCAGAGTTAAGGAATCAAGCCCCACATCAGGCTCCCTGCTCAGTGGGGAGCCTGCTCCCTCTTCCTCTGCTGCTCCCTCTGCTTGTTCTCTCTCTTTATGTCAAATACATTAATAAAATCTTTAAAAAAAGAAGAGATAAAGAAGGCATAGCTCAAATGTATCTTAACTATAAAATATGTTTTAAAATTTTTTACAGGAGAGGTCATCTTAAAGGTCCTATTTCTCCAATATATTTTCAGGATCCCATATTTTAGTCAAACCTTAGTTTGATTTCTCTTAGTACATTATCTCTACAGAACAATATTATGATTCTGAGATATACACAAATACACAGAGACACACGTTATGTTTAGAAATTAAGTATTCATTGGTTAAAGTCCAATTAATATACAACCTCTTTAAATCTTCTGAGTTCAGTAAAATATAATTCCATCACTGCATGTATCCTTCCTTTAAATTGTACATTGCTGATAAATTGTTAACTAATAAGTAATTCACATACAAATTTTATATTTTCCATATTCTTCTCTTTAAACAATCCTGTTTATCTCTTCTTCTCTCCATATTTCAAAAGGTTATCTTTCACAATACAATGATAAGAGAATGTTAAAAACAAAAGTTCACTTCAGGTTCCAAGAATAAGAATCAATATTTAGATGTACTTCTCCAAACTGTCACTTAAGCCAAATGAGAGAGTGTTGGAGCAAATGTATCTTCCAGCTCAAAACCAAAAGAAAGTAAATTTCATTTTCAGGAAAGCCTGAGGACCCAGTGGTTGAGCATCAGTCTTCAGCTTAGGGCGTGATTCTGGAGTCCTGGGATGGAGTCCCTCATCAGGCTGCATGCAGGGAGCCTGCTTCTCCCTCTGCCTATGTCTCTGCCTCTCTTCTGTGTCTCTCATGAATAAATAAATAATTAAAAAAATAAAATAAATTACATTTTCAATAAAATGAAACAGATTCTGACAAAATCGAGATATTTTACTTCTGATATAGTGTTTTCTGTCTACCAAAATGAAACACCAAAGACTAGGTGGCTTAAATAACAGAAATTAATTCCTTCACAATTCTGGAGGCTAGAAATGAACAATCTAGGTTGTCAGCAAGTTTGGTTTCTTCTGAAGCTTCTTCTCATCGTGGGGATAGGTGTCTTTACCCGGTGTTTCTTCTGTACCTGTCTGTATCCAAATATCAGCTTCTTATAAAGACAATAGTCATATCTGATTAGAGCCCCCCTAATTAGCATATTTTTACTTATCTCTTTAAAATCTTAGCTCCCGATATAGTCACAGTCTGAGGTACTGGAAACTAGGTCTTCAGCCTATGAATTTAAGGTGCACACATTTCAATCCATAATATCTGGTCAAGTCATTTTGCTTTGAATTTTATCCTGATTCTCAATTATATTTTGAGAGTTAAGTCTGAAGTTTATAATGAAATGAAAATCTCCAATGGGATAAACATATAACCACCATGAAAAAGAACTTTGGGAGAGATAAGTAAAGTGAATAGACATGGAAAAATAAATGTCACAAGTATATTTCATGTCTCAGGATGGAGAAGTACATATGGCACTGGATTTTAAAAGCGACCAAGAGGGCTAGATCATAAAATTGGATAGAGAGGAGTTTATAGATTTAAAAGTATTCTTCCAAAATACTAGATAGAAAGCTCTGGGAAGGGCTTCAAAGATGGTGCCACCATCCAATACAATGGCTGTTGAAAGTTTTGAACAAACAATGAGCATAGTGAGCAAAACTGAAATCCCTAAACTCCTATGGAAGAAAATGGAAAGAGATTTAGAGACTTGGTAATACGGGTATGGTAAAAAAGATAAGCTGTCCACATCCAGAACACCCATCAGATGATTATGTTTCATGAGAAGGCTACAGCATACCATTTGCCAAGTCCATGAGAAATACACTGTTGAGAAGATATCATAAAAAGATTCTGTTGTAGTTCTTCTATAGCCAAGCCTGAGAGTAAGACAAAATACTGTTAAGAACTTGGCCTTCTGATGACTATGAAGATAGAATCTAAGACAAGACTTGACAACACTTAACCATGAGAAGCCAGGGGTCACAATTACCACACCGGTCACCAAGTCCAGAGTGGCATTCAAAGTGGCCTGATATATAGATTTATAAAGACAGTTAATAAAATACAACATCCTGAAGTATAAAAGAAATGAGAATAAAGTGATGCTGACCCTCAAGTTGTGAAAGGAGAAGGAATCATTGAAGGATGCCGAAGGATGCCTGGGAGGCAGAGACCAGTCACTCCAGTAAAAGTCATGATTTCATGTAGAGTTTTCAAGACTCAAGGAAGTTTTCAGATCCAGAAACCAATATATAGTGTCCATATATGTGGGGAGAAAAGCCCTCAAACATCCTCTTAGTAAAATGGTAATAGTCCCCCAAGTATTACCCTAAGGGAAGGACATATTGGCATGTTTCACAGACCTTTGAACACCAAGTGTGAATTGAATTTTTGCCAAAAGCTCTAAAGCACCATCATGCATCACCCCACCAGCCCCAGATGCCCCCTTCCCTGGACAATTAAAAAGTCCCCTGCAGAATCCAGTTAAAGCCTAGAAGACGAGTGTAGACTACTGCAAGTTCATTCAAGTATCAGGACAAATTTTAGCCAGAGTGTTAGATGTTCAAATATAGTGTCTCTGCTCAAGTAGATTAGCAGGACCTCAGGTACATGGTTTGTGACAACAAGCTACCTTTTTTCCCTAATTCATCCAAAAAGAGAAAATTTTTGCAAAAGAAGAGAAAACACTGTATTCACACAGAATAGATAACAGTATGCATTTACACAATTTTCCCCAGAGGAATGATAACATTCATCATATAATAGTACTTCATAATATAATAGTTCAAAGATATCCATGTGGCATAAACAGTGGGATTAACTCAACCCTTCACACATATGATGTTAGTTAGTGAATAAATAATAAGATGTATGACAAATTCAAAGTATAGATTTTATCATGTATATGCATTTCACATAGGGTTAAATTATAGAATAAAAATTAATTGATGGCTTAAAAGATAAAGAAATAGGAAATATATTCAGAAAAAATTATATGCAAAAACCTAATTTTTATAACTCGAAGTTTATTAATTTATGCCACTCAGCTGCATTAAATACACAGATCTGTTCATTAATACTGGAATCTCACTTATTAAAAAGATAATAATTTATTTAAATTGTGTTGCCTCAAAGGATTTTAAGGATTAAGTGAATTAATATATGTGCATCACTTAGAAAAATATCTGGCATATGAGAAGACTGAAGAGTGTTAGCTACCATTATTATTATTGCCCTAAAGTAAGGCAAAGCAAACTTTTGAAATCTAAAATGAGTATCTAAAGAAAACAAATTGCTTAGATATTAATTTTATTGCAAAAAGTCTATTTATGTTTTGCGCTCAAAAAAGCATACCTCATATTTGATTTAATAACCTTCCTTTTTCTAAAAATGGATTTTCGCTTTGTAATAAATATTCCTCAGATTGGATATGTAGCATCTTTCTACTCAACAATTGAGTTGAAATATGTAGCATCTTTGTACTCAACAATTGAGTAGAAATAACAATTTCTACTCAATTGTTAATGTAAACTTTAAACCATAAGCATCAAACTGAGAATGATTATCTCTCAAAACCAGGCAAGACATCCATACCCATATTTAGCACTAAACTTCAGTTCCTAGGCTCCTACCCTGAAGTGTGGCTTTCCCGGGCAGTAGTTGGACCATATAATTTGTTATTCAAGCTGGGCTTTATTCACACATCGCTTCTTGAAATTCCTGCAACTAACCAGTCTCTTACTAACCTCAGAATCAATAAGACACAGAAGGGGAAATAGACAGATATACATAATATGAGGCTTGTCTTATTCTGGCAGATGAAGGAGGGAATAAATTAATTACATGTTAAAACACAGAAAACCTTAACTCAGAAACTAAGCCAGAAATCACACACAAATGTCGGTTTGGCCAAAATACAATAATGTTAAAAATTGAAAACAATATCAAAAAACAAAAAGCCTCTTCCCCCAGGAAACAGAAACTAAATAATCACAAAACTTTACTTAAAAATTTATTGGGTCAAAGGTGAAATGTGAAATGAAATTGAAAGAAATTTTATAAATTTAGAATAGTATCATAATATATTAAACTCTTCAACATATAAACAAAGCAGTGCTCAGAGAAAATTCATAGTATTAAATATCTTTATCAAGACAAATAACAAATGGAGTAGACACTTGCATACAGAAAGATAAAAATAACCTAAAATAAATGAAATGGAAAAAAATTATTAGAGATAATAAAAGCCAAGTTTATTGAGTTAGAAAAGACAAAGTAGAAAAATAAATTGTGCTTTGAAAAATCAGAAGAAAAAAACATATCATTAAATACTTTAAATTTTAAAAAGTAGAACACATAAATATCGAAATAAGAAACTAAAAGATTTTTTTAAAATCATATCTGTGAAAATATATTTGAAGATCTGAATCAAATATTAGTAGAAAATTTTAGTAGAAAACAAAACATATAAAAGTGATATATTAGAAGTATCTTATGTACACAATCATAGGAAGAGTGATATTGCCCTTAGTGGAGTTAGGAAAAAAAAAACCAATTTCCATAAAAGAAGAAACAGATTAGAGCAAAGGTCCCCCAACAGAAAAATTCCCAGGTCTCCTAACAGATTCAAAAGGGCTTTTATACCTTTCAGAAATAGATTATTTTAAACAAATTACCAAGAATAGAGAATTCAGGGAAACTTCTGCGATATTTTTTTTAAAGAAAGTAATAAAGTGATTCCAAGACCTGAAAAAGGTGACACAGTATATTAAAATTAAATACTACATTTCACTTATGAATAACAATGACAATTTTAAAACAGAATTATTAAATGGAATTCACTATATTTTTACTTTGTGTTGTAGCAAAACCTCTTCAGGGGAATTTGATGCGAGAAAAGTAGCATATTAGAAGTAAGCTCCCAGACAGTTTCAGCACAGGAATGAAGGGTGTAATTAATTAATTATTGCAAGCCTTCTCTCACACTTATGGCAGGGCCAGGGGAAAGAGAAGTAAGTTTGCTGAAATACAGAGGATCAAAATATCACATAGGGATAGAAATGACACATATGTCATCTCTGTCCCCACCCCTCCAAGGTTGAGGTAGCCCATCTCAAGGTCAGCAGCCAATGACTGAAATTCAGTATGTCATGTGCCTGTATCAGAAGCAACTAACCACAGTGAGCTCACAGCAGAACAGGAGCAGTATCAACTTGCTTCTGTGAACACCTTTATAAGGCCAAGAATGATAGATTGTGCTGATTTCTTTCATTATCCTGAAGTTGTGCCTTTAGTCGGTGTACTTCTAATCTATGCCTGATCCCTGAGTCTTACTACAGCTAGAACGTATCTACAGTGATGGTTCCAGATATAGGAGCTTTAGGGATACAGTGGCCTAGTGATTTCCCTGAGAAATGGCTGGATTCCCTCCGCAGCAGGGCATACTTGGGTGGTGTGATGGTGCCATTTGCCAGGAGGAGTCACCACCACCACACAGATGATATAGACACAGCAGTCGAGAAACACAACAGAAATCCTTTTCCTTGAGCCATATAGAAGATGTTCAGAATCACTCTGATTCCATTGGATCCTAAACATATCTTATGTTTTTAACCTTGGAACATAAAGATGCATTTTTTTTGTAGTGCACACCTTGAAAACAAAATATTTTACTACTCATCTGAATCATCATGATGCTGAAAAGCAACAACATCCTTCAGAACGCTTTTCTACACCAATGATTGGTGTACTACCATTTAAAATTTCCATCCATTTTTGAAAAAAAAAAGAATAATAATGATAAATTTGATCATTCTGTCACCATTAGGGCCAAATGTGTTCTAATAAACAAATGCTTCACCACATACATAGTTATGAATGCAGACTTGTGAATTGTGAGTTCAAAACTTCTTGATAAGCTATAAAGCTATATATACATATAGATATATTTATCGATATGTATATCCACACATATACAGGCATATATTTATGCAAATATGGGCTGTATTTGTTTGTAAATGCAAAGATGAAAAATCACCCTGAGCTAATTTAAGGAGTAAAGGATAATTTAACGGTATGGAGTCATCTAATGGAGGACAGAGAGAGAATTATATTGGAACCACAGGAGTATTTAAATTTGATTAGAGACCTAGTAATAGACAAGAGTGGATTTTAGGGCATGGATATTTATGCATAGGAAAAATATACTATGAAAGAATTGATGGATATTTTAGTGGAAATGCTAACAGGTTGAAGCTACAAAAGGTTGAAATTTAGGGAGCAGTTGGATGATAGAGGCTCTAGGTTTCCACATTATTTACAAACTTCTAAATAGCCTTCTCTTTGTCTTCTATCTTCTCATCTATGGACTTTAGCACCACTATCCCTTCCTGGCAGAAAGAATTTCTCTGCCATTCAGTCCACATGGGGACTGAAGTGAAGTCCTGACCCAAGACTCCCAAAATCACACCTTTGTAGGTACAGGCTTACAGAACAATGGTGCCATAAAATGGTCATAGCTTCATTTTCCTGGGAAAGTCTTCAGGTCATGTCAGGGGCTTGCTGCTGTTCCAGTCAACTGTGGCTTCTAACCTGTCAGCCAGGCAGTGCAGAAATGCACACAGGGCTTTCCAGGAGTGCACCCCGAAGATGGGAGAAAGCAGTGAAGGGGTCACCTTAGTGCAACAGGTGCATACAATGTTATGTATCACATAGACTTAAAATTCCTCGTGAATTCCCCTAAGGCTTCTGACCCTAGATTTTTTTTTTTTTTTTTACCTTTATGTCCTAGGGAGTTTGGGACTTTTTTTGGGGGGGGGAGTTTGGGACTTAATGCAAATTTGTTCCCCTTAAAAATGCTCCCCTGTCTTCCATCGTTACCATCAGTGGATGGAAAACTCCAGAATTCTGAGCAGCTCCAGCAGTCTGGTCGTAATCAGGCTTGGAGAGGAGCTTCCACAGCCACAGTCATTCCTGGCCCTGACGTTGCAACGGTGAGCAGCAAGATCAAGACCCAGCAGCCCCTCATTCCAAGATTCTATTAAAGGAAAAATGGTGCAGCTTGGTGGCACTCAGGATCCTGGAAACAAGGGAAACCACGGAGGCAAAATATACTTCGGGGTTACAGAGCACCATTCTGCAGAGACCATCCTTCCCCGACAGCCTACATAGAATAGCAATGAAAAAGACAAACAAGGTGTCAAAACCCAGAATCTACAGACACTTTACACATAGACCTCCCCCTGCAACACACTTACACAAATCCCCAGAAACCCTAAACCACAAGATGGCAAAGGGAGACGAGCAGAGTACTAGCTGAGACTAGAGTGAACAGAACAGTCTGAGTGAATGATTGTTCAAATCCTTCTGGCGGGTAAACCAGATAGTCAGAACTACCTGCTATCCATGCAGGATGGTGTTTATTGATGAATTGATCGGTTGCTACAGAAATATTTTAGTAATCACAATGAGGTTTTTTTTTAATAAGTTTTTTTCAATACCTTCTTTAAAGATTTTTAAATTGTTTTATATTTTGTTAAGTCAAGATTAACTCCATTTCTAAACTTGTAATAAAAAATTAAGTGTAAATTTTAAAAATTCAGGAAAATACAAGCACATCTTTGAAAAGGTACTGAGTATTGTTTAAAAATGCTATAGCTGTGGGACACCTGGATGGCTCAGTGGTTGAGCATCTGCCTTTGGCTCAAGGCATGATCCCAGAATCCTGGGATCGAACTCTACCTGAGGCTTCCTGCATGGAGTCTGCTTCTCCCTCTGCCTCTCTCTCTCTGTGTGTGTCTCTCGTGAATAAATAAATAAATAAATAAATAAATAAATAATCAAAAAAATCTTTTTAAAAATGCTATAGTTGAATGGATGTTAAATCAATTAGGGACCCCTGGGTGGCTCAGTGGTTGAGCATCTGCCTTTGGCTCAAGGCATGATCCCAGAGCCCTGGGATCAAGTCCCACAATGGGCTCCCTGCATGGAGCCTGCTTCTCCTCTCTCTGCCTGTGTCTCTGCCTTTCTCTCTGTGTCTCTCATGAATAAATAGATAAAATCTTTTAAAAAATCAATTAAAAAAATAAGGATTGAGATGTAAAACCAAAAGAATTTTTTTGATCAGTGTAGTTATAGCCTTGAAATGTTAATTTATTACTTCCTGTTACTAAAAGAGATAATAATTAAGATATCCAAAGTGTCTCCTGAATCTTTAAAGATGAGAACATTGTTAGTTAGGGTAAGTCAAGTTTTTTCACTATTTGACTTAGCATATTCAAGATATCTGATTTCTTGGAATATGCATGCTTCTTCCCATACTGGAGTCATTGGATTACTTTGCTCACCTGTACTTCTTCCTTAATTATTGAAATATTAAACAACCTTAATACTATTCCTGCAATCACTAAGGCATCTAACAGCCAATGCCTACATACCAGTGTTTGCTTACACTGATTCTTCATTATCAGTGTCAGGGAAGGAACCTAAGAGAGCAGGAATCTGGACATGGTTTAAAAGATTGCTTCTATGCTTGTTTTGAGGATTTACTTCCTTTCTGAGCCCTAGGAATAATTTACAGCTATTTATTTCCTTGCTTCATTTCAGGAGAGACTTTTCTTGTATTAGAATCCATTTATGTTTCACCAGAAGAAGCCATTCTTTCTCTCTAACACAACACCACCATAGTCCAATGTGCCATATCAATGTGTCTTAGTCCACCCTTGGAATAGTGACATGCTTTTCTATTCAAACTATCACCATCCAATTTATTTTCCAGAATAGGTAACTGTGATAGTTGTGCATTGGTAAATAAAAGATTATGGTAATAAATTGGTTTAATCCACAGTTGATTATAAGTTGTCAACCTATTAAAAGATGATGAAAATAACTATGTACAATAACTTTCATACAAAGTTAAAAAACTAGAAAAAGTACATTTTTGTAATTAGCATGTTAATCAGATTATCATCAAAATGTACATAAATATTTTAAATGGAAAGAAACTATGCTTTAGATTTTCCCATTGTACATAAACCAATCCACAGACATGGAAATTTATTTTAGGAAGATATGTGCATATTAATATAAATGGATATTAATACATAATATATATGTAGTTCAACAAATATATAAAGCCACATTTGCAAACTTATTATAAATGTATTTTTTTGTTTGTTTGTTTTAAAGATTTCATTTATTTATTAATGAGAGACACACAGAAAGAGAGAGAGGCAAAGACACAGGCAGAGGGAGAAGCAGGCTCCATGCAGGGAGCCTGACGTGGGACTCAATCACCAGTCTCCAGGATCAGGCCCTGGGCTGACAGTGGCACTAAACCACTGAGCCACCTGGGCTGCCTTATAAATGTATTTTGAAGATAGTGCCTATAAGAACAAAATAGCAATTCAATTTATTTTAAGTTAGAAGGGTCAGTTTTCACCAAATTCTATGATAAAAAAAGATGATAATTAAAATTGTTGAATTACAAAAATATAACTATTTTTAAACTCCTTAAATAAACACAGAATAACTATATGACACACAGGTAAATACATATTCATACTTGGAAAATTAAATTTCTTCCACAATCAAAAAAATTGTCTTATCTACAGATAGATTTCTACATTAAAAAAATGGAAATTTTACTGTCACCTTCAGGACAAGATTTTAAGATCACAATACTTGATAATTTCCCATGTCAACAGAATAAGCGTGAGAAAAAAATATTTGAAGAGAGGTGAAGGAATCTAACTCTAGGCCAAGTCTTTCCATCTGTCTAAAAAAGTTGGTAAGTCATATAATTAGTTGTTTATTTCCTATTAAATAGGTGTTAAAGTTTCAATTAATCTTACACAAAGCTGTAAGAACAGAAAAGTTTAACATAATATAATAATAATATAAAACTATAACAATATTATAAAACTGCTAAGGTACCTCAAAACATGTAAATCCCATGCCTATTAAGTTCTTTTTCTTATAATTCTTCTTCTAGTAAGAAACTGACTGGCATATCAAGTCTTTAAAAACACCTGTTTTTACAGTTTTAAAAACCGTTAAGAGGTTTCTGCCTCTAGGCATGATGAAATAACAGGGACGAGATTTGCCCTACAGATGAAACAAATAGAAAACTAGGCAAATTTAGAAAACAAAAAATTAACAGATATGTCCATAGGCAGTTCAGAACTATGCTCTTTTTTTTTAAAACTTTATTTAAATTCAATTAATTAACATACAACATATTATTGCTTTCAGAGATAGAGAGCAATGATTCTTCAGTCTAATATAACAATCAGTGCTTGTCACATCATGTGCCCTCCTTAATGCCCATCATCCAGTTACTCCATCCTCCTCCCCTCCTCCCCTCCAGGGACCCTCAGTTTGTTTCCTATAGTTTAGAGTCTCTTATAGTTTGTCTTCATCTCTGATTTCATCTTATTTTATTCTTCGAAGTGTGATAGGTGGTCATCAGCCAGGTAAACGCTATTGTCCCATGCTGCTGGCTTGGAGGGAGTTTGTATGATGCTGCCCAGGGAAGGGAAACTCAAATAGAGTCTGGTGGTCTTACTGGATTAAGGCGACATTTGAGACTGAGGAGGATGGGGGCAGTTAGCCTTGGTGGGGCAACATTCTAGAGAACAAGGCACTCTCCAGAAAGCCCCAAAGAACTGCAGAGGATACCCCTGAATTCTTAGGAGAGAACTTTCTGAGGAACTGACACTTTGGAAAAAAAAAATCAAAATGATAAGATGATAATATTCATAAGATCAGGGAAGGAACATTCAACACTTATGGGACCACAAGGATGGATACGTAACCCAGGAATAAACTTGGAATGTTTGAGGTTATGAACAAACAAGATAAATAAATAAGAAAAAGTAGCAAAGATCGTAAAAGAAAGAGTGAAAAGAGAACAAGTAAACCTAGGACAGATGTTGCAGGATTTTGTACACCTTGATTTAAATGATCAATTTTGTTGTTCATATGCTATAAGCTATTATAGGGACTTGATGTCAGTTAATTTGTACCTGAGAGTAATCATACTTGCTGCTCAATACTGGATGTGTTGAAGTGGAGCAAAAATAAAACACTGTGAGACCAGTTAGAGTTTGAAGTAGTCCTGGCAAGGCCTGATGATGGTCACAGTGGCAGTTGTGGAGACTTTGATGAAAAGAAGGATGGATATGATTTCCTTGTTCAGAATATATTTGATGTTCATCTTCAGAATATATTTTCATAAAAAAAGAATATATTTTCACAGTGAAGTCAAAAGTAGCCAATGGATTAGATATAGTATGTGAAGGAAAAAAAGGAGTTTGAGATAATTTATAGGTTTTTGACTGGCACAAATGAGTAGACTGTGGTAGCATACACTAAGATAAGGAAGATTTTTAGGGAGCTAGGATCTGGCGGTGTAATGATGACCAATTGCAAACACTAGGATAGATGTAGGTTATAGAAGGTGTCTAAGTCAGAAATGGCAATCTGGAAGATAAGAATATTAAACGTGTAGAAAAGGGTGAGATCACATAGGCTGAGAGCATAGAGTGAAAGTAGAAGAGTACTCAGGCAAGTTCCCTAGGATACTCTGATCTCTAGAAAAGGAGAAACTTGCATATAAGATTAAGAAGGAGTGGACAATGAGGTTGTGGGAAATTCTAAAAATTGCCATTTCCCTGAAGAAAAGAATTGAAAGTAGTAACAAGGACGAAGGGCTATTATATCAAAAGTAAAGTTACTGAGAGGTGAGGTAAAAGCAAATCAGACAATTAATCACCAGATTCGATGACTTTAACAAAAACAGTACAGTGGAGAGGTAGAGACAAATATTCAAATAGAACAAGATGACAAGAAAATAGGGATGAACAATTGGAAACACATAAATGGGTTTAGATTACTACAGGCAACCCCAAAAGGTAGAAAGTATGGGATAAACTTATTTTTAAAATGTTAATTACATTTTCTAGTCGTCTTTTCACTGTTTTAACCATCAGATGCCTTTTCAATCACGCTACCTCTAAATCTAATACCAAAAGTCCAGTTGTCTATACTAAATGAATATAAAAGGTATGCTATTTTCCCAGTGCCTAGAGACTTCGGAGACCCTCTAGAATATTTATGTTTGGATACTCTGTGTTTTGAGTAGTTTCTCTCTACAGCAGCTCAGAAAAATGGGGCAGTGTGGAATCAAAAGACTTTCTCTTATTTTTATTGCCATCATTTGTGTATTTTATTCCTCTGATAAATGAATGGATGAAATTAATTCTTATTTACAGGTCTATGGGACTCATTCTTTAAAAAGAAATAAAAGTAGTATAGAGAAAAAAAGATATGGTTGCCTAAATAAAGTTTGTTAAGAAAACAAGAAAAGAGGGAATAAAGAGTGAATACTATGGTGTGTGTGTGGGGGGGGCGGGGAGGAGTTGGCTTTTTCTTGTAGAGAATGCTGTATACCTTCCATTTTAATGTTAACAAAGTATATTGTTTTAGCTAAGACTAACTTAACTAGCTTGATGAAACTGGTAGTGGATTGATAAAATAGTTCTCTGAAAATCACATCAATTTTCTTATGACTTCTACGATGGGGTCATCATATGAGAGTGAGTGGAAGGAGGTGAAAATTTGATTCCAGAGGAAATTATGAGCATCTAATCTTAGCAAGAGAACAATTGATTTTACCAGGGAAGAATGGAAGTATTGATGGGCACTGTTGAGTTCGTGTCTGAGATTTGTAACTACAAATTTGAAGTGAGTCCAACCATCTTTGTTGTGTAATATTTTCTCACAATCCTCAACTGCATCGGTTCAGGAAAATAATTAAGGGGTACTTGAGTAAAACCAGAATTGGAGTTTTGTAAGGTAAGTGATTTGGAAAGGAAATGAGTAAATAAATTAAGGGAACTCTGAGGGAACATTAAAGAGCTGAAACATGAATTTACATGAATTTGGAGGATAGTGATCACATGCTTGAGCTAAAATATAATTAGTAGGAATAAGTAAGTGAAATGTAAATCTTGCGAGTCAAAGAATTCTTGGTGAAAGGAAACTATGATAAGTGAGCTAAGAGTGGAGTTAATGAAGAGTGAGATATTTGAAAATGGATTGTTTTTCCTGATGACAAGGTCTAGTGGTGGCTGAGGTGGAACTAAAGCAAAGCAAAACAAAACAAAATAAGACAAAAACAAAGAAAAAAGCATTGCTAGAACTAAAGAGTGAAGAAATGGAGAGATCGGTGCTGTGTGTGTCATTTGGATTCTGAAAGAGCCAATGGCTGGGATAGTGAGGAAGAAGACCATGAGTTAAATGAAAAAAAAAAATGGCCTGGAGAAGAGCCATAATCACAAAAAAAGAGCTCTAAGTGGAATGGTCTGAGTGTATGTTTCACATGGCTTGAGCTTTTGAAGGAGGTAGGAGGGAGTGACCAACATTAGTGGATAAGGAGTACAGGTTCATCATTTGAAGACCTCACATAAGTAGCGAATGGTAGGAAAAAATAAAAATAAAAAAACAGATCGCTTTTGAGAGGTCACTGGGGATATCAATGTTAATAGGAGACAGCCAGGTATCATTGAGAGCAAGAGGATGAAGAGAACCTTCATTAAAAAAGAAGATTGCATTGAGCAGTGAATAAATACTGGCAGTTTGGGACTGATATATTTACTTAGAGCTACCTACTTGAAAGTAATCTTGAAGTTATGAAATGCGTTATATTCCATTGAAATAATGTAGCCTCACTACTTACTAAAAATACGTACAAACATACATACATACATACATGATTTTTTCTCAGCTACCCAGTTTGTTGAGATAATATAATTTCCAAAAAAAAAGTGCTAATGTAGAAGAAGTTAATAATTAGTGCAATTGTCTCACAACCTTAAGTGCCAGAAATTTGGACTGTATGTGTGATATGTGCAAGTAGAATCTGAGCAATAAAATCAGAGTGTTGTAACAGTCAATCAGGACACTTATTCAGTGTAGAACATGGTGATGGAGCACTTTAAATCTACCCATTTCCAAGCCAACATTTTACTGTGTCCTCAGGAGCCCACAGTCTCTTATTCACAATCTTCAACTCTTTGCTCTAAATGAAAGTTGCTTTTAATCAACCCTCCAGGTCTTGTCTTCCCATCATCCAGTAGGCCTTCTCTAGCCAGGCTTTCAAACCTTCGCCTCCACCAAAAGGCTCTTGCTAAGGTCTTTGAAGATATTCTTGTTGCCAAATCTTTGTTTTCAACTCATCTCCATATCCAATTTGAGCTCTTCATTAAGATCAGTTGACACAGATGATGGTGCAATTCTCGAATCGCTTTTTTCTCTTGACTTCCAGGACATCATTCTTTTTCACTTCAACTTCTGTATCTGTGGCTCTTACAAATTAATATCATTTACAAGCCCCACCTCATCTCCATGACTTCAATTATTAGACTTATTTTCACTGTCTGCTTTCACTCTTCATATAATCTAATCTAGTGTCTAGTTTGACATAGCCTAGTCTTCAGATTCCTATGTCCAATCAAGTTGTGACATCCTCACTTGTGTATATAATAAGTAGCTTTGATTTTATATTTTCCAAAAAGAATATTTGACACTTCACAAAATAAATACCTTTTGCCCTATCCATTGTCTTCCTCATCTTTGCAATTGGTGAGTTATTTTTTCTCACTTCTCAGGCCAATGAATATTTCTTGCACATCTCATATCCAACCTATCAACGAGGTTTTATAGGCTCTATCTACAAGTTACACATATTTATATGTATATTATATATATATACATAGAATCCCAGCACAACAAGCAGCACTGTCCAATCTCTAGTCATCATTATTTCTCATTAGATTATTACAAAAGTTCTTTTTTTATTTGTCTCCCAGTTTCTACCTTTGCTTTGCTGAAATCTGTTCTCCACTCATCAGCAATGATATTCTTTAAAATGAAAATGAAATCATGACATTCACATGTTCATATGCACTCAACAGAAGCCAAATTCTTACTGTGGCATATGTGATCTCTGCTAAATTTCTGACTTCATCTCTTATTCACACCACTCCTAGCTGACTGGCTGACTTATTTCATAAGCATTCTAAGTATGTTCCTGTCACAAGACCTTTGTACTCCTTCCCTTGCTTGAGATGCTCATTTCCTAATATATGTGTGGCTTGCTTCTTCATAGCCTGCAGATTTCTGCTCAGGTGTCTTCTTTTCTTAGACTCTTCCCTAATCAACCTTTAGAAAATAGTATTCCAAAGTATTTTTTGTCCCCTTTCAATTCTTTACTTTTAACACAACACTGCTGCCACCTGAATATATTTATTTTTTTCATTTTCCACCTTCTATTAAAAAAAAAGTTCTGTAAAGGAAAGAACCATTCCTGTTTTATTGACCATTCTATTACTGGCTTGTTAATACCTGTTAATATGTATCGAATAATAAGTGAAAGGATAAATATAGAATTTTATAAAATAGTTAACTTCCTAATGGACACTAGATTTCCAACAGATAAAGAGGTTAAATTATTTTCAAACAAACTATATCTATATCTATTTCTACCCAGGAATAAATCCCTGGACTAGAGTTTCAAGGGATACTCTTTGGGAAGACCCAATAGCTGTCACATAGATCTGCAGTCAAAATTCTGGTCTCTAGGACATTGTATCTGGCAAGCAATACTCTTGTTCTCTTTATTTCATTGTTGTAGAACATATATTAACGTGTGAAATCTATCCTTTTTAACAAATTTGAAGTGAGCAGTACATTACATTGACTATAGCTACAACGCTGTACAATATATCCCTAGAGTTTATGTAAGTTACTTAACCAAAAAGTTATACCTGTTTAATAACTCCCCATTTCTCCCTTCCCCCAGGCATTGGTAAGGATTTTATCTTGGATTTTATGAATTTGACTACTTCAGAAATACTGACAAATGAATGGACAAAGAAAATGTGATATATTATATATATATAATATACATATATACACATACAGACTCACACACACACACATACTCATGTGCACACACACACACACAATGGAACACTATTCAACTTAAAAAAAAAAAAAGATGGTAAGTGAGGTGCCTATATGGCCTGGTTGGTTAAGTGTCCAACTCTTGATTTTGGCTCAGATCATGATCTCTGGGTTGTGAGATCGTGTCCTGCTCAGGCTTCAAACCTAGACATGGAGCCTGCTTATGATTGATTCTCTTTCTCACGCTCCCTCTGTCCCTCCCCCACCTCTCTCTCTGCCTCTCAAAAGATGGTAAGCAACATTCTCAATGAGTTGCTTATTTGGCCATCTTTCTCTGAATATGACAAATATTGCATCGACATTGGGGAATTTGGTGCAATGAGTTAGAAAATACAAAAATGCCTATAGGGGATGCCTGAGTGGCTCAGCGGTTGAGCACCTGCCTTTGACTCAGGGAGTGAACCTGTAGTCCCAGGATTGAGTTCCCAGATGGAGTCCTGCATTGGGCTCCCTGCATGGAGCCTGTCTCTCCATCCGCCTATGTCTCTGCCTCTCTCTCTCTCTCTCTCTCTCTGTGTGTGTGTCTCTGTCTCTTATGAATAAATAGATAAAATATTTTAAAAACAAACAAAAAAGTGAATATAGTTCTGGATCCATATCACCAAAACTGAATGATCCCGTAAGAGCTCTTCTATTTTCATTAAAACAAATACATTACATAGCTACTCTCTTAATATAATTGTATTTATACAGACTGAATAAATAAACTTCAGGACTAGAATTTACAACATATCCTCATCAAAGTTCCTATTGCATCTTATGTTGTCTCACAGCAAAATTAGCAATTTGAATAAGTACATTTTATTTCCATTGAGTTATTGCTATCATTATATAGTTACCCCCAGAATGACACAACTCCATTATAGCAGGCTTTGTATGACTAAGGTCTTCCATTAATGTAACCTCATAAATTTATAAAAAGCCAAAATGAGAGCTCTTGTTTTTCCAGTGTGTTTATCAAACAATGAGTTCATATTGTTGGCTCTAAAAAGCTTACTTTAAAGTAATTAAAAGCAGTACTTGTGTCTCCCAAGGGTAATTGCTGCTTATTTATTTATTGTTTTATAATTTACCTTCATTAGTTCAGAGTGACAGGGCCAGTTGTAGAACAAGCATCAGGTTATTAGCATGTTATGACCATTTGAACTCAAATAGTCAGTGGAGTGAAAATTTCAACTAACAGTATAACAACTTGAATGCGATTCAGCCAGTGATATAGACCTCAAACAGGAAAGAAAAGCACACAACTAAATTTGATCAGACATATTTTCCTGTGTTGTTAAGTGGAAAAAAACAAAACCAAAAACCACTGAGGTTAAAATTGATCCACAGATACATGCACCATTATATTAAATAACCAATTTGAATCATTGAGGTAAAGATGTTTCATTTGGTTAAAGTGACTCAAACCGTTTTTTCAGAGTCATCTGATATTATCTCTATATCTATTTGGAAACATATAATCAAACACCATCTCTGTGTGCCTGTATTTCTGTACGTCTGTATTATTTCTTTAGAAATTAATGCCTTGATCTCAAATTTAAGCACAGATTCAGCTCGAAGCTGAATAAATTCCCTCAGTCTTCTCAAATATCTTTAGGAACTTAAAGATAAATTTGGATATATACTTTTGTTGCAAGTTCAGATATTATTTTTTCAAAAGATTTAGGCATCTACATAGGAACGAATATAAAAATACACAATAAAAACTGACCATTGTTGCTTTCTTGTACCTAAATGCTAAGTGAATAGAACCATTATTTCATTCTTTAAATAAACATGAAATAAACACCTACTAAATTGTAGATGGGTAGGCAGATTTTGGATATTCAATGAGACATATATAAAATACAATCTCTGGGAAGATTGTAGTGTTATATTAGTAAAGTATTAAAAGTAAAAAATATTATTGTTATTGTTAATAGCCATACTTATGGCTTATTTTGAACTTGGTACCATGGTGAACTCATTACATGTGTTAATCACATCATCCATGAAACAAATTTTGACCCACGTTTTGCAGATGATGAAACCGGGCAGTAGAGTAACTCCTCTGTGTCCCATGGCTAGTGGTTGTCAGAGCTGGAAATTAAAACCACGCCATCTGATTCTAGATCCTAATGCCCTAATTATTGTATCCTGCCATGCCAAGTAAAAGTTGACAAAACGTGTCTATAAAAATGGGTCATAAATACCATGATTACTAACATAAAAAGACCAGTTTAAAAAGTGGATAGAGCAAGGGACTTCAAATCTTCTGTATTGACTTAAATAAAGCAAGTCAAGAGGCAATTTATACAGCAAAGAACCCAAATGCTGGATCTTCAAAGAAGAGCCAGTATCTGTGAGATAGGTAAGTTCATGGGGAAGCACAACTCAAGAAAAAATCCACACCCAAAGTAATCTGGCATCACAAGAGAACTATAGATAGTTCTATATGCTGTGATGGAGGTGGAGAAGAAAAAGAGAGCAGTTCGAGAAGGAAGACAAAGCAAAACATTAAACAGTCCCATGTTCTCATGAGAGTTCCTCCAGATATTTGTCATACACATATTAGATAATTTTAGTCATATCTAGAGCAGTGTTTTAAAATATCTGTTTATTTTAATACAAGTCAAGAGGAAAATGCATACAAACTGTTACAAAAGCTTTTTAATGCATATTGTGAGGCTGAAATAAGTATTTAAATGGAAAATGATGGATTTATTTGAAGAAGACTATTAAGTGTACCATAACACATTGCTACCTCAAAACAAAGTCTGAAAGATGGTTTGGAAACTACATCTGTGTACAAAATGAGGACTTTGACCTCTATCCTCTGAACAGTTAAGAAGAGCTGAGAGATTAAAAGCATTTCCATGTTACATTTTTTATTTTGAAACTATTCACTCAGCAGGACCACCTATGTCCAGGTTGGATGTGGTTGATGACGAAGCATTGAGACTTAGGCCAGGTGCCTTAGATCAGGTGCCTGAAGTGATTTGGATTTGGGCAAATGTGGGGCGACTGGTACCAGACGATAAAATGCAAGATGTGGAACAACAGTTGTTTGGTTTTATATTTTGATTGGGCCAGGTTGAATTTCAGATTCAGATATATGCAGATTAAATGCCCAAGGGCAGATACAGGCGGACTGGATGTTAAGAGACTGGCTGAGCACTTTCCCAGGGAAAATACCTTTCCCTGGGGATCATTGCACACATAAACTAAGCACAAGTCAAAATATTATATTTCATAGTGTGAGAATCACATGATCAAACAATGGTTCAAGGCCCTTGGATTGAAATATCTAGGACACACAAAGCTAAAAGACTCCCTGTTGACCCTATTGAGTCAGAATTTGCACGTGGTCAGTGGTATTTATTGCCCTCTTTGGTCTCCTTACTACATTTCCCCCTCTTCAGAACTTCCATATTGTAGACACCGTTTTGATAAGAAGGAATAGAGACAATCACTGGATACCTCATTTGGGGGAAGACAAGCCATTAAACTGCCAATCAACATTATCCAGATGTCTGCATCTGGTTACCTCATTCCTCACATTCTTTCCACCCTCTAGCTAACTGCTTTCAATATGTAGTTTGCTTGCTCTCAGACTCTTGTCACAACCTCTTCTTAATTGCCCTAATTCACATCCTGCAACTTTGCAATGCAGAAAATGAATGAACTTGCGGTGAACTAACAATTACTGAGTATGACACGGAACACATTCCTATTTTCCAGCGTTAGCATTATGTTCCATTTGGGAACAGATCCAAGGCTCCCCTAAACACAGATCGTTTCTCTCACCTTCACAAAAAAATTCTAGAACTCTCAGCTTGAAAGTTCTCTGCTTATCTTTTTAATCAGGCCACTAGCTCAGTTATCAGGAAATTCTTATTTTAGACAGTGGCTTATGTTGAGGTGCAATCTGCTTCCTTGTGACTTCCAGTGATGACTTCCAGTTCTGTCCTCCGTCTAGTAAAAGTGCATGTGTCCTCTTTTACCATGACAGTCCTTCATGCCATCAATAATGTGGCAAACAAAATTATGTCATTGTATTAGATAATCTCCATTACAATATACTCACCTAACATCAACATATCACAAATTATTTTAAATCTGTGTATGTTTTATGAAAATTATGCACATTTTCCCAAAGTATACTTATATTTATGTGCAACCAAATTCTGCCTTACAATACCAATATTAAGTTATACAGTACCTATAAAAGTTATTTTTAAGCAAGCAAATAATCGTTTCTTACTTGTGAATAAAATGATGATCTAATAATTAGAAGGAAATAACCCATTTATTTTGAGTGAAATTCAAGTCTACCACTTATTAACAGTATGATCATCAGCAAATCATTTAATTATTTTATAATTGATAGACACAGCACTTATATTACACTATTACTAACAGAAGGACATTTGTTGTTTGCTGGTTGGTCTTGTGAAGTTACACCCGTTTTTTAAAAATTCTGCCTCGGGACGCCTGGCTGGCTCAGGGGTTGAGCATCTGCTTTGGGCTCAGGGTGTAATCCGGGGTCCAGGGATCAAGTCCCACATCGGGCTCCCTGCAGGGAGCCTGCTTCTCTCTCTGCCTATGTCTCTGCCTTTCTCTATCATGAATAAATAAATAAATCTTTAAAAAATATAAATAAAAAAATAAAAATTTCTGCCTCATGTATTCCAGGAAAACTCTAAGACATGAAATATATTGTTTGCTCATTTAAGGAATAGATTTATTGTCATATCCCTTGCTATTACCACACATACCAATGTGTAGAGACTTTTGAATGTATACACATGTGAGCATCTGAGTTTACTTCTTAAGAGTCTTCTTTGGGATCCTCATTAGATCCAAGGTCATGGCATGGAAAACATAACAAATGATGTTGGGAAAAGTGTGCGGACTATTTGCTTATATTAGAACACCTCTTCTATATTTTCTTTGGTTTAGGGGACCACTTTATATCAAGAAAATAAAGCCATATTGAAAACTTGAACTTATTGAATGTATGGCAGTTAAGGCAACTATCCTATCTTAAAATACGTTACACTAGGCTGCCAATATCCTTCCTCTTATCACACTCTCCACTCTTAACAATTATTTTTCCAAGGGAGAAAGAAGCCAGAAATGGGATATGGTTTAAGCAGGTAAATATGTGAAGTATATATTTTTAAAACTTGCCATAATATTGCTCCCACTTCTACTCCCTGACTTCAGCTTTGACAGGTGGAGGAAATTTGGCTCCCATACTTTTATTAGAGTCTTTTCTGGGTATGGAGTCACAAATGTAAATGTCTTAAGGACAAGAGTCTACATCTTACTCCTGATGCTATTCTCAACTTCTTTCAGTGATCCCGGCACCTATTAGGCTTGTAAAAACTTTTTTAATGAATATGTTACTACCACATCATGACCTCATTCACTATTCATTATTCATTCATCAGTGGTTTCCAATAATTGCCTACCGTCTTCCAATATACTCTTTAAGACTCCAATTTTGCTGCCCTCACCCTCCAGACTACTGCCAGAAAGTTCTTTTTAACATTTGAATCTCACCATGTCATTGTCTTGCTTAAATCTCTTAATGAATCTCTAACATCCACATGATAAATTATATAATTTCCAAAGTACAGAACACACTACCTTTTATCAGTTGAGTTTTGTTCTGTCTTTACAAATGCCTGTCTTGGGACCCCTTCATATCTCAGTGGTTGAGCATCTGCCTTCGGCTCAGGGCATGATCCTGGGGTCCAGGGATCAAGTTCCACATCGGGCTCCCTGCATGGAGCCTGCTTCTCCCTCTGCTGTGTCTCTGCCTCTCTCTGTGACTCTCATGAATAAATAAATAAAATCTTTTTAAAAAATGAGAGACTCCTAACTCTGAGAAACAAACAAGGGGAGTGGAAGGGGAGGCAGGCAGAGGGATGGGGTGGCTGGGTGATGGGCACTGAGGAGGGTACTCGATGGGATGAGCACTGGATGTTATACAATATGTTGGCAAATCGAACCTCATTAAAAATGTATATAAAAAGATTTTATGTATTTATTCATGAGAGACACACAGAGAGAAACAGAAGCATAGGCAGAGAGAGAAGCAGGCTCCCTGCAGAGAACCTGAGGCAGCACTCGATCCCAGGATGCTCAGAGCCAAAGGCAGATACTCAACCACTGAACCACCCAGGTGTCCCTACAGATACCTGTCTTGTCAACCCCACACTTGTTCTTCCTCTGCTCTATAGCTACATCAATTTGCGTTTCTCCAAATATATCGTACTCCCTCACGCCTCTGTGCATTTAAGCATGTGTGTGTGTGCATGTATGTGTATATATGTTTTCAACCTAATTTATTTTCCTTATGAAATCAGATTCTGATTAACATTAAAAACTATTTACTGAGTTGTTTCTCTTTGTCTCTCTCTCTCTCTCTCTCTTTTTCTCTCTTTTTGACTAAACACTGTGTCAGACACTTTATAAAATGCAGTACTTAATCTTTGGAAAGGATTTCAAGGAAAATAAATCTATCCCTATTTTACAGAGGCCCAAAGATCTCAATTTATCCATTGTCTAAAACACCTCTAATGTAATAGAATCACTTCATTTCAAAACAGATGTTGGATTCATTCTGCCATAATTTCCTTCCTTTTTTTACAGTGCTGGATTTGGTTTGCTACCTAGTAATCTAGGACTTTTAAACCTAATTTTAGTCATAAATTGGTCTATAATTTCCTGTCTTACATTGTCCTTGCTTCATTTAGTAATAACATAACGAGTAAATAAATAAATAAATAAACAAACAAATAAATAAATAAAGTGTACACACATATATTAACTGAGATGGCCTTAACTTTCCCCTAAGGGTAACTACCCTTGAGACAGATTTCTTCCTGACCATAGGCCCTTGACCTTCTTTTCCTTAGAACATTTCTTTTAAAAAACTTGCAATTGTAAATTCTTTCTCCACTCCTTTGAAATGTAAATCTTCTCCTAGCCTTTTGCTAGTTTTATAATCCAGGAATGTTTTTCTCAAGGACCTAGAGGCCATCTCTTTGAAAAGTAATCATAGTGGAAGACAGGTTCTTTATCTTTCATTCTCCATGGGAAGTCAATGAGTGCTGATAAGCAGGTAGAGATGACCTAATTACATTGACCAACCTCCCCACTAACATTCTCCAGTACTTGCCCACTGGCTTACCCCAGTGCGTAAACACTCCCCCATCTTTTGTTTCGGTGGACCCAAGATCATTCTTTCTCCTCTGTGATAATGAGCTTGAATAAAGTCTTTCCTGCCTCTTTAACCTTGCCTGGTGCAGTTTTTCTTGACAATATACATATATACAAAAACTTACAGTGTTGATGTTTTCAACTTCTTCCTTTCTGTCTATCCTTGTAGTTTTAGACCTGTTTTTTAAAAAATCACCTCATTGTTATATGAAGTGGGTCCAAAGAAGAAAAGCATATGTTCTATTTATCATCTGAACCTAGAAATAGTCCTCTGTTAGATGCATTCAATTTCTTAAAAAAACAAGACTTATGTTTCTTTATAGCAGGAAGAGTATTTTTTTGAGATTTTATTTATTTATTCATGAGAAACACAGAGAGAGAAACAGACATAGGCAGAGGGAAAAGTAGGCTCCCTGCAGGGAATCCAATGTGGACTGGATGCAGGGGCCATGGGATCACACCCTGAGCCAAAGGCAGATGCTCAACCCTTGAGCCACCCAGGCATCCCAGCAGGAAGAGTATTTATATTAGCTGGATATGCAATGTCTTTCAGAGCTGCTATTAATAATTCTTTGAGGAAATAAGATTTCGAGCTTCCTTTCTTGAAACAAATTCCATGTGCATCATTTTTTCCCTCTATTTTAATATATTTAAGAACCAACTCATGGTCAGGCACATATTTGGGACTACACATGTATTGAATGATTTAATTAATTTACAACTTCTCTCTAGATTATCTCCTCCATGAGGTCACTTTCATAATTACTCCATGCACATTTCCTCGTGGAATTGGTCCAGTGCTGTGAATGGAACTTGTCCTTGCAGATCTGATAGCTGGAAATAGGCCCATTCTCCTCATGATGAATCTTAGAATTGTTTGTGCGTTTCTTTTTTTTTTAAGATTTTATTTATGTATTCATGAAAGACATAAATAGAGACAGAGATATAGGCAGAGGGAGAAGCAGTCTCTCTGCGGGGAGCCCAATGCATAAATTCCTATTCAAGGAAGTACCTGACCTTATAAGTCTCATATAGGAAGATAACTTCAAATACATAAACAGTATTGTAATAAGTTTTAAATATTTAAAATAATTTCGCTTATACACTTAATTATACTCCATTGTCTTTACCCCATATAAAGACTCCATAGATTGAGGTTGTTGAACATTAATATTGCCATGAATACTTAGACCTTTTCTATGCAAATATTTAAGAAAATAAGCAATCATATAGTGTATAATTAGCCTGTTGTGAGAGTGTGGTATCCTTGGGAGGTCCAAACTATTTTACCAAAAATTCCCATTTTCACAGTAGTTTCTCTCCAAAATGTTATCCACTGAAATAATAGAATTATCTTTTAAGATATAGAGTCACCCTTCTTCTTAAAACAACACACACACACACACACACACACACACACAAACACAAACACAAATACCTTCCCCTCCATGAAATCATGTGCAAATTCTCTTACACAGAGTTCAAAACTGTGTGGGGGGCTTTAGTGCCTGACTCCGGTCCTGGTCTGTGTTGAGGATCTCAATCTATAGCTACAGGTCACGCGAAGGGAATCCTGAACCTCTAAATGACTTGGCATTCTACACATTGCACTTCAAAACATGCATTTTGAATTATATTTCCTCAAGTATTTTCAATGGGTATATAATGTTTAAAAAGCTGAAGGCATTTCCTAATACATTAGACCACACAATCCTCCATCTAGAGAGTGAAAATAATTACAGTCTATGGAAACTTTTTTTTTATATTAAAATGCTGCATGTGGTTGACATTGTTTTCAAGGTCAGTAGAGTTAAGTTCAGTTAGAGAAGAAAGGGTTTTTCATTTTGATAATTTGAAAACAGTCTTCTAAGGGAGAGAATGATGTCAGTGATATTGCTTCTTTTATGTTTAAAGGATAAAGAAAAGTCTCACTTTTATCAGACTCAGAAAGAAGTGACACTCTACTAAATATTTAAAGAGGGTCTTATATACCTTAGAAAAGGTTTGAATGAATTCTTTGTGGAAATAGCATCTACAGAGAAAAGAGGAAATGCATTAAACTTTAGCGTTTATTGTAGTTTATTATAAGAATTTATATGAGACCATGAATATCATTTAATATACCATATAGTAGCATACATTTTAATACATTTAGAGAACATATTCTGAAACTCTATTCTAGTGAAGTATGACACTGCTCTGAGAATAAAACTGGCTCATTTTTACCCTAGCCTTGACTATTTTTTTTCTTCAACAACGATTTAAATGGCTTTTAGGCACTCACTCAAGGAGTTTTATACATTACTCTGCCCATGATAAAAAATGTGTACTGATCTCCAAGTCTGACTTTATTTCATTGCTAAGCTCCTTACCAACTAGATTTGACACTACTGTATTTGTCTATGTTCTTCAGCCTTTTAATTTAAGTAGGAAATATAATGCCACATCATTTCAGACTTTAGGAGACAATTATCTCTCTTTTCTCAGAACCAACCTCAATAAAGGAGCAGAGGATTGTATGTGATGGAAACTCATGACACAATACTCAAGGGTCTATGAGAATGTTGAAAAGACAGATTCCTGCTCTGTGCATTTGGAATGCATGCAGGAAGGAGGACAGCCTGGTCAACATGGCTCAGAAAAGCACAGAGGATAAAAAGAAGCCATCTCCTTTCTGCTTCCTCTTTCTTCTCAGATTTGTCTCAGTCAACTACTACATATCTGGAGGAGGAGGGAATTGTTCTGAAGCTCAAAAAGAGAAAACTCTACATAGAGGTGATTATGTCTTTTCCATTTAATTCAATTTTGATAAGTAAATAAACATGCAAAAAAAAGAAAAACAAAACAAAGTATAGATTTTAATAATGGTGATGACTTTTAAGAGTCATTTGTAAGACTAAACAGGGCCGTAAAAAGAGATAGGCTCTATCTGAGTTTGATGTCATGACTTTGACATTTTGCTGTTAATATAGAATCTCATAAGGGGCATCTGGTGGCTCAGTAGGTTAAGCATTAGACTCTTGATTTTGTCTCACCTCATGATCTCAGTTTCCTGAGATCAAGCTGAGCCTCCATTGGGCTCTATGCTGAGTGTGGACCCTGCTTAAGGTTCTCTCACCCTCCTTTTTCTCCACCACCCCACCCCCATGCACACTTTCTCTCTCTCTCTCTCTCTCTCTCTTTCTCTCTCTCTCCCAAAAGAAAAAAATATCTTAGATGTAAAATAGAGTGACATTCCTGTATTTGCTTTGCTTTTTATATTCGGCATAAGTATACTTGGTTCTTAAGCCCAGTGGCAGATTTGGATCATGTAAGCAAGTTTAGAGATCCTTACCACATGCTAATTTAAATAATATCTCTAAATGTGAACCAGAACTCAATATTTTAAAAAATTTCTCAGGTGATATCAATGTGAAGCCAATGTTCATAAACATTGATACAAATCATTCCTTGGTTGGGACGCAAGGATGGCTCAGTGGTTAAGTGTCTGCCTCAGGCTCAGGACATTATCTTGGAGTCCTGGGATACAGTCCCACATCAAGCTCCGTGCATGGAGCCTGCTTCTCCTTCTGCCTATGTCACTGTTTCTCTCTGTGTCTCTATATGTGTGTCTCTCATGAATAAATAAACAAAATCTTTAAAAATATAGCATTTAAAAATAATAAATAAATACATAAATACATAAATACATTAATACATAAATACATAAATAAAAAAAATCCTACTTTGGAAGGTACAGCTAAATATTAGTTTAAATACTATTATTATTTTATGAAAACATTAAAATGTACATAAAAGGTATCAGTTTTAGTTTAAAAATTGCCTGGATTAAATTTAACCATTCCTATATACACTTTGAAATATTTCATTTTCCTCAATTATAAAATGGAGTAAAATTACAAAGCCTCCAGAGAATTTGCAAGGATTATAAATAATAGGTAATGCCAATCATATAATTATTGAATAAACAGATGTTCATGCAACGGAAGTGATTTTGGTATATTCTCAGATAAAATTATACCTTGTAATTCACATCTCCTCTTGATCTATAACTTTGGCCTTCTTTTTTTAATTTTTTTTTCTTGTCATCAGAAACTTAGTGTTAGGGGTGGCAAGGATGGATGCAGGGTGATAAACTTATCCCAACCTCAATTTCTATGTTTTAGGTAAAGTTGTTACTTCTCTGTGAGATCAGGGATGCCAAAATAGTACACTCTATTCCAGAAACGCTATATTTGGTCCAGAGAGAGGAATTTAACCCAGTGTAGGCCAATGAGAGTCAGTACTCAAACTTTTTTAAAAAAAACTGCTCAAACACAGGGAATTCCCTTCAAGTTGGCTTAACAGTGCAAAGATGTAAGGCTAGACTCTTGTCATCCATTTTGCTATCAAGTAGATTCTAGTAACATAGAGGAAAATAGAATTAGGGGAAGTGGAGAGACCAGATCCTGGTGTATTTATGAAAGCCCCTTGGTGAAGTATTTCCTCAAACTAAATAAGTTCATGAACTACCAATTTTTTTTTCTTTTTTTTTTTTTTCATTTCTTCCTTTTCTTTTTTCAGCTTTTGGGTCAGTCTATAGCATAGATTGCATTTTCTGAAACTTTCAACAAAAAAGATTCCTAAATACATACACATTAAAAAAATATATTTTCTTTTTCCCTACTCTTGTATCTCCTTATAATCTATGATCTGGAAATAGACAACTACTTATAGTTCACAAAATAAATTGTTAATGTATGGCCTTCTTTCTTTTTATATACTTTATTTCTGCTGCATAAAATAGCTTTCACTTATTTTTCTTCTTGAGAAACCACGTCTCTGCAAAAATTTAGATCAGATATTAAATCCTTATTCTTGCTGCAATGTCCAGTAAAAACTATTTCCTTCTCCTCTGGATTAGCTTTGATTTACATTAGCTAATCCTACTGTATAACTGAAAGCAAGATCATGCCTTACTCATCTTTTAACTTCTACATTTAATGCAATGGCTGGTATAGATTACAGTCTCTATTAATATAATTGAATTAACTGAATTGACTTTTCCCTGAGTTAATAAAATGGTCAGATTGGCTTCATGAGTACAATTGCAATATTCACAACAAAGGCAGCAATGTTTCAAACATTTGAAAATGCTTGAAAATCTGCATTTCATTCCAGGTATAACCCTTTTGGAAGAAGAGAAATAACAGCAAATTAGAATATTCCTATAAGAAATTATATAGCTGAATTACTGAAATAGGTGTATTTAAAGCAACCAGAGAAACCTGAGTTATCTATTTTGATGGTTGTTTTTAACATTTGAAAAAAACAGCCTTATAGTGAACTAGAGAATAAAACTAAAGCCAGTGACAAAACTTATAAGGAAATCGGGAGCATATGGAAGATATGTTGAACAATTAAGATACACATTAAACAAATAGGTACATTCTTCATCATCAGAGAGGATGAAGTTCCTTGCCCTTTAAAAAGCTTTCAAAGAAAGAAGAGAGGTAGATGAGAGGATTTGGAGAAAAACTTTGCACTTCTAAAATTTTTTGATTGAATGATGCACTATGAATATCATTGACCTAGAAATTAGGATACAAAGACAACATCCAAGTAGTGATCATCAGGCAATTGTGCACACCCTTTCTTTGTTGTTTCACTTGCTGGTGAGTGGATAGGATCTTAATGATCTGGAATATTTTTTCCAGCTTAAGACTTTGATACTCTTGTCTTCATTTATTTTCATCTATAGTACATCCTAGCTTGAATTTTTCTTAATCTTAATTAATATTTTACCTTGATGAGCAATCTGGAATCAAATTAGAAAAAAAATATATATATAACTGAAAATGTTTAAATATATATATGAATGAAAATGAACTATCAGCATACAAATTAAGAGTTTTAAGTATCTAGGATAAAAGTAAAAACTAATTTGCATGCATTTAAAATGATTCCATAACTAGTAATTAGCAGAACATATGTCTAAGATCTATCTAAGTTTATTAAATTATATGTGCTACCAATTTGGGAACATATGCTTTAAAAATTACATCCTTCATATCTAAACAAATGCAATCCAGATATCATTAACACTAATTGTGAGGTTTGAAAAGACTAGGAAAACCATACCACTAATTTTGCAATGATTTTATAAAGAAAAATATTAGAAATCTATAATAAATCATATAAGTTTCTAAATATGATATTGAGAAACAATACACACATCACAGGAAGATACAATAGTGTATATCTAATCAAGTGATCATTATGTAATTTTAAGTAAACATTATAGAACATAATTGGGTAATTGGTTTAATATTAGAGAATTCTATAAATCTCAGACTGGAAAAGACTATGTTAATACAAACATCTTTCTGGGAAAATGTTTGCCTTAAAAACAGATACTTGCAATCGTTCCTTGAGGAATTACATACAATTGTGGGCAGAGAGAATCAATTATTGTTTTAAGCATTGCTACCCAAGTTTCCATGCTACAAATTGTGTAAAAACTGGAATAGGTAATTTAAGTGGATGTTTTGCTTTGTTTAACTTTTTTTTCCCCCGTAAAAGATCTAGAAGAAATAGAACATGATAGTGGCTTGCCAATGAACCTAATCTATCCCACATGCTAAAATATCAAGTCAATAGGATTCCAATTCAAAATTTCACTATCAGTGTGAGTGGGCAGACAATAGGGGGAGATCTAAAGTCATATTTTTTTTTTGGAAAATAATTAAAATCACAATTACAAGAGGGTAAAATTTGGGGGAGCTAATGTGACACTCCCCACTCTCCCACCTCCCACCACCACTAATAACAAAAAAAAAAATTCAAACCTTTAAAAATAATTTCCTCAAGTTACTGGAGAAATATGATGATTTGACCTAAAAGAACAGTATGCTAATGGATTTCACTAGGAAAGATATGGGAAATCAATAATTATAACAGTCATAATAATAAACATTGAGCATCTACTTTGTGTCAGACTTGTAGGCATTCTGTGAACATTGAAATCTAATGAAAATCCTTAGGCTTCCCAGTTTCTATCTGCAGAAACCAAGACTTTTTCATAATTAAAAGCAGTAGTTGTTACCTAGACACATCAGGCAAATAAGACTAGAAACATCTTTGGTTGTCACAACCAGTAATGTGGGGAAAACGCACTGCTACATGGTGGGTAGAGACAGGGGATGCTGCTAAATATCCAGCAATGCGTGATGCAGCCCCTACTCCCACACCAAAAAAATTACCTGACCCATAATGATGTCAGTAGTGCCAACACTGAAAACCCCTGGCTAGGAAACAAGCCAAAGAATTTGTCCTGCAAATCTTATGATTTATGTTTACAGTTTCACTTCAAACAGGCACAAGTTACAGAGATCAATAAAAGAGTATGGAGACTTTGACATAAAACAAGCTGAAATAGAAAGATAATTTTGTTTTATGTTACGAATTCAATAAAAATATATAAAATGCTGAAATCAATGAATAAACCTGGAACCTACCTTCAAGGCTTTTGAAATCACTTTGAGTTGAGTAGACACACACATACACACATTCACACACACAAAAAGGTCATATAGTAGAATGAAATAAACCCATAGAATAAGTCTATACTTGGAGTTTCAAGTAGGAAGAAAACATATCTGGCTTAGAAAATCAAGAACAACTTTATAAAGAAAGCTAGATTTTTTTTTTTAACCTGGCCTTGAGGAATAGGTAGTTTTTTAATAGAAAACAAAAGTGTTTTTTAGGGCAATAATTTGAGTTCTCCCTCCCTTCTCCTCTCCTCCCCAACATACTCCTTTCCTCCCCTCAATACCGAAATGATGTACTGTGGATAATGTGCTGTCTGAGGAGGAACAGAAAGGAAGTGAACTGCTCTGATAAGAAAGGAGTAAAGGACATTTTCTAGAAATGTCAATTTTGAATCAGATGAATGTGGAAAAGCCCGTGAAGGACAAACTTCAGGGAGAGGAAAAAGCTCACGGAAATCAATGACACCCTGGAAGGAAGTGTTCTGTTTATAAAGTCCTTCGTTTTGGGCAGCCCAGGTGACTCAGCAGTTTAGTGCCACCTTCAGCCCAGGGCCTGACCCTGGAGACCCAGGATTGAGTCCCACGTCCGGCTCCCTGCATGGAGCCTGCTTCTCCCTCTGCCCCTCTCTCTCTCTCTCTCTCTCTCTCTCTGTGTCTCTCATGAATAAACAAACAAAAAAAAATCTTAACACACACACACATATTTTAAAGGTTTTATGTATTTATTCATGAGAGACACAAAGAGAGAGAGAGAGAGGCACAGACACAGAGGGAGAAGCAGGCTCCCTGCAGGGAGCCGATGTGGGACTGGATCCTGGGACTCCAGGACCACACCCTGGGCTGAAGGCAGCACCAAACCAATGAGCCTGTTAAGGATAATCCATATAACAAGATGGATTTTGATTTAAAAGACAATAATGATATTAAGAAAGGCTCTTCCTTGTTTTCTTAAAAATTCTGAACCTAGGGGCACTTGGGTAACTCAGTTAGTTAAGTGTCTGCCTTCATCTCAGGTCATGATCCCAGGTTCCTGGGATAGAGCCCCATTTTGGGCTCCCTTCTCAGCAGGAAATCTGCTTCTCCCTCTCCCTCTGCCTGCCACTCGTGCTATCTGTCTTTTTCTATCAAATGAATTAATAAAAGTCATTTAAAAAATGCTGATCCCTATCCTAAGGGTGCCTGAGTGGCTCAGCCAGTTAAGCATCTGCCTTTGGCTCAGGTCATGATCTCAGGGTTCTGGGATGGAACCACTTGAGGGGCTCTCTGCTCAGTGGGGAGCCTTCTTTTCCTTCCCCCCTCAGTCCCTTCCCCCAACACTTATGCACATGCCTGCTTTCTCAAATCAATAAATAACATCTTTTTAAAAAATGCTGAACTTTATCCTATAATAAATGGAAAGCTACTAGATTATTTTAAAAAACATTGGGGGTTCACAATCACACTTTTACTTTACATGGCTGATTTTAACAATAATTTAAAGGATGGATTTAAACATGGGGATAATAATAAGGATAGATTGAAAATCACAAAATATTATAGTTGTCTAGAGGCCAAATGATGAATCCCTTAGCAGAAATGTTCTATAATGTGTATTAGAAAGAACTCTGTTTCAGAATTTCAGCTTAGGCCAGAGAGGTTAATTAGACCCAAAGTATGGAAGACTTTTCATACAGCAACTGATACCATTCAAGATAAGTAGAAAACAACTGTGTTCAATTATTTTTCCTGATTGTCTGTTATGCTTCCAAAATGATCACTGTGCCATTGTGTATGGACATAGGTCATTTATGTACGCAATTATTCCACCAAGATACTCTTCTTTGGAGATAATTTATAACAAATCCATCAATGCATTGTTGTGCTCTAAAGAAAATGTATTCCTCAAGCATCAAGTCATATCCTGTCTTTATAAATGATGCTGCAAGAAAAAGCTCTAACTGCATGATGTATCTTCAAAGTCTTAAGACAATTTATTATGGTGGATTTGATTTTAAAATGGAACCATAAATTACATACAGCACTAAAAATTATAAGGTTTAATGATGAGCTTTACGGTAACTCTCATCTGAGACAAATGTTGCCATAAAAATCTAAATCAGCATTTAATGAATTGACAGAAGCTGGAGAATATGAGAGCAGTGCTAGTTGAGAAAGGTTTAAAAGACCTGTAGGGAGAACCCAGGTCAGAAGGTAAAAATCTGCACCTCCTCCGGTCAACCCCCTGGGCACAGAAAGGCTCTCAAATTCCATCTCTTCAAGGTATGTAAAAGCCTCTGCCACTGAAGGGACCGTCTTGATCTGTGCAGGAACTAGCCTTTCATTTTTTTAATGCTCCAAATGAGACAAAGAATTAGTAGCTGAAGCATCTGTTCCTGCACATGCCGAACAAAGGATAAATCCTGTATTTAGTGTAGTTGCACACAAAGGAAAGAATGATCCAGAAATGTAAATCGTCAAAAAAAAAATTTTCCTGGAGTGTTAATAACAGGTCAGTAATTATTCTGTAAAGGAAAGAGACAGAGTTCTATGGAGAATCCGACCCACCCTGTTAGACACCCACGTTGTTTTCTTTGGAGAAAGTAATTTAATTTCAATGGGAAATTATGGTTTCTGGCTGCAATCTCTATTAAATATTTAATTAAAGTTAATGGAAAACCTCCTTTTAAAAAAGCAATCAAACACTAGAATGCTAGAAAATGTGTTTTACCTCCGTTTGGCTGTTACCTTTCAGAAAATAACAGATCATAATTGTCCTCGATGTTAGGAAAAATCCAAATGGAAATATATTAACCGTGTCATCTTCCAAAGCTGAGTTATATGCAGGAAGGGAAATAATCTATTTTTCAAATAATATAGAACATAACTCTTTATGAGAATATTTTATAGGGAAATGGAGAAAATTCAGTAGTGGTTATTTATGTTATTATTCCCTTTTGGTATGGCCCATCTAAAGGCATTAAGTATGCAGGGAAATTTTATCTGGTTCAGATGGCAAGATAAGTGAAAGGATTTCATTGTAAAAAGTGCTCAGTGAGCCAAGCTTCAAAGGATAATGAGTATCTAGTACCGCCTTGGATATTAAATTAAGACTTCTCTCCTCTCTTTGACAGAGCCAGGAGGAAATCTGCACTTTCAGTCTTCTGGACTTGTGGGTATATTTAGAAACTCACAAAGGGAGAAATTCAAAGGCCTCAATATGTCCTTTCACCTCCCAAACCGTGAGCAGCGGGATGGGAGCGGTGACTGGTTTTGTTTTTATTTCTGTTTTTTTAAATTTTAAAAACCAATACAAACGAGATCATGCCCATCCTATTTGTTTTTGAATCAGCAGCATCCAGTACAATGATTCTCATAGTATGAGCTCAATAAGTGCTTTTTTTTAAAAAAAAAGATTGTATTTATTTATTCATGAGAGACACTGAGAGAGAGAGAAGCAGAGACATAGGCAGAAGGAGAAGCAGGCTCCCCCAGGCGAACCCGATGCGGGACTCGATCCCAGGACTCTAGGATCATGCCCTGAGATGAAGGCAGACACTCAACCACTGAGCCACCCAGACATCCCAAAGCCTTTGAATAAATATCTTTTAACCAGAGTTTTTTATGTTAGAAATAGATGACTTTTAGGGGTGCCCGGTGGCTCTGTCAGTTGAACCTCTGCCTTTGGCTTAGGTCGTGATCCCAGGGCCCTGGGATCAAGCCCTATATCAGACTTCTCTCTGCCCTTCCCCCTGCTTGTGCTGTCTCTTGCTTGCTCGCTCTCAAATAAATAAATAAAATATATATTTTAAAAATAATAGATGGGTTTTATACAATGCTCTAATATAAGGATGTGTGTATATGTTTAAAGCTCCATTGAGTCTCTTAATTTTCTTTTTCCTAAAATCATGATAACACAGAGGAATTGGAGGGATGAATGCATACCTATAAAACAGACAAAACAGTCCACTAAAGTAACTGGAGGAAAAGAATGGCATAAATGCTGTAATCACTGTTATTTGATGTCAGCATTTATAGGTTTAGTCCATGTAGCGGTGTAGAAACAGAGAAGGGGAAGCAATACAAGAAAGATGAGTGAGACTATTGTAGTGTTCAGGTTACCATCCTTTCTCCCACTGAAATTACTCCTCTGCATTTTATCAGGCTAGAAATTGACTGACCACATCTGAAAATTAGGAAGTGAACTTTTCTCTGAAAACTTGCAAACTCCCATTTTCTCTAGAATAGAGATAATTAGGTGGACTTCCTTGTCCCACTTCTCTTAAATTGGACTTAACTCAAAACCTATTATGTTAGTAGAGTATTTAATTGAGAGAAGTATTTCCCAATCTAGTAAGAATGTGAAAACAAGACGTCAAGGACAAAAGGCAAGCTTTGTGGCAGGTGGAAGTGGAGGACAGAAATGAGATAAGAAGAGAATGGGCTAAGAGGTTAATGTGTCTCCAGAATAGAAGTTCAAGTAAGAAAACACAGAAAAGAAAGTTTGAGAAAGAAGAGCAAGGAGAGAGGAGTAAATAATAATGAAAATAGAGGTACAAATACAGACAACTTTCAAAGAGGCAAAATGCTTTATCTTTTTTTTAAAAAAGATCAACTATAAAATGAAACATTTTAGCAATATATTTTAGATAATTATTTGATGTATTTTGGAGAAGAATGTTTTGAAAAGTTGCTTATGACTCAGTGTCCTAGAATCAATACGACTCTCATTAAAATCAGAAATAATCAAAAACACAGAAATTTTGACAAACATTTATTCTTACTGGGGGTATATATAGAATGGGAAGACCTACTTAATATCCTACCGATCCTTTTTACCTTAAGGAGGAGCCCTGAAAGCAGGCAAGATTTGAGTCATCCCATTTTCTTTATCCACGCATATCCCTGTGATTCCTGTTGAGTTGACATACCTCCAAGCATAGCCCATTTCACTCAGTTTTCTATTTTGTATCATTTGAGGATAATCCTAGGCCATCCCCTCATGAAAATCTTTTAACTGGACCTTTTACATTCCTTCTAAATTCTATGCAGTCTCATCTTCACACAACTACCACCAGATCTTTAAAACTATAAAATATATTACATTAATTCCTTATTTTGAAACTATTCAGTGATTTTCCAATCACACCAAAGAGACTCAAAACTCTTTCTTCTGACTTACAAAGCTTCATGGATTGCAATCCTGTTTACAATCACCTGTTTTCTCCTCTATAAGAGTATGCTATTCCTATCTTTGTCTCACCTGCCCTTAGGGGAGATACATGTACCCCTTCTATTGCTAAGCTTGGAAATCCACACACTCTTGGGCATAGGAGTCATAGGTGAACACAGAAACCTAAGAACATAAGCTATGAAAGAACAAGGTATAGCACCTACCCTTGTCTTTTCATTCAATTCCAACCACTATCCATTTATGCCATAGCCTAAAAACTAATCAATTTGTATCATTTATTTGTGAGACCCAGGGAGCATAAATTAAAACATCAAGGTGTACACTACAGAGTGCACCATAGGATAGCAGTTTAGTATTCTCCTCACTTTAATGGCAAATGTTAGAGACTTTGTCCTATGGAGGGCTTCAACACACTGTTGGTCAAAATGGCAACACAGATAGTGTTGGTGGAGTGCACAGACTTTATTTCATGAGCAGAGAGAGAAGACAGCAAGTTTAAAGGCAAAGCATTCATGTTTGGGGGAATTAGCTGCAAGGGATTACTGAAACAAAAGAGGAAGAACATGTCAAAAAAAAATGACATCTAGGGCACCTGAGTGGTGCAGTGGTCTGGGTTTCTGACTCTTGGTTTCGGCTCAGATTGTGACCTCAGGGTAATGAGACTGAGGCCCATGCAAGCTCTGTACCCAACACACAATCTACTTAAGACTCTGCCCTTCCTCCCATCACTGTCTCTCTTTCTAAAACTATAAATCTTTTTTTTTTTTTAGATTTTATTTATTCAATTGAGACAGAGAAATACATAGAAAAAGAGAGAATGAGAGAGAGAGAGAGAGATCATGAGCAGGAGGAGAGGGAGAGGCAGAGGGAGAAGCCAGGAGCCTGACGTGGGTCTCGATTCCAGGACCTGGAGATCATGACCTGAGTCAAAGGCAGACTTAATGAACTAAGCCACTTAGGTGCCCATAAGTAAATATTAAAAAACAAAAACAAAAAAGGGGACATGGCATCTGACATCAGAGTTGAAGAGAAAATAACCTCTGATGAGTCTCCAGAACTATATGAATATGTATTCATGTATTCATTCCTTCATTTTTTTTTCATTCCAAAGGGGCTCAAACCACAGAATTCTTTCTTATAAGGATTGAGACTAAATTATTTTCCCATGAGATGAACAGTAACATAAACATTTAGACCAATCTGTTTTATTATATATAATAATAATAATAATAATAATAATAATTATTATTATTATTACCAAAGCCACCTTCACCTGAATGAGGTAAGATCAGGTGTTTACTACTAAACTTCCGGCAGCAAAATAATTTTATTTTACATGTGTGCTGTTTGGTAAATTTTATATTAACATTTACTTTATCCAACATTTAAAGTAAACGGGCTGCTGTGATTATCCAACACAACAGTCTGAAGTTTAAGGGACTCTTTTAAGTAAATCTGAGTGAGAATGTTCATAAGTGCTTGTGAATTGAAGCTGCAAGTGGCTTAATCTAAATCACAGCATGGGTAATTGCAGTAAATCCTCTGCACATAGCCAACAATTCACCAGAGGCCAGATCTGTGACAATCTTGTTCTCTAGCCTGGAATTGTGAATGGGGCTTCTTAAAAAAGGCATTTTGCATTTGTGAGCTCATAGTGGCTTTAATTTCTGATTACATTATCTCTAAATTTAAAAAAAAAAATATATTTGTTTCATCAAATAAAATAGAGATCACTATTTTTCTTTAATGATAATAAATTAATGGTAAAATGATATTTAAAAATACTTGAAACATAGTCTGATTTAAGCTGTCATAAATGCTTTAAGCAATATTCAGGCCTATTTTTTTATGTGAATACTAAAATGTTTAATTTGATGGGCTAGGTCATGAATTGAAGGTAGGAACTGAAGATTTAAGTAAGTGGCATTGTCATTTTATAGAGTACTTAGAGCAAATGCAGAAAGCGATTCCTGATTTCAATACTGGGCAGACTAGTTTCATCACACAGCAAATATGAATGCTATAAACATCAATAAATTATTAAGCAGTACGTGCAATCTTGCATTTTGGGGCATGTGGTATGCAACCACTGTGTGCCAGATGCCATGTGTCTAAACAATTGGTGAATCAGAAGATAAATGAATCTTGGCTCGTGATATGTTTTCCTCTATTTTAAGGGGGCTGGACTCACTGCTGAGGATATGAATGGATATATGACATGATTAGATGGGGATTATGTCAATTTGAAAGAAGAGATTTACTGTAGAATATGTGCCAACATATACCAGAACAGGGTAAGTCCCAATTTCCAAAATGGTTTTAAAACATCGTTAGAGAAAATTTAACCTGATCGGGTAAGGCTGTTAAATACATTTATCACCAATGCTATATGCTAATCGTTCCATCCCACTAATGTCAACTTTCAATATAAAATAGGGATTTTTTTTCCCTGTGGCCCATTAGCATCAAATATTACAATCTCATGGTCAAAAATATGTATTTTTAGAGTTTGCGTGTGAACTGTCTCTCTTCCTCAGCCAGCACTCATTTCTCTTCAACTCAGTGTATTCCAACCCTGTATCATCAGTACTTGCTGGTGATGACTAGACACTAATTAGCATTAACAGCCTCGGGAAAGCCCATAACACATAGTGATATGTTGACACATGTTCTTTTGCTGCTCTTGCAGATCTTTTTCCCCTTCGGTTTGATTTTGTTAGATATTGTCAAATTTATTGCATTATCTTGGATTCAGTTTGTTATTGTTCACTGTGAGGGGTTCTATACTACTCTTCTCAGTTTTAGGATGAGAATTGAATTTAAGCCTTAGACCCCCCTGTGCTGTGATTGTTAAATCCATTAAAGCAGGAGTCTTCTGCTACTCCTAGATGTTGACGTAAATGAACTAATATACCTAGTGATGGGACCTGATTCCCACTCATTGTCATTTACAGTGTTACTGTCACACTGTTAGGTTCCCAGAGCACTGAGCATAGCACAAAATAACAGTAAGGATTTGGCTTGTCAGGACAAATCTCAGCCTCTAATTTGTTGGCAAAGCATGATGGGCACGCAAGTATGTATAAAGATTGTATACAAACACGCTGCCTCTTTATTGCCCATGCTCTATTTCTTCCATAGACATTTCCCAATATATTCTCAGTCTCTTAAGTCTTTTTGAATCTCCCTCTCTTTTTTTTTTTTTCTCTTTCCACCTCACTGATAATTCTACACTACATCTAAGATGTAACAGTTAGAACTCTAAATAGAGAGGCATATACGTCAGAGGTGCTGAGGAGGTGAGTTTACAGTCCAAGAGGTTGCTGACAAATTTTCCTAATAATAAATAGACTGCCTTGAAGGAACAGAGCCCACACATACTTCTCCCAAAATAAGAGTAGACAAAAAATAAGATGAAGATCTGGAGGGTTCTCTCACGTCAATGTTAAGGTAGGTTTGTACATTGCCGAATCCTCACTAACTTGCAAATTTCCCCAAGTGTGTCCCTTCCTACCCACAGATCCAAGCTGGGCTCTCTATCTAAGATCTTTGCAGGGCTGGTTACTCAGAAGAAAACTTATATTGACCTGAAATGTCAAGGCATAGTTCTGTGGTTTGTAGGATGCTTTTAAAACTCGACTGTGGTATGTGATGTGTATCCCTCAGCTGCTTTTGAAGCATATTTTCACATGGTAAACTTCTAGTAAACCTCATCTACTTTCTCCATATTTCTTCATGAGGGTCTGACTGTCATTAAAAATTCTAATACACAGATCAGCTTATGCCTGTGAAACATGATATCGAGAAATAGCAGAGAGCGAATCAATAATTCAACAAAGCGTGCAAGACAGTATACTTAAGTTCTAGTCTACAGAGGCCATTTTATATCCTTTAAAGTTTTGGGTTCTGTAGGCAAAGCCTGTTCCCTCTCTCTCTTCCTTCCACATCCATCCTGGGATGATGAACCAGGAAATGCAATCACACACTTAAACATATGACACTATGAAGTAGGGAAATGCAGCTTTTACCATGATCAGCAAAAGGGAATGCAGACACCAAGAGTGGAAGTTGTACAAATTGTGCATAAATCCACTAGCCCTAACCATCATGTAAAGCACAAAGACCAATAAGCAAAATACAAATTACAAGACAGATACTAACAACTTTATATATTTCCTGTGGATAAAAGAAAAGCTTAAGGGACTTAAAGATTTTTTTCCCTTAAACTACAATTATTTCTGAGCATCTACGTAGCCCTGACAAAAGAAAAGCAAAAAACAAACCCAAGATGAAAAACAAGCACATATATGATCTCAAACACAGGGGAATGAAATGTGAAAAACAGCTTTTTTTTTAATAAACTCTTTTCAGAGTAGTATATGGACATATAGTTGTTGGGATTCAATTTATACCACTTCTTATCTGCACCATAATGTGCTCTTTTTAATTGATAGACATTTCTAAATTCATGAAATTACTTTGCTATTAGAGATGTTTTCAGATATTAAGTGAAAAAAAAGTTTTTAATTTTTTGTGTCTCTAGAAAAATATAATATTCCGGATATCAGATTATTTTATCCCCAAATTGGGGAACTCTGAGGCTCCTGTTAAGGAAATGCATTGTCAGGTCCCATGAAGCCTTTTGGTCATGGCTTAATTAGTATTAATAACCTTGCAGTGTGACGAACCTTAAAGTGGTCATGCGATTATATTGTATGAAGCCTGTGCGGGGACTAAATCTTGAGAGATTAAAAAAAAAAAAAAAAGTACAGTCAGAAACAGAGGTGAGAATTAAATTAATCTATTCTGAAAAGAATGCAAACGAGATAGTTGGGGTCAAATGAGTAAAAGATGAAAGAAGTATGAAGCATACAAGCTTACCTGCTGTGAGAAGCCTACCTATATGTTTAATGTTTTTTTCAAGTCACTTCCCAGTCATATTGTCATCTTTTTGGTAAATAACCTAACATCAATGATTTTTTGAATTTGAGCTCCTGGATTACTCTCCCACACTCAGCTCAAACTGCTCCCCCTAACCTTCACTATCTCAGTAAATGGAGACTCTTATCCTCCAAATGTTCTGGACGAAACCCTTAGAGCCACCCATGACTCTCTCCTTCTTTCATACTTTACATTCCATCCACTTGCAAATTATCTAAGCTTTACTTTCAATATTATTAAAATATACGCAGGGAGTGAACACTTCTCATGATCGTCCCTGGCTCTGATCTTCCTCTGATCCAAGTCACCATCAACAGTCAATGGGATTATGGAGGTAGCCTCCCAACTGGTCTCACTCTTCCCCTCTGGCCTTCCAGTCCTTCTTCTCCATCTCCCTGCCTCACTATCTCAACTCAGTCAGAACAATTTTGTTATAGCATGAGGAAGATCCTTCACTCTGCTATATTCTAAGTCTACCTCCCACCTCCAGCCCCACTCTAAGAAACCATGTCCTACTCCATTACCCTTGTTTATTCCACTGCAGGCGTATTAGTTCACTTAAACAGCACTGATGATTTCTTTTTTTTCTGGAATACTACCTCCACCTCATTATCTACATGGTTCACTGCCTCTGCTTCTTCTGGTTTGTTCACATGTCATCTTCTCAGTCAATTATTCCTTGATCATGGTGTTTAAGATTTTAATTCTGCTTCTGCTCAAGAACTCCCTACCACCATATTCTTTGTTCATTTATTCATTTTTTTTTCTATCTTAAACTTAAATATTCTGTTAAGGATAAAAAGTGTCTTTATATTTTCATGGACAGTCCAGGTATTTTTTTTCCAGTGGAAATATTTACTATAAATCAATTCTTTAGCAAATAACCTCTCTTTCTTCCTCTTCAACTATTATTTTTTTTTGCTAAGTGCCTTAAAAGTTATAGATATTACCAAGTTATTTGGTTTTTATGTCTCTCCTCCCTAAAACATAAGTTCAATGGTAGAAAGGATTTTTGCCTCTTTTATTAACTCCAATATGCCCAACATTTAGAGATGTGCTTGGAATAGAGCTGAATTCTATAAAAAAAGCTGAATTCTGGCACTTTGGATTTTAATATTCTATAAACAAGCTGAATTCTGGCACTTTGGATTTTATTATTTTAGGGCATGATAATAGGTTTATTTTGTTTGTTCTTTCACTTAATAAATTAGACTATTAGATGTCAGGTCTTGAGAAAAAAGGAGAACATGAACACAGGAAAATTTCAGGCTTCAAAAATTCCAGATATTTTTCTCTTGATATTTCTACTGAAAGTATTAATAGATCACAATATCTCTTTTTTCCACTTCTGTCCCCAAACCTCCTGAGGGCAAAATTTTTACTGTGTGGGGTCATTTTTGTGGTCCTTTTACTGAACATAGGGCCTGATACTCATGGGAATTTAGTAAATATGTTGGTATGGATTAACAAGCCTTAGATATAGTCTTTGTAAAATAAGGAGGCTTGTCTAAAATAGAATTCCTCATTTGACAATATTGTTGTTAGGCCATACACTAGATGCCAGCAGCATTCATATCAGCCTCCAGCAGTGGCAACCTAAAATGTCTCCAAATGCCCCTGGAAGCAAACTTATCTACAGTTGAAAATCACTGGTCTTGGAGATTCTAATATTTTGTAAAATACAACTTTGAACTTCTCATCAACTATTCTAATGGATCATCCAGGCTTCATATTCTCTCTTCTGCTATCCTGATTTCAGCTACCAAAGATTTGCTGTCATCCATATGCCAGAATAAAAAGATGAAACATCAGTGAGTTGTTCTACATTGCCCTGGTTTAAAGTTAATGAGTATAGCTTTAATGTTTCTGTACTCACTGCTCCTTTTAAATTATCTCTGCCATCATTCACTGTTAAGGATATTGCTTTCTTATTATATGTGCAGAGGTGATATTTAAACTGCCAAGCTCGTTGAGGTGAATTGGCCTGCAGTTTGAGACAGGAAACTGTAATACATATCAAAAAGCTAATGAAATAAACACTTCATTTTCTCTGATATTATCCAGTTCTCAAGAGACTCTTGACTGGTAGCTTATCCCAGCATCAAACAAACATGGAATTGTCAAGATATCACAGCAAGAATATCAAACATTTTGTATTCATGCCTTCAGATTTGTGAAATAAAAATGAGTATAATGTCTTGTTTGTCAAGACGTGTTGTGCCCATTGAGTGAAATAGTGCATATAAAGGGAAAAAGTCTATCAACTTTTTTCTTTTACGATGCTTCAAACAATTAATCAGCAAAAAACTGAAACTAGCTCTTCAGTGAAGTTCACTCTCTGGAGAACACCAATCAAATGATCCTAGAGACATTTCAATTTAGTGTTCTTCATGTTTCCATTAAGTTACAGGCAAATTGGAATGTTGTTAGCTCAATATATGCTGGCTGGGGAGGACCTAACACATCTCTGAAGTCAATCATCAATTTGAAAGTATACAAGAAGTGAAAGATTTTCACCCTCATGCTCCTCTTTATCTATGCTTCCCCGTTACCCATGCCATAAGCATAACAATCATTAGTCAAAATTATGAACTAAAGTCAATCTAGGAGTAAAACTCCATTATTTAGATTTGTACTTTGGTTCCTATATCTATCAGGATAAACTGGCATATGCTACTACAGCAAACAACCAACACAATCTTTTTTAAAAAAATATTTTATTTGTTCATTTGAAGGAGAGAGAGAGAGTTAAAGAGAGAGACCATGATGAGTAGGGCTGGGGCAGAGGGCATGGGACAAGCAGACTCTCTGCTGAGTGGGGAGCCAACACAGGGCTCTATCTCAGGAACCTGAGATCAGGACCTGAGCCTAAGTCAGATGTTCAACTGACTGAGCCACCCAGGCAGCCCCAACCTCCATAATCTTAGTAGTCTAAAACAAAAAAGGCTTGTTTTTGTCATGGTATGTATTCATCTTGAGTAAGTAAAAGTGTCTTTATATTTTCTTCATTTGGGATTCAAGGTGATGGAATCTTCACTATCTGGAACACTGCTGACAGAGCATGTCAAACTATGAGCTCACACTTAATGGCCACATTTGGTTGGTCAATTCAAATTGCATGATTGTCCCTCATGTCAAGGGGCAGGAGAGGCAGGAAACCTTCCATGAGCATGCCAGTAGAAAAGAATGAGAAAGAAAATTCAATAGTAGTCAGGTTGCCTTGTCCTTCAGGAATGTTCTGCTCTATTGTCATAACTCCCATCATTTAAACAAAGCCCACATATGATCAATTTTTCTGCTTCTGAAATCTCTACAATGATAGAAAAGAAAATGTAATGGATTATGTAATTTCAACAGAGGAAGAACTGCATATGTCAACCTCAGACAATGTGTTTTATTCATCTTTGTATCCTCAGCAACTATAGCAATGCCTGAAATGAAACTTAGAGGGACTCAATAATGCTTGTTGGGGGAAAAAAGCAATGAATTAGTAATTTTAAAAACAGTAAATTAATAGGATCTCTGAAAGTTAAGTCTAAAAAAATGATGACATAAGTCCTTTAAAATCAGATAGAAAATGAAAAATATACTATGTAAAAAAGAATAGTATGCCAGATGATTTTTGGTTGTTTTTCCTGATAATATCAAAATCTTGGCCTTTAATATCTCTGCTATGAGTCTTACTATATATTCTCATCCTAGATAATATGGAAGAATCATTAGAAGAAAAGCCACATCCATAGCTTTTTTTTTTCTATTGTGGTACAGACAACAGTTTGATCAAGACTCATACATAATTGACAATTGGTGAAAATTTGTTGAATGATGTCCTTCGCTATTGAGACTGAAGATATTCTCCATATAATTATAATCCCCAAATCTATAGATCCAATCTACATCTCTTTCTTAATCTCAAATGTGTATATATACATATTTCTCATATATGTGTGGGTACATACATATGTGTTTGCATACATATGGATACTCAGATATAGACATCTACACTAGGCAATACCACTTGCTATTCTATGGACACCTCAAATTATGAAAGTCCCAAACTAAAGGTGCTAATTATACCTCCTTCAAACCTGATCTTTACTCTCACCCTTACTTCATGAAAAACACTACCAGTGACCCACACCTGAAGTCTGAGCATTATTTTTGACTCTTTCCTCATTATTACTTCCCACAGTCAACCAATCAGTATGGACTGTCCAACTACCTTTTCCCCATCTTTTCATTATTTCCTTCTTTCCACATTCCTTGCTGAATGCCTAGATTAAGCCACTGTTATTCTCATGTGACCACTATAATATTTTCTTGATGCTTTATTCTTGCTTCTTTGCAATTTTCTCTCCAAGTGATACACAAAAATCTGATTATACCATTTTCCTGACTAACACCATTCAGTAGCTTCTTTCTGTAAAAGAAAAATATTGTTATAAAATATGTTTGCTGAATTTTTTTTTTTTTGTTCTTGTTTTCCCTCTCAGCTTTATCTCTAAATATCAGCAGATTTGACACCAAGTCAACAGATGAGCCTTTAGCAGTGGGGATTATATAAATCTTTGATGGCTTTGGCAACAAAAAGAAAATAAATTTTAATAGGAATGCAAATATTTTTCTCTCTTAATCAGTTCTTTACTTAAAAAGTTAAAAATAGAACTACCCTACAATCCAGCAATTGCACTACTAGGTATTTACTTAAAGAACACAAAAAACACTAATTCAAAGGGTTGCAGGCATCCTGATGTTTATTAGCAGGATTATCTACAATAGGAAAATCATGGAACCATATACAGGTATATATATATATATATATATATATATATATATATATATATATACACCATATATACGGGTGTGTGTGTGTGTGTGTGTGTGTGTGTGTGTGTGTGTGTGATATTACTCAGCCATAAAAAAGAATGAAATCTTGTCATTTGCAGTGATGTGGATGGAACTAGAGAAGACAATGCTAAGTGAGGGAAGTCAATCAGAGAGGGACAAATACCATATGACTCCACTCATATGTGGAATTTAAGAAACAAAACTAATGAGCATAGTGGGGAAATGAGAGAGGCAAACCAAGAAACAGACTCTTAACTATAGAGAACACTGCTGGTTACCAGAGGGGGAGGTAGTGGGAAGATGGGCTAAATGAGTGATGGAGATTAAGTATGGCACTTGTGGTGAGCACTGGTGTTCGATGTAAGTGTTGTATCACTAAATTGTACACCTGATACTAATATTACACTATGTTAACTAACTGGAATTTAAATTAAAACAAGAATAGTTCTTTACTTATTCCTGAAAGAAAAACAAAATACTAGGAAAGTAGCTCTCTTAAAATTCACAGGCCAAAGCCCACTGGATTCTATGTTGTCAGACTGTATCTCTCATTTATTTTCTTTGATGTTAGATCTGGAGTTTGGATATTAATCCATTTCTAAATTTCTATTGATTTTGTAATAACCTCTTTGAGGCATCATGGAAGGTGTCATTATTCCTATTTTGCAGATGGAGGAATGGAAATTCTAGTGCATTAATTGATTTTCTCAAGGCCAGTTGATTATTCTATGAGAAGAGAAAGGAACATTTAGTTTCCTCATTGCTTTTTCCCACTTTATGCGGGAAAGTTTTTCTGGGAGATACAAAAGTAAAAAGAGGAACTATTAGTTTCTACACCTTGGAAGATCAAATCTAGAGATGAAGGAAAAAAGAAATTACATAGTCTAAAATGAAGATTGTGGTGAGAATTTGTCCTTAAAGAATTTCTTGTTTTTTCTATATACACCATTCCTAAAAATAGATTTTCATTTCAGTATTCCTGGGGCCCAAAGTGGCGGCTTTACATTTGTAGGATGAATAGTGAATATGTAAAAAAATAAAGATTGTGAGAAAAAAAAAACATGATTATAATAAGGCTGTTTCCAACATACTTTTACATACATTAACTCGTTTTTAATGATAATTTTACTTACCCTTACCTACATATTTTTCTGGCACTATAGTCAGTGCTCAGGTATATGATTGGCCTTAAATAATTTTTATATAAGTAAGAGAAAGACACACTGCCATCATGGAATATTAAATAGTTCTAGAAATTCTTTTTCTCCATTTTGATAATATTTGTAATGCCTATTACCTCTAAGACCTATAGCTATATTCCATTATGCTCACTTAAGTTTATAGATAATGATGATAGATAGATGATAGATAGATAGATAAATAGATAGATAGATAGATAGATAATAGATAATTAGGAAATATTTGTTGAATTATGGGTTTTACTTGAAATTCTATACTTGATTTTGGTTCTTTACCAAAAGCAATCTTGGGTTAATCATTTTCTCACTCCCATTAAAACTAAATTTTGGATACTCATTTAGAAAGTATAATTTGCTAGAATTTACAGTGAAAAGCAAAATTATTTTTAAAACTTAGAATACACATTTAACTACATTATATTTTAGTTTACAGTTCAACTATTTTATTTCGTTTTTCTTTGTATTTCTTAATTTCTTACTGAATTTAGAATATCTTAAACATGATTTGTATGGTAAGAGAGAAAATATCTAGGAAACATATGACTATAGAATATTCAATAGGTTTGGTTATAGCTTTAAAAATATTTCTCTTTAAATAGATATAAATCTATAAATGAGTTATACTTGTAATCTTTGGATATTTCCTCCCATTCTCTTGTGAAAATGAGATAAATATTTGATTGACAATTTGTGAATGTAACAATATGAAAATATCTTTAAATCTGACGATGGAACTTGCAAATCACACCTTTTTTTTTTTTTTTTTAACTTACATGGCTGAAGTCACTTCATTTCTCTTCACTTAAATATTTTCTCTGGAAAATGGGAGAAATAATATTGACCTTAGTCACTTCTAACTAATAAAAATGATTGTCATGCTCTTAATAGATGCAAAGTGCTATGCAAATGCAAATGCTAAATGAGGCAATAAGTCTTATGGGATATTTTCTGCTCTATTAAAATGCTTAAATGTACATCTCCGTAAAAATCAGTTCACATTACTTCTAAAGATGTTCTATTAATGAAACCATGGTAAAGTGCATTGATTTTTGAATGAAAAGGTAGAGTACTCCTTCTATATAAAGCTAGCATATTTGAAAGACATTTGTAGCAGATGTCTGTTTTAAAATGTATGCCCCATGAGTGACTGGTAAAATACTGAGCAGGTCATTTGAACCAAAGACAAAACTGATTTTTTTAAAATAATGTTTTGTTTCTATATTATAAAGATGTTGTTTCTAATTCCAATATAACTTAATATCATAGATAAAAATATCTGACATTTATATACATCATTTAACAGTCCCTGGAAAATTTTCTCACCTACTGTAGTTAGCACAAACAAAGGATTCTGAATGTAAAATTTGTGCAATTAGTTTAATTGCCCTCTGTTGGTGCAAGACAATTTAGAATAACCTGGTTATTTATGAAAAAAAATTAACACAATACTATCAATTTTGAATGCCTAATATAGACCAATTCTCATACAATGGCCCCACCATGAAAGAGAGGTCATGATAACCATTTTACAAATGAACAAATGAGGCTTAGGAATGTCCTTCTCTGAGGACAATATTTTATACAAATAACTAAAATTTCATTCTATGTCTATATAATTTGTAAAGCTTCTGGGTGGCTCAGTTGGTTAAGCAGCTGACTCTTGGTTTTGGATCAGGTTGTGGTCTCAGGACCATGAGACTGAGATTTATTTCAGGCTCTGTTCTCAGCACAGAGTCTGCTTGGGATTCTCTCCCTCTTTCTCTGCCCCTTCCCCCATTCGTGTGCTGTCTCTATATAAAATACAATAAACAAAATATTAAAAAAATAAAGCCTCTGGTTGTCTGTTTTTTTCCTGTTATAGAATTAATAAAGATAGTGAGAAAAAGTCCTTGATGGCATAGGAGTAGAAACCTTAGTTTCATCTGGTCCCAGGAATTCAGCTAGCTAACTAATCAAAACATTCTGAACACCTGCAAACTCAACCAGGGATCTAAGAAAAGAATTGCTACAGTTCTACAAATAGAAAAGCAACCACTTTTTGCAGGTAGGAGGTGCAAAGAAGTGAATCCAAGACGATATAAGGTAAGATAAATCTTGGGAGGGAGCCTCCATAAGCTAGCTACTGGAAAGTGATATAATAGCAAAGTCAGAACTTTCCGAAATCTGCTCCAGTAAGGGGTCTCCCTGCCTGAAAGGTGCTCAGGTGGTGAGCTAGGAGCAGAATCCTAGGTGGGACAGGGTGGTCTCAGGATCCCTGGGATCACTTAAAAGAGCAGGGGTGCCTAAGTGTGGCAGAGTTCCTAGGCACTGGAGTGGGAAAGCCAGCTGCAAACATTAAGCCCAGGAGTGGGCTCTCAGCTGGGGGTTGCCATAAACCATGAACCACAGCACAGTCAGGTGACCACTCTCAGAGCAGGGGCCCAGCAAGTGGCAGTACCCACGTGAGAACCCCCCCTCCCTCCCCTGGAAGGAGTGGTACAGGTGCACACAGGAGTCTATAGAAATTGGATACTTGATATGGACTCACATGCTTGAGATAGAAGTGCTCAGTCACAGGCTGGGTGAGCATGGAGTGTGGATGGAGCCGAGGGAGACGGGAGTGGCTGACCCCTTTCCCCTGAGGGTACACTGAGGAGTGGGGGCCATGAGCTTTCTGCTCCAAGGCTGGAGATTGGGAGGGCACCATTTTTATTTTCAACCATTTTATTTTTCCATGTAAAAGTACATGGAAAGCCTTCAGGAAACAAAAGCCACATAGAGAAATCCAGAGCAGATTAGTTAACCTGGCCCCCTGGCAAGGGCAGTGCATTCCACCCAAGGGCAAAGACACCTGAGAATCAGTGCAACAGGCTCCTCCCCAGAAGATTAGCAAGAACATCTAGCTAAGACCCAGTTTATGGATCACACAGAACTACAAAACTCCAATGTTAGGGCAAAACTGTATATAGAATTCATGGGGGGATCCTTGGGTGGTGCAGCGGTTTGGCGCCTGCCTTTGGCCCAGGGCGCGATCCTGGAGATCCGGGATCGAATCCCATGTCCGGTTCCCGGTGCATGGAGCCTGCTTCTCCCTCTGCCTGTGTTTCTGCCTCTCTCTCTCTCTCTCTCTCTCTCTCTCTCTGTGTGACTATCATAAATAAAAAAAAGAAAAAAGAATTCATGGGTGTTTTTTCTCACGATTCTTCAGTTTTTTTATTTTGATTTTTTCTATTTCCTTTTCAACCAATTTCTAATTTATCAACTTTTAAAATATTTTTATTTTACAGTTATGTTTATCCTTTCATTTTATTTTTGTGTATATACAAAGTTGTTGTGTGTATATATATATATATATATAGTTTTTTTGTATATATATATAGTTTTTATATATATATATAAATAGTTTTTTTATTTACAATTTTGGAATACAGGTTTCTTCTAAGAAACAGACCAAGAACCATTCAAGTTATAGTGTATTACTTTGTTCTGTTCATGAGTCTGAGTATGTTCTTTCTTTTTCTTTCTTTTTTTTTAATTTTTAATCTTTCATTGTACTTAATTTTACTTTTGCACGTATGTAAATTTTTCTGTTTTTATACTTTTGAGATTGTTTTCTAACAAATAGACCAAAATACACACAAAATCCAGGCTATTGCCTGTTCTGTTCACTTGTTTGATTTTATTCTCTCTCTCTCTCTCTATTTAATTATTTAATTTAATTTAATTAATTATTTTTTTTGTTTGTTTTGGGGTCTCTTCTGATTGTTTAGTGTATATTTTTCTGGGGTCATTGTTGCCATTTTAATACTTTGTTCTCTTTTTCATCTATTCTTCTCTGGACAGGATTACAAGACATAAAAACTCACCTCAAAAAAGAAGAACAAAAGGCAGTAGTGACTGCTGGTACCTAATCAGTAGGGATATATGTAAGATGTTGGAACCAGAGTTCAGAATAACAAATATAAAGATACTAGCTGGGATTGAAAAATGCATAGAAGACACTAGAGAATCCCTTTCTGGAGAAATAAAAGAACTAAAATCTAATCAAGTCAAAATTAAAAAGGCTATTAATGAGATGCAATTAAAAAAAAAAAAAAAAGGCCCTAACTGCTAGGTAGATGATGCAGAAGAGAAAATTAGTGATATAGAAAACAAAATGATGGAGAGTAAAGAAGCTGGGAAAAAGAGAGATAAACAACTAATGGATCATGAGGGGAAAATTTGAGAAAAAAAGTGATAACAAAAAGTGAAGAAATATTAGAATAATTGGAATCCCAGAAGAAGAAGAAAGAGAGAGGAGAAGAAGGCATACTGGAGCAAATTATAGTGGAGAACTTCCCTAATCTGGGGAAGGAAACAGACATTCAGGTCCAGGAGGCACAGACAACCTCTCTCAAAATCAATAAAAAATAAGTCAACATCTCAATATATAATAGTGAAGCTTGTGATTTTCAGAGACAAAGAGAAAATAATGAAAGCAGCTCCTGATAAGAGGTCCATAACGTACCAGGGTAGAAACATTAGGCTGGCAGCATACCTGGCAGGCTGGAAAGGACTGGCATGATATTTTCAGGGTGCTAAATTAGAAAAAATATACAGCCAGGAAAACCTTATCCAACAAGGCTGTCCTTCAAAATGGAAGGAGAGATAAAAAGCTTCTAGATCAAACAGAAACTAAAAGAATTTGTGATCACTAAATCAGCCCAGCAAGAAATATTAAAGGGGATTCTTTAAGAGAAGAGAGAGCCCGAAAGTAACATAAATCAGAAAGGAACAGAGACAATATACAGAAATAGTGGCTTTACAGGTAATATATGGAACTAAATTCATATCTTTCAATAGTAAATCTGAATATAAATATGGTTAATGCCACAGGGTATCTAAAGGATAAAAAAGCAAGACAAATTGATATGTTGTCTGCAAAAGACTCTTTTATTTTATTATTTTATTTTCAGATTTTATTTATTTATTTGAGAAACTAAGAGAGAGAATGAGAGAGAAAGATCACAAGCAGGGAGAAAGGTAGGAGGAAGAGAAACAGGCTCCCTACTGAGCAAGGAACCTAATGAAGGGCTCAATCCCAGGACCCTGAAATCATGGCCTGAGCTAAAGGCAAATGCCTAACTGACTGAGCCACCCAGGTACCCCAAAAGACTCAGTTTAGAACCAAAGACACCTCCAGATTGAAGGTGAGAGGGTGGAAAACAATTTATCACGCTAATGTATGTCAAAAGAAAACTGGGGTAGCAATCCTTATATGAGTCAAATTAGATTTTAAACCGATGACTGTAATAAGAGATGAGGAAAAACATTGTCTCATAAATACTGGGTCTATACAATAAGAAGATCTAACATTTATAAATATCTATGCCTCTACCATGGGAGCAGCCAATTATATAAACCAATTAAAAACAAAATTAAAACAAAATTAAGCAAATGCATTGATAATAATACAATAATAATAGGGGACCTCACCACTCCACTCACTACAATGGATAGATCACATAAGCAGATCACTAAGGAAATGAGGTTTTTGAATGACACACTGGACCAGATGGACTTCATAGAGCATTCCATCCTAAAGTAACAGAATATACAATCTTCTTGAGTACACATGGAACATTCTCCAGAACAGATCACATATTGGTTCACAAATCAGGTCTCAACTGGTACCAGAAGATTGGGATCATTCCCTTGATATTTTCATAACACAATGCTTTAAAACTGGAACTTGGGACACCTGAGTGGCTCAGTCGGTTAAGCATCAGCCTTCAGCTCTGGTCATGATCCTAGAGTCCTGGGATTAAGCCCGTCATCAGGCTCTTTGCTCAGCAGGTAGTTTGCTTTTCCCTCTGCTTGTACTCTTTCTCTGTCAAATAAATAAATAAAAATCTTAAAAAGAAGAAAAAAGAAACTGGAACTCAATCACCAGAGGAAATTTGAGAAGAACTCAAATAAATGGAGACTAAATTGCATCCTACTAAAGAATGAATGGGTCAACAGGCAATCAAAAAAGGATTTACAAAAAAAATCAGGAAAACAAATGAAAATTAAAACACAACTGTTCAGAACCTTTGGGATGCAACAAAGGGTGGTCCTAAGAGGGAAGTATATAGCCATACAAGCCTTTCTCAAGAAACAAGAAAGGGCTCAAATGCACAATTTAACCTTACACCTAAAGGAGCCGGGAATAAAATAGCAAATTAAGCCTAATTCAGCAGGAGAAGAGATTTAATAAAGATTAGAGCAGAAATCAATGAAATCGAAACCAAAAGAACAGCAGAACAAATCAACGAAAGTAGGAGCTGGTTCTTTGAAAGAATTAATAAGATTGATAAACCCCTGCCCAGACTTATCAAAAAAGAAGAGAAAGGAACCAAATAAATAAAATCATGAAAATCATTGAAAGACATAGATCACAACCAACATCAAAGAAATACAATTATAAGGACAATATTAGGAGCAGATATATGCCAATATATTAGGCAATCTGGGAGAAATGGATGCATTTCTAGAAATGTATAAACTACCAAAACTGAAACAGGAAGAAATAGAAAAACTGAACAGATCCATAATCAGCAAGGAAATTGAAGTTGAAAAAAAAGAAAAGAAGAAGAAGAAGAAAAAAAAAAAAAAAGAAATCTCCCAACAAACAAGAGTCCAGGGCCAGATGGCTTCCCAGGAGAATTCTACCAAACATTCAAAATGGAATTCATACCTATTCTGAAGATGTTTCAAAAAACAGAAATGGAAGGAACACTTCTAAACTCTTTCTATAAGGCCAGCCATGCCTTGATCCCAAAACCAGACAAAAACTCCACCAAAAAGGAGAATTACAGACCAATATCCCTGATGAATGTGGATGCAAAAATTCTCACCAAGATACTAACCAATAGGATCCAAAAGTAAATTAAAAGTACTATCACCAGGACCAAAGTGGGATTTATCCATGGGCTGCAAGGGTGGTCCAACACCCACAAATCAATCAATGTAATATATTACATTAATAAGGGAAGGACACAAACCATATGATCCTCTTAAGAGATGCAGAAAAAGCATTTGACAAAGTATAGCATCCTTTCTTGATTAAAACTCTTCAGTGTAAGGATAGAGGAAACCATACCTCATTATCATAAAAGTTATATAGGAAAATCTCACAGTGAATATCGTTCTCCATGAGGAAAAATTGAGAGCTTTTTCCCTAAGGTAGGAACACGACAGGGATGTTCACTATCACCACTGCTATTCAACAAAATACTAGAAGTCTTAGCCTCAGCAATCAGACAGCAAAAAGAAAACAAAAATGTCACCCAAAATGGCAAAGAAATCAAACTTTCACTCTTTGCAGATGACATGATACTCTATGTGGAAAACCAAAAAGACTTCACCCCAACATTGCTGGAACTCAGAAATTCAGCAACGTGGCAGGATATAAAATCAATGCATAGAAATCAGTTGCATTTCTATACACTGAGACTGAAGAAAGAGAAATTGAGGAATCAATCCCATCTACAATTGTACCCCAAACCATAAGATACCTAGGGATAAATGTAACCAAAGAGGCAAAGGATCTGGACAGAGAAAACTATAGACCATTCATGAAAGAAATTGAGGAAGAGAAAAAAAAAGAAATTGAGGAATATATAAAGAAATTGAAAAATGTTCCATGTTCCTGGATTGGGAGAATAAATATTGTTAAAATGTCTATGCTACCTAGAGCAATCTATATATTCAATGCAATCCTTATCAAAATACCTCAACTTATTTCAAAGAGTTGGAACAATCCTAAAATTTGTATGGAACCAAAAAAGACCCCAAATAGCCAAAGGAATGCTGAGAAAGCAAACCAAAACTTGTGGCATCACAATTCTGGACTTCAAAATCTATTACAAAGCTGTAATCATCAAGACAGTATGGTACTGGCACAGAAATGGAAAAATAGATCAATGCAACAGAATAGAGAACCCACAAATGGACCCTCAACTCCATGGTCAACAAATCTTTGACAAAGCAGGAAAGAATATCCATTTGAAAAAAGATATTGATCTTTTCATCAGATGATGTTGAGAAAATTGGACAGCCACATTCAGAAGAATGAAACTGGACCAGTCTCTTACACCAGACACAAAGATAAACTCAAAATGGATGAAATACCTAAATATGAGACAGGAATCCATCAAAATCCCAAAGGAGAACACAGAGAGCAACCTTGTGCTCTGGAGAACCTAGGCTGCAGCAACTTCTTGGTAGACACATCTCCAAAGGCAAGGTAAACAAAGGTAAAAATGAACTATTGGGACTTCATCAAGATAAACAGCTTTTTCACAGCAAAGAAAACAGTCCACAAAACCAAAAGACAACCAATAGAATGGGAGAAGATATTTGCAAATGACATATCAGATAAAGGGCTAGTGTCCAAAATCTATAAAGAACTTATCAAACTGAACAAAGAGCAAATAATCCAAGCAGAAAATGGGCAGAAGGCATGAGCAGATATTTCTCCAAAGAAGACATACAAATGGCCAACAGACACATGAAAAAATGTTCAACACCACAGGGCATCAGGGAAATACAAATCAAAACCACAATGAGATACCACTTCACACTAGAGTGGCTAAAATTAACAAAGCAGGAAAAGATATGTTGGGGAGGATGTGGAGAAAGGGCAACCCTCTTGCACTGTTGGTGGGAATGCAAGCTGATGCAGCCACTCTGGAAAACAGTATGGAGGTTCCTCAAAAAGTTGAAAACGAAGCTACCCTATGATCCAACAATTGTACTACTAGGTATCTAACCCAAAGATACAAATACACTGATCCGAAGGGGCACCTGCACCCTAATGTTTATAGCAGCAATGTCCACAATAGCCAAACTATGGAAAGAGCTCAGATGTCCATCAAAGTTGAATGGATAAAGAGGATGTGGTCTATATACACAATGGAATACTACTCAGCCATCAAAAAGAATGAAATCTTGCCAATTGCAATGACATGGATGGAACTAGAAGATATTATGCTAAGAGAAATAAGTCAATATGAGAAAGACAATTATATGATCTCTCTCATACATGGGATTTAAGAAATAAAATAGGATCACAGGGGAAGGGAGGGAAAATTAAAATAAGACAAAATCAGAGAGTGAGAAAAAGCATGAGAGACTCTTCATCATAGGAAACAAACTGAGGGTTGCTGGTGGGGGGATGGTATAACTGGGTGGTGGACACGTATGTGGTATCTGATGTAATGAGGAGGATATGATGTAATGAGCACTGGGTATTATATGAGACTGATGATTCACTGAACTCTACCTCTGAAACTAAAATACATCATGTCAATAATTATATTATAAATAAATAAATAATAAATAAATAAATAAATAAATAAATAAATAAATAAATAAAATTTTCAGTTGAGAAATAAATAAAGATAGTGAAAGCATATACTTTCATATGTGGATAAAGAATGAAGCATATACCTTCACAGCAACATCTAGACTAGTATTTGACCAAACAGTCAAGCACCAAAGGAGAAATTGACACACAAAAAATAATCATCTCATACTTCTGTCATACATGAGAAAATATAGATTAAGTGATTTTCACAATGCCATACAGCTTCTAAGTGACAAAGCCAAAATTCAAAATCAGGCAGATTATTCCAGAGTCTGAATTTTTAACTACTACTCTAGTTGACCCAGTCCTCCTGCATTCTGTTTGCCTTCCAACTCAATGGAAGGTGAGGGGGGTGGAAAGTGACATTTGGGGCTTCCATGTGATCCCTTGGGGAGGTGATGACACATTGCCCTTATTTAGTTGTATCAGAGATTTTAATTATGAATGTTTAAGAAAAGTTGTCCATTATTGAGGGTGATTAAAAGACACATTTGATAATCACTTGTTGCAAATGCATGGAAACATAAAAGAATCAGGGTAGGTAGCCAAGGTGCATCCCTTCCAATTCTGAAGAGTGTGGGTCAGGAACTTGTGACGGCCTCCTTCACACCCAGCAATCACACAGAAGAAGGGAACATGAAATCCCATCACAGAAGTGCAACAAGGGACTTCCTTGTTGATTAAGTCCCTGTCTATTGTGGCTTTGCATATTTGCCTTTTTTTTTTTTTTTTTTTACTTAGATACCAAAGATATCACAATCAAATGAAAAGAAGGATGTTTTCAAGTGGCCAAATAATGCACAGAAATCTTGTTATATGATTTATTACATTAAATTAAATGGCAGTGCATGATAATTACTTGGAATGGTGACTGAAAATAAATGTTGTTATCATTAGCATATAATTGATTAACGTTATCTATCATTTTTAAAATTTATATAAATAATATATAAATAATCAAAACGTATTGCCTTTTCAATTTTAGTTGTTGTTTTATTGTTTTCTAGTTTGGATGTTAACAAAAAGATAACTAAAAACTAAAGTCTGGTTACCAAGAGTCTCAATTGAAACTGAAAGCAGTGTTTTGTATTTCTACAAAATATTACTTTACATTGTGTTTTCAGAATGTAGGTGGAAACTGGTTATGAGATTCTCTTCTAAAGCTAGTTTAAAAACTGAAGTTGGAAAAAAAAAACTGAAGTTGGGAGGTTTTACAAAAGCAACACTGAGAGAACTTTTTGTGATGCCACTGAATGTTGTTAGATTTTGTTCAAGGGACTTAACGAACCCTACCCATCAGGAAGAGACTTGTGTTGACAAATTATTTTCAAATCTTGCTTCTGGATCCCAACTTAATGAAATTCAAATCTCTTAGACTTCATCTGTTTTGCTTCATATCTATTAACCTTTTTTGACTCCAGAATTACCAGGGGAAAATTTACCTCCATTTTATTCAGAGATTGCATTTAACCCGTTCCCTATGAACACTACTTGCCAACATCCTATCTCTTAAATTTCAATGCTCTGTGATTATTTGGTGAAGATATAAGCTATATACAACCTTTACAAAAACAATCTTTTATTTTTTTAAGATATGTTGACTGCCTTATATTTATGCACATTTCTCACAATCACAGTGACTTGAATACGTTCACAAATTTCTGGGACTTCTCATTTTTAATTGTAGACCTTTAGGAGGATACATCAACCTCCCCTTCCATTGTGAACACCATGGAATGCAGGAAAAGATGAGTTTGAGGACAGGGAGAGAACATGGGAGCTGAAAGAAATGACTGAGCTAACAGAACTTGAGCTCACTCATCCAGTGGTTGGTCAAGCTCAATGCATCTCAATAAGAATCAACTATGAATCTGCTTCAAATCCAGATTTCTAGATTTTATCCCTAATAATTCAAATTCATTAGTTCTGATGAAGGCTCTGAAATTTGAATTTTTAAATAGCTCCAAAGGTGAGTCATGAACTAGCTTAGAAAAAAAACTTACTTAGTAGTAGAGGCCCTTGGTTTTCAAAGTCTTCCCTTAGCTCAGAGAGTTTTTGTTTCACTTTTAACAAGAAATAAAAACTACAAACATTCATTGTATCTCCTGTTCTACCAGCGTTAATATGACCAAGTACGTCTCCTAACCAGCACACCATTTCCATGCTATCAACTCTGTAGTCCTATTGCATACAGATTTATGGCATTTAGATACATAAGATATCACAATCAAGCAACAAGAAGGATGTTTTCAAGTGGCCAAATAATGAACACTTGAAAACATCCATTGTGGTTTCACACCTCTTGGTCACTGACATTTAGTACAAAACAGAGACCATCGGTTGAAAACAGATGAAGACTAATGTGGGTTAACTGCAAGGTCCTGCTATATATGTCATGTTGTTAGCTGGTTGATGGTCCTCTTTCACACAAATCAGTAAGGACAATGTGCATCATGTGTGACTACATAAGATAGAGAATTGGAAATTTCCATCTCCCAAGGCTGCACACTTGCCCCTTCACCTGAGACAATGGGGCTTTTAGTGTCTTGGCATCCATTCATTCAACTCAGATGACATTTCTTTTGTCATCTGTATTAATGGATGTACAATAACCTTATGGAAGTGTGAAAGGACATCTCAAAAGGCACTCCAGCTTTGCTGCTATTTCTAGTACTTTCAGAAGATGACATGACTGATGAATCAGGCCTAATGGAGCCATAGGCACTGTCAGTTACAAATATGTGGTGCACACACTTTTGCTAGTTCATATGTCAGGAACACAGCGCATTTTTCCTCCTCAGACAATAACTTAATATTAACTTTAAAAATTGTTCCTAATTAAAATAGTATTGATATCATCACAAAATTATAATCCAAAATTACTACTGACTTTTATATTTCAGAGAGCCTAGAAGACTTATTAATAGCCCTCAATGACTGTTTCTGAGGGATCTCTGGGACCTTCAAGTCCAGCCTAGTTTATAAGAGTAGAAAATACAAAAAGATTTGATAATCATGCAGAGTTGAGCTCCAATGCTGGCTATGACATCACATCTCAATTTAAGATATAACCGTATAGAAAATAATGCCTTTCTTATAAGGTAATTTTAAGAATTACATTAATCACAGCTGGCACATATGAATTGTTAGGAAAACGTTAAGTACCCAATAGATACAAAATCACAATACAGACCAAAAAAATAACGAGGCAAAAATGCAAATTATAAACAATTCTATTAAATAATCAAGAACAAAATTAAGAAATATGATATTGTTCTTAGAAATTAAAAATATATGTATATTAACTCTTAATACCAGTGATTCTTTAGCAAAATGAGTTCAGAACTCATAGTTTTGTAAAGTGGTGGTATTATTTTGGAAATAATATGAACTGGGAGTATGTTTTGGACATGATAATCTCAACCATCAAGGCATGCTATGTAGAAACATACTACTACATATATGAAATGCTTTTAAATAAAAGAGCATTGCAAATAGAATAAATACCTCATTTTAGGCATATAGGTAGATAAATGATATATATTGGTAAAAAGGAAAAACAGAAAACAAAAACGAAAGTAATTGCAATGATTACCAATTATTTAAATATCAATAAGAGAGTATATAAACGGAAGAAAAGTTAAAAAAAAAAAGGTTGTTTTGCTGGACACTATTTTACTTTCCAATTTTTATTTATGTTTTTTAATGATCATAGAATAGAGAAACAGGAAACTTTGGGTTTAATTTGCCATTCTTGGGATCCCTGGGTGGCTCAGCAGTTGAGCATCCGCCTTTGGCCCAGGGCTGATCCTGGAGTCCCGGGATCAAGTCCCACATCAGGCTTCCTACATGGAGCCTGCTTCTCCCTCTGCCTCTCTCTTTCTCTGTGTCTTTCATGAATAAATAAATGAAATCTTTAAAAATAATAATAATAATAATAATTTGCCATTGTTTTCTGCATGCCCTTGATGTGTTACTTAACTTCTCTGAATTTCAGTTTGCACATTTATAAATTGTTGATAATTAAATTTGTATTAAGGATGAATTGGAATCACACGCATAAATGTCCTGGCCCCCAACCTGCTCTGTGGTGGATAATCAATGAATGCTCTTGCCACTCAGCCTGTTCACATATGTAGTAGAATGGGAAAGGTTTGGACTGGTTGATCTCTGAGATGTCTCTCTATCTATAGTTAGTACTATTATACTAAGTTATAGTTATAGTTAGTACTATAGTACTATTACAGCATATTTTCTAAAATTTAGAATGTGTGGTCCTTAAAAAGGGATGCCCTTATTTTCTATGAGCTATATGTGTATTAAAAAATCATCTCCATACTGTATTCTCAGAGAATTATGAGATATTTTTCATCAAAGTGCTGAAAATAAAACTAAACAAAAAACCTATGCAGCTACAGAGAACAGAGAGAAGCACTGGTGATTTAATTATTTCTAATAAATGCCATCATTTCAGAACAATAGAAAAATTAAATCACAAAGCAGTAAAAAAAAATACAGCCTTATTTAATTTAAAAATATTAATTAAATTAAAAACCTATTTTTTAAAATTCATTTAAATAACTTCTATAAGTCAAGCACCATACCAATGACACGTTCAAAGATGTTCCTCGGTTGATGTGGAATGTTCTACTTTTGCAGCTTCTCAGGTAGTTTCCAGTGGAAATAGCCTTTTGTTTTCTGAATGTTTCTCACAGTTTTCTCCATTCCTTCAAAGATGCATGCACCAGTCAGAAAACAACTAGTTCATTCAGAAAATGAAGGAAAAAAAAAAAATCTCTGCTAGGAGAAGAGGCTCACCTCAGCTTGGCCACTGTGCTGGCTGATGATGTTTTGGAGAACACATGTGGGAGATCACCTATTCCTATGAAAAACTGAATACATTTCTCATTTTCTATCACTTTTGGATAATGGCATGCTAGTGTCACAGTTATTGTGGCTCATGTGGTAAAAGGCCATCCAACTGAAGTTGATTTGGGCTGTTTTTCTCAGCACTTTTTTCTCCCTTCAGTCTAGGGAGACTATATATTCCATCACTTAATGAATTTAACCAATGGCATAAGGTTCTCCGTGGCCTGTTTGCATCATATTTTAGATGTAAATGTTATGCTAATGTATGTAAATAAAAGTAAGAAGTGGTGAATACTTGGGAATTTTGATCCAGATTGTACTTGGAGCTCTTTGAATGAGTCTCCATATGACTCTGCTTTTGCAGGCAACAAGATGCTACCAGAATAATTTACCAGAAAATGGCTTTAATATGTTACATGCCCCATTTCTTTTTTTCCACAATAACCATCTTGGCATCCCCATGCATTAATATTTCCTAGGGCTGCCATAACAAGATACCATGAACTGGGTAGCTTAAAACCACAGAAATTTATTCCCTCAGAACTCTGGGAGTTAGCAGTTAGAAATCAGGGTGTCAGCCTGGTTGCTTCCTTCTTAACGTTCTGAGGGAGAAGCTGTTGCCTGCCTCTCTTGTGGCTGAGTGAGAGCCAGTAATTCTTGGTGTTCCTTGGCCTGTAGAAGACCACTCCAATCTCTGCCCGGGTCTTCACGTAGCTTCTCCTCTGCGTCCCCATCTCATCTTTCTCCTGTGTGTGCGTCTGTGACTTTACATGGCATGCTCCTCACTTAGAAGGACACCAGCCATGCTGGTTTAGAGGCTACCTTACTCCAGTCATGTTAACTTTACTAATTTCATCTGGAATGAACTCATTTCCAAATAAGGTCACATTCCGAGGTACTGGTGGTACTTTAATATATACTTTACTATATCCTTTGGGAGGGAAGCACAATTCAATAACACCCCATTTGGAAGAAACCTCCCTAAAGGGCTCCTCTGAAGAGTGACCTGAAGAGAGCCTCTTGCCATTCCAACCTTAAGCCACACAGCTTTACCAACCGCCTGCCTGCTATTCTAAAAACCAGAGATTGCACTATTAGTGTTGCTTTGTGGCATTTGTTACACAAGGACTATTTAAAACAGTTGGGTCCACAAGTTATTCTAATAGACCAATGCTACAACTGTATTGCCTCATATATTGATTTTATTTCTCATGTGGCCAAAGACATTGCATACAAAGAGAGAGAGAGGCTCCTAACGTTGTGCAAGATCATCCATCACACATCAGACTGGCGTCTTCTCACACAGGTAAGGGAGGCTGTGATGCTCTAATCCCTGACTAATGCTCCTATTTTAAAAATCACCTGTAGCCATCCATTAGCCAATATTTTGAGAGAAACAAGCCAGAGGAGACAGCTCTATCAATACTAAAGGGACTGCTTTTAAAAGTGACCTTGCTTATTGAATACTCAGCACTGTGAGAGAGTAGCATTTTATACATACACACTCGCTCACCTACACATCCTCTGGAAAATGCTGTGCAGAGAAGAAAGCTCTAGAGAATGATAACACGACTGTTAGCAGAAATGAAACTTGTTAAAATGTGACCTAGACCAACCTGCCATCAAATCAGTGGAGCAAAATCCTCTGTGAGCCAGCAGAAAGCATCACCTAGCACCGTGCCACACATCACCTGGTTACATGCCTCTGTGTGTATCCTTTATCATTCATGTTTAGAATCCTATACATTTATAATCCTCTGGTGAGAAACTTGCAACCCGACTTAAGAGCTTAAAACTCTAGGATATGAAAATAATACATGATGTATTTCCCCCACAAAAATGAGATCCACATTTAAAAGATAAGTAGAAAGAATTTCATATTGTTTAAAAATCAATCATTTGACCAGCCTCATCCTTTTAATCTTCTAATATTTAACTAAGTGAAAGTATATTGCATCGGTGTTTGACAAAGTAATTTTGTTAAGTCCTACATCCATTTGTTGTCTGTACTCAGACAGTTTTATTCTGTCTATATTCAACTTGTTTGAACTATTTATAAGCAGGTGGATATGGAATAATTCTTTTCTGTATCCACAGTGACTCTAAATATCAATATGATCCAGCAATGGAATGCATGTAGCATACATATTCGTTCATATAATCTATGCAAATTTACAGGTACCAACCTTGCCTTCAAATCAACCTATTTTCAAACAAGGGTATATGGGCCATATCCACAACCCAGTGTCTTCTATTTTACATCTATATAAAGTTGTATTTATACAGATAAATACATTATGCAAATAACTATGTTATAGATAATCATATTACAGATAAATGTATGTGTATATTTATCAATAGTATGTCTATCTATTGAGTTAGTAGTTACTAAATACATATGTATAGTAGGAAGGCCATGTAGCTGCTAGGATTTTCTCACTTCCAACAGAGCAGCTCCAAACTATCTCCTATTTGTTGCAATTCCAAGGAAGATTGTGTTTGAAGAAAAAAAAAATCAAACTTCAAAGGAGTTTTAAAACTAAAGACAAGTGTTCCTGAAGCATTTTGTTCTCAGGAACTACTTATAGTCTTTAAAATTATTGAAGACTTCAAAGAGCTTTTATTTATGTGTGTTATATTTACTGATTTTACTAGACTAGAATTGAAATTGATTTAAATTAACATTTTTAAGTGATTTAAAATTTAAAAATACGTACTTGCCGATTCTTTATAAATAATAACAATAAACCCATCAGATGCTAATGTAAATAATATATACACATTTTATGATATATGATTATATATTTTTTAAGATTTATTTATTTATTAATGAGAGACACACACAGAGAGAGAGAGAGAGAGGCAGAGACACAGGCAGAGGGAGAAGTAGGCTCCCCACAGGGAGCGCAATATGGGACTCCATCTAGGATCCTAGGATCACACCCTGAGCCAAAGGCAGATGCTCAACCACTGAGCCACCCAGGCATCCCATATGACTATATTTTCCAAAGCAACAACAGTAAGAAGAGTGACACGATTCTACATTTTCATAGATCTTCCTAATTTCTGGCTTAGTAGAAGAAAGCTGGATTTTTATATCTGCATCTGCATTCTATATGGAAAGAAATGTTTGAGTTGCAGTGTATAAAGAAAATGAAGCCTCACATACATAAGATTTTGAAAACATAAATATTTTAATGACATTTTTAGATAATTGTGGATGTTCTTTTTATTTAAGATTTTATATATTTATTTGAGTGAGAGAGAGAGAGAGTGAGAAGAAGGGCAGAGGGAGAGAGAGAGAGAGCAAGAGAACCTCAAGACAACTCCAAGCTGAGCTTGAGTCCATTGTGGGAGTCAGCTCCACAATCCCCAAGTCATGACCTGAGCCAAACCAAGAGTTGGGTGCTGAACAAACTAAGCCACCCAGGTGCTCCATGTTCTTCTTTGATATTTCACCAAAACTATCCAACAGTATTTTTTTAACTACTTGTATAAAAAGGTAAACTGAGGCATGTTAAAAATGTCTTGAATTTATTTCAGCAAAATTTGATTCAAATCCAGCAGCATCCAATCTAACAGAGATAGAAGGGAGCATTGTGGAGTTGTGCATAATGAGACACTTTCAAAGGCAGAAAGGAACAGGAAAGAGAAAGTTATACTACATAAAAAAAAGAAAAAAAGTTCTTGCAAAATTACTTCTCTTTAAGGAAGGCTGGAATCAAACAGATTACCTAACTGATGCTAATTAGGTAATTCCAGTTTAAGATTCCATGTGAGGGAGAGCTGAAAGTAATAATAAAAAAAAAAAGAATCATATCATGTGACATTAAAACCCATTGGTTTATTTTGAACTTAAAACGGATATTTTATCCATACATGTATTTGTAAAATCGTTCAGTTGTCACTGAGTTATATAAATTTTCCCCCTAAAAGACACATTTTATTATACAATATAAAAATCATTCATATCACTATTGAACTCACCAGAAAATCTTTAAGTCTGAGAAGCTGTCAAGCTCAGACAAAGACAAGTTTACCAAAAATTTGAATTCTTACTTCAGATGTTGATTTTATCAATGGCACCTGTGAAATATTAAGAAATATATATTGTCTCTGCCCCCTGGTTCCTGACACAGAGCTCCCCAAACACTTGTAAATAGAAGTGCTGGAAGAATCTTTTGTTATAACATCTAGTTTTTGACCCCAGTTCCCAGTACAAAGCTCCTAAAACCCTGGAAATTACTTACATGATGAGAGCACCAGGGGCATCTTTTTTTTTTTTTTTTCTAATACTTGGTCTTTGACATTGATTCTTGACACAGAGCTCCTAAATCCCTTAGAATTTCCTGGGTGATAGGCCTTTTGTTCTAATGAGGCAACTCTGAGTGGGCTCATGGATTGGAGCTCATCAGCAGAAAGACCAAGCCATGATTAGAAGATCAGAATTTTCAGTCCCAACCCTATTTTCTAGAGAAATGAGAGGGGCTAGAAATGGAGTTAATAATTGATCATACCTATGTGATGAAGCCTCCCTAAAATCCCAATAGTATGAGGTTTGGAGAGTTTCAACATTGGTGAACACAACCGTACACTGTGAAGATGGCACACCCCCAATTCCACAGGGACAGAGAAGCTCCTGCACTTGAGACCCTCCCAGACCTTCCCAAGGTACCTCTTCATCTGTCTGGGTATTTGTATTCTTTATCATTTCCTTTATTATATAGTAAACTGGTAGGTGTCTCCCTGAATTCTGTGAGCTGTTCCAGCAAATAATATAACCAAAGGGGGAAGAGGTCATGGGAACCTCTGATTTGTAGTCAAATCAGACAATATATTGTGGGTGACCAGGGTACCAACTAACTATCTGTGATTGGCCTCTGAAGTGGGAGGCAGTCTCATGAGACTAAGCCCCGACCATGTGGCATCTGAAGGTATCCCCAGGTAGACACTTCCAGAATTGGGCTAAATAAAGGACAGCCAGCTGGTGTCACAGAGGATTGGTTGGTGTGAGAGAATTCCTCATACTGGCCTAGCATCAGAAGTGTTGTGAATGTGGTGGTTGTGATGTCATTCTAAAGGAGACACACAGGAAGACTCGAATTTTTCCTACTCAGCGACAAATACTGTCAGTTGTTTTCCCTAAAGCCACAGACTCACTGTGTTGCTCATTTAGGAGGTAATGCCTGCCAAGTACCCAACGCTGAAAAGATATATTGTGCTTATCCAGTTGAATTTTCCAAAAATGGTTTTCCTTGAGAAAAGTGACTGGTACGGCCTGCAATACAATCACGTAGCAATTTTCATTGAATAAGCAATGTACTTTGGTCAGCATCAGAAACATTTTATCCATATTTACCATTTCATCACACAGAATACCTTAGGGGGTCCAGCTTTTATAAAATAACGTTTATTACTTCATAAAGAAAATTCTGCAGTGTCACTGGTCAGCATGTACGTGTGTGTGTGTGTGTGTGCCCGGGCCTGCCAGGATGTGTTTCTTCCATGGCAATGAACAGAGGGGCTCCTAGCACAATTTAGTGCCACTGCTTTAATGTGTGTGAAGGAAATAGGAGTCTTATCTACCGATTGCTCATGTGTCATCAGGGCAAATGTCAACACAGTGATGAAGGCAAATTATATCTTACTGTTATGAGGAGGATATTTTTTTGTTTTTGTTTTTGTTTTTGAGGATAGTTTTGATGTCATCTTGCATACCCTTTGAAGGGGCCTCAGGAGTCCATAGAAGGTCAACAGGCCATATTAGGAGGATCACTGTATAGACAAATGGTTCTTAGAGAAGATACAAATGAAATTCACACCTCCTGCTTATACTTATACATTTATATTAAACTATATTTCATATTGAGTCAAAATTATTCTTTGTAAAGTATATTTCTACCTTTACATATTTTACTTTTCTCCTGTTGTTTCAAATAACTTTGACTGGATTATTTCCCCTGTTCAAAATTTTCAAAATTATTATATGAAAGGCACAGATTAATTTTTTTTCCTAGAAATTCCATCATGTAGAGCACTTAGAAAGTCTTTACTTGACAAGATTCGGTTGCATACATTCTTCTTTGCCTTTTATAATGGTCAGTATGTCCTGGCAATAATTTAAACTTCAGCTTTTTATTCCTGGCCTTATTAATGCAGAAATTCTCATTTTGAGTTTAACCCACAGAAAATCAGGCACAAATTTTTCTTGACAGTTTGAATATCTATGTTTTAAAAAAGTATGAAAATATCATCTTAATTAAAAAAAAACTATGGTCATTTTATAACCTGAACTGTCAGAAAATGTAATTCTTTCCAAAAATTATTAAACTGAAATTTCATTTAGTGATCATCTCAGCCCTTAATAGATATTATTCCAGAAGCAAATACAAAACAATCAAGTTGTCTTCAACAGTGAATAAATTTGAAGTTAATCTCAGAAAACTATTTTGGGATGGTGATGTCAGATTATAGTCACATCCTTTTTATTTTTAAAATGTCAAATGTATACAAATACATATATGCATATACATGTATGTATTCTATGTATATATATATATACACAAATTTACATATATGTGTTCAAATGTGCATGTGTCTATATGTATGTGTGCATAATTATTTGCCATTAACCTTTCTATTTCTATTCATCATTGGAGTCTGTGTCTAATTTTGCATAAACTCCCTTCTGGAAGCATTCTTCATTTATTTAATCTTAGTTGTACAATGCAACATCCCTGTAAATTAGATCTGCATCTTTTGGTTACTACAATTTTAATTTTTGCAGATCCATTACATAAACTTTGAGAGTGATATTTGGCAAATTATAATAGTAAGTCCATCATTTACTTATTGACTTATTTGTGTCAGGCACTGTTCCTAACACTTCAAATAGCAGAGTATAGAGACAGATACCGATCCTTCTTCACCTATCGTCCATTCTGTCCGGGGAGGAGGCAGAGAATAACAACTATGTGAGCACGTAAACAAATAAGATAATTTCAGAAATGATAAGTATCCTGAGGAAAATAAAACTGAAGCCTGAGGTGGGGGTGGGGGTCTAATATTACTGGTTAGAGAAGACACCTTCGATGATGTATTCAAACTTGAACTTGAATGATGAGAAGTTGGCTTTATAGAGGCCAGGAAAGGAGAGCTTGAGATAGAGTTTGTGATCAGGATAAAGAGGTGGTCATTATGTATGGCAACACCGAAGGCCATTTTTACCTTGATATAAGATGAAGTAAAAGGGAGGGGCCCAGATGCCACTTAACGAGGGTTTAGAGGTGAATTCAGTTTTAAAGCTTGAGAAAATATACAGAACCCTTTCAAGTTTGCATGTGAACTGGAGTAAGCTGGAGAAGAATGTGGCATCAACCAAAAATTTGCAGGCAGACCGTGGAGATATTGTGGGTGAACAGATATTGTATCTACACCACGACAGTAAAGCAAGATTTTTTTTGGTTCACCAGTGCATGTAAAAGTTATGTTTACACTGTATTGTAGTCTATAGAGTGTGCAATAGCATTATGTCTTTAAAAAAGATGCACATACATTAATTTTAAAAATAGTTTATTGCTAGGGTGCCTGGGTGGCTCAGTCGGTTAAGCATCTGACTTGATTTCGGCTCAGGTCATGATCTCAAGGTCATGAGATGGAGGCCTGGATATGGCTCCCTGCTGGATGGAGTCTTTCTGAGATTGTCTCTCTCCCTCTCTCTCCCTCAGCACCTTGCCCCTGCACTCTCTCTAGAAATTAATGAACTATAGAGAACAGTTTGTTGCTAAAAACTGTTAGCCATCATCTGAGCTTTCAGTAAGTTATAATCTTTTTTGCTGATGGAGGGTGTTGCCTCAGTGTCACTGGCTGCAATCCGACCAGGCTGGTTGTTAAAAGTGGGGGTAGCTGTGCAATTTCTTAAAATAAGGTAACAATGGCGTTGGCCATATTGATTGATTCTTCCCTTCATGAGTGATTTCTCTGTTGTATGTGATGCTGTTTGGTAACATTTCACTCAGAGTAGAACTTTCAAAATTGGGGTCAATCCTCTCAAGTCCTGCCCCTGCTTCATCAAATAAGTTTATAGAATATTCTAAATCCTTCATCGTCATTTCAACAAATTTCAAGGATCTTCTGCAGGAGTAGCTTTAATCTTAAGAAACCAGTTTCCTTGCTCATCCATAAGAAACAATGCCTTTATCATGAGGCGGCAGCAATCCAGTCCCATCTTCAGGCCCCACGTCTCATTCTCTTGCTGTTTCCAGCTCATCTGCAGCTACTTCCTTCACTGAAGTCTTGAACCCCTCAACGTTATCCATGAGAGTCATAATTGCCTTCCAAACTCCTGTTAATGTTGGTATTTTGATCTCTTGCCATCAATCTTGAATGTTCTCAATGCAGCTAGAAAAAGTTGAGAATATTGTGAGAATTACCAAAATGTTACACAAACATGAAGTGAGCAAATGCCCTTAGAAAAAGCAGTGCTGATAAACCTGCCCAATGCAGGATTTGCCATGAAACTTCAATATATTTGAAAAACACATTATCTGTGAAGTGCAAAAAACAAAACACAATAAAACAAGATGTGCCTTAGTCTCAGATAATTATGCTAGAGCATGTTTTATACTTACAGGAATTGCAATAAGAATTGTAACAGGATGAAAAATTATCTCCCAAATATGTACATATCTGTGATGGTTACTTTTATGTGTCAACCTGACTGAGCCATGGGTTGTCAAGATATTTTGTTAAGTGTTATTCTGGGTGTGTCTGCGAGGGTGTTTCTGGGTAAGAATAATATTTGAATCAGTAGACCTAAATAAAATGAATTGCACTCCCCAATGTGGGACAGCCTCACCCAATCTGCTGAGGGCCTGAGTAGAACACAATGAATGTTGAATATGGGAGGATTCCTTCTCTTTGCTAGGGGTTGTGCTGGGACCTGGGTCATCTCCTGCCAAACTGAATCTGGCACCCCCGGCTGCCCTTAGTTCTTAAGCCTTCAGACAGTGGCTAGAACTCTGCCACCAGCTATCCTCAGTCCCCACCTGGCCAACTGCAGATTTTGGCACTGCTCAAATTCCATAGCCATGTGGGGTGGGCCAATTCCATGTATACATATACATATATAGATATGTGCATACACACACCATAAATGTCCTATTTATTCTGTTTATATGGAGAGCCCTGACTAATATAACACCTTTATCCCCTATAAATATGCTATTTAAATGACATAAGGACTTCATAGATGTGATCAAATTAAGAATCTTGGGAGATTCGTCTGGGTTATCTCAGTAGGCCCTATGTATTTGCCAGGGTCTTTATAAGAGGGAAGTAGGGATGTCAGTGTTGTACTCTGAATGTTTGTGATCCCAACCCCTCCAAATTCATATATTAAATTCTAAAACCCATTGTGGTGGTATTAGGAGGTGGGCTTTTAGGACGTGATTAGGTCATAAGGGTGGAAACCTCATTAAGTGGGATTGGTGCCCTTATAAAAGAGTCCACAGATGGCTCAGTTACCCCTTCCATCATGTGAAGTTACAGCAAGAGGACATCCACTTGTCATCCAGGAAACTGGCACCTTTTCCTTGGACCTGCCAACCTCCAAAACTATAAGAAAAAAATTTCTGTTGATTTTAAGCCACTCAATCTATAGTATTTTGTTATAGCAATCTGAATAGACACAGTCAGAATCCTAGAGGAAAACGTGACAATGAAAACAGACCAGAGTGATGTGGCCATAAGCCAAGGATTGTGGGCAATCTCCAGAAGCAGAAGAAAGGCAGAAAAACAGATTCTTCCCCACAACCTCCAGATTTTATATGATTTGATTTTATTGTAGTCAAGTAAAATTGATTTTGGGCTTTTCATCTCCATAATTATTAGGTAATAAATTTCTACTGTATAAGACATTATATTTGTAGGAATTTGTATAATAGCAATAGGAAGCTAGCACAAACATCATGATTCAGTAAAGGGGGAGAAATTAGTAATTGATAGTAGAGTTTAATTATATTAATGAAGGATCTGAAAAGACAGTAGATATGAGATCTTAAGCAAATTAAAGACATGGCCTTTGATAGAAATGAGGACATCCCATCCAATGTAAAGAGGAGAAAGCAGAGAATAGGATTAACATATAGATAGATTTGATGGTATAAAGATGGCAGACTTCCAGTGGGAATACTTTATTTATTTCGTGAACTATAAATAAGGGAGCACAAAGACCAAAAGATAATTGATGATAGAAGAATAGACATGAGATAATCCTTTCACAACATGGGAAAGATTACATTCTAGGGTCATTGCCATAGACTGTTTGAGAGTAAGTTTGTGTTTCCCAAGGAAAATATAAATCATCACATTTAGTTTAAGATATCCCATTCAATTTCCTAATTGCCTTGAATGTGTCCAATGTCATGTATGTCAATTCATTGGATGCAGCCAACATTTATCCAACACCTGATATGAGTTATATACTTTGCTCACTCCTGAAGTTACAAAGATTAATGATATCATTACTACTCTCAAGGTTTCACAGTCTGATGAGTGAGATGCCAGGTCAGATGGTGATTTCCAAAAAAGAGATATGAATCTTGTGTCTTAGGACACCCAAGAAAAGAACAAAGCCAAGCAGAGTTTACTAATCCGGTGGACAGGAGAAGTTTTATAGAACAGATTTACATGTCTGTAGTGTCTAGAAGGAGAAGAATAATAGGGGAATAAGGAAACCTGCATAATAGGTATCCATATTATTATTATTCTTACAACACTGTTCTCATACTTGTATTGGGTGATTTGAGGTCTTCTAATCCTATAAATCATAATTACTCTTTAGTTTTTATACGATACTGTAGCATCATGTTTTTCTAGGCCCTGGGTATCATTTTATGTTTTAGCTTTAAAGACATACTTTGCTTCCTGACTTCTCTAATTTGCTAATTGAAGCGACAGTCTCCCCTAAACTTCTTCATGAGAAAAATTGCAGCTCTCTCTTTCATTTATTCACTTTACACTAACTTACTGAGTCTTCGCTTTGTTCCAGCAGGATAAAGAGAAAAATATGAGGACATTTAAGAGTTTGAATTATAATCTATTGTGTTTATAATTTATCCTTTTGATTTGTAACATTTTCTAATCTATGAAAAGGAACCCTACTTCATAATGAAATTGCCTAGGGTCAAAAATTCAACACTAAAAATATTCACAATAAAGCACACCGAGCCACAGCAATTAAAATGGCATAGTAATAAAGTATCACATCGTGATACCTTTCTTTAAAGTAAAAGGACCGCACATTATACTACATCATTAATTTTACATGAAAAGATTCATACATCCTTTCTCTTTGCAATACGCCTGCAGTCAAACGTCTGCAGATGAGAAAATAATAATTTGCGCCTGAATAGATATAATTCATTCAGTAGCAATTTCTTTTGTTGCTTTTGTTGAGGCTTTTTTTAAAAAAAATGGGTGTTATTATTTTTTAATCAGAGAAAGGATATGTGTTTGCAACAATTCAAAGAACAGCTACTTATAAATTGTCAATTGTCTTAGTTTTCCCCTTCCTTATGTCTCCCTCTAACTTGAGGTATCTTCACAGTGGTAGCCATTTGGGTTTCTGCTTTCAAGCCATTGTCTTTTTGACCTTGTACAAAGACAGCCATAGGTATAGGTACACCTGGAGAGGATGCAGATACAGATATAGATAGTTGGAAACAGACACAGATGGTATATGTTTCCTTTTTTGTCCTTTTTATATTTTATGAAACCAGAAGTATCCGCTATGGAATCATGTGTTCTAGACAATTCTGGATCAATACGAGAATGACAAACTAATTTATTGAACTGCTTCCTTTTCTAACTACAGATTGAGCATAATTTATTTACCAATTCCGTATTATTTGACATTCAAGTTGTTTCCAGGTAGATAACTTGCTCTAGTGACTACGCCTGTATAAATACCCTAACCTGGCAGTGTTTTTGTTTGTTCAGTCTTATGTGTAGTAACAAATTTTATTTTTAAATAGATATTGGCATAGTCTTTCCCCAAAACTTTGTTCCAACATACACTTCCACTAACAATGTATAAATGTGTTTTCCCTCAAATAATTATTTATTTTTTAAGAATTTATTTATTTATTCATGAGAGACACAGAGAGGCAGAAAGAAGAAGAAGCAGGAGAGCCTCATGTGGGACTCAATCCCAGAATCCCAGGATCACAACCTGAGCCAAAGGCAGACACTCAACCACTGAACCATCTAGGCAACCTGTCCCTCACATATTTAAAAGCAATGCTATCAATCTTAAAATAGTTGCTGGTAAGGTATTTAAAGAGTCATTTTTTACTATTTTATTTTTCATTGATCTAAATACCAGTGACATTGACCAGTCTTCTAACATGAGTTTTGGCTTTTTATTTTTTCCTTTTGTGTGTGTGCTTCCAATTTGTAAAATGTGTTTCTTTTTATTGAAATCTATATTTTAATGAACTCTCAAATTTTTCTTTGTGTTTGTGATTTTAACCCCTAGTTTATCATGTTTCTATTAATTTTGTTTAATGGAGAAATAATTTAACTTATATAATATATATGGCCATTTTACCTTGATTTTCCTAATATTTTGTTGTTTAGAATTCAAAAATATATCAATATTTTGAATTTTTTACATATACGTTAATTTCACTAACACATTATGGGAAAAAAATCTGTATATCTTAAAGTAAAAAAGTATGATACAATGATAACTCTTATAAGAAAGATTGACATTCAGTAACTCTTAATATTTTAAGTTATTATATTTTTATTATCCATCTATGGATACTGTATTTTATATAGTTACTATATTTTTTCTATCCATCTATGTTGTATTTACTGAACTTTTTAAAAGACAGTTACAGAAATCTTGACATTTTACCCCAGAATACTTTACAGGCATTATATAAAATTGAGGAACCTTTTAGCAGTTCATTCAATCAGTTGTTCCATTTCAAACAGAAAATCAACAATTATTTCTTGGGGGACCCAGGTGGCTTTGTCATTTAAGTGTCTCTCTCGATTTCAACTGAGGTCATGATATCAGGATCGTGGGATTGAGCCCTGCATCGGGTTCTGTGCTCAGTGTGGAGTCTGCTTGTACCTCTCCAACTGCTCCTCTCTGAGCTCTCACACATTCTCTCTCTCAAATAAATAAATAAATAAATAAATAAATAAATAAATAAAATCTTAGAAAAAAAATCAACAATAATTTCCTGATATCATCTATCAATCTATGTTAAGTTTTCTCCTTTTATCCTCAAAATGCATTTTTCCCCTAAATCAGGATCCAACTGTTACTGATGTTAAATTTGATGGCTTTTTAACTAAAATGACCACTAGACCTTTTTAAGGAAAATCCTACTTATTTTCTCCTTTGCAATTCTTATATAATCTAGGGAGTATCTTCTGACACTATTCAAAGTTTTATTTTTTCTGAAACACTTTAATCATTAGGTTTAGCATTTGTCTCTCTATATATGTTATGTATCTGTCTCTTACACTCATACACAAAGGATTCCCTATTTTTTTCTTACTAAGATTAATTTCTTATTGTAAACATGCCTTTTTATGGCCCTTCACTCTACTGTGTTTTGCAAATATCGTGTTCTTAATAAATTGAAGGCTTGTGGGAACCTTATGTTGAACAAGTCTACAGGTGCCATTTATTGGACAGCACTTGCCCACTTCATTTCTGTATCACATACTGATAATTTTCACAATATGTCAAACTTTTCCTTGTTATCATGTGTACATTGCTGCCATCCTATGATAAAACTTGAACAGATGAAGAGTTTCTTCTGATGGATGAGCAAAGAAAGCGGTTTCTTGAAACAAAATCTATTCCTGGTGAAGATGCTGTCAAATCAGATATTTCTATTTAAGCTTTCATCATCAATTATAAAAATAATAATAATACATTATTAATGGTGTTGTTTCTTAAGTGTACCAGAGTTAGCCCATGGGAGGTCTTTAAGGCTTGAACTTTGTTTTTTGATGAGTCTCCCTGTCAGTTTTGGAGTTCTACGTTGCTTTTTGACCTAAGATATTCCATTAGTTAGTACTTTTCCTTTTCTGGGTTAGGAAATAGCCATTTCTCCAAGGAGCCCTTATTCTATTTAGTGGGAGATGGTTTTTAGAAACAACTATATCTTTCTTTTTGATTCATGGATGCTTTCTTATTTATGTTGCTGATTTTTTTTTCTTTCATCATTAGTTCTTTAGGGGGTATTTCCAATAACAAGTATTTCTTTTTATTCTGGAAGTGAGGTCTTTCCACTGGTACATTTACTTTTCAAGCCTCTTTCTTTCATATATCCAGGGGAACCAAAATCTAAGAATGATTTTCAGTTATTTCCCACCTTGACTGGTATCTTTCTTTTCTTTTACACATTATTCCAAGCTGTTTCTCTGTCTTTGCTTTGGCAACAAAGTTGACACGGCTGGTCTCAGAAGGTTATTAAAAAATAACTTGCTTAGAAATCTTTGTCTCTAAATTAACTGTCACTACAGGCTATGGGTGACTTTGCTTGGTCTCTTTGTCAATCAGTATTTTCTGTTTTGTTCTTTGCTTATTTGATGTTAGAGATATTCTATTTTATATGAATAATTTATGCAATAGAAAAATACATATATATAGTTTGCATATATATTTAGTTACAAATATCCATCTGTTCCTATACTTTATTCCTTTATACTAACCTAATACATGTTCTACCAATTGTTATAATAGATCATGGCATACTTTAATATGTGCTACTCAAATTGCTTCTCACTTGTCTTCTTCTTCTTCTTCTTTTTTTTTTTTTACTTGTCTTCTTTTTAAAGCATACTTGACAATTCCGGGATGCCTGGGTGGTGTAGTCAGTTAAGCAACCAACTCTTGATTTCCTCTCAGGTCATAATCTCAGAGCCATGAGATGGAGCCCCATGCTGGGCTGCATGCTTAGTATTGAGCCTGCTTAAGATTCTTCTTTCCCTTTGTCTCCCCCTGCCCCACTTTCTTGCTCTCTCTCTCAAAACATCCCCACCCCCCCCAAAAAACTTAACCATTCTCAAATGACTATTTTTTTATCACATGCACTTAAATTATTTTATCCAGTTTTACAAATTCTTATTGAAAATACATTTAATGCACAGATTGATTTATAAAAGCTGAAGTATTTTGATATTTTGTCCAATCTAAAGATTTATATATTTCTTCTAGATTAAATTTTGTGTTCTTCAGCAAAATTAGTGTGATTCATGCATCCAACTTACTTTTCTTTTTGAATTTACTTCTACATGCTTACAGTTGTCTATTTATAATAAAGGGGATGTTTCCCCATTTCATTTATAAACAAGTAACTATAGTACTATAGTACTATAATAAAAAGCTATTGTATATATTTACCTACTTACCTATCCCTTATTAAGAGATAGCCATTTGCCATTAAATATCTTGAAATTTCTTTTTATGCAATTAAGGGATTTTTTTTTACAATTTTTTACTTAATTTTTTTGCTGCTTATTTTATTTTATTTTATTTCTGTTTATTTTAAATAAGATTGGTGAGAAGACATTCACAGTCTGTTCCCCAAATCTGCAACATTTTAAATATTTAATATTCATAACTTTCCTGTTATACTGACTTCACACATTTAATTAGTACTTTCTATTCTCATTTTACTTAGATTTTTAAATTATTATTAAATGTATTTAAAATATTACTGAAGTTACTATCTGTAGTTTTTTTAAATAAAATCATTCAATACTTTAAATTTTCCTCCCTATGACATTTTAGTTCTATTTTATACTTTTGACATGTTAGTCTCTTTTGTTAAATTTAAAATGGCGTGTGATTTTAGCTTCAATTTGCTTTTTATCCTAGGTGGTTTTTAAAAAGATTATTTATTTATTTATTTATTTATTATTTATTTATTTATTTTTTTGAGAGAGAATGAGAAAGAGAGCACTGGCTATTGAACGGGGGAGGGAAAGAATCTCATGCAAACTTCCTGTGAAACACAGAGCCAGACACAAGTCTTGATCCCATGACCCTAAGATCATGACCTGAGCTGAAACCAAGAGTAGGACACTCAACTGACTGAGCCACCTAGGCACCCCTCCAAGGTAATTTTTAAGTGTGAAAATCAAGTGCTTTCAAAAGCTTATGGTTGTATAATATGGACTATAAAATCTTTAAATTTATTAAATATACTTCAAGACTATTGGTTGTTTGATCATATGATCAAAAGGTCCTACTTTTTTAGACACATTTCGTTTTCTTGAAATGTGAAATCTAAAACAGGTTATTTAAACTCATCTGCTCTCATTGTAGTTTTAACAAGTTATCATATCATTAGGTGTTTACAAAATATATAGAGTATAGCAAGATGATCCAACAGCTGTTTACTTACCTAATCTGTCATCCCCAAGGTTATAAATAAGTAAATGAATAAATAAGATTTAGGATTTAGTAGTAAACAGAAATAAATCAACCATCTGTATTCTTTAAGGAGATTACACACAGAGTACCCATAACAAACAACAAACAAATCAAAATAAGAAAATCAAGATCATATCTTTATTAACTATAAATTAGATTATGATAACTTGCCTGGTTTTATGAATTGACCCTGCACAAATAAAAGATAATTTAATATACACATTCACACATGTATACGAAGGTCATATACTTATTGCAGGTTTTCATGAACTTTGTTATATTCAGTCTCACATATCATTCGTGTCATGCTTGGGTATGGTAAATTTTCAAACTATTTCTCCATCGATAATCTGAGGTATATATCTGATGCTTTACATATAGATATATAGATATAAATGTTATGGGTATATAAAAAGAAACAAAGAGATATAGTTCATAAATAAGTCATGGCATTTACTATGCAAACAAGCACTTGTGCTGAGGGGATTTTTTTCTTAAAAAATTCTGTAGATAAAAGGCCAATTGTTGACTGTAACGTGCATAAGTTATTGATAACAATGCTAGAAATTCTTGATATAACTAGGCAAGTTGTGAAGATAACTAGAATTCTTGATATAGCTAGACAAGTTGTGAAGAAAAAATAGGTCAAAACAGTGTAATTATAATGTACACATTTAATATTTTGTTCCTGTTACATTTATTTACATTTCAAAAACAACTGTCATTTTATTTATTTACACAAAGATGTTATTTGAACTTGGTAAGTATTTAGAAAGTTTAAAAATGTAAAAGAGAAAAAAGAAAGCCCTCAAATATCCTCAAATTAAATCATGAAAATCAGTTTAGGACTCTGTTATTTAATAAGCATGTATTTACATACATCTATTTTTTCTTCAAAAATATTAGTATTAAAATATTCAAAATTGATAGAGAAAAAATGTTTTTAATTTTAAATTTACTTAAGGTAAATGTTAATAATTTGCTGGTTTTTTATACTTCTTCCTACCTGCATTGCTTTTGTTTTCTTTATCTTTTCCCTCTGGAAATATTTTTCTTTTCCTCAGTGATATATAAGTATTCTTTTAAAAAAAATTCTTAATCATTTCAGTTCATTGGGACTGTTATAAAAATCTGTCTGGAACTGGCTTAAGAATTAGGATATTTATAATTTCACGTAAAAAGGCATTTGGGTATCACATGATCAGAGTTATTCGTCACAACATATTTCTAGCTTCCTTATTATGTCATCTTTGTCTTTTAGTGTCACAAGAAAGCTTCCTGAATCAACTGAGACTACTAAGTCTCTTCTTCAGTGGAAAAGAATAAGAGAGAGATGGGCAGTCCGGGTGGCTCAATGGTTTGATACTGCTTTCGGCCCAGGGCATGATCCTGGAGACCTGGGATCGAGTCCCATGTTGAACTCTCTTTATGGAACCTGCTTCTCCCTCTGCCTAGGTCTCGACTTCTCTCTGTGTGTATTTCATGAATAAATAAATAAAATCTTAAAAAAAAAAAAAAGAATAAGAGAGAGAGACAGAGAGTTCCAAAGAGAAAGAGATAACAATCTCCCTAAGCATTTAAGTTGGTTCCTTCTATCTGACTTGATCAATTCAGATTACATGGCCAGCTTAGGATATTCCATGTATTTCTCTTTCACCTATTTAGGAACATAAAGTATAATTTGAGAAAACAAAAAGTCAATTTCATACATTTGGAATTTCAAAAAAAAGCAATTTCATACATTTAAAATTGTTTTCACTGGAACTACAAGTAGGGAAATGATGATGCTAACAAGTATAAAACAAATTTCAATGGAGCTTTGGGTATAGCTAGAATTTTTTTAAATGCAATTAAATAAAGCAATATGGAGGAGCAAGGGAGTAGTTCAATTCTAATTGTTGAAAGAAACTTTGATAGCCTTGTTAGAGGACAAAGTGGTATACGAAGTATAAATGGAGGATATTTCTGATTCATGAACTGAAGAATTACATGATTCTGTGTTAGACATAGAAGATCTTTTTGCCCCATTGTCTTTCTTTGAAATAAGCCAAATTCTAAAAAGAGAACATCTGCCCCTACCAAACTGCCAAAATTGTATTCCTGAGATAATTTCCTTATGCATAAATTTGCATAATATTTGCTGAAGATTAAGTTACTATAAAAAACCAAACTTCTACCTATGTGAAAACATTTTCTAAATGTGGAAACCAGTGAAAAATTAGACAAATCACAATATATGCAATTCAACATAGTAAAGATGTCAGTTCTTCTCACATTGATCTATGTTTAATGCAATTCCTATCAAAATACCAGCAAGTGGGACACCTGGGTGACTCAGGAGTTCAGCGTCTGCCTTTGGCCCAGGACATGATCCTGGAGCCCCAGGATTGAGTCCCACATTGGGCTTACTGCGTGGAGCATGCTTCTCCCTCTGCCTGTGTCTCTGCCCTTCTCTCTTTCTCTGTCTCATGAATGAATGAATAAATAAATAAATAAAAATCTTAAAAAAATATCAGCAAATGTTTTTGAAAACATAGATGAGCTTATTCTAAAATGTATATGGAATGACATTGGCCTTAGAATAGGTAACACAATATTAGAAAGAATAAGAAAATAAGAGGAACCACTCCATAAGATATTAAGTCCTACTACTAGCTACAGTAATCAAAACAATGTAGTTTTCACATAGGGATCTATACATAGATCAATGGAGAAGAATAAAGAACCCAAAAATAGATCTACACAAACATACTCTACTGATTTTTTACAAAGTTACAAAAGCAATTTAAGGGAGAAAGAATAGTCTTTAAAAATGGTGATGGAGAAATTGGAATCTGTTGGCAAAACAAAACAAAGCAAAACAAATAAAATCTCTAACCTTGTATACTATAGAAAAATAAACTCAAATTAGATTATGGCTTTAAATGTAAAGCTATTACATTTTACAACAATTACCTAGGGGAAAAAATCTTCAGAATCGAGGGCTAAGCAGTAAAGTCTTAAAGTTCTCATCAAATGTATGATCTATAAAAGAAAAATTGGACTTCATTGAAATTAAATTACTTTGCTTTACAAAAGGTCCTAGTAAGAGAATGAAAACCAAATCAAAGACTAAGAGAATGTACTTGCAAACCACATTTCCAACAAAGGGCTGGGGGAATATATATATATATATATATATATATATATATATATATATATATATATATCCCAAAACAGAAAAATACACAATACTATTAGCAAATGGCACAATACAATTAGAAAACATACCACAGACATAAACAGAAATTTCACTGAACAGAATATACATATGGCAAATAAATACATGAAAACATGTTCAATTTCATTACCCATTAGGAAAATATAAATTAAACCATAATAAGATATCACTACACATCTATCAGAATGACTAAAAGAGAAAGCCATGTTAACACCAAAAACTAGTGAAGATGCAAAGAAATTTGATAATTGATTTATTGTTGAAGGGAAGGTAAAATAATGTAGCAATTCTAAAAACCAGTTTGGCAGTTTCTTAAAACTAAACCTACAACAGTCGAAGAAATCACAGTCCAAAAATCACAATCGTATTTATTTCTGAATAAACACAAATTATGTTTATCTACAACCCATATACAGATTTTCACAGTATCTTTATTTCAAATATGCCAATATGGGAAAAACCAAACAAAACACAAAGTTAAAAAAAAAAAAACACAAAGTTCATTTGATGGTTCAGTAAACTGTACATCCATACCATCAAACATGAATCAACAATTAAAAGGAATTGTGTATATCAATGTACACCATAACATGGGCAAAGGGGATTATACTCAGCGAAAAAGGACAAAAACCAACAGTGACATCTCTGAAAATGTTGAGTAGAGAACTCCACAAAACAACAAATAAGCTGAGCTGAGTAGCTTCATGGTCAAAAGCATTTAAGCAAAGTATTATCCATAGCCACTAAGAAGAAGGAATAACAGTGCAAACAAAAGACATTAAAAATCCTGGGGAAAAGAGGATGAGGACAGAAATATTTGTATTGTGATCAAGAATATATTTTGTGTTATTAAATATTTAAAATCCATTGAGATGAGACTTTCACTGCGGTTATCATATATTTTATGCTGTTAATGCCCCATGTACAACTTATTGTGATTATGGATTTGTCTATCATCTCATAATTCTACAAAATTCTTCAATTATTTTAAAACTCTTTTATTAGGTTCAAAACATTTAGGAACATTTTATCCTCTGATTTGAGGTTTTTTTTTTTTTTTTAAAAACATTATTATTTTTTAATCCCTTGTAATAGTCTTCTGAAATCTACTTCGCCTTCTATTATTTTAGCCTTTTCAGTTTTCTTTTGATTAGTGTTGGCATGCTAATTATTTTCTGGCCAATTATTTTTAACTGTCTGTGCCCTTTTATATGTTTGTTTCTTGTAGAAAATGCAGAGTCAGGTGTTACTTTTTTTTTTTTTTTTTTATTTATGATAGTCACAGAGAGAGAGAGAGAGAGGCAGAGACATAGGCAGAGGGAGAAGCAGGCTCCATGCACCGGGAGCCCAACGTGGGATTCGATCCCGGGTCTCCAGGATCGCGCCCTGGGCCAAAGGCAGGCGCTAAACCGCTGCGCCACCCAGGGATCCCTGTTACTTTTTTTTTAAATCAATTTTGATGATCCTGCCTTTCAAACAATATGATGAGATCATTTATTTTTAAAAGATTTTATTTATTTATTTGAGAAAGAGAGAGCTGTAGGGAGAAGGAGAGGGGGAGAGAATCTGAAGTAGACTTTGTGTTGAGCACAGAGCCTGATTCAGGACTCGATCTCACCCCTGGGAGATCATGACCTGAGCTGAATCCAAGATCTGGCCACTCACCTGACTGAGCCACACGGATGCCCCTGGGCTATTTATATTTAATGTGATTCTTGGTGCAGTTGGGCTTTGGCATACCATCTTTCTACTTGTGTTCTACTTGTCCCATGGGTTTTACTATTGTTATTATTCCCATTGTCTTCCTTTTCTGCCTCCTTTTGGCTTAATTAATATTTATGACTTCATTTTATCTTCTCTGTTGGTTTATTAACTGTCTCTTTATATAGTTCCTTTTATTGGTTGCCTTACAGTTCCTAATATGCATCTCTAACTTCACAAATTTTACCTTCATCTAAATGTATGATAAAAACTTTACAATATAGCAATTCCATTTCCTCACTTTTTGGCTTTGTTATATTAGTTTTTATATTTTATCTCTATATATCCTAAACCTTATAATACAGTATTATTATTTTTCTTTTGTTGGTTAATTTTTTTCGATATTTAAAATGTAAGAAAATGTTTTCTAAGTAGCCACTTATTTTTTGCTTTCTCATCACATCTTTTCTTTCTAGTGTCCTTAATTACTTTGTGAAGAATGTAAATTTCTATCTCTTATAATTTTCCTAAATGAGTCCCTATAACATTTCTCATGTTAGACTATAGTGATTATTTCAGTTTCTCTATGTCTAAAATTGTTTTATTTCTCCTTTATCTCTGAAAGATATTTTTGTTGGTTATGAAACTCAGGGATGGCTTTCTTCTATCTTTTAAATATTTTACTATATTTTGATTAGTGTTATAACAAGATATGTGTCGTCATCCTCATCTTTGTCCCACCGTGCATGGTTTGTATGACCGCCTGCACACGTGTTAAACTCTATGTTTAATATTTTCTCATATTTATATAGTTTTCTTGTGCTAGGGCATGTTGAGCTTATTGGCATGTGAGTTTATAATTTCCACCAAATTTGGAAAAAAATTCAGCCATTGGGATCCCTGGGTGGCGCAGCGGTTTGGCGCCTGCCTTTGGCCCAGGGCGCGATCCTGGAGACCCGGGATCGAATCCCACATCAGGCTCCCGGTGCATGGAGCCTGCTTCTTCCTCTGCCTGTGTCTCTGCCTCTCTCTCTCTCTGTGACTATCATAAAAAAAAAAAAAAAATTCAGCCATTATATCTTCATATAAATTTTTTTTGTTTCAATTTCCCCCTTGAGAACTTCAATTAAATGTTAATACGCACGAAGTTGTTTCTCAACTTCTTTATTTTTTTAAGTTGATTATGTCCTTATTTTTTTAGTCTCTTTACTCACTATATTTCGTTTTGAATATCTTCTATCATTATGTTTTCACATGCAATATTTTTTTTCCTTTTACCATATGTGATCTCCTAACTACATTATCTAAGCATTGCATTTTATTTTTAATCTCAGGCATGATTTTGCTCTCTAGATGTTCAATTTGTTTCATCCTTCCTTCCATATATGTACTTAACAAGTTTAATTTTGCTCTTCCTTATTGACATATGGGTTATAGTCACAAATGTTTTAATATGCTTTTCAGCCGATTCTATCTTTTATTTTATTCCTGGGTATATTTCTACGGTTTGTTTTTTCTCCTTACTATGGCATTTATTTTCTTGTTTTATTTCATGTAACAATTATTGATTGGATGACAAGTACTGTGAATTTTACTATATAGGAAGCAGGATATTTTTGTATTCATATATATTTTTTGAGTTCTGCTCCATTATATACTTAGTTAATTTAATTTAGTTAGAAAATGTTTGAGCCCTTTGAGACTTGCTTTTAAACTTTGTTGGATGTAACCAGAGTAGACTTTAGTTCTAAGGCTGATTTTGTCACACTGCCAAGGCAATGAGCTTTTGACTATTCTTTTGACTATTCTTTTGACTATTCAATAGCCCAGAAATTATATTTTCAACTCTGCCTAATAGGAATATAAATTATATTCAGACCTCTGTGATCTCCAGGATTCTACCCTCTGTTCCTACTTGGTAGATTTTCCAAAGCATGGGTAGTTTTTGTACCCACATGAACTGATCAGTGCTCACTTGAAGACTTAAAAGTGGATTATCTCCAATTCTAGAAGATATCTCTGGAACTATTGCTGTGAAGGTTTTTTTTTTTTGTTTTTTTTTTTTTTTTTTTTCCCCTCCTGTGGCACTGTACCTTATACATTTGAGCTGTTTTGCCTTCTATAGATTTCCATATCCAAAACCTAGGTCAGGAAGATTGTCAGGCTATCACTGAGCAATTTCACCCTCATCCATTGCCAGGAACCTCTCTCCAGCTAGGAAGTTGTTGCAATTTTAGAGATCATCTCATTTCTTCTTTTTTTCTAAGTGATTGCTGTCTTATACTCTTCTATATCTAAAACATTTTCATATGTTTTACATTAAATATTATTGCAGTTTCAGGCAGGAAGTAAATTGAATCCTTGGTACATCAATTTTCCTGGAAACAGACTTGAGCCATATTGCAGTGTTGTATGAAAATCTGGGAGGAGAATATATCAAATGGAAAAAGTAATCCATGAAAAAGTTTAAAGGTAGATATGAGATGTATTTGTTTGAGGAAGAAAAAAAGAGTGTGACTAAAGAATTTCAAACAATGGGTGAGAAGAGAATGAGATGAACTGAGATAGACAATGTTCCACGAATAAGGTAAAAAAAAATGTGGACCATTGTGCTACTAAAATTAGGTTGTAGCTTCCCTATGAGTAAATTCTAGAGCACTTATGACCATCCCAGCTAGATTAAGTATTTTTTAATTTGCTGGTTTGTCATTTCATATACTATATGTATTTTCAATCTGTGTCTACTTAATAACATGCCATATGTAACTATATATATTCCATCAATTATTATTTTTTTTTGAAAAAAATTATGGAAGTACAATTTATTTATTTTTTTTTAAGATTTTACTTATTTATTCATGACAGACACGGAGAGAGGCAGAGATACAGGCAGAAGGAGAAGCAGGCTCAACGCAAAGAGCCCAATATGGGACTCAATCCCAGGACTCCAGGATCACACCCTGAGCCGAAGGCAGACGCTCAACTGCTGAGCCACCCAGGGGTCCCTGGAAGTACAATTTAATGGCATTTGTTTTCATACAGCATGCATTTCTAGCAGTACTATGAGAGAAGCATCTTTGTGTAATTTTCATGTATGCAAATACTTGACGAAGAATTTTTCAAAATTGCTAACAACATGAAATATTTGCATGACAATATCAATTGTATAAATTGAATGGTGTCCCCCACAAAAAAAATTATAGTTTAAAGCCTTACCCTCATTGCGACTGTATTTGGAGATAGGTCCTGTAAGGAGGCAATTAAGATTAAATTAATTTATAAGGATGGAGTTATTGATAGAACTGGTTTTCTTATAAGAGGAAGAAACATCAGAAATGTGTGCACACAGAGAAAATGCCATGTGGGGGAACACTGATCTTGGGCTTTTGGCTTTCAGAACTGTGAGAAATAAGTTTCTGTTGTTCAAGCCACCCAGTCTGTGGAACTTTGTTATGGCAGCCCTGGTACAGTAATATAACAGTAATGATCTGTGAAGCTCAAATATTTTTCGGAAAATCTTAATAATATATATATGATCAACCTTGATAGTGGACTGAGTGATATGAAGCCAAAAAATATAGGAAAAATGTATTATGAAGTGCATGATGCATTTAATAAAAAATGTTATTTTTCTGGATTTTGTAATATTTGCTGTGTTTGCAGAGCTTTTTAATGTGTGCAATTTTTGCATTTTGTCCTTACTCTAAATTCTCACTTTCATAATTAAGTATACATTTCTAGTAGTTTCCCCAAATTGTATATACCTCAGATTTTACATAACCTGAATATACCTCTGGTAAAAAGTTATGGCTTTAAAGCTATATCTAATAACCTGAATTTGAATATAAACCTTCAAGTATTCACTGTCTATAACTTGAGAAGTATTACAAAGTTTTAGGATTTCCATAACAATAGCTACTGTATGGGATTGTTGTGTTCATTAAATAAATGACAAATATACAATGCTTAGCAGGGTCTATTCCTTCTCATTATATAGTGAGCCCTAAAATATTATATATTCAAAATTTAAAGGTATAATGGATAATTTATATCTATATATCTATTATATTTCTATTTACATAGATCATCATATCTATAAGATAAGCAATAAGCATTTCTTATTTTATATATTATTATATATGTATAATATTATAGTATATATAATATTTATATATTTTATATTTTATATAAAATATAATTTATATATATTTAATGATATTTTAATATCATTAATATTTTAATATTTCTAATAAAGTTAGACATAAGAGGGTCCTTTTTTAAAGATTTTATTTATAAAAAAAAAAAAAATAAATAAAGATTTTATTTATGAGAGAAAGAGAGAGCATGAGCAGGGGGGAGGGGCAAAGGAGAGGGAAAAGCAGACTCCTGGCTGAGCAGGGATCCTGACATGGGGCTGGATCCCAGGACCCCGGGAACATGACCTGAGCCAAAGGCAGATGCTTAATCAACTGAGCAACCCAGGTGCCCTTCAGAAGAATGTTGTTAAAAGAGAAAACCATAAAACATAAAGTTACTGGAATCTCCATGAATAGAATCAAAGAAAAGAAAGGTACAAAAGTGAAAAGTCCAGAAACTTTTCATGTAATTTTGTTTTGGGTTAGTTTAGTCTGAGACAGCAATTAGCCCTATCATCTCTGACAACCTCAAAAAGAGAACACGTGTTTCTCATATTGCATCTTCCCTGATCAAGACCCATCCAATACAGAGAGTATTAGGTAAAGAACTATTCAAGTCAAATTCCAATTTACAGATTATAAAAAATAAAAAAATATGCCTGTGTCTACATGTATTCGTTTTGTTTTCTCATTTAAACACAAAGTCAGTTCAGATTATTCTCTGTTATTTATGTGGCGACAGTTAGATCCACAGCTTATGTTTCTAGGATTCAGTGGTGAAATTATAGCAACTTTACCAGGCAATTGCTATCCCAAACTCCTTGGTATGACATTTTTTTTTCTCATTTTTACTCTATTTCTTTTACTTCTGTTTAAGAAATTTTTTCAGGTATCTATCAATATTTCTTATATTTCAATCTTTTTGACATTTCTGTCCACTTTAATTTTTTTCTTTTTCTTCTTCATTGAGTATACTCCCAGTTGGCATCTTCTCTCATGCTCTAGAATATATTTTTTAAAAAGTTTTAGATGAATTACAAAGTGTGAAAGGTATAAAAGAAAGTGGCATAAAAAAAGATTTGAAAACCAGAGGAGATAATAGAGGGAGACATTTTAAAATTAAACGCAAACAGTGGTTCAGAGAGTACACACAAAAGCAGGTGGGAAGGGGACAATCTCCAACAAGCAAGACCAGAAGGGAACTGAAAGGTCATCTCATGGTGTACAAGCAGGTTAGCAAACATCCCTGTGTCCCCTGGCCAGAGAAGTAAATAGGAAATTCACAGGAGACTAGATCAGTAAGGGAACACTAAATAAAATTGCTACTTGGAAGCCAAAAAACCAAGGTTTCCACCAAAAGATAATTTTAAGTTTAAAAATTGCATGACAACAACTGAGGCCATAACCACTTAAAGTTCTGAAGAAATAAATGTTTAGTTAAGGTCTGCAATATGGTTAAGAAATCCTATTTTCTGCCACAATAAGTGTGTTTGTTTGTTTGTTTGTTTGTTTATTGGCCTTTACTAGTTGTGTGACCTGTTGAAAATTTATCAACCTCTCTGAGCCTCAGATTCCCATCAGTCAATAACTGGACATCTTTTACTAGGAAATCGTAGAGATTAAATACAGGAAATTTGCTGAGAACAGTGGAATAAATATAGTAAAATCTTATCAAAAAATACATATTTTGGAGTGCCTGGGTGGCTCAGTTGGTTAAGTCAATGACTCCTGATCTTAGCTCAGTCCTTGATCTCAGGGTGGTGACTTCAAGCCCCATGTTGGACTCCATGCTGGGCATAGAGACTATTATATATATATATTATAATATATATATAACTAATATATATTAGTATATATATATTAGTGTATATATTATATATATTAAATTAGTATATATATTATTTTATATAATACATATATGAAATTTTAAAATTATACATATTTAAGCTTTCAGAGAGTCAGGATTATCAGCTGAGAGTCTGCTTTTATGGTTGATCAATAAGAAGAAAGTGTGATGTGAACACAGGGTTGGGTTTTTATGTAGAAGGTATACATGATTATAGATGACCCATTTACACTAGAAAGCAGCTTTCTTTCTTTTTTTAAGATTTTATTTTTTATTTGACAGGGAGATAGAGAGCATGCACAAGCAGGAGGGATGGCAAGGCAGAAGGAGAGGGAGAGTCAGGCTCCCTGCTGAGCAGGGACCCAGATGTACATGCTCCATCCATTTTTTTTTTTTGCCATTTTGTATACCTGGGATCATGACCTGAGCCAAAGACAGACACTTAATGGGCTGAGCCATCCAGGTGCCCTTGGAAAGAAGAACAAATTCTGGGTAAGATGCAATACATACTCACTTGGGTAACTTGAGAATAAGGCAGGATCAGCCTGAAAGATCAGTTTTTCCTATAACTTACATTGCATTCAGTCAAGCCTGATGAATGAAATATACCTACTGCTTAGTCAGAACCCTTAGTGCTTATCAAACACTCACAAGTCATTTCCATCAAACCTTTTCCTAGACCTGATCCTAAAGAGCAACATGTCAATATATCAGATTTATTTTGTCTCCTCTCTTCTGTATATTTGCTGTATAACAGCAAGACAAAGGACAGGAGTTCCTAGTTTAGATCATCTTAAATGAGACAATATGTAAAAGGGAGTCATCACCAGTTCATGAAACTTAAATGAAGCCACACTGGCTTTCGACATCTTCTAGAAAGTAGTGCTCTACCCAGATCACTGTCAGCAGAAAAACTGCGTAACCAGCTGTAGCTAGCAGGTGCATCAAACTATTAACTTTGCTTTCATTAAGGACTTACTACATATTTCTTTAATATCATCATGCTAGGCCATGAAAGGACATAAAACACATACATGGTACACCTCTCAAAGGATTTACTATAACTTTGTAGAGGTAAGGATTACAGGCATAGAACAAGTGAGAATTATTTGAAGTCTGTAGTGAGTAGATCTGTGAGTAGAATGACAAAGCAAAACAAAAAACAGGATGGAAAAATCACATAGAGAAAATTTAGTATCCAGATCTGTCTTCTAGGCCAGTGGTTCTCAAATGTCAGTGTGTGTCAGAATCACCTGTAGGGATGGGTAGGCTTCTAATTCTGATAATTCTGACATTGATGTCATATCTGTGTCTGGTTTTGATGTTTGCTCTATCTCTTCAAACTCTATTTTTTTTTTTTGCCATTTTGTATACCTTGTGATTTTTTTTTTTTTTTTGATAGCTAGACATGCATTAGGTAAAAGGAACTTCTTAGAAAAGGTCTAGTAATTCAGTAGAGAGAGGTGGGCAGGAAGGGAGTGTTCCATAGCCTCCATAGCCCTGGGGTTAGAGCTCAGTATTTTAGCAAGCCCATGTCGCTCTATTGTATGAACCCTGCAAGCATTGTTCAGGTTCTCACCAACTGCTACCTTACATGGGACAGGAGAGCTGGAGAGGGTAGAATTAAGTATTTCCCTTCCTCCAGGTAGGGTAGGCTCTGAAAAAACTCCCCAGCAGGCTTTAAGCTCTGGTTAACATTTTTTTCTTGTGACCAGTCCTGTAAAGAAGAACAAAATGCACAGATGTTTTCAAAATGGTGACCTTTCCACTCCCCTTGACAGAAGCCTGAGAGGATTTTTCTCTGATGCTCTCTTTAAGGACCTGGTTGAGCTCTTGGAGTTGTGGGGTGGGGGTCCACCTAGGGTTTTGGACTCTTAAGCTTTTCCACACTGTCTCCAACTATTCATCAATTATTGCTCAGGTTTTCCTACGCTGGCATTGGTACCAATGGAAGTCTTGGTGGCTGTGTTTCTGTTCTGGTAAATTTTGCTTCTGTGTATCTGCCTTTCAATTTGGGGATCAGCAATTTGGCCTTCTCTTAGCATCCCTAAGAAGAGTTGTTGATTTTTTCAATCTGTTCAGCTTTTTACTTGTTGTTATGATGGAGTGGCGACTTCCAAGCTCTTTATGTGCCAGGTGGGAAATAGGAAGTCCTAAGTCAGCTTTTCAAAATGCAAATCTTATCACAGCATTTCCCCCGCTTAACATTCTTGAATGGCTTTCTGTTTCCTGAGAATTTAGTCTAAACTATCTAAAATGACATATTATGGAGCACCTGGGTGGCTCAATCAGTTGGGCGTCTAACTCTTGATTTTGGCTCAGGTCATAATCTCAGGGTCCTGAGACTGAGCCCCCAGTCTGGCTCTAAGCTAGCTGTGGAGACTGCTTAATATATTCTCTCTCTCTCTCTCTCTCTCTCTCTCTCCATATTCCCCTCTCCCTGCTTGTGTGATCTCTCTTAAAAAATAAATAAAAATAAATAAATAAACAAAATAATTTGTAAAAATAAATAATTATAAAATAAAATAAAATGTTATATCCCTACTGCCTGTCTTGGTTTTATACATCTCTAACTTCTTACAAGCCAGCCTCACAAAAAAACATTTCCAATTACCTGACCTCACCCTGATTTTCTCACCCTTTTGTTTTCTTCTCTCTTTTTTTTTCTTCAAGATTTTATTTATTTATTTGAGAGAAAGCACAAGCAAGGGGTGGGAGCAGACAGAAAGGGAGAAGGAGAAGCAGATTCCCCACTGAGCAGGATCCCAGGACCCTGAGATCATGACCAGAGTGGAAGGTAGATGCTTAATGGACTGAGCCAACCAAGAGCCCTTCACCTTTTGTTTTCTTATTTTCTGTGGACTCAGACCCATGGGTCAAATTGGAATAGTGTGGAGTGAATAGAGAATGTGCAAAGATAAATGAGAAAGACTCAGAGATTAAAATATCATGTTAGATGAAGAAGAGGAGAAAGGCAGAAAACCTAATTGCATTCGTTTTTAAAATATTATAAATTTGTTGAATATTTATTCTTGTGGGAAGTTAGTACATATTAAGCCATCTTACTTATTTTGCAGGTGTGGAAGTTGAACTTTGAAGAGCCTACACAGAGCTAACAAATAGCCAAGTCTGATTAGAAATAAAAATAAGAACAAAATTCAGGTTGTTTTTTGTTTTGTTTTGTTTGTTTGTTTTACTTTCTATCATAGTTTTTCCCACATCACTGTCCCTCCACATATAAGACTAGAACAGCTTTTTCTTTTTTTGGATGGTGACCAAAAGAGAAAATTAATGGATATCAACTATTTCCTGTACAGCATATCTCTGACTATCCCCACAGGTCTATTAATATCTGTGCATGCCCTGCTTATCCTTCAATGCCTACCTGAAAGCTCCTCCACGAAATCTTCTCTAATCAATGCAAAAGTATGCATTTTTCCTTCCAAAACTGTGTACTTCTGATGTTATGGCACTTAAAGTTTCCTATCGTGTATTATCTCTTGATTATTGACTAATTACTGTAATATACCAAATGGTATTACCAAATAGTTATAATGATTTCAGGTGGCATTTTGAGATAGAACATGCTAATTTTGGAAATGCATATATCTAGTAAGTGAAATTAGATGATGTTAATCCAGGAGAACTGTGGAGAATAGTTTCACCTGAGCTCATTAGTTAAAATTGGACATTGCCTCTAAGATGTCCTCATTTTCCATTGTATGTAACCGACCTTAGCCTAAAGCCAAAATAGAGAAATGGGAAGTGAAATATAATTCTGGATTTTAGCCTTTATGTAATCCATTTGAGAAACCAGCCAAATAAAACATCGACTGTGAGTAACATGCAATTAGATAAAGATGTATACAGCAGAATATAAAGCCCTAATAAGTTTACAATTCATGAAATAAGAAAATGAAATTCTAATAATAAATGCAAAATAAAATCCAAACCGTACTATACTATTTACATAACATAGACTTTAAGAAATATTATAAATATTCAGAGTCAAAGAAACTAGATTATTGATATTTGGAATTGTCAGAGATGAAATTTATCTGGCTCTAGAGAGATGGGTAAGATTTTAATAGGATTTTATCAATTGTTCTTAACTTGAAGCCAGGCAAAAATGGATTTAAGTTTTATCTAGGAAAAATATTTTATCCAGAATAGCTAATTTTTCTTTCTAAGGATTACTAAATGCTACAATAAGCAGCTAAAAGTTCTACTGAAGCCTTAAAAATATAAGGATCAATTGTTGGGATTTAGGACTATTGATGTTTTCACTTATCTAGAAGAAGTGAGTGAGACCAGGTGGTGCAATCCCTCCTTACCCCATGATTCTGGGAATAATTCCACATATTAGTTAAGTAAAATTCTATTGAAGACATAGCTACTTACATGTCAGCATGGAAGATATTACTTGGACTTTCTGCTAAAGGAAAAACAGAGAGAGAAAGCATGTGTACATCTAGAAAGTGAACAAACATTTCTTTACATTTCAGAGAACATCTGCAAAACATGATGAAGGAAGTATAAAATTACATGTAAGCCTGAACTCCACTACTTACCAGCCAAAAAAAAAAAATATTTGTAAGTGTATTTAAGCTTTGGGAGCTTGATTCCTTCACATGAAAATGGAAATGATGTTAATAATATTTACATTTTCCATAGGTCATATGAATGCTCAATTTAATTTGTTAATGCTTGTAAAAACATTTTATAAATCATAGGAACATTTACATATGTCAGCAAATTTTTATTAGTATGAAGTGAATATTATTTCCAGTAAATCTTTTAAAACTACCTATATTTTGTGTATTGCTGTACCCAGTGTCTTTTACTGTGCAAAACAGATGATAGATACTAGATGAAAACATGTTAAATAAATTAGAAATATTATCTTATATACTTGTAATGAAACCTATTATAAGCAGTTTATATTAGTGATGAAATCTAAAGAATATAGTTCATGAAAGTCCATTATGAACTATATTTTCATCAGAGTAAGTTAGTATTTTTCCCAAAAGCCTTTTTTCTGCTAGTGTTTCAAATCCTTTCTATACATTAGCCACGGATTGGTTCCTGTGTTTGAAACAAAATAGGCCAATATATTAGACCTATATTTAATTAATATCAATTAAAATCAGCTTTCTTTAAATTTCTACAAATACAAAAGGATAACAAGTCATAGCAATAATTACTCATGGGATTTCATTTTTTATATCTTTTGAAGTTACTGCTTTGGCTTTAGAAGTTTGGTTTTACCTGGTGTGTCTATCCCTTATCTATATATACTTTTATTCACCACTGTCACAGCATAAGTCTCAATTTAGGATTCCAGAGACAGTGCTAGAGGATTCACTTTGTGATTGACCAAGGAGATATCAAAATTCACTACATATAAAGCACATCATCCTATTTTATTGGACCATGTAAAGAGTCCAGGTGTGTTGTTGATTTTGTCAAGCCCTTCTTTTTTTTTGAACATCAATTTTCTGGGACAGGAAGCAGAACAGAAATATACCTTTAGAGATGGTTGTACAATGATAATGATGTGAAAAGTAGCGTTTCAGGTAACACCAGAGGATTGGCAACACCAATATAGTATCTTGCTTTTGTTGAATCTGGCATTAGCACTTAATCTATTGCTTTTGTGGGAGACTGCAAATAAAAGATATTACATAATTTATTCTACGTTTCTGAGAATTACTTCTTTTTAATATACACGTTCGTATGATCTTTATTTAAATCCTTTTTTTCCCATTTGTTTCCAATAGCCCTTCACAGAAAATGCAAATGCAGTTGCCACAGGAAATAAAATATGGATATTTGCAGTAATATTTTATTGCTCTTAAAGATTTTATTTATTTATTTGACAGAGAGAGCACAAGCACGGGGAATGGGAGAGGGAGAAGCAGGCTCCCAGCTGAGCGTGGAGCCCGACGTGGGGCTCAATGACCTGAGCCAAAGGCAGATGCTTAACAGACAGAGCCTCCCAGGTGCCCCATGCAGTAATATTTTAAATGCAAAAGTATAAAAATTAATATCAATAATAGCTATGTCGGAGGGCAATGGGTGGGGTATGAATGGCTTTTATTGGATGAAGAGAATTAAACAGTTAAGAAAAAGAAAGTGATATAACCCTAAAGACTTCTGAAAGGTCCCTATCTGAAAAACCATTCATTCCCAAAAAGTGTAGTCATTTATCTTCAACAGATCTGCGATGCCACATCTTCCCAAGGAGCTGAAATTCCAGCTGTGTCACTTGGCCATCATTGAAATATTGAATGAATTAGACCTATCCATATTTAGAATCATTACTCCTAGTACTCAGACATGATCATTTTTCTTTCCCAATGAGATAGTGTCTGGCCTTTTGACTCATCTCACTTTGATGCCAAGTCAGACAGATGCAGGAGTTCTAATCTCCAAATGGTTAGGCATCCTAGATTCAAGGTGAATAATCTACTGCCAGATTTATAGAAAGGGAGATCTTTAAGGCTGTGGTAACAAAGAGAACCCCCCCTACAAAATCAAAGAACAAAACCCAAAGTCACCTCTGTCATTCTTGTTTGAATCACAAGGAAAATCTTTGATTCTTACAAAAATGTGGAAAAATGCACCTATTTAAAATCTCGGATTCCAACTCTTCATGCCTCTATTATCCAATGGGTTTTGTTCCAGAAAAATCAGTTTTCAACATGCCATCTATATGAAATAATCCAGTGCAATCCCCAAACCTTTATATTTTACAAGTGAACCATTATATTTATTTAATGCACACTTAGTGGTTACATATACACACAGACACAAGTACATATATGTATATGTCCGCAAATATAAAAATTAAAAAAAAAACAATTAAAAACATTTTTTTCTCTTACACTTGAAAAAATATATAGGGTTCTCCTTATAGTACCTACAGCACAAAAAGAGCAAGTCTACTCTCCAAAATCTACTCTTCTTTAGAGGTGAGAAAAAAAGGGGAAAAAAAAGAAAGGAAGAGAAAAGATTCAGATTGTTATTTGCTCTTTTTCTTAGGATACGGATACTGAAAATATTCAGTGAGGACTCTGACCATGGTACATTATTTTGGTATGTTGTTTGCACTTTCCTTTCCTCAGTTTTGAATCACCCCGAAACATATTTTCTTGAACATAAATCATAATAAACAGAAAAGGAAATATGTTGGTAGATGTGTATGTGTAAGTGTGTGTCTGCTTAACTTAATTCATGTTTGATTTTTTTGCTGTGAAAACTTTGCTTTGTTTTGTTTCTGCTGTTTGTTTGTTTGACACCTTCCTCCAAATCAGAAAGAAGTAACCAAGGATCCACCATGGGCTCCCTGACAGCGGGTCCCAGTGAGAGCATCCCCTCCCCTGTCTTTCTTTAGAATGGACTGGACCTTCAGTGCTGAGCCTCAGGGTTGGATCTAGAAGCCATAGACTGGTGATAGAACTCACATCAGTTTGATGAAGTAACCTTTCTCATCTGAGTCCACCTTCAAACAACCAGGGTTGTTGAGAGCCCAGAGACACAATGTTAACTCAGCCAATAGCAAGAAAACCAGCAGATCTCCCAGGACAATATTTAAGAACAGTTCACTTTGCTGCAAATGAGCCAGTCTCGGATATTTTCTTCCCCCAAACATGAATACTCTGATACCCAAGCCCCAGCAGAGTGAGGAGGGCAGACTGAAGCTTCCTTCTGTTGACTAATGACTTATGGGAGCTGATGTGAGGTCCTGTCCTAGGCTAGACATTTCCTTCCCTGGATTAGGTTTGGGTATTTGGGCATACTTGATTTCCTTGCAGGAATGACCCGGAAAATTCAGCAGAAATGCATGTAAGGTGGTCATGGATTCGCTCCTTGAGAAAAGAACAAATGTAAAGGTCATCGCCTTCTTCCTTTTCTCTGAGTTGCACATTTTCCTAGCTGCCCTTTCCTCTACCTCCTTTCACTGCCTGCCCCCCCGCCCTGCGCCCACATACAGGGCAGTTCTTCTCATGTTAGATCCTTCTTAAAGTAGATCATAACCTCCACCGTAGGAAACCTTTTCTTGGGCCCTCACCTCCTTGCAATTAGAGCCTGCTTGTACGCCGGGCGCTGCAGTGCTGGACCATTATGAAAAAGAGAAAACACTATTTTCTCTATTCTCTACCCAGAGACTATCTCATTTGACTGCAGTTTCAAAAGAAACCTTGTTAATGCAGCTGGGGAAATAAATGAACAAAACATAACGTGCAACCAGCCATTCTTTATTTATTGACTAAACATGTAATCAGTTCTTTGTTTTGCAAAGACAGTCACCGGTTTGGGTTCTCAAAATTTCTCTACTAAAGAAAAGAAAACATCAAACAGTTCCTCTGGTTTCACCAGTTGTATAATTAAGAAACCGCCAATATCCGTGCACAATTAACAGTTTTCTTCTCACACCTTTTGCCTGGGTATTTAATCACAATATAGATTTGTACTACTTAAAGAGTAGCTTTAGAAGCTGAAAAATCACTTAGAATATAATCATATTAGTAAATGACTTAGTTTCAAAACCATGAAAAACATTTTTGAAATGTTATAGCAAGTAGCCTTTGAAATTAAAAAAAAAAAATTCAGAAAGTCATTATTCCCAGCAGAGCCAGAAATCAGCCTGTTTTAGACATTATTTAATCTGTCTCCTGCTAATTAGTAGCTGAGAGTCCCTCATCACTATTATAATACTCATCCCAGTATGGGATTAATAAAATAGTAAGAAAATAATAAAATTGGATGTAACATGATCCTATCTAGTCCATATATATTCCCAGGCAGCATGGCTTTCCATGACAAAATGGTCCCTTTGAAGGCAAAAAAAAAAAAAAAAAAAAAAAAAAAAAAAAGGGTGGTGGTGGTGGGAGAGGGGATAGAGATATACACACATGTATAATACATACATATGTGATTGCTTAATTTATTAGTATTCCTCCTCAGTGAGGTTTTAGGAAATACTGAAGTTATAAAATATAATAAAGTAACAAAAGTTACAAGAGAATTAAACAAATATAAACAAAATCATAGCAGAATTATTGAGGCTTAGAAATATATGTGCTAAAACTGACTGGTAAAAAAAAACAAAAAAAAAAAAAACCAAAAACTGACCGGTACAGTAGTCCCCAACCCCATGTCATGATGTCTATTCTCTAGCACTAAGCAAATATATGCAGACTAGAATATATGACCAGATTCACTCTTTTCCTGTACTTGTTAACTTCCCATACCTGTAAACCTTGAGTGGCTAGTTATTTCAACAACAAACTTTCAAAACTACTGATGTTTTATCGCATGAAGGTCTACCTTCAGTCTACAAAGTTCCCTGGCTTTATACCATGAACAGCAATCATTTGTGTTGTCAGAATAAACTAACAATTTCAAATATTTGCTGTGACAAACTATCCTTTAGTTTTGTTTTGCAAATAAGGAAACAGATTATTGAGATAATATACTCCTAGGAATTCGATATTGAAATTACCGAGCTTTGTATTTTATTGGGACGGATTTACAAGTTTGTTTCAAAACATTCAGTAGTCAAAACAAAACAAAACAAAAAAACATTCAGTAATCAATGAGATGGCCTGTGACATTGCTCACAGGGCAATATGATTTGAAATTCAAAACCTAGAAAGATAAATAAACAAAAACAGGAATCACAAGTGAATAATAAGCCAGAAGAGTGTGGTTATTTAGGACATAGACCCTAGAGACAGATAACTAGTGTTTGTGCCTGAGCTCCATCAATTGTTCATTTTGTATATTGGAACTGCAGAAGAGGGGAAAAAATATATTTTCTTCTACCCTCTCAGTGTATATATGTAAATCTGGAAAAGTAGTTAGAGGTTTATATACGTAATTTAAAAGAGGAATGGGAGGAAGGAGAAAAGTCTCCTTCTTGGGGGGAAGACAATTTTTTTTTTTAGAAAACAAAAGGGAGATAAAGTTTATGATAAAGTTTCTTTCTCTACAAGTATTCCCAAAATTCAATCAAGCAACACATTCAACTGTTTCAATTCCTGTCTATACATTTATTTGCACATGTGCAAATATATATAAAGAGAGCGTGTGCATTCTATTCTCTATCCATATTACCATAGATCTAGTTTAGATGATTACATTTTCACCAAGGTGATCACAACAACATCTTAATTGTTAGCCTTCAAGTATGTTGATCACAAAATTTATTTTCTAAAAGATATACTATGAATTCTATTTAAAGTGAAAAGTCCCAAATTTTCCGGTGCTTATATCATCAGTCACCTTGTCCCATGACTTGTTACTTTACTCATTTTTTCTTTCAATGAATATTGAGCAGCTAAACCTGTTTCTGGCATTGCTCTTGCTGTGTGAAGTATCCTTTTATCTACTGATATATTTATCTCATAACATTTATTGAATGAATGAGCCAATGTCCATGCGGAATTCTTAATATTTACATATCATGAACAGAGAAAAGTACTTGGCTGAGAAATAGCAGTTTCCAAAAAGTTTAGGCCCCCAAATGGCAAAGTTTTCTTTCTCTACAAGTATGGGTGGTCTTTCTACTTTTTACAGGCCTATACAACTCTCTGGACAAGGGATTTATGGCAGATTTATTCTGGTTCTTCCTCCTGGGAGTAGTCGCTTCATAGAGAGGGAATTTATGGCAGCCTCATTTCCAGAACTTGCCACTTTTAGTCATATAAGGGAAGCTCTGAGAATGCTTCTGTCTTCATCTGTTGAATCTCAAGGGTCTTCATTTCAGAATAATCTTCATACCAACTGTAGGATTCCAAATGAGTTCTGACAGAATTGTTTATAAGCTTGGATCTCATAAACTTTTAATGGATGTACTAATACTATCTACCTTATAATTCTTGAAAACAATTTAGCATTATTCTGGAATTCTAAATCAGTTAAATAAACGTATAATATTATTTATAAGGATAGACAAGTACTTTTTTTGGTTTGTTTTTCTGGAGAAGGCTAATCAGAATGATCTTATATATTCCTCACAGGACTCCTTACAGTAGATATGATGAATTTCATAATAATCTTTCATGTTTTTACCCTCAATATAGGCTGATAGATTCTCATCAAAATGTGGTACTTTTACTGCCCACAGAGAATGATATTACGATGCTATCTTTAATTGGATTTTATGAAAAAAAAAAAAAGATTAATCAAGACTTTATGGAGCAAATTATATTAAAAATATGTAAGCCTAAAACACAGAGTCAGAGTCTGAGGATACAGAGATCAACATATGCAAATTCATTATCCTGATATATAGGCTACACCTTAATTTAATTAGCCGATATACCTTACCTCTCTATTCCATTCTTCTTGGGTAAAAAGAAAATAACTTTCATTGCTTCTGATTTGTGTAATTCCCCCTTGAGCTGAAAACAATAAGGGTATCTTTTATATACCAAGATTGTTTTAATACCATAAATTTCTTTTAAAAAGTTCACATTCCTTGTCTCATTTGAGACTTATAATATGTGTGAGATATGGTTAGGTAGGGAAGTGTATCTTAAAATCACTATGTTCCAAACAGAATTCACCATGCCCTCATTCTGCTCTTACTTCAATATTATTTTCAATATTTTCTGGTAGTATAACCATAACTAGTCATCCCAACTAGAAACCTAGCATTCATTCTGGATTCCTTTTTCTGTCCCATTCCCAATATTCAATCAAGCAACAAATTAAACTGTTTCAATTCCTGTCTATATATTTATTTGCACATATGCAAATATATATAAAGAGAGCATGTGCATTCTATTCTCTATCCATATTATCATAGATCTAGTTTAGATGATTAAATTTTCACCAAGGTGATCACAACATCTTAATTGTTAGCCTTCAAGTATGTTGATCACAAAATTTATTTTCTAAAAGATATACTATGAATTCTATTTAAAATGAAAAGTCCCAAATTTTCCAGTCACCTTGTCCCATGACTTGTTACTTTATTCATTTTTTTCAATGAATATTGAGCAGCTAGCATGTTTCTGGCATTGCTCTTGCTGTGTAAAGTATCTGTTTATCTACTGATCTATTTATCTCATAACATTTATTGAATGAATGAGCCAATGTCCATGCTGAATTCTTAATATTTACATATCATGAACAGAGAGAAGTACTTGGGTGAGAAATAGTAGTTTCCAAAAAGTTTAGGCCCCCAAATGGCAAAAATGCCCAAATCAAGGAGCTTTATAATTGAGAATTGATAATTTGTATCATGATAAATGTTTCACAGAGAAGAAATATAACGTTATTATCTAACTTATCATGTAGGCTGACATTGATAGAAAACTGGATAAGGGTATTAGAAGAAATAAAAACTATCTTATTCTTACCTATCAAACAATCACCTTAAAAAATATACGTCCACATGGGCTGTACGCCAGGCTTGTAAGGTAGTTCTGCATTTAAAATGTGTTAACGCAGCCTATATTGCTGTCCTATGCTATTGTTTTTGTCTAGAATTATCATGAAGAGCCAAAGCAATAAGATAAGAAAATACCAAACACAGATTTCAAACAGAGAATTTGCCATATAGAAAATGCAAGAAAAATATATAGATCATCTATTTGGATTGATTAGAGGATTTGTGAAGACACTGTGGGATAGATCAATAGACAAATGGAAAGAATAATATAGAATAATTATAAACAATATATACTTGCATTAAAACGTGATGCATTATATATAGAATGAGATCTTAAAAAAAAAAGAAACCTGGAAGGTGATACCTATCTGTTTCTATAAGTGACACTAGGCCAGGACTTACCCATCCATATAAGAAAAATAAATTAATTTCCTATTATTACTGCACAAAAAATTAAATTGTCAGGCTGGCTGAAAAATTATTTACTCAAGAAAAAATATATGACTATCAAGGACAAAATATTATACAATATATTTATGATCTTATGTTAGCAAGATACTAAGAGCACAAAGAATAAAAAAAATATTAAATAGGCAAGATGAGTATCTGATCATAGATAGTAAAACAATAAACATATCAAAAATGCTCATTTCATTTATAATCCAGAAAACACAATTCAAAATCATATTAAGACAGTATTTTTATATGTCAAATTTTAAAAAGGGAAAAATTCGCAGTAATAATTGATTCCAAAGATATGTTGGAGCAAAATCCTTCATTGTTATCTGGAGAGTAAATTGATATAAATACTTTAATGAGCATTTTACCAAAATTATCTAACATGGAAGATGTATATATCTTTTGAGTGGCAATTTCTCTCCTAAATATATATTCTAGCAAAACTAAAGGTTGTGTCTTTGTAAGGACATGTGTAAGAATGCTTATTGCAGCAAGCACCATTTTCATAATAAAAGAAACAAATCATCAACAGAAAAGCAAGGATATATAATATGTGGATACATATGGTATCTTCTATTAGTAAGGTATGTATGGGTCTTCAGTACAGCCTTGACATGAGTTAACTACAGTTAAATGTTTTAACATGGATTATCTCAAAAACTTTAGTAAAAATTTTGTAAGTTACTGAAAATATAATAGAAATGCAGATATGTATATATATACATATACTCATACACATATATATGTTTCTGTCATCATTTAAAATATTTCAAAACCATGAAAACAATACTATATATTTATATGGATGCATAAATTTGTTTTGTTTGTAAAATTTGTAAATGCTGTACTTTGCTCTCTGCATAGTATGTTTGGGATTCTTTGGTGTAAAATGGGGACTCAGCAAATATTTGTTTGTACTAATAAGTTTTGACCGATTGAATAATAAACAATCAGTGTAGGAAGTGGTTAATTAGGGGGAATAAAGAAGAGAGGTAATAGAATGATGAACGTGCTCCACTGGCCTTTTCTTCCTACAACTTTAGGTTTGTTTCAGTTAATACACATATATATATTATATATTTTGAAACAATAATATAGAGGACTTGCTGTATATTATGTGTATTTTTATATTTTAAATATTTGTTAGGAATTTTTAGATATAATTTTAAATTATTCATGATAAAGCTATACAAGCAAACAAATGAATATTTACAGAATAAAAAGAAATGAAAAGGGAAAACAGACTTCACCATTCTATAAAAATATAAGGACATTTAATATACTGAAGAGGTCGGATTTAAAATGTAATGAGTTTTTCTTTTTGCTTCTTTTTTCCTTTCTCTTTTCTTTTTCTTTTCTTTTCTTTTCTTTCTTTTCTTTTCTTTTTTTAAACAGAAACTAGATAGATGTTGCCTGGTATAATATGAGGCTTACTTATTGGATGAGAGATAAAGGGACATACATTTATATCCTCTGCTAAGTATATAATCTGTGGGTCTATTGTTCAAATATATTCCACCTATGTGCCACGCTCCTACAAGTAATATAGTGAAAATTGATTAGTAGAAACCAGTCCCTTCCCTTAAAGATGATTGATTTTTCTATACAGGAACAGGAATTCCACAGTACAAAATAAAATATTCATATTAAAAGGTCTTTAACGTATATCTGAAGTGTGTGTGTATGTGTGTGTGTGTGTGTATTAAAAACTTTCCTAAAACTAAGAATCCAGCCAGTGTTACCTTTCTCCCCCAACAATTTCTCTTTAGTCCAAAGCAGAATCATAAAAGTATTATTTTGCCAATAAAATACATTCAACTATCTTGAATGTCATTTAAAAATCTCCAACAACAGTAAAAAACATTTTAAATCATTTTATTATATATTCCATTTCATAATAGTAAAAGCCATTTCTCTACTTATAGTGTGCCTAATTTCACATACTAACAAACGTTTTCTAAATTTTTAGACATATTCATATTGTATATTTTCCCATTCACTTATAATTTAGATTATGAAAATTAAGTGGATTTGTTTGCATCTCAGAGTAAATTAGAAGCAAAACAAATTACATGATCTGAGATTTTTTTTTAAATTTTAATTAATGCCATTGAAGTACTTGATCCTGACATTTAAGTACTTCAGCTCGTTGATGATTCATTCAACATATTAACAACAGGATAGCAAGTGCCAGAAGCCCAGAATGCAAGCAGAGATTTATATTTGTTTGCAGGCAAGCATACATATGAAAAGCCAATAATTAAATCAATAGTATAGAAGTTCATTTGTAATTCAAAAATAAAAAAAATGGTTCAACAAGTAGAGTAATATAAGTATAAAACTATAAAATAGCATGACTAGAAAATACTTTTAAAAGAAAGGGTAGATTGGGCACTTTTCTCTAGTACTAGTTTGGATTTCAGGTGTTTACATGATTTAAATCTAACGCCTTTCATATCCTACAAAGATAACATTTCTCTGTACACATCCACTGGGGGGAAATAGTCCTTTAGTAACCTCAGATGAATCTATAGCTTACATCTGTAAACAATGATTGAGCACCTATTAGATGTTAGATCATGTGCCTAGTTCTGGAGAAACAATGAGATAAAGCCTAATCATTAGTGGTTGGTGAAATTGACCTTATGCAAAAGACAGGTATATTAAAAGATTATTTCAATGGAATGTGGTGGAAGCTATAAGAATTTATACACAGGATGCTACAAAAGTGAAGAGGAGAAAAATTTACTCTACATAGGGAACATTGGCTACCTATAGGGTAAGCCTTCCTTTTATCAAGATTTTTAACACAACCTTGGGTTGAAAACGGTTGTGTGTGGGGGCACCTGGATGGCTCAGTGGCTGAGCGTCTGCCTTTGGCTCAGGTCCTGATCCCAGGGTCCTGGGATTGAGTTCCACATCAGGGCTCCTCTCGAGGAGCCTGCTTCTCCCTCTGTCTATGTCTCTGCCTCTCTTTCTGTGTATCGCTAGAAAAAATAAATAAAAATCTTTAAAAAAAATAAAAGGTTGTGTGGTTTTATATCAGATCTCTACATAATTCTTATTACCTGATCAGCCAAAAACATAGGCAAAATTTTACTATTTTTCTTTCAGTATATATAACTTCACTGCCTATTGGTTTCTTTCCTCTGAAAAGAAAGTTTCTTTAAGCATAGATTTCCCATATCTCATTTGTTGTCCTCACACATTGACCAGTTCACAGATTCCTTCTCTTTACTATACTTCACTACACTGAGTCATGAATAAACTATTCCTTTCTTTCCTGATATTTGCATGCCCTTCATTCGAGTTATGCACCATCCTCATTGATTCATAATTCAATTCTAATCATTCTGAGAAGGAAGTTATGTTTTAACCCATCTCATCATTTTTCCCACTAAGATCTACTCAGGTACTTCAGAAATTTGTGCTCTTGATACAGAAGATATCATTTCATTGGTGCTTAATACATGTTTTTGAAAGAACAAAATGACAAAAGAGCTTTAGAATAATAGATTTATCCACTCATTTGTTTGGTATTAATGATAGTTGACCCATTTTTCTTTTCTTCCTCTCATGACTTATGATGCTTTCCATTTTGATTTATGAAAATTAAGCATCATCAATATATGCTATCATAGTTATAAGCCTGTCAGTTGCTTTTGTGAATTTTTTGGTTAAAAAATTAGGTTGTAATTATATATACAAAATTTTATTTTTTTAAGAGTAGTTTTAGAGTCACAGTAAAATAATTGAAAGGAAGGTACAGAGATTCCAAACATCCCCCTGCCTCCATTCATGCATAGCCCACTCCTCACCAAAGTGGTACATTTATTATAACTGATAAACCACATTGATACATCATAATTACCCCAAGTCCATAGCTTGCCTTAGGATCTCATTGCTCCTTCACCTAGGCAATGATATTAATTTTCAAGTGCATGCAAAGCAAAACCATGCAGACCTAATGAACCTCACATAGAAATTTGTCTTCATTTCAATTTGCCCTCCAGTTTTCTAAGTCAAAACACAAATGTTCAGAATGTACATGAAGTTTAAAAAATAATGTTTTTCATTTAGTTTATTTAAAGCACATAAAACAAGCATAAATATTATTGAAAGATTACTAAATTCTTAATTATCATTTTAAAACATGTGCCAATAATGAAATTTCCATTATGCCATATTACATTAAAAGGTCTAATTAAAATGATTTACAAGCTCTAATTAAAGTTCTAGGAAGACAAGCATCATGCAGTTCCTAACAACAATGAAGTAAAATGGAATTTGTTAACAAGCATGAAGCCGTGATGGAGAAATTATAAAGATCCATTTTAACTAACAGGGAGTATTATTACTCTGCTCAGGCTGCCATAACAAAGTACTACAGACTGGGTGGCTTCAACAACAAAAATTAATTTTCACACAATTCTGGGGGCTGGAAGCCTGAGATCAAGGTAGCAACAGAGTTGGTGTCTGGTGAGACTCTCCTCTTACCCTGAAGTTGGTTACCTTGTTGCTATATGTGCTTAGGGAGGGAGAGATCTTTAGTGTCCCTTCCTCTTCCTTTCAGTTTACCAGTCCTATTTGTTTAGGTGCCAGCTCTTATGGCCTCATTTAATCTTAATTACCTCTTTAAAAGTTTTATCTCCAAATACAGTCATCTTGGGTATAAGGGTTCAATATATGAATTTGGGGAGACTGATCTCATGCAATAGTCTTGAATATTTAAGTTTTAGAAAGGTTTCCATTATAATTTTAGGCAAAAACTTAAAATATATTGCAGAGTGCAGTAAGTAAAACCCATCTACACATTAATGTATTATATCTACCTTACTATTCCTAGTATCATAGTCCATTAGCAAGAAACCACTGCTCTACCATTGTCCTCTAAAGGGTTGCAAGTATGCCTCCTATCTAGAGGAGCCAAAAAAAAAAAAAAAGCAAGACAGATTAGAGTGTGAACCTAATTGGAATATCACTGGACCTCTTGAAGCAATCTATTTTTCTTAATATGTCTACCTTGAGACAACATTTCACGATAGTGTACCTTATGAATTACAAATCCAACTCTAAAAATATGAGCAACTATAATGGATAAGTAACCCATTTATCCAGTATCCTATTTATTCAAGGAGCCATATATCTTCCAGTCAATACAAGCTCTATTCATTCAATGGGTCTGAGATAAGCTACCTCTTTTCCCACTCCTTGCATAATTTGCTTGATAGCATGATCCCAAAATGCACTATCTCCCTTATACTTCCTTTCCCTTATAGGTCATTTTTTCATGTATCAGTACTAATTAATTCCAGTGCCTTCTTGAGATTTGAGTAATAATATCATCTGGGCTTGCTGTGTACATGTATTTAGCTAGCAGGTCAGCTGACTACTATGTAATCTAGTGTGGCCTCATTCACAGGTTTGCTGGTGGAGAGGCTGTCAGCGGGGTCATAAGAGCAGCTGCCTCTCATGATCCAGCAAGCTATTCACATGGCAACACAAGAGTTTTAAGAGCAGCAGAAGGAAATCCTGACAGGTAAGCAAGCACTTGTTAGGACTCTCCTTGTATCATAACTGTTGCTCATTAGCAAATCAAAGAGGGTAAACCGTAAGTCACTATAAGAAGATGTGGATTATTTAAAAAAAAAAGTGTGAACAACATGGACATTACTGTAATCATATACATAGCAGAGAGAAGCTGAATCACTTAAGCATTTTGTCCAAAGTAGAAGGTATATATCTGGGAGAGCTTAGAAATTAGATTGGGCCTAGATATAGAAACCAGATGGTAAAATATTGGATTAAGAAATATAAAGATTATCAGTGGAGAGCTGCAAAATTAGGGCAGATCCAATTCACAAGACTATTCTCACTTCTGACATCAACTAGAAGTTAGGGGGTTGCCAAGACCACTCTAAGTGTCGCTAATTTGCTAAAATGATTCATAAAACTCACAGAAAACTGTGATACCGATGGTTATGGTTTATTATGGCTAGAGGATACACATTTATATCCATCAAGGGAAGAACTACATACAGCAGAGTCTAGGAAAGGGCCAGTTATGGAACTTCCAGTTCTCTCTCTGGGGAGCTATGGACAGTGTTACTTTTTCATTAAGGATGTATGACTGTATACACAGAGTATTGTCAATCAGGGAAGCTCATCTGAGCCTTGATGTCCAGATTTTTTATTGAGGCTCTATTGAATAAGCATAGCTGCCTGACCACATGATCAGTCTTGGACTCTAGCCCTTCAGGAGGTCAAATAGATACCAGAGGACCCAAAGTCCCCACCCTCAATCACATTCTCAGAGTATCAAAGTCCCCAGGCAGACAAAGGCACTCCTATCAAGCATGAAACATGCTTCCCATTGGTTCTGTTTCCCTGGAGAACCCTGACTAATACAGTATAATAATTCTAAGGAGATCACTCTGGAAATAACGTGGAGATTAGTGTGTTATGGTAGGCAGAATAATGACCCCCAAAAGATATCTATGTCCTAATCTCTCAAACCTGTAAATATGGCAAAATAGGCTTCACAGATATAATTAACTTTAGGGACTTTTTAGAGAGAGAGAGATTATTTTGGGTTATCTGGGTAAACCCAGTTGAGTCATATTAGATCACATTATTCCTCACCTAAAAGTGGAGGATCAGAAAGACTCAAGGTGAGGGAGATCTGACCATTACTACTCTGAAAATGGAAGGCGAGGGCACGAGCTAAGGAATGTGCTAGCCTCTAGAAGTTGGGAAGAAGCCTCAATTTACAGTCAGGAAGAATTGGGGACTTCAGTCCTACAACTACAAGGAAATAATTCTGCTAACAATCGAATTGAGCAGAAAATAGATTCTGAGAACTCTGAGGAAGAGTTCTCAGAAGGAGCATAGCCCTGCTGACACATTTATTTTAGCCTATTTAGACACATGTCCTACTTACAACTACAGACACAAAGTTAAATCTTTTTTAAAAAATGTGTTACGTTGCCAAGTTTGTGGGAAGTTATTGTGGCAGCATTTGGAAAACTAATGATGGCGTCCATCTTGGAATATATGCTACCTTCATATTAGAAGCTAATTTTCTAACATTAGGTATAAATATTTGTGATATTATAAATATGTTAGGTCTTTGTGCCTTGTCCCTGGCACAGAGCTCCTAAAACTCTGCAAATTTCCCAAAAGACCAGGAGTGTCTTTTATTGATCAGAAGTCATTTCTGAGTACATCTGAGTTTGTGGGAACAAAGTGACATAGAGTGGGGTCTCTAGGTAGTTTCAAGATGGGGCTGGCCACTGAAAAGACCAAGTGATTAGAACTTCCAACCCCACCCTGACCTCTGGGAAGATGAGGGATTGGGCTCAAATAAAGCTTTATAAAAGCCCTTGAACAAGGAAACTTGATGTCCTTTCAGACTGGTGTATGTGTCCACATGCTGGGAGGGCAGCACCTCAGTCCTGTGGCTTCTGGACTTCATTTTATGTACCTCGTTATCTGGCTATTCTTTATAATACCCTTTACAATAAATTGTTAAATGTAAGTAAGTGTTTCTCTTGAGTTTTTGGGCTGCTCTAACAGCTTAATGAGCCCAAGGAGGAATCTCCTATTAATAACGAATTGCTCAGAAGCACGTGACAATCTGGGCTTGTGATTGATGGCTGTAATGGTGATGGAGTGGCAGCCTTTGGACCGCGCCTTTAACCGGTGGCAGCTCATGCTATCTCTAGGTAGATAGTGTCAGAATTGAGTAAGATGGTAGGAAATTCAGTCACTGTCTGCTGAGATTTGGAGAATTGCTTAGTGGTATTGAAAAACACACCTGAGAATGGAAGCTCAGAGATGCTTTTAAGTGATACACTTGGAGATCTTTCAAAACCTAGTTTACATAAACCAAATAAACATATTAGTTTCCACATACAAAAGCTGAGAAAATATAGGTTGATAGATATTGAATATAAGATCAATAGAGAAGAATAAAGAGAAGTTTCAGTGCAGATGTTGGACAGTTGTCTAGGTTCTTCCAGGGGCTAAGACATCACTCTCCCCAACAAATTTCCATATGCCCAGATTGCATCTCACTCCAGGTCCTGCTCTAGAGCCAAATCCTGATGACTCTTCTATTTCAAGGGCATAAACCCATTCATTTGTCCTTGTGATTATTTCACAGGTGGCACTAGCCTAAATTAATGTAATCTCTCTGTGCATTTCTCCATCCACAGGGATTGGTTCAATTTAGAACATTCATCTTGGTGTCCAGGATTAGTAGTTGGTGGAACAAGATATTTTTTTTTCTTCCAAACAGTTCGCTTTATAAATGTGTGGGCTAGAGCAGTCCACGTTATTTCACTGCCTCAGGAAAAGCCACATGATTCTAAAAGTTTCGTATGAAAGAAAGGCAGCATCAGAGGATAAAGCAAAACAGAGTCAAAGCACAGAGCGAAATAAAGGAATACAAAAGCAAAAACTCCAAAGCATGCACGATACTCTGAAATTACTTCTATTTATGATTTAAACTAGTTTCATTGGGTTTTCAGTCATCTCAAGAATAATTAGGTATTTTAGGATTTGGAACGTTAGGATAGTCCTCAATAGCTGGACTTAAACATAATAAATCTACAAATGCCATGTTAGTCATTGAAATAATTAAGAAAATGACAATGGAAGTTAATTCTAGTAATTGAGAGGTACTCAATTGTTCTGTGCTCTCCCTAGAGCACCATCCCATCCAGGAAATTTTCCCTAGTTCCTAAGGGTACTTTGAATCCTGGTCCTTAGTACTCTGTGTGTATTTATATGTTTAGTACTATTATTATTATATAATTTCACATAAATTGAAGGTTTCTTTTTTCTCTCTCTCTCTCTCTCTCTTTTTAAGATTCTACTTGTTTATTCATGAGAAACACAAAGAGAGAGGCAGAGACCTAGGCAGAGGGAGAAGCAGACTTCTTACAAGGAGCCCCATGTGGGACTCAATCCCCTGACCTAGGATCACGCCCCAGTTGAAGGCAGAAGCTCAATCTCTGAGCCACCCAGGCATCCCGTGAAGGTTTCTTTGGTATAGTTATCTCTTGCATTTAAAAAGACTGAACTAAAAAAAAATAATAAAGACAACTACATTAGGATATCAAGCACCTATTAGTGTCTGACATATAGAAGGTGTTAAACTACCATGAAAAAAAATGAGTATGACCCACTTTCCACTTCCTGCATTAAGCTAATCATCCCAGGTATAGATCTTTTAGAAACAAATCTATAAGGCATTTTGCCATTCTCTGAAGCTTGCCTTGGCTCTCCAAGGTAGAGAGAATCAGAAATATTTGTCTGGGACTCTCAAGGTGGCTGCTTCCACATTGAGCATTTCACTACTAATTCAAGATTCTTTTATTAATTCAGCCAGATTATTTATAGAGGGTTGTCAAGAGACCTCAAAGGCCTCATTGCCCATCACATACACTTCTCACTTAGGAGAAAACCTCTGAGTTCACTTTCAGTTTGGTTTTGCTTATTCAAAAAGACCTAAGAGCTGCAAAGGTTTTGCATTACAGAAGAGTTTGATAAGAGGATAAGGAAGATGTGCATCAAGTGACCTGAATCTAGACAATAGAGTTTTTTTTTTCTTAGTTTATTTGCTTTTATTCTGCTTTTGCTGTTATTTCCTTTATTATTTTAAACAAACAAACCAACTGACAAATGAAAAATCCAGGTTATTAGTGAAAGAAAGGTCATTCAAACAGAGAAAGGGAGGGCTAGGCTTCATACTCCTTTCAGCATAAAACACTAGCAATCCCAAATTTGAGATTCAAATGTGATGTAATAGTTCTTTACAACCATACATGAAGGGCATATAGCTTATTAAAAATTACATAATCACTTAACTATTCCGAGCTACTAACGAAGATATAGAAGACATGAATAATATAGAGCTTGAATTTCAGAATCCTAAAATAAGTAAAGGAGAGGGTTAGAATCCAGTTTACATTTAATAAAAATACCTAAAATACCTTTCTGATTGTTTCTCTAAAAGGAGTTTTCATATTGTGTATGTCTGTGTGTATATATGTGTGTGTGTGGGTGTGTATATATATATATATATGTATTACTAGTACTTTTAATTCCTTTCTGTATATTCCTTTTTTTTTTATACCTTCATAGAACTGTTTTGTAGTAGGAGAATGAATGATTGTATCCTATTTTGCTATAACTGGGCAATTTCATTTGCATTGAGTTCACTTATATATTTTATAACATTCAATAACCTATCTGGCTAATACATTAATGATTATTTCCATTAATATTTTCAGTTGAAAAGTAAAATTTTTTTTTTAATTTTTTTTTATTTTTTTTTAATTTTTTTTTTATTTTTTTATTTTTTTTATTTATGATAGTCACAGAGAGAGAGAGAGAGAGAGAGAGAGAGAGGCAGAGACACAGGCAGAGGGAGAAGCAGGCTCCATGCACCGGGAGCCCGATATGGGATTCGATCCCGGGTCTCCAGGATCGCGCCCTGGGCCAAAGACAGGCGCCAAACCGCTGCGCCACCCAGGGATCCCGAAAAGTAAAATTTTAAAGCAAAATGAGATACAGTCAGTGAGTTAAATATTTTGAGTTCATGCATGAGAGAGAAAGAGAGGAGAACATCCCCAAACAAATTTGTTTAGCTCCATTTACCTTAGTTATGCTTCTATAACTATTCTACTATTTACCACTTTCTTAACTAAATCTCTCCATGTTTAAATGAAGGCTTATGTTTTCCAAAAGCAGCTTTTGTTCTCCTTTCAGCCCTATAATGCTGAAAGGGTGATATCATATATTTTTACAAGATCAAATATGCCAATGATCAACCTAGCAATCAGACACAGAGGTCTGACATAGAAAGAGGGTAAGATTTTAAGTGGCATGATGTGAAATTAAATAATCCTAATGTATCTTTATCAAGTTTCCACTAAAATCACTATAATAAATGTTGAGCCAATAATTTTGGAACCAGCATTTAAGAAAAAATCACTTTCGTTTTTCTTTTTATTTTAACACCTTTAATAAAGCTAGTGCTATTTGCTCACGAGCAAATCTATGCTAATTAAATTGTGTTTGCTTTTAAGAAAGGTGCATATGAAATTATTTTCTAGAAAAAAACATTTTCCAAATTATAATCAATTACACCCATATTTGGATTAATCAGCTTCTACTCTAAGTTTTTTTTTTTATTATTATTTCACTGTTTTGTTATCTGACCTAAGCAATGTGGACAAAATATCCTCTAACTTGGCCAAATTATAATCAGCCTTCTTCTTTCCCCACAGATTGTTGGACCTTGACTTACCCTTGAATTTGATGAAAGTGTTAGAATTAGGAACAGCCCCTCTTCGATGGACACTCCTGAAAATTGACTGCCCTCAGGGAAAAACATTACTAGATCATCTATGAGATCATGCCATCTGTTCATCCTACTTCCCACACCATTCCTTTCTAGCCTACTTTACTCCTTCCTGTACAAGAGTCTCTTCTGCCTAACATTTGAGATAAGCACAAACATTTCCCTGGGAGTGTCCTCCCTATTACAAGAGTTACTTTCCTCCTATTGCAATAATTCATCGAGTCAAATAACTCCTTACCTACATTCAGATTTGTTTTTATTTGACAGTCCCCAAGGTATTTGTTAGGCATATTCCAAGCCACAGTCCAGAAAATGATGCACTGGTATGTCAGAGAAATAAATACATATTTCAACATGTAATATTTTTTTAAGTTACCATGTGCCAGGTTCTTGACACAAATTGTTCCTTTTTTTTAAGATTTTATTTATTTACTTGACACAGAGAGAAAGAGAGAATGCCCAAGAAGGGGAGCGGCAGGCAGAGGGAGAGGGAGAAGCAGGCTCTCTGCTAAGCAATGACCCCGACATGGAGATAGATCCCAGGATCCTGGGATCATGACCTGAGCAGAAGCAGATTCTTAACCAACTAAGCCACCCAGGCACCACCACAAACTGTTTCTACAGGACTGTCTATAACTTTAATAGCCCATTTTTTATAGATGAGAAAACCCATAGGGTTAGCATCCAGTGGGTGCCCTAACACTGTGTGCTTAGCCACTACCTTATACTTCCTCCTAACTTCCCCCAGATAATCCATTCAATCTTTGGCTTCCTCCAGTTGTGTTACCCAGGAGAGATATATGGCCACACTTGTGATGAGATTCTTCTAAGATTGGTTTAATTTTGGATTTGAAAGTTGAACTTTTAATTCTGTTGTAAAAGTTGTAGCATTTTATTTTACCTTACATAGTCCATGTAAAACTCCAAAGTACTATGCAGATTAAGCAAATCTATATGTATATTTATGCAAAATAAAATGCAAATGTGCCTACCTAGTGTTTTCACAAACATCTGGTAGCTTTACGATAGAAATGATGGTATTAAGAGCTTGCTCATTTGCTGTGACTTATCCATGAGTACCATGCCAATTGAGAAACATTAACGTAATAATTCCAAGTTTGGAGTTATCATTGCAATTTTTTCTCCTCTAAAATTTTCTTAGGTTAAAAAAAATTCAGAAAAGTAAGTAAATAATATAACAACTTAGATACCAAATATTTATATTAGAATTACCAATATAATTTTTTAATGGTTCAAGCCCTTTAAAATGAAGAAATAAAGTGTTACAGGTTAAACAGAGGTTTGTTTGTTTGTTTGTTTCATCTCTTGTCAGTTCACCTCTCTTCTATCCAGACCCAGATTTGATTTATAAATTTGTTCTTTGTTGCTTCAATTTTTAAAACCTGGTTATGTTTGCATAAGTAATACAAGCCAATTCTTTGTATACTTTTAAAAATTGCATTTAAGCTCTCTTACTAAAACTTGCTCTTTTTTTACATTGTGTTTTAATAATCTAGCCACATTAAAACATATAAATTTGAGACTTTTGAATGCTGTGTGATAGTATATGGTACATACAAACTTAAAAATAATTACCAGGGTACCTGGGTTACTCCATTGGTTATGTGTCTGACCTCTATTTTGGCTCAGGTCATGATCTCTGGGTGGTAAGATGGAGCCCCACATTGGAATCCACCATCAGTGCAAAGTCAGCCCAAGATTATCTCTCCCTCCTCCTCTCCCCCACCCTCTGCTTGCATGCACACATTCTCTCTAAAAAAAAATAAATGAAAATAAAATAAAAGTTAAAAAAAAAATCAATGAGCATAATGGACATTTTCCCCAAAATTTTACTATGAAAATCATAGTAGCAATGTAGCAATGAAAATCATTATGCTTATGTTCTGTTACAATTACAGAATATTCTCTAATATTCTATATTCCTCCCTTATTTATGACTTCACTTTTCATAGCTTCATTTGCCCATGGTCAACCATGGTCCAGAAGCAGATGATTCTCCCTTGGACATACTGTCAGAAGGTCAATTGTAAGCTTAATGCCACATAGCTAATGCCTACACAATTCAGCTCACTTCCTCTCAAAAGCAGTCATTTTATCATCTCACATTATCACAAGAGGAGTGAGTAGATTACACTAAGATATTTAGAGAGAAAGAGAAACTAAGAGACCACATTCACATAACTTTTATTATAATATATTGTTATAATTGTTCTATTTCATTGTTTAGTATTTTTTATCTCTTACGGCACCTAATTTATAAATTTTATTGTTTCATAGTCATGTATATATGGAAAGAAACAGTATATATAGAATTTGGTACTATCAGCAGTTTCAAGTACCCAGTGGGTCTCTTGGAATATATCCCCTATGGATAAGGAGGAACAACCGTATTCCTAAAAGAGAATCTTTTAATGAGTTTAATTGTTCATGGTTTAATTGTGTCCCTCCAAAATTCACATGTTTAATTCCCCACCCCAAGTACCTCAGAATGTGACCTTATTTGGAGATAAGGTCTTTAGAGAGAATCAAATTAAGATGAGGTCATTAGGGCAGACCCTACTCCGACAGGTATCCCTATAAAAAGGGGGAATTCGGACACAGACACTCACACGCAGGGAAAGCATCATACAAAAATGAAGACAGAGTTAGGAATGATGTTTCTACAAGCCAAGGAACATCAAAAAAATGCCAGCACACTACCTGAAGTTAGAGATGAGACATGAAATAGATTCTCCCTCATGGCCCTCCTAAAGAACCAGCCTTGTCAACACTTTGGTCTTGTTCTAGCTTTTGGAACTGTGCGTCAACACATTTCTCTTCTTAAAGCCACTCAAAGCATTGGTGTTTGGTCATGGTAGCCTAGAAAACTAACAGATTGGCTATGTGCATTTTTCAGCTTTACTAGACACTACCAAATATCCTTTATTTTTATTTTTTTAAGATTTTATTTATTTATTCATGAGAGACAGAGAGAGAGAGAGAGAGAGAGAGAGATGCAGAGACACAGGCAGAGGGAGACGCAGGCTCCATGCAGGGAGCCTGATGTGGGACTCGATCCCAGGACCCCAGGATCATGCCCTGGGCCGAAGGCAGGTGCTAAACCGCTGAGCCATCCAGGGATCCCCCCCAAATATCCTTTAAATTAATTTTCACTTCAACTGGTAGTCTTCTTTTTTCAAATTACCTCACCAAAGAAATCACTAAGTCTGAAGACTCTCACCTGATAGGCATTCATAAATGATAGGTAGGATTGGTAATGAAAGGGTGTATTTCTCTTTCTCTCTTGCTCTTTCTCTTTAGTACCCACATACCGAATAGTTAGGAGAGTCATTGTTTTCATCCCTCATCACGGTCACTGTCTTCTTTTCCTGAGTCAGGATTCTGGTGGTATCTTCCTCTCTTGATCAACACTTAACAACAATAATCATGTATTTTACTGTATTAGCACTTTTCTAAACACTTTACATACATTTAATTTTCAAAGTTCCCTAAGATGTAGTTTCTCTTCCCTTTATTTTGCAGCTGGGAAATTCGAAGTTCAGAATATATTAACACATGCCCAAGGTCATACAACAGAAGCAACAGAATACAAGCCCCATTTTTCTCTACTTTAAAGCCAATTCTCTTGACCATTACCCCATGAATTCTTAGGACCTAAGATGGGCATAGAAGACCCCCAGAAAGATGTCTATGTCCGAATCCTGAGAATATGGGAATGTTAGGTTACATGGCAAATGGGAAACTAAAGTATTAAGTTTATGAATCAACTGACCCTAACATAGAGAGACTATTTTTTATTATTTTGATGGGCTCACTTTAATCACAAGGGTCTTTAATATGCAATGTTGGCTTTTGAAGATGGAGGAAAGAGGCCACAAGGCAAGGAATGAAGATGTTCTCTAGTAGCTAGAAAAGACACGGAAACAGATTCTTCCCTAGAGAATCCAAAAAAGAACGTAGATGGCCATGCTAGCCTCCAGAACTGTGAGATGATGCATTTTTGTTGAGTAAGCCAACAAAAATGTCATACCGTGTAGCCATAGCAAACTAATGCATTCAATTAGTTACCATCTCTATATTTGTGAAAACGTTGAAACTGGATATCATGATTCAAACATTTTCTTATAAAGTTAGGGAAAGTGCCATAATTGGATAGTAATGCATCTTACTTCATGGCTTCCTCTACCTGTTGAAAATAGACATAATTAGAACAACAAAATAAAATGATTTAAAATAACATTGATCAGGTCATTTAGAAGGCTCTGAACCAGCAAAAACTGCCACAAGCAAAACTCAGCTAATGTATTACTTCTTTTTTGCTGCTTTAGGAAATTACCACAAAGTCAGTGGGTTAAGTAACATTAAGTTTAGTATCTCACAGGTCTGTGGGCAGTGGACTTGGCTTGCCTGCCCCAGTTTTACAATGCCCTGGTCTTATAAGGTCAAATTCAAAGTGTTGGCAGGGCTTGCCTTGCTTTTTGATGTCTCTGGAGGAGCATTATTTGCCAGGGTCATTCATGCAGCTGGCAGATTGAGCTCCGTGGAGCTGTAGGAATGAGGTACCTGTTTCTTTGCTGTCTGCTGGGAGCCTTTCTCAGCTTCCTGGGAGGCACCTTCCTCCATTTTCAAAGCCAGTGATGATGGTCCAGTCCTTCTGATGCTTTGAATCTTCTGTCTCCCCTTTCTGCTGCATCTCTGTGACTCACCTCTTCTGCCTTCATCTCCTACTTTTAAGAAGCCATGTGGGGACACCTGGGGGGTTCAGCAGTTGAGCATCTCCTTTGGCTCATAGTGTGATCCCTGAGTCTCGGGATCGAGTCCCACATTGGGATCTGCATAGAGCCTGCTTCTCCCTTTGACTATATCTCTGCCTCTGTGTGTGTGTGTGCACCTCTCATGAATAAATAAATAAAATAATAAAAAAATAAGAACCCATGTGATTATTTCAGATCCACTTGGAATAGACCAGAATAATCTCCCCATCTCAATGTCAATAACCTTAATAACATCCAAATATGACATTTAACGTATCCACAAGTTTCAGAGATTAGGATGTGGGGATTTTTTTGGTGAGGAAGCATTATTTTGCCCACCATACCATCATAAACTTAGGCCAGAGTTAAGATATAATATAATTCTATATTTTACTTACCATGTGTGAATATTGAAATACTTTGGCACCTCTGGAAGAATTAATATGTCCAATATCTAATGTCCATCTTTGTCTTAAGTGTCATTTGAATATTTTTAGTACTTGTATAAGTCTGCAATTGTTAGGTTATTTATTTGATAACATGTTAACTGTCATTTCTATTGCATATTTAATTCCAATCTTGCTGAGGACTATATCGATGCTTTAATGTACTTTTGTAGGAAATCACAGCGTTCTTCATTATAATATATCTTAAGACTGAAACTCACAGAGAATCCCTGTTCTTCTTTGGCTTCAAAAGACTAATGTAGCTTCAAAATAGTAAAAGAAATTACATGAACTTAGAGATAAGTTTCACAAACTCCTGAGTCTTAGTGCTGAAATAAACACTAGGAAAGGGCTAATTGCCAACCAAAAGAAAGCAGACTCCTTCAGGGCAGAGAGAACACACTTCCTAGCCAAAAACTGACGGAATCCACAGAGAAAAAAAAAAAGTACCATGGAGAAACTTGTATGCTTTTTTGGAAATAAACCATTGTTCTGTTTTGTTAGTTTAAATAAATGAATAGATTGAATCTGTTCAAACATAATGTGGTTCCAGTCACCCAGACAATAGCATACGGAACATTTAATAATAAGATGATGTAAATAAGGAAAAGTGGTTCTCACTTGGCCATATGGTTTTATTTTCTGTGAAAATATAATTTTTGCTCAGAGTTATGTTATTCCTTTTAGATTTCAAGATACTGTATTTCCTTTGCTAATGTTATTTAACACTTCTCCAGAATATTTATAGTAGTAAAGACATTCCAATGATTTTATTAGAATATTCTGATAATAAATATATCAATGAGAGTGAAAAAGATGTCAAGCAACTGAAAACCTGTGGGTGGGTTTATTCAAAAGTCCCAGGAACCTGAGTAGCATAAGGGAAGGGTCGCTAAATAAGTTAGATGATTGTGGCAGATGCCTAAAACTTGGACAAAGGAGACACACATCCTGCTAACTCATTCACAGAGTCAAAAGATGTTCTCGCTGCCTCCCATCCTCTACAATTTTTCCTAAATGTGTCCAGAATATAAACTAGTATGTAGAAAAGACTTCTTATCCGTGATAAACAGTGGTTTTATAGTTTCCAACCTGAACTATCTTTTGAAAACTTTTTTTGTTGGAAAATTTTCCTAGTGGGATATAATTGGCATATACCACTGTATAAATTTAAGGTGTACTATGTATTGATATGATACGTTACAACCTTCATCCTAGTGGTAATGAAGCCCACCTACAATTATACCGTTTCTTGATATTTTTCACTTTCAAATGATACACACTTTTTACGGAGGTAGTAAATATGCTCTGTTTTACTAACTGGCTATGAAAGGATTTATTTTGAGGGAAATCATTAACACAAGGGATTAAAAGGAAAAATGACTTGTTTTCAAAAGGCTGAGTAATCGTCAATCCTGGGGTGATATTAAATTCTCATTCGTTGGATTCTGAAATTGTGGGAAACAAACAAAAAGACTGTGAATTAAATTCTTTTTGTGACCATAAGCATTTCTATTATAGGTAACATTAAATTTCTTCCGATAGCTTCCAAATTTTACACTCTTTAAACCTATTTATTATAATATGGTAAATCTCTATTGTGCCAGTGTGGAAAGAAATCTACAAGATATATTATTGATTTTTGAAAAGTATGCAAAGAATCCTACTAATTGTGAAGAAAAAAAGCTTATATGTTTAGATATAATATTTTACATGCAAGCACATTTCTGAAAGTTTACATAATAATTTGTATCAATCAGGATCCAAACAAGAAACAGATGGTATACTCAAATTAAGGTAATTTGAAGAAGGTTTATCTACATAGAAATTAATTACAAAGGTATGGGTGGGTATAGAAAACTCAAAGAAAGGGATAATGGAAGATTCTTATCAGCAGCAGAACTATTATCACCCCCAAGGCTGAAGGAATAAGGAAAAAGGAAAGCTTCCTTATGCCAGAAAGAGGAAAAATCTTATAGAACAGGCTTTTAAGGGACAGACAACCTAGGCTGGTCTCAATAGTAGGCAGCAAGGACCCTGAGCTCACTCTCCTTTCTCTCTTCTCTAACTAGGATGCAACAACCCAACCCAGCACCACCAATTCTGGGATCCTGGGTACACTGGTTATATATAGTTCACACGGGTCAGCTTCTCAGGGCAAAGAAGAAGGAAGAGGGGGTAGAGAGCAATTCCAGAGAAACAAATGGAAGAAATTTACTACACTACTATTAACTGCTGTGTTAGGCAGCTTGGAGTGTAAATAACTTTTCTACTACATGTGTAGGTCTTGCTCACTTATTAAAAATCGCTCATAACAAGAGTTTACAGCAAAAATTAACAATTGCCTATAGATAGCTTCTTTTAGAAAGATCTTCACAGTTTGTCTCACTAAATGTAATTATTTTATTAATATTAAGTCTGGAGTTGCACCTAATAGACAAACTATTTTAATTTTTGAAGGGCATATACCATTAAAATAGTTTGCAAATACTTTTACAATTTCTCCAGGGATAGCAGAGAAATTGATCATGCTAGGACAATCAAACTGGTTTACCAATCTTTTTGTATGTGCGGCTTTGTATCCCTTATGAGTAGTAAGTATGGTGGCTCCCTAATTGGTTATCCCCATTTTATAGAAAAGTACATCTTATATGCAAAATTGTCAAACCAGAATCTGAATTCAATTCTGTCAAAACCACGAGGACATTAAGAGACTTAAATGAGATGAATTGGTTTTCATATCCCACCTGTCACATAAATCGCATCTTTTGGGCAAGTCCTTTAACTTCCTGAAACCTGATTTTTAAAAAATAGGTATTAAAATATTTCCTCTGAGGGGGTGAAGTGAGAATAAAGTAGTACAGTGTGTGAGAAAATAACTAATGTAAATGAAAGCATATTGTTTCATGCACAGTGCAGTTTTGGATCTCCTTCTGTCTCCCTCCCTTGCACACACACACACACACACAGACTCACACATTCATGTGAGTTATCACAGGCTAACCTTCGAGCTGTTATCTGCTATATTCTAACTTCCAAGAGAGTAGAAGCTGGTTCTACTGGTCTTGCTGATGATGTAGAACCGGGGCAATGCTTTGTGAGGCATGCAGATTCATTTAATTTTGTTCATTGGATTGCCTACTGAAGAGATTTTAGCAAATGCCACCAAAACAGTTGGCAAATTAAACTTTTTTTGTTCTTCTGAACTGTTTGAGACATCAATTTATCTTTCTCTTTGTAATTTTTTCCTCTCCTTTCTTCTGTCCTGCGGGGCACAGGCTCTGAGCTGCCTTTTCTTTTAACCGAGGCATTTTTGGCAGGAAGAGAAAGCAGAAGTTGTCTTTGTGACACCCTCCTTATTTGGTATTTGTTTCCTAAAACCAAGATCCACTGAAGCAATCAGTTTAGGTTCCCTGGAGGAAAGAGACTGAAAGAAACATGAACAGAAAGGGAGGATTTCTTTCAGGCAAAAAAAAAATCTGGAAACTGGAGAAAGCAAAGTGGGGTATAATTCTATGGCTAGTGCAAGCAGCAGGTCTCCTTAATCTGAGTGGTAGAAAATGCGCAAAAGTGTATCAAGAATCCCAAGTGGAAGAGCATCATGGTTCCCAGCCTTGGCAAAGATTTATGAGTCAGAGATAAAGCAGAGCGAAGAGGACTAGAGGAACCGTATGAAATGAATCTGTAGGCTTCTTCAGGAGAATAGTGCATTCTCATGACCAAAAACAAGAGGCAGCTACTAGGATTTTTCTTTTTTTTTTCTTCTGCTGCTGCCTGTGGCCAAAGATGAATTTTCTATCAGTCAAAAAGCAAGGAGACATGCAGTCCATACTGGATTGTTTTTAAAACAATTAGGTTGAAATGAAGATGTTTCTTGCTTGTGGCAAGTGAGCCTCATGGCACACATTTGTATCAAATACAGTCTGTGCTTGTGATTGGAGGACTTTAGGAAGTGAGAGGTAAGTAAAATACCAGGAGAGGTCATGAGCTTCATGCCTTGATGTTCTCTGCAGGGGAATGCCTAATGGGGGACTTCAGGCTTTTGAGACGTTGACCTGCACTGGTACCATAACAAGCCTACACTGAATTTTAGACATTCCACTCAGGTCTAATTATGATTTTTGGTTTTAAGTGTGTTCAAGTTAAATAAAGACCCCTTGTGGGAAGCTGGGTGGCACTGTTGATTAAATGTCTGACTCTTGGTTTCGGCTCAGGTAGTGAGATTGAGCCCAGCATCAGGATCCATGTTCAACAGAGTCTGCTTAAGAATCTCTCTCCCTCTGGTGCTCCAGCTCATGTTCTTTCTCTCTCTCTAAATCAAGTAAGTAAGTAAATAAATAAATCTTTTAAGAAAAGTTCTGAAAAGGAATGTTTCCTTAAAAAAAAAAAAAGATCCTTCCTGACACTGTTGGATAATATCCTTCCACCTTTATATTGTTTCAATGCCTTCTTTCTAATGTACAGTTGACATGTTATACAGTATATACCTCTAAAGGTATAATTGATAAGATTTGAGATACTTATGCACCCATGAACCCACCGTGGAGATTGGGATAATGAACATATTAATCCTCAAAGTGTCCTCATTCCACTTTGTGATGCTTCCCTCTTGTCCTCTCTGTTCATTTACCATTCAACCTACACCCTCTTTCCCAGGTAACAATTAATCTGTTTTTAGCCAGGACTGATTAGTTTGCATTTTCTAGGATTTTATATAAATGCGGTCGTACAATATGTACTCTTTTTTTTGTTGGGCTTCTTTCACTCACCGTAACAATTTTGAAATTTATCCATTTGGCTGTATGTAGTAATAGTTAAAAATGTATTAAAAATAAAGAAGCGGGATCCCTGGGTGGCGCAGCGGTTTGGCGCCTGCCTTTGGCCCGGGGCGCGATCCTGGAGACCCGGGATCGAATCCCACGTCGGGCTCCCGGTGCATGGAGCCTGCTTCTCCCTCTGCCTGTGTCTCTGCCTCTCTCTCTCTCTCTGTGACTATAATAAATAAATAAAAATTAAAAAAAAAAAAAAAAAAAAAAAAGAAGCTATGAACATTTGTGTGCAAGTTTGTGTATACACACAGGCTTTCACCACTCCTAGAAGTAGAACGACTACATTTAAGAAAATGCTGAACTTTTCTTCAAAATGGTTGTAACATTTTATATCTCCACCAGATATATATTAAGATTCCATATGCTGATACTCAGGTTCACTTACTGAGTATGAGCCTCAATTTTAAAGTTAGAAATTTCAGAAGATAAGATAAATGCTGTAAGAAAATCATTTACTTGCTGCCTGGTTCTAATTGGGGTCTGAGAGGAAGGAAAAAAAAAACAAAATGAAAATAACCTATTTATTTCTATAACATCCCCAAATCATGGACAACCCCAAAGGCATACCCACTATCAGTATAATGGTTTGTCCTTCATAAGCTGGCCTGCGCGGGTAAGGCCATGCAGCTCTGCTCATTGGGAGAATTTAGCTTGAGAGTAGTTAGTTCTACTTTCAGTTCGGTTCCATTGGGTAGTAAGAGTAGAACTGTCCTAAAAACTCCCTTTTTCATTTCTACAGTATGAACCATCCACAAATAAAATTGGATTAGGTTTAGTTGGATTAGGTGTAGACACCCCTTACTTAAGTTTAGGGGTGTGTAGTAAATAAGGATGCAATGTCACAACATGGGATATTATTGCCTCACTGTCATGGGGCTGGACTTCAGCAGCCAAGGGTAGTAACACCAGGATTAAGGATGTGATGACATTTAAGACATAGATTAGGTGGCAAAAGCAGAAGGAGCTCTAAAAAAGTGAATCTTTTGCAGAGGAATGTTGAGTCAATTCAGAGTTAAGAAGGCTTTGGACAGAGTGTGTAGTTTGCAAATAAGCATCATTTCCTAGGGTCAGATCTACTGGGGCTTTCACTAACTTTGCAGCTGCAGCCACGGAGCCATAAAACAGCTGAAAATCACCTAAACAACCGAATCAAGTTGTATGCTGTAATAGGCAATAAGCCTGTATTTATTACCATGTTCTTGTGTGAGCATTCCCAAGGCTTAATTATCCCTTTTGTGCACAAATTCAGTCAGTGAAAGGTTTTGAATAATTAGGTGAATAGTTAGGTAGAAATTAGAAACCCATAGTCTGCCATAACCAGTCAAGCCTAGAAACCTACAAAGCTGTTGCTCAGCTGTAGGTCTAGAAAACTTCTGGATTAGTTTAATTCTTTTAGACAATGAATTCCTTCAGTACTTTGATCATGACCTTGGTAATGAATAGCGTCTAGAGATAATTGTAGCTTTTCCTTAAAAACTTTGTGTTTCTTTGCAGCAAACTGTTGCAGCCAATAAACAGAATCTTTTATGGGTGACTCTGGTAATTGAGCACAGCAAAAGGTCATCTACATATTGTACAAGGATTCATTTCCCTGGGAACTGGAGGGCACTTAAATCTCAGTGAAGTACTTGTGGAAAATAAGAAGGGACCTCAATGAACCCTGGAGACATAACTGTCCAGGTCTATTGTCAGTTGTCCCAAGTAAAGGCAAGCAGATATTGGCTGTTAGAGTCTACAGGGATGCTGAAAAAAGGTTGAACAAAGGTCTACACCAGTGAAGTATTTTGAGTTTGGTGGAACTTGCGACAGAAGATTGTTTGGGTTTGGTACAACTGGAAACAGGAATGACTATTTTGTTAATAGCTCCCAGGCCCTGGACAAATCTCCATCTTGACCCATTAAATTTCTCGACTGGCAAGATCTGAGCATTGCAGGCACTAGGACAGGGAATGATTGGATCCTGGGCAATCATGTCCTCCATTATGGGTATGAGGTCTTGTATGGCCTCAGGCATTAGTAGATACGGAGGTAATTTAGGCAGAGGTTTAGATATATCTATCTGTATCTTTTGTTTCCATATTTTTGATTCTCTCAATGTCAATATTAGAAGTAGCCCACAGATCTTCTGGTATTTCAATTAAATTAGAGAACTTTTGTTAAAGTTCCTCTTCTATGTCAAGGGCAGACTGCAAGGGCCATAAAAGATGAGGTTTAAGTTGGTCAGGAAATTCTCAGGTGAGGTCTCCATTGGATACAATATATTAGCTCTTTTAATTTAGAAATGGGATGTCTACCAAATAGATTGATCAGAGCTGTATCCGACACCAAAAAGGAATGCTTTTTTGGTTTTTTTTTTTTTTTTTTTTTTTTGGTTTTTTGGAAAAGGTCCCAGAGTCATTTTTTCCCCCCCAGTCATTTGTACTGGAAATTCTCCCTGAGTGGTGCCTGGGTGGCTCACTCAGTTGAGCAGCTAACTCTTGATTTCTGCTCAGGTCATGATCTCAGCGTTCTGGGATCAAGCCCATGTCAGACTCCCTTTTCAGCAGAGAATCTGTTTGAGAATTCTCTCCTGTCCTTCTGCCCCTCCCCCTGCTTGTGTGTGTTCTCTGTCTCCCTGAAATAAATAAATAAATCTTTAAAATAAGTCTCCTTAAATTTTATTAGATACACCCTTTAAGGAAATTTTCTTTTTATTCCAAGGGATATGTTGCTTTATGAGGGTGAGGTTTAAAGTAGAAAGTGTAGGGGATCCCTGGGTGGCGCAGCGGTTTGGCGCCTGCCTTTGGCCCAGGGCGCGATCCTGGAGACTCGGGATCGAATCCCACATCGGGCACCGGGTGCATGGAGCCTGCTTCTCCCTCTGCCTGTGTCTCTGCCTCTCTCTCTCTCTGTGTGACTATCATGAATAAATAAAAAATTAAAAAAAAAAAAAAGTAGAAAGTGTAGCTCTGGCCTTAACTAATATTGGGCAAAGTTTTCAATTAATTTTAATTCTTGTTTCCCCTTGGCCATTTAGGGGAATTACTGGTAATAGTTTGCTAGAAGATAAATCCATCTAAAGCGTGAGAACCCCTCAGACTCTTGTCAACCATCCTGGGACCAGAGTTTTGATGTTGGATCCCCCTGGGAGGTTCAATGCAGGAGGCCCAGTTTTATTTTAGGTCTCTGGTCTTGGAGCTTTTGTAGCTGGAAAGCTAATACTTGAGCAAGTTTTTGTTTTCAATCTTGCTCTGCTAAGTCATGAGTTCCATCAGGCCTATGCCCCCCCCCCCCCATCTTATTTTTTGCCTTTTTATCAATCCATTAATTTTAGGAGATAATCCAATTACCAAGAAGGCAGCCAGAGCAGGCTGTGTGACTTTATTTATTGTATGGAACCCTGAATGCCATAGAAAAAGGACGTCAGAATGGGCATTAGAGAAAAACACAGATTCATTTTGTGTGTCTGTTTGCATGTCTGTTTGCATGTTTGAATCAGGGTGGGCAGGGAAAACCCTAAAAATGGCTTGTAAATTTTCAACTGCTATTTTGTGAGCTTTTTCTGATGTCTGAAATGTTGAAGATGAAACATCTTGGATATCACTCTCCGGGTTTTGCCATCTTACTTCCTGCCTCCATTTTTGGGCTCAACCTGGTGTTCCCAGCACGTGTACAAGCTGACCAAGATCTTGCAGTCCAGGGTCATAGGCCCAATAATGACTCTAAATTCTTCAAAAAAATTTTTGGGGTTCCTCTTTAGGCTTAGGAAATTCTTTAAGTAGGACTCTTAGTTTAATCTTTGACCAAGGGGTGAAGGATACCTGAAATTCAGCTATGATCTCAGGTAGTTTTAGTTATTTTTTTTAAAGATTTTTATTTATTTATTCATGAGAGACACACACAGAGAAAGAGAGAGACAGAGAGAGGCAGAGACACAGGCAGAGGGAGAAGCAGGCTCCATGCAGGGAGCCTGATGCGGGACTAAATCCAGAAGGCTGGGATCATGCCCTGAGCCAAAGGCAGACGCTTAACCACTGAGCCACCCAGGCATCCCTCAGGCAGTTTTATTTTAAAAAGTAACTGGCCAATTTTCTCTTCAGAGTCAAAAGGCAGTTCAGACAAAGAATTAGTAACACTTGAGTACTCAGGTGAGAAAGATTGGGGGTGGGTGGGCAGTAGAAGTCACCTTAGTCCTACCATCTTTTGTTTTGGGTACCTCTTGTGTATTGAAATTTCCATTAGCCTTTCTTAACAAGTCTTTAATGAAGCTATTTTGGAATCTTGACATCTTTTGGAAGTTTCTGCATACCAATTAAAGTAAGCATTCCATTCTGTTTATTCAACTTGGGATCCCTTGTTCTCAGGTGCATTTCTTAAATGAGTGATCTTGTCTAATTGTAAAGTTCCCCCAAGATGGGCATCATTATTTTTAGTAAATTTTGGCCTTTTTTTTTTTTTCTAGGTAATCTGTAGCTTCCAGGGGCTACAATTCTTAAACATAAAATAATAGCCATGCCAGAGGTGGTGAGCTAAACTTTTTGGATATAAAGAATCCCATTTCTTTTAGCGAAGGTGTTGGGTTTCCCAGAGCCAAACTAAAACCTACAATGACCTATCATAGGAGCCTTCTTGAGGTGGCAAGTGCTGGAACAACTTTTAAATGCCTGACCCAGAATCCACCAATGTTTGTGGCTTTTTTGACTTCCAAGATTCCCATGAACAATTAGCCCTTATTATTGAGGCCTCCCACTGGACCCAGGGGTGCCCAAAGCAGACCCAAGGGAATCCTAGACTCAGTCCAGGTTTTTAAGTTGGACCTCTGAAGACCCAGCTACAACCCCGTTCAGCTTTGATTCTGTCCCCAGCACCACATACCAAGGGACCAGGAGGAGGAGTTTCGCCCCCCAGACATGGGGTGATAGGTGTCCAGCTGTGGACACTGAAATGTTACTCTGTCTTTTTCAAAATAATAAATAAATGTATTCTTTTTTTAAAAAAAATTAAACTAGTTATGCTATAAAGGATTTAATTAATGAAAACCACATTAAACATGTATTATTTGTCAGATAATGTGCTATTAAACGTCGTACACATTATATTACAGTCCGAGATTTCAGGAAAAACCATACAATTTCATCTTTTTCTTTGTCATCACTTCATTTACCTACGCATGATCATAGGGTTGATTCGTACAAAATAGCACACATACTTGTGCACATGCATCATTCACTGAAAGGAGAGATGTTCTCCTACAACTTATTGGTTCATTGTCTTAAAAATTCAAATTAAGAAAGTTGAACCAATCATACCACTCATGGTACCTTATCTTTGCTGATCCATTCAAGTCCCCTCTCTTCTTTTGTTTGCTTCTCCCTTCCTTCCTCCCTCCCTCCAAGTTCCCTCCCTTGTCCCTTTTTCCTTCTTTCCTTCTTTCCTCCTTTCCCTCCTTCTTTCCTCTCTTCCTTCCTTCCTTCCTTCCTTCCTTCCTTCCTTCCTTCCTTCTTTCCTTCCTTCCTTCCTTCCTTCCTTCCTTCCTTCCTTCCTTCCTTCCTTCCTTCCTTTTTTCATTTGCTAGGAATTTCTCTGCCATTTCTCCTTAGAGACAAAAATTCTAATATTTTTATTATGCATTTTTGTTCATGTCCTTTTAAAATATATATTGATTATATATGCAGGCAGTTTTTTTAAATTTACATAAGTAATATTGTACTTTGTATCTCCTGTTTTTTTGTTTTGTTTTGGCTTTACTTCAGTTCTGATTCATTGTTGTTGCTTTTTAATTCAAAGCTGTGTTTATAAGACTCAACCAACCACGCTATGTTGTGTGTGCATGTGTGCGTGTTTATTTCTTGCTTCTACTGCTATATTATGAGCATCCACTACATGTCTCTATCTGCTTTCCAGGTAATAGGCACCTCGGATCTGTGTAATTCTTTTCCATCACTCAGAACGCTGTACTGAACAATCTAATAAATGCCCTCAGTGGGCTTGTATAAGAAATTCTGCATTATGGATTCCCAGGAGCAGAACTGCTAGGACAAAATATATGTGTAAGAGTAATCTGTGTCCTGGCAGGTTCCTGATCCAGAATAGATCCCCCAGTCTACAGCACCACCCCCAACACTGAGAGCTGCATATCCTAACAACCCATGCAGATACTTAGAATTGCCCAGCTTTTAAAGTTTTGCCAGAGAAATAAGTAAAAGGTAATATCTCATTGTTACTTGCATTTTCATGCTTCTGACTTGAAATGACTGAACATTTCTACACATGTTTACCAGCACTTCAGTATTCCTCTTCTATAAATTAGTTCATATGTTTTGCTCATTTGTTCATGGAATTGCTACATCATTCTTGTTGATTTACAGGACCTTCTTGGGTTTTGTTTTTGTGTTTTATTTGATTTTTTTTGTGTATGTTTTCTGGGACGGGGGGTGTATTTAACCATTGCAATTTTGGATTTACAAACACCATGCCCAATTCTGGACTCCCTCTAATTTTGTCTATAGTGTTCTTCACTGACAGAAGTTGTTAATTGTGATGTAATGCAATTAATCTTTTTAAAAAAGCTTTTTGATGAGAAGTTTTGCATAAGGATTCCTTCTCCTTACAGTGGAAATATTTTCCACATTTCCTTCCACTACGTTTTTAGTTTTATCTTTCATGTTTCAGCAACTCATCCACTAGGAGCTACCTGGTGTTACATAAAGATACATACAGCTTTTGTTTTCTTCATATTGTGAGCCAACTTTTACAGTTTGAACGTGTCCTTGTCCTTTAAATTTGCAGTAACATGTTTATGGCATTTTATGTCCACATACATATGGCTCTGTCTCTTAGTCCTTTAATCAATTTTATCTATTTATCTGTTCTGCAACAAAATGGCTCTGTTTTTATTACTAGGGCTTTGTGATATGTCTTAGTTATTTATCACTGGTTTAGAAAAATACTATTAATTTTTATAGTTTGGCCTTATATATCTTAGGCTTTATACATTTTCCACCTTCATCCTTTCCTGAAATCTAGGAGTTCTTTAATCTGACAGTCCATGCCACTAATTTCTTCTTTATCGTATCCTTCCTATTAGGATCTCCATGTATTCTGTATTTATTTCAACCATTACCTTTTTCACATCTATTTCAAATTATTTAGTTTTATTTCTAATATTTTCCTTCATTTTCTTTTTAAAAATGATTATCCATTGCAATAATGCTGCTTTAAATCTTCTGTTGGTCAATTGCTTTTATGGTGTTTGTCCTCCTCAGATATTTAGTTTTTAGTCTGTTGGATCAATGTGCTTTTGGGTTATCAGATATGGTCTGTTAACAAGGTCTGAGTATGGGTCGGTCAGAACCTTTTTTTGGGGGGGGGAGATGATTTCAACCAATTTGATAATTTCCATTTTTGGTGAGTTCATCAGGAAAAGGAAAGTCTTATGGCCTGGGCTGAAGTAGTGATGTCTGTGCCCAAGGGGTATTCAATTCACACCTATTTTCATCAACTCCAGGCTTCCCTGATACACAGATGTAATCTCATGGACCCTAGCATAGATGGTCTAGGCTCCTACGGTAAAGTTTTATTCTGAAGGAATAAGGTCACCAGGAGCCAAGACAGGAATGTAACCGAAAAAGTTTTCTTCAAGCTCTCTTCTCTCCAGGTATCTGTTTTTCAAGATTTCAGCCATGCACTGTCTAAACATCCTAGTCCAAGACAGTATTTGTCTTCCTGGGATTATCTTACTTATGCTATTACTTGGTTACTCATTTTTTTATTGTCATTGTTTGATTGATTAGTTCTTGGAGTCCATGTGTCCTCCCTGTCTTTAACTCCCTGAGATGTGTTCTAGGGAGGGAGTTGTAAACTGCTTTGCCTGAAACTTAAGATTTCTCCATCACCATCTTCCGTATGATGTTGATATCAACTAGGCAAGGCAAAATTTTTTTTTCTTTCACTATATCTTCATAGGCCTTTAATAAATGTGAATTCACTCTTATTTAGCTGTTTTTTTTTTCTTTACTTTTAAATCCCAAATTGTGCTTTTTTTCCCCCTTATTTTTAAGAAATATTTCCTCCTCAGGTGTACTCTCAGTCCCTGGGCGGGATATGTAGAAACTAGGTTCCATCCCCAGTAATAATAAAAAGAATGATAATTCTAGTCACTATTTTGTTCTCAAGAGTTAGTAATTTAGTCCTCATAGCAATCTATTGGTTTAGGCATTATTTTCAACATTTTATTCAAATGAAGAAATTATTAGAGAAAAACTTTTCCTGGATCTCAGACCAAGTTTCAGAACAAGCTCTGAACTGCCCCAGAATCTGAGTTCATGGTCATTCCTGTTTGATTTTCTGACGCTAAGTAAATGCCGCAAACATTTACTGGTAAAATATAGGAGCATTAAAAAAAAAAAAGAAAAGGAAAGGAAAAAGGAAAGAAAGTTCATTTTCTCTGCTACGGTTTGCAGCAAATCCTATTCAAAACTTTCCTAAGTTCTCTCTCCCAGCAGAATTCATCCCCTTGCTCTTAACTTTATCCTCTCTCGTGCTACCTGCCAGGCCAACATGTGAGGCATATGAAAACCCAGGTTTGTCCTCCTAGTCCTGATGAAGATAAAGCCTTCATACTAAGATCCAGGACCAATTAATTATATCACCAGTGCTGTGGTGTCCCTATACTTGCTTATAGAGTATTGCATGCTGATGGGAACTGCTGTTTTACCATTGAATATCATATACATTATTCATAATACATGGCAGTGAAACTGAATAATTAATATCTTGATATCATTGATAATCCGCCCTCCCCTTCCACATGCCAATATACAATTTGGAAATTCTTTTTGATGCATGCCCAATGCATATCACACTGTGCAAGAGTTCTGCATTCTGGAAGATATATGCATGCACTATAAATCTGAAACAGCTATTGTGCCTTATAACTCAGCAATTATTTTTTATAGGGCTCCATAAATAAAAATGAGAAAGTTTACCTATATACATTTTTGAAAATTGAAGAGCTGATACAACTCTAGTAAAATATTCATTTTAAAAGAATGGCTATTGAACTTAATGCAACAGCTTCATCTATGTACAGAAATTTACTCTCTTGACAATACAATTTAAAAGCTGACTTGTTTTAGAAACAGATTGGTAAAAATTATAGGAAGAGACTTTTCAATAAGAAATAGAACTCCCAGTCCTTACAGGACTCTGTATCTGAAAATTAAGATTTCTTAAAATTGGAATGTGTGTGTGTGTGTATGGACTTTTTCCTTCCTTAAGTAGATAATAGTAGCATATAACTTATTATTATATAAAAATCCAAATATTTAACTTAAAAATATTATCTGCTTTCTTTTTACAATATCATTTTTACTATTCATTAATATTTTCATCACCATCGATTAATATTCATTGAACATCAAAAGCATCTATGTCACTCTAGCAAGAGATCAGATCCCTCCAGAATACTGACTTTTGATCTAGAGTCAGATAAGCTACTATTGTATTCGTGAGGTCACAATTAATTACAGGAATGATATGAATTATATATTTATAAGAAATAGTCAGCATTTTTTTAAATTCTAACTGTGTATAAGGCACAATCTGGCATATCTATTATTCTCATATCTAGTTGGGATTACAACTGAAATTCAAAAGTCAGAAAACACAGAGACATAGAGACGGACTAGAAATGGAAACCCAAAATAGCACCCTTGTCAAAGTGACTTTAAATTAGGGTGACAGGCAAGAAATATAAAAATAGACATATGGAAATAGCCAAGTTGATTAAAAATGGGTTTCTGAATTAGTGCCATTTGGAGGCTAATGTCAGATTCTGATTCTGTTCTGACATATTAGGAAATGTGTCATATTTCCACCCCAGGCCATTTAGATATCCTTTATCTAATGGTACCCAGTTTTCCCAGGGAGGCTTTTTCATTCCTCCTGGGAGCCCAAAAGCCTACAGCACGAAGACCCAAGTCACCTCTTAATAGAAATTCATACCGAACATGACCAAGACATGATTATTTCAACGTGTACGTACAGGAGAGCTCCCTGCTGTTCTTGGCATTGTGAGAGTCATTGTTGCTCACTCTCCCTGAAGTTGTAGAGGTTTTTTATTTTTTTATTTTTTTTATTTTTTTTATTTTTCTTTTCCATTAACAAGAGAACATTTCAATTCAGTTGGTGTTCCTTTAGTCACGGAGGTGGCATTACCACTAACTTTAGCACTTTGAAATGGTTACAGTCAAGTTTTAGATCACAATCCTCATACCATTACTAAGGGTAATGGTTTTCAAACAATATAACTGTAAGAGAGAGCCTGGGGATCGCCTGGGAAAGGAAAGGTGGGAAAGTAGCTCTATTGAAAGGTAAGAATCTCCTGTGACTGAAAAACCTCCTTTATGCATTGACTGAACCCCAACTGGACCTTTCCTATTGACAAGCTAAAGGTATTTCTGAGAACAGGTAGTCAAGTAACAAAAACTCATTTCCTCCAAATTGAAGTGAATTGCTAAAGCTACTGCTTGAAAGAATGACCTCTTCAGAAGACAGGGCAGAAGAATTTAGCTATGTTTCTTCTCCAACTGTGTACAGTTAGCAGAACTGTTCGCTATTCCTGGTGTCACTGGGAACAGCCCCTTTGAGCAAGAAGAGGAGAGGAGGTCCAATGCAGTAGTGTGATTCTGTGGAGAAGGCCATTTTTGTCCTTTATAACATCATTAAATACATGTTACTACTCTCTGGATTATTCAGCTTCATCATCTCCCTAATAATTTAGGTCTTTGTAAAGATATAAATGGGTACCAGCGTGAATTTCATTTAATGTTTTGCCTTTAGCATAAGTATAAAAATATAAAGTGTCAATGCTCCAAGTGATTTCCCCTGGGGCTCTAATATATTTACCAGATGCTTGTACTATGCCATAGTCTGATGGACAGTATCTCTTGGTTGACATTTCTTCCTGCTATTGTGCACAGGTTGGTTGAAAAAGGTTTTTAAAAAAGTGACAGTTAAGCATATCAGTATTCCTTGATCCTACTCAAAGCAATGCCTGGAATTTCATTCATATTTTTTCCCATTGTATGTCCATAGATTCTCAATATTAATGATGGTTTTTCATTATCACCCAAGAGACATTGCCTCTGATATTCTTAAAAAGAAAAGAAAAACAATCGCATAAAATCATATAATAAAAATAACCAGTTTCTTGTACATAGATCCACAGAATAACATTTCTATGTGTATTTTATCTTTGTGCATTTGCTTTGTCTTGCCATGAAAGGGTATGTCTTGGTGGGTTTGCTTATATTTTCTATATTTTATCATTACTTCCAAGATGTCAGAGAAGACAGGCAAGTACTTTCATACTGAGAAACAGGATGAATCTATTTCATCAAAATCTTTAGGGAAGATAAAAAACATCAGTCACCAGAAAAATGTTGGTAAATCGATCAACAAATGCTGATATTGTGTGAATATTGTGGGCTGGATATCCTTAATGATCTGTACAGAATCTGGACAATGATCCTTTCTTAGTGCAAAGAATTCAGACCAGTTTTAAGATTGTTCATGATTACCACTCTGGATTTTAAAATTATATTCTCACGGGACACCTAGGTGGCTCAGTGGTTGAACGTCTGACTTTGGTTCAGGGTGTGATTCTGGAGTCCCAGGATGGAGTCCCACATCGAGCTCCCTGCATGGAGCTTGCTTCTGCCTCTGCCTATGTCTCTGCTTCTCGTGCTCTGTGTCTCTTATGAAGAAATAAATAAAATCGTTTAAAACTATAAAAAAATAATAAAATTACATTCTTGCTCTTATTTATGACATTAATTAGAGATTAGTTATCATTCCCAAATTCCAGTTCAGTAACTTTCCCATTCAGGGTACTCACCAAATTATTTCATGTTAGTTATGCAACAACAGTGATTTTATTGATTCTTTTTGCTAAAGTCCTTTCCAGGTTTAAAATTGTAAGATGGACAAGGATAATCATCAGTAAATGTAAATGGACAGTAATATTAGACATGTTTATTAATTCTAATCACTATGCTTCTATAGTGAAGGTCACATCAATGACATTTAAAGTGGAAATGAAAATTTAAGTTTGGAGTGAGAGCACATCAGTGTCAATAGAGATCCAAGCTCCTGAGGAAAGTTTTCATCAAAGTGGAAAGCAAATAGGGAAGTCATTCTTACCCAAACCCTTTTCTTCCAGAGGTGAAGTGAGGCTTGTGGTGGTGAGTACCATATGAATTTGATCTTGAGCTCTCTTGACATGATTTTTGAGACAAATTATCAGTAAAGTGGTATGGTCAGGAGAAAGGCATCAAGGAGAACAGGGAAGGCTAATTTAATTGCCTTTGTTCCTCAGTGACATAGCTTAAATTGAGCTTGCATTTCTGAGAGCACAGGGATATTTGCATGCTTGGATTTTTATAAATGGGAAAATGAACTCAAAGCACTTGGCCTACAGATAATGTATCACTTTATATTTGAAGGACAAAAAATACAAGAGAGAGTCAAGGGAATCTGAATTTTTTTCCTTCTTTTTCTCATTTCCTCCTGATAGGGGGTGGGGAGATGGTGATAAGTTCAGCTTAAGTATAAAACAAAATGTAATAAATGCAATACAAAGATAAAAGATAAAATAATGTGGAGAGTCAAAATGCATGTATCTAAATATATGTTCTTAAGGAAGAACAATAACTCGTGGTTACAGGTTAAAAAAATTCAGTTCACTTGATGATTTATTTATTAATGTATTAAACAATGACACATTAAAGGTCCTTTGAAACTGGTTTGTATCCAGATAAATTCTGGTATAAAATTGTTATAGAAGGTGCTTTGTTTATATGACTGAATTTATGAAAAATCGGGGAAACACCAGAGTAATGATTTTAAGCTGTTCTTAGAGAAAAATTTTTTAAAAATTGGAACACCTCCAATAATATTCAAGCATTGAAAAACTTGAGACTCTTTCCACTAAAAATCTGGTAGTGTTACAATTTCCTGGAAGTGGACGTAATTAAAACATATTTTTAAAAAAAGGCAATTTACACTCTTTGCTTGCAAATCCTCCCATACTTTTAGACGTTAGTTGAGTTGATTTCTTCTGCATTAGATCTTATTGTCACTAAGTCTTCTGTCTATGATCACTGTTTGAGATTTTATTCATATTCAATTGAATCTAAGTAATGAAAAGTTAATAAAATCTATCATCAATATAATGAAAACTATAACTTTGCTATAGAGGTAAATAATTAAGCACTCATGAAACACTGAATCATGATTCAATGGAGTTTATGAGCAGTATAAATTCATAAAATTCAAACAAATGAAATATCAATAAATGTGAGCTATTGCAACTTGGGAGGGGGGAAACTAAATAGCATTGTTTTCATGATCTAATTGGAACTAGTTAAGAGACTCAGGGGTAGGGACAATGGAGATCAAAAGAGCACCAAGAATGTTGATAAAGCCTAATTTGGAGAAATTGTCTTTCAGTCCATTAGCCTTGTGGGCTCGCTTGGAACACACCCTGAAATTTAACTTGGCCGCCTACTTTCAAGTGTTGTGGAAACTTACACTTCTCCATGGGGTCCTGACCCTGTAAAGCTTTCAGGAAGGTGTTGCAGTCTATGCTTTCTTCTAGCAGGTGTATCAGAGAGAGAGAGAGAGAGAGAGAGACAGAGAGAGACAGAGAGAGAGAGTGTCTGGGTCATTATTTGTTAATTCTCTGCTCTCTACCTCACGCACAAGAAGAGTTCATCTTCCTCCTGGTGGCAAAAGTAATTCTAAGAACAGAGAGAGATCCACATTTTACTCTATTGGAGGTGTTATTATTTTTTTTACTGAAATTTAAAAATAGTAATACAGTAATCTCTTGAGATTTCTCTTCTTTTAAGATTTATTTATTTATTTGAGACAGCATAAGTAGGAGGAGGGGAAGAGGGAGAGAATCTCAAGGAGACTCTCTGCTGAGCAGGGAGCCAGATGTGAGGCTCAATCTCCCTATCCGAGATCAGGATCTGAGCCCAAACCAAGAGTCTGTCCCTCAACTGACTGAGCCACCCAGGTGCCACCTCTAAAGATTTCTAACATACCCATATTTGGAATGAAATAACTATGTGTTTTCAATCTCAACCAGGTGGTTTCAATTTGACTGTTAGAACAAAGAGTGATAGGACAATAGTTACTTTATATTACCTTTTCCTCTGAGTATTCTTTTAACTTTACTATAAAAAGATAACAATAAATATTTTAGCCATTACTATTAAATGTTTAACAGCTAAGCATATAACTTTAGATTCCTTTATCTGTTCTGATAGGTAGATGCCAACAGAAAGGATGAGAGTATGCAAAACAGACAGTGCATTTAAAAGTTGTTCCTGTCTTCAAGGGCCTTTGCTTCTCTTTCATGCTTGATATGTTGAGGAAAAGAGATGATGGAATTCAGAAGGCAATGAGGAAAGTCTATGCCACTTCATTAAGAATAGTTGTGATAAAACTCCATTATTCTTCAGGTGAGATTTTTGAATAGACACAATAAGATCATATTCTGTTAAAAACAATGCTGGCTAGAATATTTACATGCAAGCATATTTTTTTTTGAGTAGTGAGAGGATGAGTTTCAAATGTGCAACATTGGGATCCCTGGGTGGCGCAGCGGTTTGGCGCCTGCCTTTGGCCCAGGGTGCGATCCTGGAGACCCAGGATCGAATCCCACATCAGGCTCCCGGTGCATGGAGACTGCTTCTCCCTCTGCCTATGTCTCTGCCTCTCTCTCTCTCTCTGTGACTATCATAAAATAAAAATAAATAAATAAATAAATAAAAAATTCAAATGTGCAACATTATGGAAAGTGTGAAACAGAACACAAAGGTGAAACACTGAAGATTTATTAAACTTGTTGTCAGACTAAATTGCAAAAGTACAACAGATATAGAAATCATCTTTTATGTTGTATGTTAGGCTCGTTAAAGCTAAACAGATGTGACACATCCATATTGCTAGGGTAAACTTACCAGTGTAAAGTCAATGCTGCATAGGCGATACATATGGAAGGTAATTGTTAAGCTGACTGAAAAATTGTTACCACATTGATGGAAGTGATATTATAGCTATACTGTAGACTTTATGATGGCAAGATGTTTGAGGCAACATTCTAATTCTCATTTGGATCAAATTATTATTTCACTCCTCGTTTAAAAAAATCACTAGTTTTGGGCAGCCTGGTTGGCTCAGCGGTTTAGCACTGCCTTCAGCCCAGGGCCTGATCCTGGAGACCCGGGATCGAGTCCCACGTCGGGCTCCCTGCATGAAGCCTGCTTCTCCCTCTTCTGTGTCTCTGCCTATCTCTGAGTCTCTCATGAATAAATAAATAAATAAAATCTTTTTAAAAAAATGCTAGTTTTTTATGTTCTTAATTATTAAACCTTCTAGGATTTATATTAATGTGGGAAAGATTTGAAAAGAGTCAAGTCTATGAGCTGGAATCATAAGAGTTGTATGATATGAAAAGACACAGCAGGAAACGGGATGACATGACACATCTATTTTTTATCTCTTTTGTTTTGCAGATTACTCAAGAGAACTACTTACTCCACCACCAACTGATGTTTTCCAGCTTAATCTTTATCAGTAGATGAGATGATACTTTGTCTTCCATCTTTTTTTTTTCTTTCTTTCTTTTCTTTTCTTTTTCTTTTTTTTTTTAAGACATCGGTTTAGGGGCACCAGAGTGGCTCAGTCAGTGAAGAGTCCAGCTGTTGATTTGGGCTCAGGTCACAATCTCAAGGTCATTGGTTCCGTGCTTAGTGGAGAGTCTGCTCTGCTTGAGATTCTCTTCCTCCCTCTCCCTCTGCCCCTTCCCTTCACCCCACTCACTCTCTCTTTTGAACAAATAAATAGTTTTAAAGAAGATATTAATTTTAAAAATCTGGGCTAAGACAAGAAGTTTGCTTATTAGGATACCTTAGAGATTCCAATTCTCTTTCTCAACATACTGGTTTTGATACCTACCAGTATTTATTAACTTACATACATAAATATGTGCTTACAAACACATATTTTTCATGAATTAAATAATGACTCCAGAGCTTAAAAGTCTGTGTGTTTCAGATCATTTCTTATTTAGAAAAGGACTGAATGCTACATTTTTTACTAATCAAAATAGGATCAAAATATAATTTAATCCCAGAGCCAAAATTAATGACAGGAGTATACTGCAATTATTTTACTGTTTTGCCCAGTTTAATCCAATGTACTACTATGGCACATTAAACTACCACATTTTTTTTTTGGAAACATTTTTTCATTGTTAATATTTTCTCAATTTGGGCTTATTTTTAAAAAGCTTATCTATTTGGTTTGTTAAATGTTGAAATTCCTAAGATTTGGGATGATTGTGGATACTAAAATTATAAGTTATTATCTTTATTTTTTTTTAAAAAGTTGTTATTGTCTGCTTGTTGCAATTTTGACTAGTATTTAATCTAACTGTTAAAAGGAAATATATTTATGTAGCTGTGTGCTTAGCTTTCAGGCTGCCTGTTCACATTATTTCCTTGGTGTCTCCCATTAATAGCTCCCAGAATAACTTTATAAGCAGAATGCAAAAAAAAAAAAAAAAAAAAAAAAGATCAAATACAACTTCCAGCTGTAATTCTCTCTCCTCATGCTCCACCTTGGGAAGAGAAATGTTATTATTTCGATTTGTTGAGGCTACCCTACTCTTGGCCCTTGCTCTAGGGTGCTTTATTTAGCTTATTAACATCAGTTCAGACTTGTTGGGTATTGATTTTTGAGGCAGCCTTAACTCCATCCAGCATCAGTGTCCAACAGAACCATGTCCAAATGTAAGAGCAGTTTGAAATAAGCTTTAAAATGTCATTGAAACCTCTAGGGCAATATCCAGAGGTGACAGACCGTTACTCCCCTATATCATTACTTGAAAAAAATAGTAGGACCTTCCCTAAACAGTGAGTAAACTGCTTGGAGAATTACCTACAGTTGAGTGTCCTATATAAACTGCTGCAGCAAAGGATTTAGTAAAAAGTGATCCAAAACTGGAGACACATGTTCAATACCTGAAGCTATCCCAATTCGTAATATGATCCTTGGTAGTTATTTAAATTCTTTCAGGTTACATTGGTTATTTCATTTAAAAAAGAAAAGTGAAGTGAGCTATATATAATAGCTGCCATTTACTGAGTATTAGATCTAGATTTCTCTGCATTATTTATATCCATTATACCATTTAATCATTTAATAATTGTATGAGAGATGTATTAGTATTATTCCATTTTACATTTGAAGGAAGCAAACCTTAAAGAAGCTAAAATATTCTCATGGGCCTGTGCCTAGTAAATGGTGGACACAGAACACAAATTCACGTCCGGCTCTCTTCAAAGTCTGTGCTATAGGGATAAAGCGCTAGTTCATGTTAACATTCTATGATTGTTGGTTATTTGGGTGGCGTGTGTTGTCTTTGGGAAGCAATAAAGTGTTTTGGCACACAGATGACATAGAATCTTTTGCAGTATTTATATACTTTAAGACAAAAGGAGTAATGTACATGACATATATATATATAATTGTGTATTATTATGTGTATATTTAATGTTTTTAAAATAGGCTATAAGCTAGATGATTCTTCATCCATACCCTTTTCGATTGGAAGCTTATTGTAGTCATATTTCCAGAATAAATATAGAGCAGGACTTAGTATATTACAGTGCCTGAATACAATTTGGGGCTAATTGAAAAAGGCAAGGAAATCATCCCTGATTAAATTTGCAAATGGCTGTCTGGAGAACCATTATAATTTATGAGGATTTGTTGCTCAGAGAGTAAATAATACCAGTGACAGCATTTCCTCAGAGAACAGAAGATCAAATCTGTTGCAAAGTAAGTGCCAATACTTCCTCTCAAAAACACAGTGGAAGAGACAGAGGTAATAAATGATGCTCCATTTACTGCAGTGCTTATGACCCTCCTGGCTGCTTAAGAGCAGAGGGACAGCATTTAACTCTTTCAGTGTGCTTGAACTACATATTCCTGCTGCATCCGACAGCCTCAAATTCTCAAGGCATAACTGAATGAGATAAGTTGTCTAGAAAAGTGAACCCCCTGAAATCACACCTACTATTTCTGGCATAAGAGAAATGTTTAGTAATTTCATCTAAAAATCTTTTTATTTATCTCATAATGATAGTAATGATAAAAATCTCCATGGTATTGCAGCAATACCGTATTTGTGTCATTTAGAAACATGACAGGCACTCTGCAATTAGCATTTGTGAGTTTCTGACAATGCAAATAGCATGATGAAATTTAGAATTGTGGTCCTGTATTTCAGAGCTAACCCCAAAAATCCAAGGTGCAGATTCTAGCAGATTTAATTCCACCTTTAGCTCTCCTGCAGCATATAAATTGAAAGCTAGGCAACTTGTCATTCAAATGAGTTATTAAAAATTGAGACCCTGGATCTCACCACTTTAGAATCTGGTGGTGTCAGCACATATTAAGAGCAATTTATGAAACGTGGAGACCTATTGGTCAAATGTTAGCCATATATACTGAGGTGGCCATTTTAATTAATACATGTCTCTTTTTTAATAGGCATTTATTATCTGAAATAAATTATTCTTCTGTTCGACCAGCAATACCTGGCCCTTATTGATATCTTATTACATAGCCTTAATAATCATTTGACATTTAGCATTTCCCAGCTAACAATGAAATGCAATGATTCATATCTTTTGGATGGATGATAAAAATCCTAGATGGAAGTCATTATGTTCTACATTCATTTTATTAATTGATTAATTAATCCGACACACAGTGAGAATGTAGTAGGATTAGTAAATACCAAAAGATTGATGAGCCAAAGTTTACACTTCATAGGTACAGCAGTATAATTTTGTTAGTTGTAATTTTTTTTGTGATTTGACATAAAATGAAATGATATATGTGAAACATGGAATACAGTATCTAGAATAAAATAGTCATCTATATGGTTTCCTTTTATTCCTATCTTTCATTTCATTAGTTCTCATAAAAACCTGCGTATGGAGACATGCACACACAATTTTCTCTCTCGACAAGATGTTTGTTTTCATGTAGGCACGCTAGATACACCAAGATAGTGTCATTAGAGGTAGTAATACAATAAAACTTGTGTCTGCTAAATTCTATCCATGATAGCCAACTCCGAAAACCATATAAACAGGCTAAGAAAGTAAGAAAGAAGAATAATCTCTTTGCACGGTGTGGGGAAGAGAGCATTATAATCAATTCCTTTCTTGAGGGATAATATAACACAGGTCCAGCTTCAGGACAGGGAAAAAAAAGCGTGCTGGCTTCTAATTTTGCATTTTACAACAATTTGTCCAAATTTTGTTTGGTTGATTGCACTGAATTGTCTTGTTTTTGAAAAACAGCAACAGCTTAAAAGGAAGCTCTCTGCAGGAGAAAAAAAAATATGCTTCAGGGAAGAAGGGCAGAAAGAGGAGAGAAGGCATTATTAATACGGCTAGTTATATGATTATTCTCTTTACAATTTGTTTTTTTTTTTTTTTTTTTTTTAGAGCCCAGTGGCAGCTTTTTGAACTCACTTTGCGGGCCACAACACTTAATAGATTACCAAGTCATCAACGCAGTCTCCATTACACAAAATTAGGATACACCTGCTACAAGGAAACAAGGCAATAAACAAACAGACCCTTCCACAGAGGTCAGGCATTCTCGAGAATTAATTCCCCTTCGTCATATGCTGTGTGTGCAATAATTCAGAGTAAATGATAATATATTACACCCCGAGTCCTCAGAAAATAAAAGCCTAGTTGGTGCTTGACTTACACGGAGCAAAACAAGCTTACAGTGCATGGGTCTGTGTTGTTTGGCAAGTAGTCAATAAAACTGTACCTTATGACTTTCTCTCCTAAAGGTTCTAATCAAAACAATTTATTTCAGCCGTGTAAACCCTGCTTTTCAGACTGTAGCTATTGTCAGCATGTGCCGAGGCATCAGCAGCAGCTCCTGCGATTTTTGGATTGAGAGTCTCAGAGCTCCCCCATCTGTCTCAGGAATGGTTGGATTTCCAACTCGATCAATACAGCATGTCAACTCTTGTGCAAGGATTTCCTACCCACCCCCCCCTCAACCTTTATACTAGCAATTTCCCTGCACCCAAGCTTGCCCAGTGTAAAAGCAATATCTGAGGATATTATGCAAAGTATCTGGAGCTGATAGAGCTCAGAGAACTTTAGCTACCAGGACCCTAATGGCTGGAGGCCCAGCATTCAGACATTACAGCCCATTCGCAGTCTTCAACGTCAGTCGTGAGAGGGGATGATCTTCTCAGGCTGGATGTTAACTTGCTTGCCTCTGTAAGGAGGTGGGTGAAGAGGAGAAAGAGCTCTGTAAACAAAGCTACCGTGTGGGTTTTGGTGTGAGAGTAATCGGGCTGCTCAGGCTGGTTCTTTGAATGTGCTTCTCTCTCATCAGCAGTGGGAGAGAAGAATTGAATGTGATGTGTTTGTCTTAGTAAAAGGTATAACTAGATCCTGCAGGGAGACAAAGTGTTTTGCTTTGTTTCTGCTCCAGTTCTCTACTGAGAAATAAAACTGAGAGGATTCAATTCTTTTCCTTGCGATGGACCCGCAGCTGCCATGACTCACTGCTCTGAGCCACCGAGAGCCGATCGCTGTGTATCACTGCCCCTTAGTGGTTGGCCAACAGCAAACCTTTTTCACACCTGCAAACATCGCAGGTTTTAGGCCAGTGGAGCCTGCAGGCCTTCCTCTCTGTTTCCTAGGCCTTCCTCTCTGTTTCTCAGCACAGGCGACAGACACTGGAGATGCGTGCCCACCCCCTTCCTAAGATGCTGTTGTGCTTCTCCTGGTCGGTGGAATTGCAGAGGAAAGGGGGGGCACTCTGGGGTCAGACACATCTGGAATTAGATTTCCCCGCCATAAGAACTTAGGCAGGCTGCTTAACCCCTTTCTCTCTCCAACATGGAATTAGCTACTCCCTACCTAAACCCATGGTGTGGAATGGACTTAGGTGATGCAGGAGAACCACCAGCGGAGTCACTGACCTGGGGCTAGGCCGCTGCGATGATAACGTTGCTAAAGCGTGTGCCCCACTGTCTTGTAAGACCAAGAGCACGCAAGAATGTCACAGAAACATACCTGGGGGCCCTGTGGAGTGACAAGTGGAGCCTGCCTAGATGGGTCACCCCAGGAACATTAGAACCCAATGGTTCCTGATTTCAGTCCAAATGGTACATCGGTTTAGTTGTTGTGGTTTGTGGTTAGATTATGGTTAGGTGAAGGAGGATTTTATTCAATTCCCCACATACTTATTGGTAGCCCCCTGCTCTGTGCAGTCGTGTGCAAAGGAAATATAAGTGAGTATCAGTGGTTTCAAGGAGCAACTTCTAAACCGTGGAAGAGAAAGAGATATAAACCTACCTGTATAAAAATTAGATTCTGCTAAACTAAGCATGTATATAAGTGCTATGAGATTGTAGCGGGGAAAGTCGTCAGCAACCTCAGGGTAGTTGTCCCCCAGAGGTTATATTTGTAGGAGTACTTGACACAGTAATTTTAACATTGGATAAACAAGAGGAAAACATTCAAGGGAGGGAAAATAGCAAGGATAAATATTTTACGAAAAAAAAAAAAAAGAGAGAGAGAGAAGGCGGGGGGGGGGGGGGGGGGGGGGGGCGCCCTGGTGGTGCAGCAGTTTAGCGCCGCCTGCAGCCCAGGGCCTGATCCTGGAGACCCAGGATCAAGTCCGACGTCGGGCTCCCTGAATGAAGCCTGCTTCTCCCTTTGCTGTGTCTCTGCCTCTCTCTCTCTGTGTCTCTCATGAATAAATAAATAAAATATTTAAAAACGAGAGAGAATTGAAAGAATAATTTAAAAATCAAATCATGGCAAAAGTATAGCCATGTGTTAGGAATAACAACCATTAAAGGGGCACAGGGTAGATTCTGAAGACCTTTGAACGCTCTGTACAACTTTTACGTACTCTATACTACAAGTCACAAGGAGTCATGAGGGAATTTTCTTTATTTTGGTTGAAGAAGACAATATTTAAAATGGATTTCCTACATCGGTAAAGCATCTGCCTTCAGCTCAGTTCGTGCTCTCAGGGTCCCGGGATCAAGCCCTACATTAGGCTCCCTGGTCTGCGAGGAGTCTTCTCCCTTTCTTTCACCCTGTTGCTCCCCCAATTCACTCATACATGCATGGGTTAAAGTAAAGTAAAACCTTTGGGTAAAGTAAAACCTTTGGCTATCTTATGAAGATATAAAAAGTATAAAGCAACATTGAGAAATGAGTGACAGTTCCCAAAGAACCATAGCTAAACCTACAAATATACCCAAATATCTGTCTATTTTTATTAATGTTGTTAGTACTACTCAGGTGCAAGACATTATCATTTCTCCCTTGGACTACCTCACTGTCTGGAATCATTAAAACATAAGCCAGCCAGCTGAACTTCCAGTTTAAAACTCTCTTTTGGGGATACGTGGGTGGCTCAGCAGTTGAGTGTCTGCGTTTGGCCCAGCGCGTGATCCTGGAGACCCGGGATCGAGTTCCATGTCGGGCTCCCTGCATGGAGCCTGCTTCTCCCTCTGCCTGTGTCTCTGCCTCTCGCTCTCGATCTCTGTATCTTCCATGAATAAATAAATAAAATCTTTTAAAAATTTTTTAAAAAATAATAAAACTCTCTTTTGATTCCCAACAGTATTAAAAATAAAATACAATACAGGTTCATCTCTCATAAGGTCTTTGTAACACCTTTATAACATCTGCAAACTCATTGTGTCTCCAGGCTTCTATGCTATCACTCTGCTTTGCCACACAGGTTTCCTTGTTCTTCTAACAACTCACTTCTTTCTACCACAGGGCCATTGCTCTCTCTTACCTTTCCTGGAACACTGATATCCTGTATATTTGAATAGATACTTCATCAAGGTTTTTATTTAAAGACTTCTGTAGGGAGCCTGGTCCTGACCATATACTCTAAGGTGGCTCCCTTCCCCACTCTATCATCTCTATGCATCATCACATCGTGCCATTTTATTTCACTCTTGGCACCTGTTGCAATAATAAATTACTGCCATTCTTCCCTATTTGCTTTTATATTCTGTTCTACTAGTAAGAGCAGTCTGTTTTATTAACCTTTGCAGCCCCAGCGTAGCCACACACTGTAGGCAGGTGTGTTTGTTAAACTTGTACTGAACGAATGAGTGCATGAAGAAGTGAATGAATGACTCATCAAAGCTTAGGTCAGATGAGAAGAAAAATGAAATAGAAAGCCACTGAGATGCTAAAGCCAACAGAGAGAATAAGAAAAGGGGAGATAACTGACTAAGGAAGGCATGAGTGTCACGCATACCAACGATGTAAGGCAGGAAAAATGGAAATACAGTCAGCGTCCAAATGTCCATATTTACAGTCAAGTGTCAGTTAAATTCAATATGCCAGGGGATGAGTAGGACTGCTTGGGATTTATCCACCTCCCTATAACTGCAAAGGCTCCAGAGAAACAGCCAGAGGAAGTGTGAGAAGTGACATAAGCAGTCCATACGTGTACTCTTAGGTGGCTGGGGGAAGAGGCAAGGCGAGCTCTAGTAGCAGAGCAGTGGCATCTGGAAGGTCAATTCAGCACCGCAGTGTCTCCCCACAGGTCCTACAGCAGAGTCCTGGCAAACGTAAGAGCTAGGAATTATCTTATAAGAAACCCTGCCATTAGGATATATGGTCCTAATTTTAACATGCTGGGTTTTGTCATTGGGATTCTGCTCCTTAATGCAGAAAGGAGAGAGGTTAGGCAATGAGATGAAACTCAGAGTCCTAGGGGGGAGAGAAAAAGATATTGTACATGTTGCTACTATGAGAATTTGGTCAAGAGGGTAAATCTGACTCTAGTAAAATCAGAATGGGGAAACAAAGCCAGAGTTGGGCCAATAGGTAACTGATGTGTTCAGATTGTTGTTTATGTATTTCTCTAAACCACAAAACCTAGAATCACGTGGCTTGGGTAGAAAGGTAGCAAATCCTTGCAATCTAGTCCAATTTGTTCTTTTTTTAAAAAATCATTCCTATGGCAAATGATATTTTCTGTAAATGACTAAAAGAAGATCCTATTAATAGTGGCAAACTTCCGTACAGACACTCTCTCTTATTTGGCTGAGAAACCTGTAGGAAGAACTAGCTGGGAAAATGGGTCTGTGTGGCCCAGAATGCTAATATAAATGCTGATCTACTGAATCTGTGAGAACCACACAGAATGAATAGTAACACGGGGTATTGCAGGTTTTATGCAGGAAAAAAAAGTGCCTGTGATTAGAGATAAGTTCATGGGGAATAAAAGAATGTGGAGACTTAGTACAGGAAAATAGATTAAGGTTGAGAAAAACTAAGATAAAAAGAGATTTGGCAAGAGGCTGAAATGCTCTAAATCCATGCAAATAACCGACAAGGGGGAACGTGAATATGTTGGAAAGGATAAAACAATGCATTTTAGAGCAAGACAAAGATCAGCTGCAGGGACAAAACATGAGAAAACTGACCATATCCTGATTTTTAAGTTATCTAAGAGTACAAATTGACTTAAACGTGTTCTCTATAATAACCAGGGAAATAATATTAATTGAGCAAGCAAGGAAAACCAGAGTGACCTTGGTTAGCAATGTTACACAAAAGAATGGAAGGATTTCTGGTTTGAAAAAATAAAAAATAAAAGGAATTCATTATAAATCTTGAGCTGAGCATATAGGAGGAGTTTTTTATTTGATGCACTTTTAAGTTTGCATAAGATAAGTACTGATTTTGCCAATGTATTTTTGGAAGGTGGCATTAGAGACCAACATCAATTCCTTATGGGACACACTTCAGAGAAACAGAGTGATAAAACCTCAATGCTGAGAAGCACGATGCCATCTCCAGCACCTCTACTCCTGACTCATCATAAACTCTGCATCTTGCCTCCCAAGTGATTCAACAGGGCAGTTATTAATCTGGAGTTTCTATGGGATGTGCTTTGGATATGGGGAGGTTGAAGATTTATGAATAACTTAAAACCATAAACAAACTGAAGAAGAACAGGATCTGCTGCTGCCATCATTTTTTTTCTTTTTTTTTTTTTTTAAGATTTTGTTTATTTGAGAGAGGGGAAAACACAAACAGGGGGAGCAGCTGAGGGAAAGGGAGAAGCAGGCCCACCTGCAGGGCTTGATCCCAGCCCCCTGAAATCCTGGCCTGAGCCGAAGGCAGATGCTTAACTGACTGAGCCACCCAGGTGCCCCAAGTCATCATTTTTTTCAAAGTAATCCTCAACTTATAAGTTTCAGAAGCACTGATTCATTATGAAATTATGATATAAAAGCTTAATCTAATGTTTTTATATCAGAAGATTTATAGATCATATACCAGTATAACATGCAGAGATCATATATATGTGTGTGGGTATAATGCACATATATATATAGTTATAAATAATCTATATGTTATATCTGTAAGCATTAGTTTGTTTTTATATTATCATTTGGTCACTACTCATATATTATAATAACTTGTGGAATTGAGAATAATTTGTGCATTATTTTGGTAATTATATACATGATGCAATAAAGGGTCACCGATAAAGTTACTCAGTAGATAACTATTTCCAAAAGCATATTGAAATACATGTGTTTTCTTTCCTCTCTAAAACATCCCTAAATATAGATAATGGCTATGCCTAATACAGCCAGCTTAACTCTTTTGCTCAAATTATAATTCAGTTACTGTCTTCATTAATTAAGGTTAACATAGTTCTATCATTCATTCAATCATCATTTGAAGATTTTAAGATTAAATTATTAAATGTTTTATGCATATTTTATGTTCCTACTTGGCTAGATGTTCCTTTTCTTGGGATGGCCAGAAATATTTTTGTCTGGAAAAACCTTGCCTCTCTAAGGGCGTAAATCCCAGGCAGAAAAATGAAGGTCTTGATTCAGCTGTCTGTAAAACCATATAGCTTATCAAACTAAACTGCTATTGTGCTTCTGTGGCATGATAATTAATCATGGAACAAGGCTAAAAACCTAGAATAGAGAAGTTTCTGCTCTTAGTGTAGTCAAAATGGGCGATGTGGCAGAACATTGATTAAAAATTTGAAGCAATGATATCCATTATTTCTTTTATCAATTATGTAAAGAATGGGTAGTAAGTTTAAGCAACTACAACATAAATATATTTGTTCAGAAAATATATCTTGGAATTCGGAAATCTAGAACAAATATTTTAGGATTGTATCCCTGCCTGTTTCAGTTACAAAATAAATATTTTCATGTCCTTCACGTTGCAGAGAAAACTTAGGATTTTATAAGGGGTCTACTGCATGTAAGCTGAAAAGATTCAACTAATTTTCTGTTTCCCAAATATGAATTTGGACAGACCTCTGCAGACTCTATAGATTAACATTTTCCCTATAAAGCATATCTGGGTTTTTTTTTAACTCTAAATTTTCTCTTAGGTACATGTCTCAATACAATGGTACTCAGACAATGCTTAAATAGGAAATATTTATATTTGCTTCGCCAATATGTATTACCTCTAAAACTGCATTTTTATAAAAATTATTGGAAACTCTTGATTTACATTTTAAGAATAATTGGTAGAATGTTATACTTACATATAGAAATTTTGAAAAACCAACAGTTGGAAAGTATTTTGCAAGTTATAAGCATTCTATCAAATACACCAGCTTTCTCTACCATATTGTTCTCACCTGAGCATGATTTTACTGCAATTTTATATTTGGTCTTTATTTTGTCTATTACAGTACAATAAATGCCAAAACAGTGGAGAAAATATTGAAGAAAACTGTACAAAAGTAAGCAAGGCAGATGGGAAAAGTAATTGTCAGGGAGAACATGGCCCTGCATATAAAACGACAACTTGTTAATAACTGTATTAATATTTTGGAGACCAAGTAAAAATCTCTTAAAGGAATTTCCATTTTTACCAGACAGTGTAATACTCTTTTTCAGTGTTGTAAAAAATGTATTTACTTTATTGGATATTGTTTGAGCACTTTAGATATGCATGTCATACTTTATAATGTTTCTCATTTAACTAATGGATCCTTCTTAGGATTTTAGGGCAGAAAATCTTTTGGTAAAAAATTATGTGGGTAATGACTGATTTTGGTCCTTCCAACCCTGAATTGTCAAATAGCTTCATGGACGCTTTTCTTTGGACTCTAGCATCATTTTTCCTAAAGCAGATTTTAATCTCTTCCAGATTGCTCTTGTTGCTCCATGACCGGAAACAATACATCTTAGCAAGACAGCAATGCTTTCTCTCATTTTATAGCTGCATGTAGTGCTATATAGTAAAGGGAGATTGGACAGTGTAGGGAGGAAGGTCTCTGAGCATGGAAGTTAGTTTAACACCATAGTCTCCTCTAATATTGACCTAGAGCTCATGCAGTGGCTTATTTTACCTTTGAGAGTTTGTAAATTTGGGTAATTAATTTTGTAGATTTCCCAGTCCTAGAGAAATTGTGTCATATGGAAAGCAAGAATAGGTATTCTTGACCACGCTCAGGTAAAATCTAAGAAATATATACATAAACTGTTCATAAGAGGTGAACAATTTCAAGTAAAATAGTGTTTAAAAATATGATAAAATAAGTGGTAGAATTGATTAACAGTAAAATTACTAATTAATAATAAAATTAATCAAAAAATAGTAACAGTGAATTTAGAAAAAAATCCATATGCCTGATTTGAAAAGCCTTTACTTTAGATGTCAAACAAATACAGAAATATATTTAATATTATTGGCATTCCCTATTGTAAGGAGATTTTTATAGATGTCTGTACTTTTCAAATTATATGCCTTTGGCATGCATGTGGAGGAAAGAATATTCTATTTCTTGATCATGTAAATAATGACATTATCTTCTTAACATCTTCTCAATATTGGGTCAAAATCAAGCTAATAAAGGAAAAACTGCATAAAATCTTTAAAAATTGTGAAAAATATGACATCATTTTGTAATATGGATAATAATGAGTGATATTCTAGAACTCCCATCCCATGTTATTCTATACACTTGATTCTCTTTCCCTTTCTTCCTGACTTTTTTCCTTCCATCTTTCCTTCCCTCTCTTTATCTCTCTCTCTCTCTCTCTCTCTCTCTCTCTCTCTCTCTCTCTCATCAACTGTAACTCTGTGATCTGGAATCAGAGATCCTTATCCTTAGCACTGAAGGTAAGTTTCTGTCTCTTCGAAGCTCTGCAGCATTATGGCTATAGAAACAATGCCCTTTTTGTAAGTATTCAAATGAAATTTGCTTCAGTATTTAAATTGCCATTACTTTTGGTAAATGAGCATTTATAAATGTTTTAAGGTTCTTCGTGAGGAGCATTTTCATCCAAGTAAGAAGAGAACTAAGCTTTAATATTCACTCTGTTTGGCTGGCAATTTCTAAAAAAATAAAAACAAACAAACACTTCCTACTGGAAAATTTTTCAGGGTGCTCAGTGAATGGTCTATTATACTAAATAGGTTAGCACATTTTGCCGCACTCAAAGAAGTTTATTAGGCAGGAATGTTAATTTCATTTTTTCACATTTATAATTTTCCTCTGTTTTCCTTAAGTACTTGGACTTTTATCAGTGGTTCTCAGAATTATTCAATTGGCCTAGCAGCTGAAAGTCACAGTGCTATTTGTGGAACACGATTAAAATACTGAAATACTGAATATAAGACATCTCTAAATTCCACATACACAAATTTGTGGCATACCCGATATCATTTATATACATATAAGATCAATAAGATACAAGAGTCAATGTTCTAAGACAATCTATTTGATAGAAAAACATAGCACTTAAAAAAATGTCTCCATTAAGTATTTTTTTTCTACAAATTGGGGAAAGACTCATTATTCAATTACAGCAGCAGAACACCTTGATCCTGCTAATGGAACATGCTCTGTATGATAATTATTTAAAAACCATCTTTCTACATTAACAGACTTTGTAAAAAGACCAGGAAGTAAAGAACATTACAGGACTATAATCAAAGCAAAAATTAGCTGGGTATTTAAATGTATAAAATTCATGGCACATTGCACAATTTATGATCTAAACAGGATGTTTTAAGCAAATAGAGTAATTCCTTTAAAACTGCTTTGTAATATTAATAAAGTCTTCATATTGAGACATTTTTGGGCAATAACTTACATGAAATATTGATATGATAAGTGATGGTCAAATAATTTTGGCTTTTTTTGTGTAAAAAGAAAAACCTAACAAATTTGCATGGATTCATTAAATAACTGAAATACATTTATTATAGAAATATCTTTTTTATAACAGTGCAAAGAATACAAAGGAGATATATTCATACAAAATGCTATTTTGTGAATCGATTAGTGGCATGAGGCATTCTCAGATCATCAGGGAGTCATAGAAGAATGTCCTGGCAAAAATCCACAGCCTTCTAGAAAAGGCCGGTAAATTTAGAAGCATTTATTTAAAGTTGAGTTTTCCCTTTATTAGCAATCTGTATCAGGCTTAACTTCTCAAAGGGGTGATCAAATGATTAAGAAATGCAGTTTTTTCTCATATAGGTAGTAGATAGATTCAATATACACACAAAAACATGAGAATGCTAGGATATATATTTACTACATCAATATTGCTATATCATTATACATGTATATAAATATATATACTACATAAGTACATATGTTATTTACTACATATGTCTTCTTTATTACATAATATTCTTTATTACTAAGAACTGGTTGATTTAAAAGTAACTACTATAACTGAAATATTAAAAAGGCAGAATTAGTTAATTTGTTTGAAAATAAATAACTGAAAGTGAGTACTTTAAGTTTGCAAATGATGAAGTTGAAACTTAAAGAAGATTGACATATTCAAAATATGAGTATGAAAAGAAAACTAGGTCCCCCGTCTCTGCCTCCCAATCAATGTTTCTTCTAATTTCCCAGATTGTAAACCACATGAGTTACGTGTTAAACTTCTATATTGAATATTGCCTTTTTCTTCTGCTCTTGCCATGTAAAGACTATCAATGGAAAATTTGTCTACAGCTCTATTGTTCAGAAAATTAGGACTAGAATTTCGATGAGTCATTTATTCACTTGTAGAGAGTTATTATACACATATAGGATTCTATAATTTTGGAATAGACATATCTCAAAATAAAAAGATGGGCAAATGGCCAATAAGGACATGAAAAGATGTTTATCGTAATTAATCATTTTAGAGAAATGCAAACCAAAACCACAGTAAGATACCACCTCACACCTCTAAGGATGGCTTTTATCAAAAGAAAATAAAACGAAATTAAAAAAAAAAAAAAAACAATCAACCAGAAAATAGCAAGTTTTGTTCTGGATGTGGAGAAACTGGATCCCTTATATACCATTGGTGGGAATACAAAATGGTACAGCTGCTGTGGGAAACAGTATGGTAGTTTCTCAAAAGATTAAATAGAAAACTACTGTATAACCCAGCTTTCACTTCTGGGTATATAGCCAAAAGGATTGAAAGCAAGGTCTCAAAGAGATTCTTGCATATCCATATTTATAGCAGCATTCATTATTCACAGTAGCTAAAATGTGGAAAAAACCCATCAACAAGTGAATGGATAAGTAAAAACAAAGGGAATTCTGACACATGCTACAAAACAAATGAACTTTGAGATATTATGCTCAGTGAAATAAGCCAGTCACACACACACACACAAAAAAAAAAAACCAGATACTGTATAAGTCCCCTTATATGAGTATTCAGTGAAGTCAAAATCATGGAGACAAAAGTAGAATGGTGGCCATCAGGAGCTAGGGCGAGGTAAGCAAGGGGAATTATTGCTTAATGGGTATAGGGTTTCAGTTTTACAAGATGAAAGAGTTATAGGGATGGATGCTGATGATGGCTGTATAACATGAATGTAATAAATACTACCAAACTATACACTTAAAATGCTTAAGATGCTAAATTTTATCTTATTTTCATTTTACCATAATAAAAAATCTGGGGAAAAAATCATATGATGCCTACTAAAGGGCAAGAAATCAAATAAGATATGGTCTCTTCCCACAAAGAGCCTATATCTTATTAGTGGGAAAAGTGCGGGTACAGAGATAATTCGAATACACCAGTCTAAGATGTGGGAGTTCAGTCTGGTGACTCTTCATTCTATCACACTATCACGTAAGCATGAGGAATGGGTGGTGATTGAGACCTCTGACAAGTGGCTGGCTGTGTCCGGCTACAATGGACACTGACATGCATCTGCCCTTTACAGCCACAGTCTACCCAGATCTTTGTTCAGAATGAGTGTGGATTCAGATAGCAAGATAATTTTACCAGAAGAAAATATAAACTATTCAAAATCTTCTCACAATTTTGTTCAATAAGAAAACATTTCCCAAATACCTTGTTCTCAATGTTCTCATTAGAAAAACCTGGCATTCTTTAAAAAATATTTTATTTAATTATTTATTCATGAAAGACACAGAGAGAGAGAGAGGCAGAGACATAGGGAGAAGCAAGCTCCCAGCAGGGAGCCCGATTTAGGACTGGATCCCAGGACCCCGGTATCACAACCTGAGCCCAAGGCAGACGTTCAACCACTGAGCCACCCAGGTGCTCCTTCCTTTCCTTACCATACTTCTTGGAAGTAAATCACCATGCACAGCTTACACTTAAAAAGTGGAGAATTATGCTCCATCTCTTTGAAGGTAGAACACCTACATACATTTTTACAAAAATTATTCTGCATGGGAGATGTTTCCTTCCTCCTATTTATCTATCCATTCAATTATTCTTATATTAATATAGGCTCATGGATATTTATTTTTACTTTGAGTTATAGTCTAATTAGTTTGGTAGCTCTATCAGTGTAGCAAACTGAGCTGTAAGCTAGCTAGTTTGCCAAGGAAAACAGAAGGGGAAAAACAGCTAACAAGAGCCCACTTGGAGTCTGGACAAATCTTAAAGAATGTTCTCAAAATGATCTCCCAAAAGGGGGAAGAACCCAAATATCCATTAACAGAAAAATGGAAAATAAAGTGTATATTCTCAAAACCGCATGTTATTTTGCAATAAAAAGAAACAAAGTAACTATAACATGGATGAACTTTCAAAACATTATGTTAAGCGAAAGAAGCAAGTCACAAAATAGGGAATATTATGTGCTTCTGTGCACATGAAATATCCAGGATAGCCAAATGTATAGAGACAGAAAGTAGCTTTTGTGGATGAGTAGGGATGGAGGTGTTAGGGTTGAGGGGAAGTGGGAGTGGTGACTGCTGTTAGGTACAGGATTTCCTTTGGAGGCGATGAAACATATTCTAAAATTAATGTGGTAGCTATTGCACAATTCTGTGAATATACTAAACATCATATGCTCGAAGGTAGTGAACTGCATGGTATGTGAATAATATCTCAATAAAGCTGATATATAAATATTATTTATGTCTACATAGTTGGTGTTTCTCCCTTACCACTGGGATGGCTAGAGAAATGGGCTCTGAAAACATTCAGGACGAGGAAATGGCCAGGCTACGGGAATCAAGCTGAAATGAATTCATAAATTTGAGGCTCTTAATGCCTGGCTACAACAATCGTCCTCTGCCACTACCAGTTGCCCTTGGATATCATATACTGGGACTTCTGTCATTGGCACCAGGATCCAAAGAGATTCTCCACTTTCCTGGTGTACATCATTAGCTCCCATTTCAAATCACTGAGTGACTCGTCTGATTGTTGAAGCTTTCATTACACACCTGCCCAAGCAGAATGTATAAACACAAAGCCTTTCACTCTCTTATAAGTCAGCTTTTGGTCTTTAACAGGTGGGAGTTGATCAAGCATAGGAAAAGGATTCAGATGATGATAGGATAGAGATGACAAGTACACACTAATAAATGAAAATAAATATACTACGCAAGTATATGCTACATTTATGTAAATGGAAATATACGCTACACATGATGATAACTAACGCACCATGTACAGTATAGGACGCTGTTCTAAGAGCTTTAAGTATTTTAGCTCACTTATTCTTTGTATGTGTGATGTAGGTACTTATATTATCACCCCCTGTTTTCCAGTGAAGAGATTGAGGCCCAGAGAGATAACGTGGAATTTCTATGATCACTTAGCTGGTGGCTAGTGGCTACAATCTGAAAACACAGTACCTCTGGAGACCATGCTGGAACCACTGCTATGTTGAACTCCCTCCCTGTGAATAACAAAAGCCTTTTGATTCAACTCAAGCTTTCCTAGATGAATCATGGTCCCTATTTAGAAATACGTGTCTTCTTCTCATCATACTCGTGGAAAAACAGCCAGATTATATAACATTCCATTATTTTACTCCTCTAAGAGCTGGGGAGGGAGCAGAAAGCAAAGGGAATGCAACAGAACTCCTTCTCTTAACAAATTTACAATATAAATGCATTCCTGCTAGATGAGTATCCAAAATAACTAAAATGAAGCAGGGTCTTTTCTTTTGGAGAAACAGAAACATTGCCTTCCAAAATATGTGTCATGCAGAAAAATACGATATTAAAAATAAACATAAGCCTTTGATTCAAGCTTGGGTTTTAAAAATTTGAACCTTTACCCACTTACTCCTCTCCCTGGTCCTCCAACACAATGCCTGAAGCACGTCGGAGGGAACCCTCAGCTCCTAAAATTTCAGTTTAAAAATCCTAGATTGTGATAAATTCAGAGAGAAATATAAAAATAAAGATTTATAGGGCTATCTAAGAAGAGAGATACCATTGAGTTAAGGGAAGTGCAAAAGCAATCTTTAAACAGGATGGCATTTGAGATAAGCTTTGACAGATGCAGATGGGTAGTGGTGATGAATTAGAGAAAACACTGTTATGACCACAGACTTGCAAGCGGTGTTCAGGACCACGGAATGCTCTAGTTTTGTAGGAACATAGATTATATATACAAGTGCACTAGGAAACAAATTTGGTCAGATAAATTAACTCAATGTTATGGACCATGAGTTGTCAATATAAGGCTTTTATATTAAGCTGAAAAGTAACAGGAAATCATTAAGTTTGTCAATTAGAGAATGATATGTCTTTGTTTTGTTTGTTTTCACAAGAAGGGTTCAAGAGGTTTATAAGACAGCCCATGGCAAGATACAAAACAACGACCATAACAATCATATTTCATCATCCAGGCGCCCCTTGACACTATGACACAATCCTGCAGGACATCCCTGGGCTCACATTTCCTCATGCGCTTAGAAATGAATCCCCTCAAATTAAAACCCGAATGCAAAGGCATTCCAGAGACCACGGGGAGCAGAGTGCTTAGAAAGCCTGCTCTCTTATTAATGTCAGGAGGGAGTGGGGAGGAAACCCTGCAGGATGATTTGAATTTCCAAACTTAGTAAGAGGGAAATAAATGCACAGGCAGGGTCTCCTGGGTCTGGGGCAGGGCATGGGGGCCAAGAGAACCAAAACAACTGGGACTGGATGGCAGCTTTCTCTCACCTACTTCTTTTGCTTGCCTTTCTCCCTGAGGAGCAGTAGATGACTGGGTCATTGGTCATGTTGAAGTAAGCCAGCAGGTTGGAATCCTTGGTGAAGTTGCCCTCCTAGGACTGCTCCTCTTTCCCTGCAGGCACGCCTGTGGCTTCAGAAACCTTCTCCATGATGGCAGAGGACTGATCTGAGAGCTGGAGGGTGAAGACTGGCACCTGTCCTTTCAGTTTCCAGCCTGTCTTACCCTGCATGTTAGGCACCTGGATTTTGAAGACACCAGTCTTGTTTTTGGGTATGAACTCCTCCTCCAGCATGAAACTCTTCTTTCTCTTCAATATCTTGGAAGTAGGCACCCCTTCCATGGGAGGCAGAGATTAGCAGTGGGCTTTGGGGCTGGAGCTAAGATCAGTGCCAAAGGTGAAGCGGGCAAAAAGGCTGTTGACACAGTCATTGGGGAGGGCTAGGTACCATAGTAGGAAGGGTTGATGGAGGCATGGGCACCATGTTGATCTTGAGGGAGTGGATGATGAGCAGCATGGGGGCAATCACTGAGTCAGGGACAGCACCATGAGAGCCACTGGGGTCCAGGGAATGATGGTACCACAGATATAACTATAGCACAGATGGACCAGAGGCAGCATGGCACGTGAAAATGAGGCAATGAGAGAGCCAAACTGGGAATGTTGGTGGCTGAAGGTGAAGGTAGTGGCTTCTGGGAGATGTCATTGGGCTTGCTGGGGTCACTGTCCTCTTCGGTATCATGCTGACACTGGCCCTTAGATGGGCTCCTAGAAGATGATATTGGACTGGCTAGCCTCCTACATCCCAGTCATGCTGCCTGAGTGACCAATATCAGACATTGCTGAGAGTGGTGTGAACTATTTTATGTTGTAGAATTCTTTTTTAAGATTTTATTTATTTATTCATGAAAGACACAGAGAGAGAGGCAGAGACACAGGCTGAGGGAGAAGCAGGCTCCTCGCAGGAGCCCAATGTGGGACTTGATCCCAGGACCCCAGGATCATGACCTGAGCCAAAGGCAGACACTCAACCACTGAGGCACCCAGGTATCTGGTATTATTGTTTTATACTGTTATTTCTAAGACATTATTATTTACTAACTTTTGTTTATTGAGTTTAGGATGCTTTCAAATAATGATCAAAAGCAGAAATAGAGACTGGCTCTAAGACTGTCTCAGGATACTGCAAAGGAAATTTATTTATTGGGAAAGAAAGGAAAAAAATAAATATTCGTTAGATGGATGAATGGATCAAAAAATTCATGAAAGAAATAAATGCATGATATAGTACAGAGGCAGAATCTATATAATTAGATCAGTTTTCCCATCACCGGGGAAAAATTAAATGTTGATATCAAGAATTTATCAGAAATGTTGAAGATATGTAGGGTAACGCTCATATAATTAACAGAAAGCAAGAAGATGGAAAAGGCAGTGGCAGTTTTGAGGTGGAAATAATTGTTTATTCTACCTGGATAAAGGTTCCATTGGGGCAAATTTGAGGTGATGTCAAATAGTTGAAATTTCAAATCTAACCTTAAAGAGAGTTTTTTTTTTTTTTGGCAGAGATTATAAAATTTGATAAGATACATAGAGAATACAAATTAAACCGTAAGAATAGATAAAAAATAAAGCCAGACAAAATTAAACAGAGAGAAGGTTTTGAAGACAGGGCCATTTGGAACAAACATTTCTCAGTTGGGAATGACAGAGTGAGAAAGACCATAGCAATAAAGATAGAAGACAAGACTTATGTCTGTTATGTACCTAAAAGCCAGGAAATGAGAATTTTAAACATTGATTTGCCAGTTGGAAAAAAAATGGAATATTTCAGAAATTTTTATGCAATGAATGATCAGTTTTGCTAAATAAAGAACATCGTTTGGACTGTTTGAAAAGTTTTGTCTAAGACATTGCAATTTCATGGGATAACAGAAGAATTCCTACTGAGTTTATTTCATATGAAATAAGCCTGAAGGTTTTCAACTATTCTTCAGTTTTGAACAAGATTAACATTTTTAGTAAGATATGCTTATATAAATGTGTAGCTTTCTGAAAATATTCAAGAGCAGTATTGTGTTATTTCATTTATGTGAGGACATCTAGTTGCTCAAACACAAGAGATGTCCAGTAGTTGTTTCTCAATGATAATATCCAAAATATGATGGTGACCAGTGACTATTATGTTGAGATGCTGACTCATATTTATTCTATTTCTTTTCGTTTGAAGTAGCAGTCATGTGATAAGTATTTTCTCTTCACAAGTTATGCTTCCATACGATTTGTATCATGTTTAAAGATCATGGGGGAAAAAAAGTAAACTTAAAAGAAGCCACCATATAAACTTTTCAGGACAAAATGGAGGAAACACAAATCACACACAAACACACACACACACACACACAGATAGGATTTTAAATTTATTTAAAAATAAAATAGATTTTAAAATAAAATCTACAAAGCACTCAAAGACCATTGTTACGTTAATCTTAAAAGTTACATAAGGCAAGGTGTATTAAATCCAACACAGTAGATCATGAAATAGGAAACAGTTCTTTTTTTTTTAGTAATAAATTTATTTTTTATTGGTGTTCAATTTTAGGAAACAGACCTAATAATATCTTCAAATATTACAGTACCTGTGGTTACACTCGTTTTACCTTAGCTGGTATTCACATTGATCCATGAAGAAAAAAATTAGGTATTATGATTTTTCTAATTTTTTCAATGGCAAAACTAATATCCCATAAATATCCAATAAATATCCAATAACTGAGTGGTCATTTTTAAGCATCACATATTTCCAAGATGCAAAATCATAAAAATATGCCAAATCCAGTGTATTTTGTGTCCCCAAGGTAATTTTACCAGGGTTACAAATCAAGTGACAGAAATTATATTTTGATATGTTGCTGTCCACCATATACAATTTTTCTTGAAATCACATCTATGATAGGATTTCTCTTGTCAAAATCAATACTTCTTCTCAAAACAAAATTATCAAGATTGGCTTTAATACATTTTATTCAATTCAGTAAAGATTTACTGATAGCTTAGGATGTTCAAGTTAGATGTTTAAGACATTGTGATAAATTAAAAATCAATTATCTCCACTTGTCTAATATCACAAGGATCCATAAGTTAATAGATTAAGTAATTATTTATAAATTGCTAATAATATAAGGCAGGTGTGTATAAATAGTACCACAAATATTCAGACAAAGTGCTATAGGAGTGAGGTTGATATAAATGAAAAATTTATTCTGATGAAAGTGATATGGGGAGCAGCATGTCTTGAGTCACATAGTATTTTATAATGGGATTGAAATGATATAAATGTGGACAAGAAGGGCAGAGGGTGTGTAAGACATTCTTCAATGGTTCGACTCAAGTGAAAATTTCAGAGATTTGAGATTATATTCAGATAATTCACCACCATGTCATCATCCATCCACAAAATTTCATAGGATATATTGAGCAAAGAACACAGTATAAACCATGAGATTTTTTAAAATTCCACTGTAGTTAACATATGGTATTATATTAGTTTCAAGTGCACAGTATAGTAATGCCACGGTTCCATATATTGCTCACTGCTCATCATCTATGGCCATATCACACTAAACATGCCCCATCTCATCTGATCTCACAGGCTAAGCATGGTCAGGCCTGATTAGTACCTGAATGGGAGAGAGAAGTATCTGATCAAATAGTTATAGACAGATATATATGGGAAAAGACACATCAAATAACACGAGTGCCCATTTGGAGAGAAAAAAAAGTAAATTATATGGTGAAGGTATAAACTGATAACAGTTAATTGTCAACAAAATATTATACCAACCAAAATCAACAGTTATGTGATTGCCTTGAAACATAAACTGGATGAACTCTTTATCTCAGATCTGTATTTTTTCTGCTAAAAATGAAAGAAGACTTTTATCTGACATCATTGAAGCCTCGTTTTAATAGGCATCATTGTAAAATGCATAGTCATTTATCTTTTCTTAACCATGAGGCAAAAATACATCTTTTTGAAAAATTGAGCATAAATCAGAAAATATTGGATAGCTGCATACTTGACAATTTAAGGAAGTTGGAGGCATTTCAGGACCTTAGATAACTATGTTCCACATCTTCTGATTTATCTCTAAAGATGCATTAGTCAGAGGTATATTCCTTTTTTTTTTTTGCAGATTTTACATACTTTATAAAATTGTAATCAATCTCATAGAATTAAATTGTAGTTTTCCAAAAAAAAGTGATGTGAAATTTGGAATTTAACGCTAAAGAACAGAAAAATATTTGTCTTTTAAATGTTATAATATGAACTCTTCATAAATAACAAATGGCTTCCATAGTATTTGAATGTTCTATGCTGATGTTTCTTGAATCTTTTTTGATTTTACTTAAAAACAAATGATGGTTTTTTCTTAAGCTCCCTTGCATGGTCACATGTTTCCTAATTAATATGGTCACTTCTCTGTCCAGTAACTATTTTGGCTCTCTTGTCCAATGACATTAAACCCTCATTCTGAGGGAAAAAAAAAAAAAAAGAATTAATCTAGGGACACCTGGGTGGCTCAGGGGTTGAGTGTCTGCCTTCAGCTGGGGGCGTGATCCTGGAGTTCCAGGATCAAGTTCCACTTCAAGCTCCCTGCGAGGAGTCTGTTCTCCCTCTGCCTATGTCTCTGCCTTCCCTCTGTGTCCCTCATGAATAAATAAATAAAATCTTTAAAAAAAAAGAAAGAAACCCTCTTTCTGACATCAAAACCCTGAATAATAAAGTCACATGTTTCCTAATTAATTTTTGCCTCCCTTAAATCTACTGTCTGCATGATTTCTAATCAGATTATTTCCCATCTCATTTTTAGTATAGGTCAAACCTACTTGTGCATTTGGTCATCACAAACATCTATTCCAGTGGTCTCTCCTATCTGAATTTTTCCAATTATTCAAGACCTCGTTCAGTGTCAGTAGGCCTTTTTAACCAGATTTATAAACTGACTACTGTATGGAAGGGACAGCATACTTAAATATTTTCTTCAAAATATATAGTTGCCTTCAAGAATCTTATAGTTAAGTCAGAGCAGATCAAAAGAGTAAATCAGTGAGTCAGCTAATACTTAGATTTTTTTCTGATGGAGGAATTCTGTGGAACGGAGGTGATGGCAAGACAAATCCTTGTGTCTAGGAGTGGCTGTATTGTAGCAGTCACAAGGTCCATTCTCAGGCAGGATGTTGGACATGTGAGCCCTTAAGTGCATTTCCCAACACTACCCCTAATATTATAAATCTAGTGCCAACATCACACTTCCTTGCACCCAACTCTTCAGCATTACCCCCTGTGTATTTGAGACTCAAGTGAGAACATTACCAGGAGACTCAAGTCATCAACGCTGGGAAACACTTTATTGTGTAATAATAGGGCCAACCACAAGCCTGATTCTTCCAGAAACTGAAGGACACGGGACTTCACCAAATAATCAGATCAGGCTGGATCTGTACATCTACCTTAGATATATTCATTGTTTATTTCTATAAATATTTATTTAGTTCTGTTAGGTACTAGCCCCATAGATAATCTCTAGCTATGTCATATTCTATGCTTCAAGCTTTCTCAGTTGTGATTCTTGTGCGGAGACACTACATGTCAGGTCCTAGCAGCCCTAGAACATTCTAACTGCTAAGTTTGGCCATAGAATTAAGCCTTTTCAAAGCTTCCCTGTTTAATTTTCTCTTTTTGGCACCCATCTCATGGTATCTCATGATATCTCATCTTCATCACTCCCTGAACAAAAAAGTTCCACAATCCAGTAGGCGGTTCAGGTCTAAAATCCCAAGATGGGCAGCAGAGGTCTAATTTATGTGCTGCTGAAATGAGCAGAGCAGATTTGGTTCTAAAGTGGCCTATTCTTGTGTCAGATATACAGTAGAAATCCCAGGAGTCCAGCGGTCCCTGGTTCTAAGACATTTCACCTGTGTGATCTTGGGCAAGATGATCAATCCTACCAAGTCACAGTTAATTATTTTTGCAAAGAAAAATGGTTAATGCTGTCCAGTTCACACTATTTTATTAGAATACAGTGAGAAAAAAGCATGGGAAAGCACCTGTTAACCATAATACACAATAAATATATTATTACAAATAAAACTAAATATAAAATAAAATGTTTTTCTCTCAATTATTATTTGGGCGATGCATAGCTTGGATTTTACACAGTGCCTGGTAAAGTACATTAAGCATGTGGTTAATGCACAATAAGAATGGTTTGATTCACTAGGAAATCAAAAGAAAGTTAAAATATTCTATCATCTGTTATACAGACAGGACAAAGACCTGCTCGAACCTTTTTTCTAGGCCCACAATAAAAACAGGGAAGTGTCTCATTCTCTGATATGCAAACAAAAACGTATATCTGTGTATGTGTACGTGTATCTGTGTATGTAGGCACACAGACACAAATTACTAAAACACAGCAAAAATATGCAAATCTCTACATTTTACTAGTCAGGGCCTTTGGCAAAAACAAACAACCTCTCTGACCCCTGATTTGGCCACCAGGGAAACAGTCTGAGATGGATATTTGCAACCAGGAGGTTTATTGAGAAGTCCCTTGGGATCAACTCTGTAGGGAAGGAAAGGAAGTCAGAACGAATAGAAGCAAGTGTTGGATTGCAATGCCACCGTGAAGGAGTATTTTGCTGATTCTCCAGGGTCTTAGAGCTTGCAACGGCTCTTCCGGATTGTTCCGCAGAGAAAAGAGGACCAGACTTCACACAATATAATCAACCATCATTGGATGCCCCTGGGACGAATCACTGAAATTGGGCCACATCTCTTCAAGGCAGTTTTCCAAGAGGAATTTAGCTTAGAACCATCCAGATCCAACACTCCCCCAAACCCAAAGAATTCTGTTTCAGTCATGAAAGGATAAAATAGTATCTCTTAACAGAGACAAGTAAAGCCCCAGGAACAAGGAAGGTGTGAATATTTGTTTCACAGAGCAAGTGCTGGGAAGAGCTCCTCTAGGATTCTAATGTAGTCTGGAAGTTTCAACTAATATTTATCATCTATCTCACTTTTATATAATAATTCTTGAGAGAGGGACTATTCCACTGTGATATCATTTGTCAAGACCATATACATTTAGTAAAACCATGCATATCTCAAACTCCCATAAACCCTCTTATAATGGGATTCATCATAATTCAGGGAACTACCACTTATTTCTGATGAAAATTACCTGAATATTTGAGAGACACTCCTTTTTCCTGAAAAATTTGCTGATTTTATTAATTTTCTCTAATTTTGCTAACTCCAATAGGCCATCTTCTTTGCCACCAATTACTTTCTGATCCAAAACTATATCTCAGGTTGTATTATGTCTAAGTGAGGCATATATATGGCTGAGGTGTGTGCAATTGCAGCATTGATAGACAAGTAAAATGGCAAGGTCTATACTAGTGCATACAAAAGCCATTGTCTGTAATTATTGGCTGCTCCACAAATAGGGTGCAAGATTAAATACAGGATACACAGTTAAATTTCAATTTCACATAAACAACTAGTACTATTTTGGTATAATTGCATTCCAAACAGTGCATGTGGCACATTTATACTAATCAAAGAAAGTGACTTATTTGAAATAAACATTTAACTGCCATCCTGTATTTTTATTTTCTAAATCTGTCAAACCTACCCACAAATGAATGACATTATGTCAGAAAGATAAAACTTTACTTTCTCTTCACCCTATCTATAGTGGTAGTATGGTATCTCAGCCTCAGAGCTGTTGAGATTTTTGGCCAGATAATTCTTGTTTGGGGGGTGCTATCCTATGCATCGTAGAGTAAGTAGCAGTATTCCTGGTTTCTACCCACTAGATGCCACTAGCATCCACCCAGTTGTGATAATCCAGAAAATGTCTACAGATGTTGCCTACTTTCCCCTGGAAGCAAAACAGCCCCACTTAAGAACCATTTATCCAGATATAAGGATTAACAATATAACTGATTTAATCATCAGGATAATTCAGGCCAAATCCTTCTCTTTTAGTTAGATAATTGCAGCAAACAAACAAACAGATGACACATGTGGAGATGTTTAAATTAGTTGCACTTGATTCAGTGTGGAACATAAGTTTCTAGCTAATCTATCTGCTGATACTTTGATTGCTTGAGAGCAGACCATGAAAAAGCCTTCTGTTGTATGATCCTGTTTCAAAAGCTATCGACTCAATACTTACTACCAGAGCAGTTTTGCTTCAAAATATTTAGTTTGACAGAAGATACTTACAGATACATGAGATGCATGCCCTTCACACTTCTACGCATACATGTGGCCTACTGAGATGTAAATTGACTCTTGTGACATTCATTTTGGCTTCAGCCATGTTAAAACTTCCGTGGTAAGCTAATGTCCAATTTTTTTTTTTTAAGATTTTATTTATTCATTCATGAGAGACACAGAGAGAGGCAGAGACACAGGCAGAGGGAGAAGCAGGCTCCATGCAGGGAGCCCGAGGTGGGACTTGATCCTGGGACCCCAGGATCACGCCCTGGGCTGTAGGCGGTGCTAAACTCCTGAGTGACCCGGTCTGCCTGCTAATGTCCAATTTAAGATGATTGAAATAACAAGACTGTCTGCTGAGGTCTTTTAATTCTGTGAGAAAAACAGCTGGGGGATAAGGATAACTGATAGAAGCAAGGGATAAAATGGAGTTTGTTCCTATTCATGTTACCATTAAACAGGACCATGTAAACTCCAGGGCAGAGGCTTCATCTGTTCCCTTCTTTGCTCTATGTCCCAAACCTAGAACAATGGCTGGTTGGTTGTGTTCAACAGTGTGTCTACAATGAATGAATGAACGAATGTCA